>NW_024062652.1:867500-1590433 GCF_006381635.1 Hibiscus syriacus
TAATTTAGTCATTGGTCGGATCAAATTAGTCAAAATTAAATTTATCAAACTTCTTTTTCTTTAACAATTAATCGATTTGATTTTTTAAAAAATTATTAACTAGGCTAAACAAAGTTCGATTAATTTGATCAATTTTTTTATTAACGAAAATTTATTATAATTTTTTAGATAGATTAATTTGAATTTAAATAATTTTTTTACCATATGGATTATAGTTTGATTGGATCTTGAAAGTTTAATGTGTATATTGTTGTTAAAAAATAATTGGATCTTGATTCTTATTAGGTTTGTTCTTAGTATATATATATATATATATATATATATATATATATATATATATATATATTGGTTAATTAATAAGTTTCAAATCCAATTAATCATTAATCAAATTAAAAAAATAGTAATCATTAACCGATCTAACATTTAATTACTTGACCAGCTAACCAAATTCAATTTTAATTCGATCGATTAATTCAGTTAAAATCTAACAATGTACACCCCAAGCATTCTATAATTCACATTAATTACTTGGAATTTCTAAAAATTACAAATTGACCATTGAAACTTTATATATTTTTCAATTTAATAAGAATTTCATAATTAATATATTGAACATTAAATTTAAACCTCTTTTCATCTTGATTTTGGGGCATGACTTATATAATTATCTTATTAGTACTCAATTTATATAAGTATCTTATATGTATTAAACAAAAAAGGTCTTCAATATATATTTAAAGTATGAAAGTTTCAAAAAATTATTTAAAAATATCACTAATAAGATTTTGAATTAGTGGCGATATAAGATGTCACAAAAAGTTTTTTTTTTCCAAAATTTTCAAAATTTTCATAAAATATAAGAGATTGTGACAGATAATTGCCTTCATCAGGTTAAACTTATTTTTTGCACGAATAAAACGTCATCTTTTATATCTTGCATAATATGACGAATCAAATTGTTGCAAATAAAACTTATTACTGACAAATCTAGAATGTCACTGATACTTCCATTTTATTAGAGATGATTTTAAGGCGTTGCCATTTTATCTAAACGTCATTGAAAGATTTCCCACCATTTTTTGGAGGTAAATTTTGGCTCGAAGCGTATAGTGACGAAAATCAATGACAAATTTTAAAATTTTCATAAAATACATACAATCAATAACTAAATGCGACGAAAATAGAAAAACGTCATGTTTATAGTATATTTTGTGACGTTATATATAATGTCATATAGAAATTTTGTCATAAATGGATAAATTTGTTGTAATGACCATTTCACTAGTTTTTTGTTGGAACACACTAGACATCATATTACAATCTCCTGAAAACCTTGTGCTCTAAATGTTTTTAAGAACTAAAATCTTCATGACTTTTACACGATGAAATATTAGTAGGACCTTGGCTCATCACAAAAATCTGTAGATGTTTGAATCAATAAGGAAAATTTGCTTGCCTATTATCTGCATGTCCTTTAGCATCACTTAGTAGTTCTGTATTACTGAGCTTCCCAAAGCTCATTCTTTTACTCACCATTTCAGGTTAAAAGAATCGAACCAGTGCATCTATCGACATCAGTAAGGGAGTTCCACCAGCGTTGCTTGCGGAGTACGGTGCATGTGATTAGGGGGCATGTAAGTTGTATTTTTTTTATATCTGGGTCTGAAATATGTTTTATTTTTGGATATTTTTAAATTCTATTTTTAATATATATAAATTGTTTTATGGTATTACACGCTTTAACATAAATTTTAATTTTCTGGGATTTATACGGTGGGTTGCTTCGGTGGCCCTAATGTGACACCCCGGATTGGATCGAGTCACCTACATCGGTCTGTGGGTGTTACAAAATTAGTCACTCATCGTTAAAAATATTTGAGGTATGTAAACAGTAGCTGATCAAGAAATATTTTTTTAGGATGGACACACATATGTTAAC
Organism: Hibiscus syriacus; assembly: GCF_006381635.1. Taxonomy (NCBI): domain Eukaryota; kingdom Viridiplantae; phylum Streptophyta; class Magnoliopsida; order Malvales; family Malvaceae; genus Hibiscus; species Hibiscus syriacus. The sequence goes on from NW_024062652.1 coordinate 869,440, forward strand.
AACATAAAATTTTTAATGGGATAGGTACAAATAAAATTTCAGGGTGGAGACCATCCTTAAAATAAGTAACTAATCAAAGAAAACTTAGATTTCAATGTGGCACCATCAGTAAAATAAGTAATTAATTGAAGAAAATTCAGATTCCAGGGTGAGCATGTGTCCACTCTTACCAAGCTATGGCTCTGCTATTGTGTGTAAAAGAAGTTAGAGTTTATTTATCGAAAAATTAGATATTCGATTTTGTTGTTTTTAAAAGTAGACTATTTTTTAACTCAACATAAAAAAAAAACTTTTTAAATTGAGTTCAAAAAAGTTTAAATTCACAAGAAATAATATTATTAGTTTAAGGAGTTTATTTATATTTAAATTTGAAATGTCATAATTTCAAGATAGATTTTATTTGAATCTTTATTTGTCTCTCTCTTTTAATTTGGTTTAATTTGAAACAAATGAATTTAGTATGAGAAATCAAAATTGAACTAAATTATAAAGGGTAAATTACACATTTAGTATCTGAACTATCAGTTTTGGCCTGTTTTAGTATCTAAATTTTCAATTTTTTCAAAATCATAGCTAACGTTTAGTTTTTGTTTCATTTTAGTACCCATCGTGAAAAACTTAACGTGTTTAGTATATAAACTATCATTTTTGGCCTGTTATAGTACCTAAACTTTCAAAACAAAAATTCAAAATTTAACGTTAAGTTTTGAACAAAGGTACTAAAATGAAACAAAAATTAAACTTTAGGTATGATTTTGAAAAAATTAAAAGGTTAAGAACTAAAACGAACCAAAATTGATAGTTTAGATACTAAATGCATAATTTAACCTATTATAGAATTGAATACTTAAATCAAACCAAAATGGAACCGTAAAATAAGAAACTCAAACCGAATTGTGGTTTTGTCGGTTTCAAACCGGAGCACGAGCAACAAGTAGAGCAGCAGAAGATGAGAGATAACAGAGTTGAGACCTTGCTTGATTCAAGTTAATTAATAACTTTCCCGAATTTTGTTGGAAGGTTCGAACCGTTGTCTTTAGTTCAAATGGTTTTCTTAGCAGACTGTAAACTTTCACAACAATGTAACGTCGACTTAACAGGTACAGATGTACGGTCCAATCATCCTAACTCATGCATGCCAAATCTTTGTTTCACCATATAAATACCTCATTTCAAATCCCTCGCTTTTATCCTTTCAAAACCATTGCCTGGCCGCCCTCAGGTTTTAGTTTAGCTTCCAGTGGCCACCATATGGCGTTAAAAGCTTCCGTTTTTCCGTTCCATTGCAGACAATAAACAAGAAGAACCTTTAAAAACTCATACATATATGTGTGTGTATCTGTAAATTTGAGAAAAGACATGGTGAAAGATGGAGAGCTGATGAAAATGGGGACAACATCAATATCGTCATTATGCGAGTTTGAAAAGGAAGAGTTGAAACGGATGCCGTTGGTGCCTCCACCATTGATGAAAAACAGGAGGTATTTGTCGAAGCAGTTGTCGCTGTGCGAGACGTCTCGGGACATGGCCTGGGAGAGGCGGCGACGCCACAGAGGGAAAATTGGGTTGACGGATGATGATTTGCATGAACTTAGAGGTTGCATTGAGCTTGGATTTGGATTCAACGAAGAAGATGGTCTGAAACTGTGCCATACGTTGCCGGCTTTGGACTTTTATTTCGCCGTAAACCGTCGGCTTACGCCTAGTCCGGTTTCGACGCCTCAAAGCGGACGTTCTTCCTATACGTTTTCACTTGGTAGCCGATCATCGTCTTTTGACAGTCCTGTTAGTGAGCTGGCTGATTGGAAAATTTGCAGTCCAGGTAAAGGAATTCCAATACGATTCAAACCATTCTTAAAATATTTATGTCGATGCCTTCCTAGCACCCTTCAAATACCGGTACTTGAAATACTAGATAAACTGCGTGTTTAGTCACCACTTATTTTTACGATTTCATTTTGGTCATATAACATTTTATTTTTTTAAAAGCATACTTAACGTTTTAGTTTTATTTGGTATAATATCAAAAAAAAATCTCTTACGTTTATCAAAATGATCATTATGGCCTTATTCTTTTTTGGAGCATTTTGCCCTTAATGTTTCACTTTGGGCATAAAAAGACCCCTCTATATATGGAAATCATTAATTAACAAATGATTAACACTCCAAAATATGAGTCTTTTTACCCTAAAAATAAAATATTAAGGGCTAAAACACTCCAAAAAAGATTAAGGGTCAAAGTGACTATTTGATCAAACATTAAGAGTCTTTTTGCCCTAAAATGAAATATTAGGGACCAAAATGCTAAAAGAAGAATAGAGACCAAAATGATCATTTTGCTAAATATTGGAGGTTAATTTTGGCATTATACCTTTTGCTTTTAGTCACATGCGATATAAAATAAATAGAACTGCTGACATAATTTTTATTCTTCTTCAACGATAATGTGGCATTGTCTTATAATGACACGTCAACATCATTATTAATTTCTTAACGTTGAGTGATCAAAACATAACCAAAATGTTATAATAGATATATAAAAATTAATTGAATGAATAAAATAAAATCGCAAGAATAAGTTCAGTGACTAAATACAATACGTAATGTAATTTAAAATATTGGCTTCCTTTTAGAAAAAAAAAACCCTAGACGAAAGCCAATATTTTTTCCACGTGGGATCCAAAAATCTCATACGTTTCGATTGGCACTGGTTTCTTGAAATTAACTGCTTTGTTTTCCAGGGGAAAATCCACAACAAGTGAAGACTAAGCTAAGACATTGGGCGCTGGCAGTGGCATGTTCTTTGATGCAATCATATTAACCAAGTTTGGGTTGCTTGTACAGAGGCACAAGGAAATGAAAATTAAGAATACATATTTGTACACGCATGCATGCATATAGAGAGCCAGAAAAGAAGAGTCAGTTGGATCTTCATTGTTTAGGGTTCTTTCTTTTATTAGACCAAAAATATAAACAAAAATAAATTGCAAATACTCAATGAAAATACTGCTGCATTTCTGGATAATTTTTTTATATTTATTTAAATGAAAAGTCAGTCTGATACGATAGATTCACATTTAGCCTTTTGGGGTTAAAGTTTGATTAGAGCGGTTTCCTGCCATGAATTCTTCTTTGCAATTGAGTATTTGAATTTTATTTCAACTTCTGAACAAAACAAAACTTTTGTGACGACAACTAAACAAAGAACTCTAATATGCATACATGATGTATCAAAATAAAAGCTAATATCATATCATTAGATTTATTTATCTAATCAATCTATAAACGGCCATTATAACACTACAGTTGACATGGACAATAAAAACCACTATAAATATCTCAATCAAGATTGAAAAAAAAGGAATGAATCACTCGTAACCGACCTTCTCTCTTCTTCCTTACGATCATTCTTCTCCTTCCTTCAAATATCGATCAAATATCACTTTTTCACTGATTGCAACTCCCTACATAAATAAAAAGGAGTGAACTATTAATAATTGACGAGTCAGATTTATTCCACCAACAATACCCAAGTTGTTTTACGATTGTTTTCCTTTAACATAATTCAAAACGAACTTAAAGTTCCTCTTAATGTTTTACTAGAAATACTAAGAAACATCCTACTTTTAGGAAATTTACGGCTACATGTCAAAGTCAAAAACATAATATTGAAACCTTAACGAGTAAGGAAACGTTGTTGTAATTTTCAGCTTTAACTTAAATTTATAAACAACATTCCTTAATCAAACTTATAATTTCAACTTTATTAACTCTAATCATTTATGCAAAAATTTTAGATTCTCAAATTTATAATTATAATAGATTTTGAACACATAAACTAGTTTTAGTGATAAAAAAGTATTAGTTGTTCTAGAGGTTTTTGGATACAATTAACTACCTTTATGGGTGTGTGTAGTGTCAATGATTAAAAAAATTGAATAAATATTACCGTCCAATTACCCTAGACTATTCAAAAATAATTATAATATATTCTACTTAAACAATAAAACAAATTGATTTTTTTGTTTGAATAGTACAAGGTGATTACAAAATATTATATATTTATAATTTTTCTTAAGCAATGACAACACAAACACTCCTTACTACATACACAAGTGAAATCAGGACCTCAAAAGAGAATAACACTCCTTTTAATGACGTAAGGAATCAATTAATAAATATATAAAAAAGTTAATTAACTACTTAATTAATATTTGGGTAAACTACATAAATGACCACTCAACTATGGGGTTTTGTCTCAAAATGACCACCATTTTCAAATTTATGCCAATATGATCACTGAACTATTTAAATGGTTTCAATATAGCCACTTGTCGCTAACATTAAATGAAAGTGTTTACGTGGTAGTTAATAAAATTGATATAATTAGGGTGCGGGTTCTTGTAAAGTTATGTATTTGCTTCGTTGGAACTCTGCTTTGTTTTCTTCCATTTTAGTTACTACTTGTATGTGATTTGTTTCCTTGGATTTCATTTAATAATTTGTCCTAATTTTGTTTTTAATTTGTCTAATGTCTTAATTTGAGCATTAACTTTAAAATCTTTTATTCTTGTCATGTATTAAATATATAGATTAAATCTCCTAGATTTTAGAATCAAATAACTTGATCACCAAGATTAACTTTAATTTTTAATTAGGTCATAATTTCAATTTAATTTAAAAAATTTATTTCTCCGATCAAATTATGAATCATGTCACAATTTGATTAGAGGGTTTTTTTTTTCTAATTTAATTAATTTGATAAAATTTTCAATCCAATCAAAAGGTGACACACATCACCTTTTGAATTGAAGTGAAAATAAATGAAGATGAGTTTTGACACCTAGGGGAATCCAATTTGTGTCCAAAGGGTAACATGTGCATGCCTTAACCACTGAGCTAATTCGCACACTTGTTATTGAGATAATACATATGTTGGATAACTTGTTCAAGTTTAGGGAAAAATTAAAATAACTTAATTGGATTTGAACCCAAAATGAATTAATAACCAAGCAAGCCTTAACCAATATGGTAAATCTAATATTTAAGAATCAATTATAATATTATATATATTATAGTTAATGATAAAAAAAATAAAAACAGAAGTGAGAACTTACATCTAGACCAATTGTGAATATGACAACACTTAAATCACTAAAATAAATCTAATAGTTTATTTATAATTGATTTAAAGATTTTAAAATTTTAAACTAAATTTATTTTTTTCATATTTATTTTTTAATGATTATATATAATCATTAAAAATAATTTAATATCAAAATTATAATCATAAGAAATAATATTTAAGATTCAAATTTTAAATTTATCATTTGATTTTAAATTGTGCTCATGAGTTCAGGTATGTTAAATAAATTTTTAATTTATTTTTAAATATATTTGCATATATATAATGATTAGAAAATAAATATAAAATAAATAAGTTTAATTTAAAGATATTAAAATCATAAATTAATTATACATAATATATTTGATTTTTTTCCGGCAATTTAAGTGTTATCATATGTTCAATTGGCCTAAATTTAAGTCCTCACTTGTCTACTTTTATTTCTATCATTAACTCTAATATATTAGACTTAGCCTATTGATTAAAGGTTTGCTTGGTTACTAATTGTTATTGGATTCAAAAGCAATTTAGTTTAGTTCTATTTTTCCGCCTAAACATGAATGAGTTATATAACATATTTATCTTGATAACAAGTGTGAGAATTGGTTCAATGATTAATTCTAAAATCTAGATGATTTAATCTATAAATTTAATACATAACTAAAATAAAAGATTATAAAGTTAATGTTCAAATTAAGACATTAGACAAATTAAAAACAGAACCAGGATCAAATTACATTAAATGAATATCCAATGAAACAAATCATATACAAGTAGTGACCAAAATGAAAGAAAGCAAACCAAGATGCCATCGTTGCGGATATGTAACTTTACATGGACTCGCGTCTTAATTATACCAGTTTTGTTAACTACCACGTAAACGCTTCCGTTAAATGTTAACGGCAAGTTGCTATATTGAAATCATTTAAATAGTTCAGTGATCATATTGATGTAAATTTGAAAATGATGGTCATTTTGAGACCAAACCCATAGTTGGGTGGTCATTTATGTAGTTTACCCTATATTTTTAAAAATAATAGTCATCGTCTAAAAATCTAGCGAAATTAACGAACTTTCCTTCCGTTAATTTCGCTCCAAAAACTTCTACTCGTATTTTATTCCCCATGTCCTTAGCTTTTAATGCATTTGTCTTTGATGCATGCGTAAATTGCTGTCTGTGATTAAGGCCGTGTTAGAGGTGGCACTCCGCCGTCTCTCAACAACGACCCACCATGGCTCCTTCTCCTACTCATTCCCGAATCCTAGAGATGAACCTCGTTTCGGCCGAAGAGCTCGCTTCAGTCTCCAAAAACATGAAGACCTACGCGGTGGTTTGGATCAAACCGGACGAGAAGCTCGCCACCGGTGTCGACCAAAAAGGCGGAACCGATCCCACATGGAATGAACGGTTCACGTTCAAATTCGACGATAAGTTCTTAAATTCGGAGGATGCCAAGATCGTTGTTGAGATTTACGCGGCGGCGTGGGTTAAAGATGCTTTGGTCGGATCTGTTAACGTTTTGTTTAATGATATCTTCCATTTGCGATCTGTTGCCGACGCCAAAACCAATAACTCCACCAGGAGGACCGTCACGCTTCAAATTCGCCGCCCCTCTGGCCGCCCTCAAGGTATTCTTAAGATGGAGGTTGCCCTCGTTGATAGCACAATGCGGAGCATGCCTCAATTACAAGATATTTCATCGGAAACGACAAACGAAGGCGGCGGCGACGGCCATAGCAACCACAAGACAAATGCGAACGCCAAGATAAACCGTTCACAAAGCGACCGATTCACCGAGTTAACAGCGGACGAATACGACGGTCATAGGTATTATGGGTCACGTTCCAGCTGTTCCGCTTTTAAAGGCGGAAGCATGGTTAACGGTGAGTCGCTTTGTAACTCGGACGTGGGACCATCGGCTTCCATCGTGGCTGCGGCCATTGCGAAAGGGTTGTATCAACCGCCGGGAAACGATCAACCTCATACGATCGAAACGAGTAAGATATCGGAATGGACAAAGAAAGAGAGGGAAGAGGAACTGTCGATGAAGTTAGAGAGGTGGCGGGCGGAGATTCCTCCGGCGGCCACCGCGACTGGGAAGAGATCGAGGAAAGGGAGGAGGTCGAGGAAAAGGAGCGGTGGGTTCAAGTTGTTTTCATGTTTCGGCAATGCTTTCCAGTTTGAAATATCGATTACGCGTGGAACTAAGAAGAAACATAGCAATGGAAAGAAGAGCAATGGCGATGGGAATGGCAAAAATAAAATCTGTCATTTGGGCTCTGTAAATGAAAATAATAGCAAATCTTTTGCTTGATTTCTCTTTCAAACATTTCATCTAGCTATGCCCATTAGAACTCTCTTTTTTTATTATTATTTTAAAAATAAAGAGGAAGACATGGCATGCTAGAGCCTCACGGATTGTCTTATTCATCTCATTCTCATTTCATTTAACTATATTTTTTCTTTTTCTTTTTTTGTATTATAATTATATATTATAAAATATTTGTATGATAAAAACAAAAAATCAATAAAATAAAATATGATAAAGTAAAAGAAAATAGTCAAGCAATTACAACTTTTATTTGCAGTGAGGGTAATTGCATAAATATTGGCCCTTCCAAATACAATGCCTTCAGCATATTCCTTATGCTTCTTAACCAAACCAGGCACAGTACCTATATCCGCTTTCAGTAGGCAAAGCAAATCACCAACCGAGTCTCCCATGTGCACGGTCAACTTCCTTTTGTCATCACTACAGCCTAGCACTATTTTGCAGAATGCTTGAATCTTGTCAATCGGAGACTCTTCTTTCCCAATGATTTCACCAGTGGATACGGATTCTTCAAAGCTGAGTTCTTTTGCATGTAAGTTCACAACATCTAAACCCCCTGCTTAAAATGATTGAGTAAAGGAAAATTATTTCACTTAGTACTAGTCTCTTGGTTGACGAGGGTGGTGGGGGTGCAGTTGCACCCCTAGACATTATAATTTTTTTATATTTTTGATTTATTTTTTATTTTTTATTGATTACTTAATTTTGCATCTCTAAAATTTTGTATCCCTAAAATTTTCTAACTTTCTACCCCTAAATTTTTAATTTAAGTTTTTAAATTCGTACATTTGACATAAATTTTTGCATTCGTCCTTGGCAAACCGTTATTTAATTCCCATATCCGAATAAAATATAACTCGGACAAGATAACCTCACCAACAATAAGAAAGAACGTGGATGTTGGCATTAAAGAGTTTCATTCTTCGTGATTTCCTGAAAGAAACTAATGCAACCATCTTGAAGAATCATTCGGCTCGTTCAATGTTTTCCAAGTTTAGACCCTTGAGTATCCTTTTCTCAAAATCTGAAACTTTCAAGTGCTTTACGGATGGTCGTGCTCATCGGGATCTAGAAATGCCTGTAACTCCTTTTTAGAAAGTCATACAGTTAAGGACAGATGCAAAATTTTATATTAAAAGAAAATAATTTATAAATTTCTAAGAGATGACGAATGTTTAAAGTTTTAGGAGGTAAAAATATATTTCCAACCAAAAATACAAATAAGATATAAAAAATATATAAAAATTTAAATTTTTTAACGGTGACGACTGTCTCCCCCGCTTCTTTCGGTCTATCCCTGCATGTAGTATCATGCAAGGTATCGTGGTTCCGAGAGTGTATAACGCAATTTTTGTTTTCTAAAATGGAGTGACAAGTTTTTCAAGAGCTTTCAGTCCTTCAACCTTCCCGGAAACTGTTGCCAGTAGAAATGTTGTGTACTTGATAGATCTTTCTTTAACAAAGTTCAAACCCCTGCTGCAAAACTCCAACTTTCAGACAAAGAACATACAAACAAGAACTATTTAAGGAGATGTTGATTTGCAATATGGATTGTAAACAGCAAAACAAGGCAGAAATTACAATCTAAAGTCTGATTATTTCCTTAAATCACGTTATAAGATATCTCTTAGCAATGATTTATGGGACTTTTCCTATCAAACTCCTAGCCTAATCCAATTTCAACTTGTCATCCACCAAAAGACCCATTAAGGCAATAACTATATAGGTTAGCCCTCTATATCATTGGACATAAAAGTTACAATTTCATTAGAGAATTGAACAATGAAATCAATTAATAGATTGTTAAATATTGATCCAAATTTTAATTGATAATTATGTTAGATTTTATGATAATTTTAATTGGTGAAAATTATTTGGTAATTAAATTTATTTAATAAGCACATATTTATTTTAGACAATAAATCTTATGAACTTATGTTTCTTAGTAACCACATATTTGACAAATATGGAGTAAGTCTTTACTTTTATAACCATAATACGATTATTTTAGAAAGATGTAATTGTTTTTGGGATTTATGTAACTTTTGGGGTTTTAATCGTAGAGATGATTTTATAGGGACATTAGGAGAGTCTTTTGGATATATTTAACGAGTTACATAATACATGAGATATCATATATTTATACTTTTCGTGATTTATATGTTTATAATGAATGTAACACCCTAATTTGGTCTGACCTGAAATCCAGAGAATTAGAATGTCACATGGAACCACCTAAGTGGCTAACCATTTTTCTTGAAATTGTTAGGACACATTCATAAACTCAAGCAAAATAAAATACCAAATACAAATACTATTACAAAAAATAAGTTAAGTTTACAAAATTTGGGGAGCTCCCATGAATATACTTAAATACATAAATCCCAAAATGAGTTTACCACTCAAATAAATAACAATGGTCTATGATACTACATGCCCACTGTAATACTCGAAGCGTACTCTGAAATATGATCAAGTATGGAAATCACAAATTTGGATACGAGCTCCTTAACTGGCACCTAAAAACATGCTCACGAAAACACATTCCATACGCTGGGCTCACAAGCTCAGTGCCACAAAAATAACTCGACTATACTACATTCATTCAATATATAAGCATGCGACAAGTATGGTTATGAACATTTGAAAGCATTCATACAATGTAACACCCCAGACCGATGCAGGTGACCCGATCCGATCTGATGTGTCACATTGGGGCCACAGGAGCTTACCCACCACAGTAAAATCCAGGAAAAATTTTAACTTTTGTTAAAAGATGTAAGATCATAAAACAATTTATAAATAAAATAAAAGTTTAGAAAACCATTTATATATTACAAACATAATTAAAATCATACAAGTTTCAGACTCAATATAAAAATCAAATGTGACCTACATGCCCTCTAATTATACTTGTATTGTACTCTTCAACCCAAGCCAAAGGAACTCTTATTACAGATTTTGATAGTTGTATTGGATCAATTCTTTTAACCTGAAATGGTGAGTAAAAGAGTGAGCTTTGGGAAGCTCAATAATACAGAACTACCAAGTGATGCTAAAGGACATGCAGATAATAGGCAAGCACAAAAGTTTCCTTATTGATTCATGCTTCTATAGGTTTTTGTGATGAGATGATGTTCCATTGATATTTCTTCAAATAAAAGACATGAAGCTTACATTTCAGAGGAAACGTTTAGAAGACCATATTCAGGAGATCGAAATAGGATGTCTAGTGTGTTCCCACTAAACCAGAATAAATAAAATCATAGATTATAAATAGTAATATTTTATTTCAGTAAAACAAATTTTTAAAAATTACTGTAATATCTTCCATCCAAATACTCCATATGCAGTCCCTTAGAATTGTATCCATAATGGCTATTGTAACATCCCAAAAGTCGGGTTTTTGACTAAAATGTAAATTTTGGAAATTTTGTGCTCAATTCCGAAATAAGCTAAAAGATCAGGGATTTAAGTAAAGGATTTTGGATTAAATAGTAAATATGGATAAACTAAAGGGGTAAAATGGTCTTTTCATGGGAAAGATTTTTATTTTCTCTTTTTGAGTATTATAAAACGTGGAAAATGTGAGAAACTTTCCAGACTTCTCTTCTTCTCCTTTCTTCTTCACGTGGAAGCCAAGAACAAAGGTAAGATTTCTTATTGGCTGATATTTAGCTGAATTTAAGATTGAGTTATAATCATTAGATGATATAGAAGCTGAAGGAAGGCTTAAATTAGCTTTTAAACATGGAATGAAAGAGTTATAAGAGATTAAAGGTTTGGAGTTTTTGAATGAAATCTTGGAAAAGAGTTAGTAATTGAAGTTGAAAGTTAAATTTGACTTGTCATCAGTCAAAATAAGAAATTCAAAGTATTGGAAATGAATTTAGAACATGTTAAGAAATTGTTAAGATTCTTGGTTTTTAAATTCATGAAGGAATATTGAATGTTAAGTTGAGTTATAGTGATATAAGTTGTCTAGAAGAAGTGTAGTTAAGTTTAAAGGGCTAAAAGGAGGTTATATAAGAAGAATTAAGTAAGTTTGGGTGATTTTTCGTGCTTAAAATGTGAATTCTAGGCAAGGGATATCGGTACCTGTGCTTAAAATGTGAATTCTAGGCAAGGGGTATCGATACCCATTCAACAGGTACCGATACCCTCTCAAACGAAAATTTTACAGAATGCAATGAGGGTACTGATACCCTAAGGAGGGTATCGATACCCCCTAAAGGAAAAAGTGAATATTGGTTTATTAAGTTCGTTTAAGTTGTTAGTAACGAATTACAAGGTGTAGGCACCTAATAATTGCCTTAAAATGTGTAATTATGTAGATACCGAGCCTAAACGAGTTCCGGAACCATTGGTAAGTAAGATCGATCAAGGGAAAGATAAGAGATCGGATTGATTAGTGAAGCCAGGTGAGTGCATATTAGATATTATATGATGTTTAATGGAAATAAGACTTGCGACGAGTCTATTTCCGATAGTATTATGCATGAATTCATGAACTTGAGTATGTGTTTGTTATGGGTGTATGAGTAATATGTTATTGTATGTGTGACATGATTTGTATGAATTAATATTAGTGTGATAAGATATAAGAACCGGTATAAATAATATGTATGTTTACATAAATTATATGATGATATAAGAATAGTTATGAAATTATATGAGTATAAAGGATAAGTCATGTGATCATAAGATTTATATAATTTATGGAAATGAAAATATATGAATATGAAGATTTATAAGAGAACAAATATAAGTTATATGATAATGAAATACAAGACTATGTGAATATATGGTTATACGATAAAATATGTAATAATAGGAGAATATGATGAAAGTGAATTCATGATAACAATAGGAACTAGGTAAACATGTGTAAAGGTTATATGAATAATGAAAACATAAATTAGACAAGTACACAGTGATATGATCAATTATGAGAATTAGTATATTAGATATTATATGATTTATGAGAATTTAAGAAAACTAGACAAGATTGAATTATAAAATGAACTGGGAATAATATACCACTTAGTAAACTTGTATATAAAGTGATGATATACACATATAATATAAGATATATGTCTATAAATATGACATATGTTATGTAATATAAGTGCATACCAAGAAATAAAGAATAAGATAGATGATACAATATAAATTATATTATGAATTAGTGATGTAGGAATGCGATATAAATATGCAATAAAAGTTATGTGTTATATGATAAATATAAACATATGAGAACAAGAGATAAATTATATGAGAAAGATTTATAGGCTTAAATGAAGCCATAGAAAGATGTTATAGGAGATATTTGATGATAATTTATGTGAATACATGTATATGTGATAAACTATGTGAAACTGAACTAAGGCAATATATGAAATTAGTATATAAATGATGTGAGTATAAAAGTACAAATCATAAGTTATATGATATGCGACAAGATATTATATGTATATGATGTATGTCATGAGATGTGATCTATGTGATTACAGGAGAAATGATAATAGCTATATGAATATATGTACATGTAAACTATATGGAAATGAACTACGCGACTATGTGTGATCTTATGGAAATGTGATAATGAGCTATGTGGAAGAACTATGAGACTATATGTATATGTGAATGTGAGATAATCTAAATATTAATGCCTATGTTATGTGTCAAGAGAGCTAGAGGTATAGTTGGCATGCCAAGAGTCGAGGGTCTACGCAGTCCTTCGGGACATATATGTATTCTTTGGAACATGTGTAAGATCTTTTGAGACACATACTTGATCCTTAGCATATGTATACGATTCTTAAGGAATTTTCTACTTGGTCCTTAGGGGCATCTTATATAGCACTTCAGTGCATTTCTACATGGCACTACGGTGCAATTCTACGTGGCACTTCGGTGAAATTATACGAGCTGTGGTGACAACATTAGTGTACAACCTCTATAGACTCACATATCTATAGTTCTCACATGTGTACATGGGCTAATAAAGAAGATGATATAAAAGAACCTTGTATGATATTATCTGCTTTGGTTATAATCTTTATGGAATGAAATGATATATGTGATATGATGATATGTATATAGCCTGGTTAAGAAGAATAGGTACAAGAACATATTACTAAAAGATAAAGAACGAATATAAGATTATTAAATAGATAATAATAAATTTATTACATACGATTTATATGCTTTGTGTTATGAAATATGCGTTTATGTTTGAATACATTCTATAGTTTATCATGATTACATTAAATGTGCATAATAGGTATTAGTTATGATATGTTATAGTGAATTTATTTATGCCTCACTAAGTCATCGACTTAGCGTGTGATTGTTTCACACGTAGGTTACAGAAGCGAGAAGAGAAGCTAAGATGAGCAAGACAGGTCAACATCTTCCTTACGAATATCAGATCAGAAACATATGGAGTATATGTATTTTGTGTTCTAGAATTTAGTTGGCATGTAGTTACAAGATTTGGATTGAATATGCTCTGATTGTTTTGTAAAACAATTTGATTATATTTATTTATAAATAGTACTCATTTTCTCTAATGATGAATTTAAGATTTGGGTGGATTTGTAAAGAAAAGAGTTTTGAAAAGTCAATGTGACACCTCGGACTCGGATCCGGGTTGGATACGGGTTGGGGGTGTTACACTTATCCTAAGCACAAAGAAAATTAGCCACCCTAAGGGAGTACCTTAGGGCCTACCTAAGGATCACCTTAGGTCCATAAGGAATTACCAGTTTTATCAGAGTTGAACCTCCGTTCTCTAGACTCCTACCCATACAATATCCAATAGAAATCAAATTTAGTAGTACCCTATAATATCAAAATCATGATCCAATAGAATATTGTAAAAATGACTATGTAATTAATTTAAATCACATGAATTCCCTCCACCCATACACCATATGCAGTTCCCCATAACTTCATCCATAAGGACTTACCCTAGGCCCAATGGACCTAGAAGCCAACCTAAGGGAATGCCTTGGGTCAATAAGGAATTACTAGCTTGATCAGAGTTGAATCTCCATACTTCAGTATCCTACTCAAAATAGTATCTCCATAAAATAATTCACACAGTATACAGTGAATTCAATGGTCCATAAATCAACATAATCATATCTTCCAGTGAAAACAAGTAATCATATAACATATATCAGATATCCATGGTACATAAACAGTCAACTCGTATATCAATAAATCAGTAATTTTGGTAAATCACATTTCAAAATAGATAAAATAATCATATAGCACGTAGGGAACATACCAGAAGATTCAATTATTTTTCGGAGGTATTTGATCGTATCAAGAAGAGAAAATGTAGAATTTATGTAGATTGATCGAATTTCAAGTACATTGTCCCTATATAAAAAGGGTTCGATTACTAACAGATCTAATCAAACATTTAGGAATTGATACTTCACTACCATTTAGGATTCAAGTGCATCAGGAAGATATTCAAGAACATTACGTCAGAATAATTTAAAAATTCATATATAACTAGAGTAATTCCATTATTCAGCAATCATGTCATTTTGGACATTTGATTCATGGAGAATTATTAGTAATTTAACCTAGTAATGGTTGGGTGATATTTTGTAATATTTAAGATTATATCGAATCATCATACTTGAGTTAAGTTGCACTAATCAGATTCCAACACTGTGATACTTACCAATCATTTGGGTCAAGATACTTCACAAATATTCCCTCCCAATACTGATTGCACTAGTTGAACGAACCTTCTATATAATCAACATTGAATAGATCTTCACAAGATGAACAAATATTTCGGTGGTATTTAATTTATTAATGAATTGCAACAATATCCATAATGTTCAACTTACTTGGGTCGTGATTTACCTCAAATGGCGATACAACACTTAGGTTTATCAATGTTTCTAAAATCTACCAAGGACATCCACTTATTTTAAGTCGTTATGATAACATGCCGCTTCAATAGTCGGGGATACTTCAAACATCTTAGAGTTTAATGTATTCTGGTTCTTTTACGGTTTAAGGTATTTTGGTCATTTGAACATTGAAGGTTATTTTAGTTGTTTCACAGTTCTAGGATATTTCGGTAATTCTGATCAATCCAAAATATATGTACTTTTTCTAGTAAATTGGCCAAGTTTGTCCTTTCAGGGTAATTTTTCACTTTTAGGGGTAATCTTGGTCTTTTTGTAGTATAAGGGCATTTTTGTAATTTTACTCTACAGGGCTATTTTTTCATTTTTATTTTGAGAGAATACTTAATAATTTAACGATAATTTGTCCTATTTGAGATTTATATTGAATTATCATGATTCTGGGTCAAATAAGGTTGAACAGATCTCAACACCGCAGTACTCACTAATCATTAGAACTAATATCCTTAAAAAATATTCACTTATTTTAAGTCGTTTTCACTATCAGAGGTAAATCATATCATATTTGTATCTGAAGGGTATTTTTGACATTTTATCGCGATCGGTATATGTTTAGAATAATTAATATTTATTCACAGCCCAATCATATTTATTTATGCATTAACCAATACCTAACTTGTATTATACAACATGCAATGGGTAGTAAAATATTACCTCAATATACGAGCCACATTGATCGACCATTTAAACTCCATTCGATCTCTCTCAAACTTTAAGTCCATGACCCATAAAGTCATAGATACATAGCAAACGAATTTACGTCAGAAATAAAACTTAATCGAAAAACCAAATTGAATCTGAAGATAAAAGACTGAAAATGACTTATTGAGTTTGAATTTGGCAAAACAGACTTCGGATTCGGACCCAAGACATCGAAAAATATAAAATACGACTTTTCAAAAACTTGACTTTTTTGTCAAAGTCAACGCTGGTCAAAGTCAAAGTCAACTATGATCGAAGTTAACTATCAGGTAAACGGTTAGTCAAAGTTAATGAGTTACCTCTGTCCGAGTTGACTCAGTGAGCTGACTCAGCTCGACCCGGTTAGGTCTGAATAGAACGGCTCTAGAAGACTCCTGAACCGACAGAGGATCCCCATGCGCATTGTCAGCGTATGACAGTGCGTGCAAAGATCGAAAGGGCCAATGACGATGGCTGATCACTCTTATAATTATCAAACACCAGAACAAACCAATTACAAGTTAAAAATCCATTTGAAACAACTAAAGCAAATGGAGGAGATCAGAGTGCTTACCACGATGACCAGTGATAGATCGATGATGAAGTGACGCAGCTGGTTGGGTTTTGTTTGGAACGATGAGGGGAGAGCAATGGTGATGGCGATGAGGTCACCAAACACTTATAGTGGCCGAAATTGGAGGGAAAAGCTTTTATGGGTTAAATTCTCCGATAAGATTTCAAACATTGATTTATGATGAAAGATGACGTTCATAGTACGAGGTTAGAGGGGTTTTGGTCGGGCTAGGACGGTAAATATTTCGGTTGGGGTGGTGATGGGCACGGTAGTCGGATGGGGGTTTATTGGTGGTAAAGGGGTAATGGGGGATTAACTTGAAATATTTGAGTGTTTTGTTTTAGAGTTTTTGTCAATCTGATCCGAGGAAAAATAGTTCTGGGGTTAAAACCGAGCCAAATTTCATCAAAATATATTTTAATTATTTTACACACCAATAGTGGCCTAGCTTAGTTGGTAGGGGCATGCCCTTTTATACTTTTGAACATGAGTTCAAACCTAACAGCTAACATTTGTTTTCACCAGATTTTTATCATAGGTGGTGAGAATAAGTGGGTTTATCCGGGCTTAAGGCCCTAAACTATTAAAAGTACGCAAACTTACCCCCCAAAACTTTAAAATCATGCATTTTGGCGCCTTAATTCAATGAGATAAATTAAATATATTTTAAATTAAAATTTCGGGTGTGACATACAACAACAAAAATAAGCATCATGGTGTAGTTCGGGGTCACCTAGCATTACGAAAACCACACCTATATTTTCTTACTATAACGACCTTAGGAGAGATCTGGGTCACATAACATCAGTATCTCCCTTATATTTCAGGCTAGGTCCGGGCCACATAGCATTGATACCTTGCCCGGCTAGCCTACTCCTCTAGAGTACTCAGGACGTGTTCAGGTCACATAGCATCAGCATAACATCCAACTAGCATTTAAAGTGCACATACACTAAATTGAATATATCCGAATAAACCTTATTCTATCACACGATCGTCATACAAGTGACTCGAGTGTCTTCGTTGTTTCCCAAGCATCATACAAAGTCATAAGTCTTTTGGAATTACTTCATTAAGATATTATGTTATCACAGTATTCATTAAGGTTTCCACTTGTAAGCTTATTAGAAAGTTTCCCTCACCAAACCCTTTTGGCTTCGTCTTTCTAATCCCAACTAGGCTTACAGATTAAAAATTTACGACGGTACCGATACTCCTTCTTGGGTATTGGTGATTCTCTCTTGTGGTATCGATACTTCTCTAAGTAACGATACAAAAATTACATTCAATTTTTTAGAAAATACTTCAGTATTGATACCCTTACTGAGAGTATCGATACTCCTATGAGTACTGTTACCAAAATGGCCTATTGAAATATGATCAAGTCTTTAAGAATATATACTAGGCCCTTGAGTATAGATACCACCTGAGTATTATGGATACCACAATATGTGGCATCGATACTCTCTTCATAAAACCTTTGAATTTTGCCTATCCACAACGAGCAATATCAATACTGTTCATACAACACTGAAACCCTCTGCCCAGAAAACTCTATTTCTCTCGTCTAAAAATTCCCAAATCTTAAGGTAACCTCAAGGTCTCCAAAAGGTGTTTAAAGCTTATTTAGTACTTAAAGGCCATAAAATATCATCAATTTATGCATGAACAACAAAAAATTCTCATTTGCATGCTTTAAACCCCTAAATGCACCCAAATAGTTCATACACCTACATAAGCATAAATATTACACATGATATTCTATAAGTAGTAAGGAAAGGTTAGAAGTGTGTTACCTTACACCTAGGAGTTGTAGGAACCACTTCAAGCTCACCGAAGCAATTTTTTCTCTTTTCATTTTACCCTTGAGCTTTCACCCACTTTTCTCACTAGAATAATCAATGAAAATGAGTTATTAACTCATCTAGGAGCTTAGAAAGGTAAGAACGAGATTTTTAAAGCTTAGGAATATTTTAGAGCCTCCCACAAGCTTTAAAACTCAAAAACCTTTTAAAACCCAACCATGGCCATTATGGCTAAACTCTAAGGTTGTGATATCAAATTGTAGCTCTAAAGAAGAGGATTTTGAAACATACCTTCACAAATTCGAACTAAGAAGGATGAACTATCAAAATGTCTTATTTTCCAGCTTTCACTTAAGAGAAAATGAAGAAAGAGTAGAGTACGAATAAGACAAAAAAATGAAGAAAAAAAGAGTGTATGCACGTTAACATCATCTTCCTTATGGAAAATTAACTTTTAAAATAGTTTTGGGGTTATTTACTCTTTTGGTCCTCCATTGTCTATCCTTATTTCAAAAATATCCCTTGTTAAACCTTAATGGGCTCAACCTAAGCCCAACTCACTTCATAATTGGGTAAAGGCTTCTCACATGCATAATGGGTTTATTTAACTCTCTCTCGAGTTAGCCCAAAACTAGTAACCTAGAAATTGGGCGTTGTAACTCTCCCATCCTAATAAGAAATTTCATCCTTGAAATTTACCTGAGTGAAACAGATGTGGATACTAATGTTGCATATCCTCCTCTGTCTCCCAGGTTACTTCATCGGTCACATAGTTCCTCCACAAGACCTTCACTAACAGAATTCATATGTTTTTAATTCCTTGACCTATCGATCCAAAATTCTTATCGGTTTTTCTTCATAGGTCATATCTTGACTTACTTTGATTTGCTATAACGAAATGACATGGAAAAAGTCAAAACGATACCTCATAAGCATCAACACATGGGAAACATTATGAATGTGTTTAATCTTTAGTGGTAAGGCTAGTCGGTAAGCTATAAATATGAATCTCTCAAGTATCTCGTAAGGTTCAATGAAGCACAGATTTAACTTCCCTTTACACCTAAATCTAAGCACCTTCTTCCACAGTGACACCTTTAGGAAAACCTTGTCACCCACTTCAAACTCTGTGTCATTGTGTTTCAATTTTGTGCACGATCTTTGACGATCAAAATCTTTCTTTAGTTAATTCTAAATCAATTGGAATTTCTCTTTAGTTTCTCTGATTAAATCAAGGTCAACTATCTTTCTTTCACTAAGCTTTTTCCAACACAAAGGTGTCCTACACTTCATTCCGTACAAGGCTTCATAGGGAGCCATCTGAATACTCGACTGATAGCTGTAGGATCTCATTGATTGATTATGGCAAAACGAAGACAAAATAATATGCTGATGTGAGAGTTGAAGTGTCGGGTCTAAGGAAGAAGTTGAGTGAATTCAATGGATTATTGGAAGTAGCTAAATCTCACCTGGCCAAGCTAGAATCCATGGAGAAAGGACTCTGGAGGTAGACTCAAGAAATCATCAATGGGGTGAGTGTATCGTTTGATGAGTGAACTATGGGCACTAAAAGTTTGTTCTTGGCCATGAGGGTAGAGGTGATGAAGGAGTTCAAGAGTGACCTAATTGGTTATAGGGAGGCTATGGCAAATGGAGCATAGGAGTAGCACCCACAGATAGGCCCATGATCGATGTTCCAATGCCGAACAAGTTCTAGGAGATACAATTGACACATGAAGTTAAGAACTTTATTTGGTGTATGGAGTAATATTTATGAGGCATGGGTGTTTTGTGGTGGTAACATAAATTCTCGGAGGGAATTCCCATGAGAAAGTGGAGTGAGTTCAAAGCCGAATTCAAAGGATAATTCTTCTCCAAGAGTGCCGAATTAGAGGCATGAAAGAAGATGAAAGAACTTAAGCATGATGGTCAAATCTGAGAATATGTGAGTCGATTCATGGAACTCAAGTTACAAATCCTGACCATGAGCGAAGAAGAATGATACTATGCCTTCTTGGGTGGATTATAACGATGGGCTAATGTAAAGGTACTGCGGAAAAAAGTAAAAGATCTTTCGAAGACAATAGCTACGGTCGAGGCCATATTAGAATTTGAAATTTTAAAGCGAATACACAAGGGCAATAATGGGGGAGATAGAAAGAAATCAACCAAGCATTAATCCAAAAAGCATCAAAGTGATGAGGGAAATCTATAAAACGGAAGAGCCAACCTATTCTATGAACCGATACAAAAAGGTCATCTTAAATGTTATGTTTGTAGGGACAACCACATGGTAAGGGATTACCCGAAGAAGGCAAGGTGGCCGCTATCTTGAGTCAAGAAGATGGCCAAGCTTGGCATAATTACAAGCATCAAGGCTATCAAGCCGAGGGTAAAAGTGGAGCAACCAAAGTACCACCAAGGGAAGGGTCACAAAAGTTGCAAGATTGTGATGATTGACGCAAGATGTCCAAGGGATGAGGCCAGTCCAAAGGCGAGGAGGCCATGAGATTTGGCACAATAATCATGAGTTATGTCAAAGCGAATGGAGTCCAAAGACAAGAAATGTTGATGTACATGGACATCAACCGAAGAGTGTTCTAGTGGACACTAGGGCAACCTATCTATTTATGTTCAAGAGAGTTACATACAATCTCGATCTCAAAGTGGAAAAGATGAATGGTTACATAAAGATTGTCAACTCCAAGAAAGTGCCCATTACTAGAGTGACGAGGATGGTAGGGCTTTGAAATGGCAAGTGGGAGGGAAAGGTAGATTTTAAGATAATTCTGTCAGATGACTTTAATTTTGTATAAGGGTTAAATTTTATTTAATGAATTCAAGCTCTCATCATTCCTCACCAAGACACCATGTACATCATTAACCCACATTGGCCATGCATTGTGTCATTGTCTTGAGACAAAGCGAAAGGGGCAAAGTATTATTGGTTATCCAATTTGATGAAAATGTTCTAAGAGAGGCAAGAATCACTTTGGAGGAAATTACTGGGGCACAATTGAGGATGAGACAAAGGGACCTGAGCTTTGGAGGGATTTGGAGGAACCTCCAATAGGTGAGGTGGTAAAGGCATCAAACTTCATGAGAGAATAATCGATACAACAAGGGGCATCGAACTTCGAGAAGGAAATGTCAATGCAATGGGCACCAAGCTTCAAGAAGGAAGCATCGATCCATGGGGCACCAGACTCAATGAGCAAATGAGGGCTGATGCTTTTTTGGGTGAATGCCACCGATGGTAAAGAGGTACATCTCGAACACTACATTTTTGTTGTTAAGTCTAATTTGCTATCTTTGATAAATGTAGTTCAAGAGAGACCTAACTATCAGGTTGAAGGGAATAAAATATCGAGGAAACTTATGAGATTTTTCAAAGTTTAAGAGGGCACGTCAAAGATGCCGATGAGTTTGAAAGTTTAACCAAAAGGGTCATCTAAGCCTTTGTCAAAGAATCGGGGGGTCTATACCGAGGCATATCTAGACAAGTAGGTAAGGATTTCTATAATCGAGATACATACATGAGGATGAAAGATTATAGAGTTATATGGCGACAAAAGACAAGGCAAGTAGTTCATATAGGGGAACCACAACAAGCCAATGAATCGGGTGAGATTCAAAGTGGCCACATCCGAGTACAGTCAGATGTAACGACGAGGGTGTCGCTAGATTTGGTGGGGGAGATTGTCATGCTTCGCAATATCAAGCCCAAAACATGTACACTAGAGTCTATATAGATGTTCTAAAGGGTTTATTAGGCATGCCCAATCCGTTGGACTTGGCCCAAAACGTGAAGAGTGTTAAAGAGCGCAAACCTGTTCATACTGACCGTACAAACAAGAAAAGTGACATCTTATCAGACTGTTTCCACATATATAGCGCAAATATGGAAAGAGACAACAAATCAGAGGAGATTATGGAGGAATCTTACCATATCAAATCTGAACTTCTATCCAAATAAAGAATCAGACTAATTGATGTCATAAGAGTGGTAGCCTGGGTATATTCCCTTAAAAATATGATATGATTATATGGTTATTGGTGGAGTTTCCTTAAGAATAAAGATTTGTTATTAATAGGGCTTATCTTAGCCATTGATCTAGTTTGATCTTAGTTGTCCATTGTAAAGGGATTCAACTATAAATAGAGGCCTCATCACCTCATTTGTACATATTTCACTTTGAGTAATGCAGAGTAATGCGGAGTAATGCAGAGTATTCACTCAATTCCCTCTTCAAGTATTTTACTTAGTGTTTTTAGGCTGACTTAATCGCCAAATTGTTTAAGAAGTTTTCTAAGGCAATTAAGACTGCGCGCTCTAGAGTTAGAATCTCTAAGGGTGTGACAATACTTGTCACGCCCTGCGAGATCAAGCTCAAAACATGTACGTTAGAGTCTGTAACAGAGGTTCTAAAGGGCATATTGGGCGTAACCAGTCTGTCAGACTTGGCCCAAAATTTGAAGAGTGCTAAAGAGCCTGAACCCATTCACACTAGCAGTACAAATAAGGAAAGTAGCATATTATCATATTGTGTCCATATAGGCAGTACATATATGGAAATAAACAACAAATTAGAAGAGATTGTGGAAGAATCTTACCATATCAAGTCTGAATCGAGACCAAAAGATCATCTTAAATGTTATGCTTGTTGGGACAACCATGTGGAGAGGGATTAGTCAAAGAATGATAAGGTGGTCACCATCTTGAGTCATAAAGATGAGTAAAAAATGAGGTAGTTAGGCTTGGCAGAATTGCAAGCACCAAGGCTAGCAAGCCGAGGGTAAAAGTAAAGCAACTAAAGTGCCACCAAGAGGAGGGGTTACAAGATTATGATGATCGAGCCATGATGTCCAAGGAAGAGGATGAGTCCACAGGTGAGGAGGCCATGAGGCTTTTCACGATGATCATGGAGTCTATCAAGGCGAATGGAGTCCAAAGATAGAAAGGGTTGATGTACATGGACATCAACTTTGTAGGACAACCAATGAATGTTCTAGTGGACACTGGGGCAACCAATATATTTATGTATAAGAGAGTTGCATATAATCTCAGTCTCAAAATAGAGAAGACGAATGGTTACATAAAGATTGCCAACTCTGAGGAAGTGTCATTTACTAGAGTGACGAGAATGGTAGAGCTTTGAATTGGCGAGTGGAATGGCAAGGAATATTTCAAGGTAATTCCATTACTGGAGCATTCTTGTCACACCCTTAGAGAATCCAACTCTAGAGAGTGCGACTTTAGTCTCTTTAGAACACTTCTTAAATATTTTGGGGGCTAAGTCAGCCTGAAAAACACTAAGTAAGAATACTTAGTAAAAATGTGGAAACTCAAAAAACTAGAAAAGATATGGCTCTCAAAGAACAAGAAGAGAGAATTGAGTGAATGCTATGTGTTACTCAAAGTGAAGTAAAAGTGAATTGTGTACAAATGAGGCGGGGAGGCCTCTATTTATAGTTGAATCCCCTTACAATGGACATCTAAGATCAAACTAGATCAATGTCTAAGATGAGACATATTAATTACAAATCTTTATGCTTAAAGAAACTCTATCAATCACCATCTAATAAAATCCCCTTTTTAAGAGAATAAATCCAAGCTACCACTCTTATGACATCAATTAGTTTGATTATTTCCTTAGATGGGCATTCACACTTGATATAGTAAGAATCCTCCATAATATCATATGATTTGTTGTCTCTTACCATATTTGTACCGCCTATGTGGACTCAATCTAATAAGATTCCACTTTGCTTGTTTGTACGGTTAGTGTGAATATATTTGGGCTTCTTAGCACTCTTCACGTTGTGGGCCAAGCCTATGGGTTGGTTACACCCATTATGCCTTTTAGAACCTTTGTCGCGGACTCTAGGGCACATGTTTTGGGCTTGATCTCGTGGGGCATGATATATCCTCCACCTAATCTACAACGCCCCCATCGTTGTATCAGACTTTACTCAGACTTGGCCACTATAAATCCTACTCGGTGCCATAGCTTGTTGTGGTTCCCCCATATGAACTTCTCGCCTTATCTTTTGCCACCATGTAACTCCATAATATTTTATCCCTATGTGTGCACCTAGATTATAGGAACTCTCTCTTACTCGTCTAGAATTGCCTCGGTATAAACCCTATTAATTCTTCAATAAAGGCTTAAATGGCCCCGTTGGTTGAACTCTCAGACACGTCGACATCCTTGGCATGCCCTCTTGAACTCTGAAAGGTATCCCAAGTCCCTTAGATATTTTTCCTTAAACTTGATGGTTAAGCCTCTCCCGAGCTGTAACACCCCCAACCCATACCCGACTCGGATACGAGTCCGAGGTGTTACATTGACCAGTCAAAGTATATACTTTTATAAAAAAAACATAGAAAAATTTAAAACTTTTTTTTCTATAAAGTAATTCTTTTACATAAACATATTTAAAACCTTAAGAGACTCCCTCAGAGCGTACATATATAATGACTTAGTTCCATGCCAACATACCGATATACATAACAAAACATACTTTACAAAATATTTCTAATTTGAACTTTGTGGGGAGATATGCTACTCTACGGATCCGAAACTTGATCTTCTGACTTATCCACCCTACGTGTAAAACACTTACACACTAAGTCATAGACTTAGTGAGACATGTAAATACATAAAGTAAACTAACAAATGCATGAACATCCCATATAACACATATTATACTTATATACCTATTAAACCCATCACTTACCGATTTATCCTTACTTATTTACTTATCATTGATTCAATTCCATCATATGAGCATATATTGAACATAAACATATAATATAACTTCAAACACAACAATACATGGATAATTACTATGATCATATCATACATAACCATATCACATCTCATATCACTATTACCCATATACACTTGTTACCATTATTATCATATAATCCTAACTTATCACTTATACATATCATATATCACATGTACCATTTCACGAGAAACACACATATCATTATATCAAATTATGGTTTCTTTTCAAAGCCCATGCACACTATTAAGAACTTAAGGTACGTGAGTATATAGAGGTTGTGCACTATGTTGTCACCACAGCTCGTATAAATCCCACTAGCGGCGCGTAGAATTTGTCCCCAATGACCACGTAGATGTCCCGAATGACCACTATGTCCCGAAGGACCACGTAGACCCTCGACTCTTGGTATGCCAACTATACCTATAGCTCTCATAACACATGACATGGGCATTATATTTTACCTCATTACACATTCATATATTCATATCACATAGTTCTTTCACATAGCTCTTTATCACATTTCATATGATCACATAGTCATGTAGTTTACTTTTACGTAGTATTTTCCATCAAATTAACCTTATTCATCCTTTTCACACATGGTCACATCACATATACCTTTTTCTCATATGCATATAACATATTATTTCTTATCTTTTAACATATATTACATATGCATATAATCTTATGTCTTATTATCAATATCTAATCTATCTTATTATACTAACATATCATATAACATTCTAATAAAAACACATATGAGTTATATTATTTTCATATATATTTTATCATATATTTCATGATCACATGACCTATTATCATAATACAGGCATTTACATAGTTCACACATAAAAATGCATTCAACAATTAAACATATGCATTTACTCATATACCATACATCTAACACCATATCACTACATGTTTATGCTTTAATACTTATATCATATAATATCGGAATTAGACTCATCGCAAGTCTTAATTCCTTAACATAACGTACACTTACTATCATGTACTCACATGGTCTCAATGAACCCTCTTAAAGTCTTGTTTCCATTGAGTATCTTACTCTGTCGACCTATCCGAACTTTGCTTTCGATCGATTTCTACACAATCATATATATATATATATATGCTATCAGTATCCAATTAATATACTTTTAATCTATCATTTCATAGACTGAATAACTATTTATTTCATTTTCCATTGAAGTGCATCAGTGCATTCTACAGTGCATCGATGCATTCTTTAATAGGTGCATCGATGCACTACCATGCATCGATACACAATTTACATTCGATGTTTCCATTTTAAGGGGATGCATCGATGCACTCCTCATGCATCGATGCACCAACTGTACTCGATGTTTAATTATTTGAGAGTACATCGATGCACATTGAAGATGCATCGATGCACATTGAAGATGCATCGATGCACACAACCCAGAAATTACATTTTGAGCCTGAAAATTCTTACTTTAACCTCAAATTCTACTTATTAACCCCTCCTTATATCTTAAAACTTATCTCTACATGTATAAACCTTCTTATAATACTATAACACTTTACCATCTCCCATAATCCACCATAATTCTTGAATCAGAGAATTTCATGAAATTTTCCATGTGTTCTAAATTCAATTCTATCACCTTTAACTTCTTAATTAACCCATTGACAAGTCAAATCCATCTTTAAAACTTAAAAAACCTCTTTATATCAAGAATTCATTTCTCAACCCTTAATCAAATTTCCTTTCAAATTTTCTCTATTTAATGTTTTAAGCATATATAAGCTTACCTTAAGCTTATATAATACCCAAATATTACATCCCAACTTATAAATTCTAGAATTTAACCAAATTAAATCAACTTACCTTTGGGAGTTGAAGCCACGAGAGGCAGAAGAAGAAAGAAAGAAGATAAGCTTCTGAAGCTTTTTCCCCTTTCACACTTGTTATCTCCCTAAATAAGGGAGATAAAATATCTTTCAAGTGCTAAATTACAATAATACCCTTATAATCATTTCATATTTACCCTTTTATCCAATAATGAAATATTCCTATTAAAATTCTTGAACTTTCAATTTTTCCTAGATAAATCCCCAAATTTCAAAAATTCTCATTTTAGTCATTGACCCGGATTTCAGGATGTTACAAATCTCCTCCTCTTTTAAAGAAAATTTGTCCTCGAATTTTCACTTTACCTCAAATGAAACAATCCTCTTTTAAAGAAAATTCTTATCTTACCCTTACTATTAACCTTATACTCATATACATTTCTACTTCGATACTCAATATATATATATATATATATCTTTCTTACTTATTCCATAAACAACCTTCATACAACTTATTTACTCGGAAACCTTATGCTATTAATTCTTAACAATTCATTATTCCTTGCTTCTACTCAAATCTATTAAAACCAAACTATTTTACCAGATATCAAAATTTACCTGTCAAAATCTCTGGGTCATCAAAATCTTCATCAGTTCTTAAATTATAAACTTGTGCAGTTGGTTGCATATCATGTTGAGTGAATGACTCAGATCGATTCCTTCTACGACCTCTACCTCTATTTTGTTGAGGTACTACAGTAGATCTTTCTCTTTGCATCGTCTCCTCAGTTATAAGTGGATAATCTCGAATAAAATGTCCAACATCCCCACATCTAAAACAAGCTCCGGAGATTACTCTACATACCCCTGTATGATTCTTTCCACTATATGAGCATTTCCTTACTTGACTGAGATTTGATCTTCTATCAATAAAAACATCTGATTCCAATATATCATGAGTTGGAAAATCCCATTCCCTATTTTTCTTGGATGGAGAGGAGCTCGACGAAGCACCCATCCTTTTAGACTTCTGAACTCTCTGTTCTTTAAATCTTTCATTCTGAGCTCTCTCTAGAGCTTTAGCTCGATTAACCACTTCTTGAAATGATGAGAAATTCAAGGCTATCAGTAACTCTCTTAGCCTAGGGTGCAAACCCTCCACAAACCAGTCACATACATCATTCTCAGTCGGAATAAGCTCAGCAGCAAAATGACTTAACTTATTAAACTCACATTCGTATTCATACACTGTATAATTCCCTTGCTTCAAATTCAGAAATTCTTGCTTCATCTGTCTAATATATTGGTCACCAATATACTTACGATTAAATTCTTCCAAGAAGAATAACCAGGTCACTTGATCACTTCTTAATCTCATGGTGACATTGGTCCACCATATTCTAGCTTGTCCCCTTAACAAAGAAACTATTCCATCTAATTTCTCCACATCAGAACAGTGGAGCCCATCCAACATAATCTTAACATCGTTCAACCAAAGATCCGCAGCAATCAGATCTTCCTCAGCTTCACCCTTAAACTCAGGTGCTCCTAAATCTTTCAATTCTTTAGCTATATTCATTCGAGGAGCTGAGGGCGCAAAGGGTTGAAAACATGACAAAACAACATTTAACATCCCGAAAAATATCCCTTGATCTCTTACTGGTACTACTGGAGGTGTTCGCTCTTCACCATGCCTGGCCAGGGCAGGTGAATTGCTACTACCCTCAGGTCTATTACTTCTTCTTTCACTTCGAGAACTTTCACGATCAGACATCTAATACATAACCATATAACTTTATTAGAAGACAACATACTCATTACTCTATCAGATTAGAAACTTTCACTTTTTGTTGGCATGTACACCTTTTTAAAATACTCTTGACTTTGGTTTAAGCCTAGAATCGGCTAAACCTTAGCTCTGATACCATTAAATGTAACACCCCCAACCCGTACCCGACTCAGATACGAGTCCGAGGTGTTACATTGACCAGTCAAAGTATATACTTTTATAAAAAAACATAGAAAAATTTAAAACTTTTTTTTCTATAAAGTAATTCTTTTACATAAACATATTTAAAACCTTAAGAGACTCCCTCAGAGCGTACATATATAATGACTTAGTTACATGCCAACATACCGAATTACATAACAAAACATACTTTACAAAATATTTCTGATTTGAACTTTGTGCGGATATATGCTACTCTACGGATCCGAAACTTGATCTTCTGACTTATCCACCCTACGTGTAAAACACTTACACGCTAAGTCATAGACTTAGTGAGACATGTAAATACATAAAGTAAACTAACAAATGCATGAACATCCCATATAACACATATTATACTTATATACCTATTAAACCCATCACTTACCGGTTTATCCTTACTTATTTACTTATCATTGATTCAATTCCATCATATGAGCATATATTGAACATAAACATATAATATAACTTCAAACACAACAATACATGGATAATTACTATGATCATATCATACATAACCATATCACATCTCATATCACTATTACCCATATACACTTGTTACCATTATTATCATATAATCCTAACTAATCACTAATACATATCGCATATCACATGTACCATTTCACGAGAAACACACATATCATTATATCAAATTATGGTTTCTTTTCAAACCCTTGCACACTATTAAGAACTTAAGGTACGTGAGTACATAGAGGTTGTGCACTATACTGTCACCACAGCTCGTATAAATCCCACTAGGGGCTCGTAGAATTTGTCCCTAAGGACCACGTAGATGTCCCGAAGGACCACATATAACACATATGTCCCGAAGGACCACGTAGACCCTCAACTCTTGGCATGCCAACTATACATATAGCTCTCATAACACATGACATGGGCATTATCTTTTACCTCATTAAACATTCATATATTCATATCACATAGTTCTTTCAATAGCTCTTTATCACATTTCATATGATCACATTGTTATGTAGTTTACTTTCACGTAGCATTTTCCATGAAATTCACATTATTCATCCTTTTCACACATGGTCACATCACATATACCTTTTTCTCATATGCATATAACATATTATTTCTTATCTTTTAACATATATTACATATGCATATAATCTTATGTTTTATTATCAATATCTAATCTATCTTATTATGCTAACATATCATATAGCATTCTAATATAAGCACATATGATTCATATTATTTTCATATATATTTTATCATATATTTCATGATCACATAACCTATTATCATAATACATGCATTTACATAGTTCATACATAAAAATGCATTCAACAATTAAACATATGCATTTACTCATATACAATACATCTAACACCATATCACTACATGTTTATGCTTTAATACTTATATCATATAATATCAGAATTGGACTCATCGCAAGTCTTAATTCCTTAACATAACGTACACTTACTATCATGTACTCACTTGGTCTCAATTAACCCTCTTAAACTCTTGTTTCCGTTGCGTATCTTACTCTTTCGACCTATCCGAACTTTACTTTTGATTGATGTCTACACAATCATATATATATATATATATATATATATGCTATCAGTATCCAATTAATATACTTTTAATCTATCATTTTATAGACTGAATAACGATTTATTTCATTTTCCATTGAAGTGCATCGGTGCATTCTACAGTGCATCGATGCATTCTTTAACAGGTGCATCGATGCACTACCATGCATCGATACACAATTTACATTCGATGTTTCCATTTTAAGGGGATGCATCGATGCACCAACTGTACTAGATGTTTAATTATTTGAGAGTGCATCGATGCACATTGAATATGCATCGATGCACACAACCCAGAAATTACATTTTGAGCCCGAAAATTCTTACTTTGACCTCAAATTCTACTTATTAATCCCTCCTTATGCCTTAAAACTTATCTCTACATGTATAAACCTTCTTATAACACTATAACACATTACCATCTCCCATAATCCACCATAATTCTTGAATCAAAGAATTTCATTAAATTTTCCATGTGTTCTAAATTCAATTCTATCACCTTTAACTTCTTAATTAACCCATTGACAAGTCAAATCCAACTTTAAAACTTTAAAAACCTCTTTATATCAAGAATTCATTTCTCAACCCTTAATCAAATTTCCTTTCAAATTTTCTCTGCTTAATGTTTTAAGCTTATATAAGCTTACCTTAATCTTATATAATACCCAAATATTACATCCCAACTTGTAAATTCCATAATTTAACCAAATTAAATCAACTTACCTTTGGGATTTGAAGCCTCGAGAGGAAGAAGAAGAAAGAAAGAGATAAGCTTATGAAGTTTTTCCCCTTTCACACGTGTTATCTCCCTAAATAAAGAGTTAAAATATCTTCCAAGCTAATTACCATAATACCTTTATAATCATCTCATATTTACCCTTTTATCCAATAATGAAATATTCCTATTAAATTTCTTGAACTTTCAATTTTTCCTAAATAAATCCCCAAATTTCAAAAATTCTCAATTTAGTCACTGACCCAGATTTCGGGATGTTACACGAGCTATACTCATTGAAGATAGCAAATTAGAGTTAACAACATAAGAGTTGTGTTCGAGATGTACCACTTTTCCATCGGTCGCATTCAACCAAAAATGTATCAGCCCTTCTTTCCTCACGGAGTCTGGTGCCCCAAGCATCGATTATTCCTCTTTAAAGTTAGATGCCCCTTGCATTGAAACTTTCTCTTCGAAGTTCGGTGCCCATTGTTGCATCGGTTCTACTCCTATAAAGTTTGGTACCCTTACCACCTCACCCATTGTGGTTTTTCCACATCCCTCGAAAGCTTGGGTCCCTTTGTCCCTTCTTGGTTGTTCCCCCAACAGTTAACTCCAAAGTGACGTTTGCCTCCCTTAGAACATCTTCATCAAATTGGATGGCTGGCAATACTTTGGCCCCTTTTCTTTTATCTTGAGTCATTGGCATAGTGCATGGCCAATATGGGTTAGTGATGTGCATGGTGTATTGGTGAGGAATAACGAGAGCTTGAATTAATTCATGGAAACTTAACCTGGTAACAAAATCAAAGTCATCCAATGGAATTGCCTTGAATTATTCCCTACCCTTCAACTCACCAATTCGAAGCTCAATCATCCTCGTTTCTCCAGTAATAGGCACTTCCTTGGAGTTGACAGTCTTTATGTAACCATTTTCCTTCTCCACTTTCATACCAAGATTTTCCGTAACTCTCTTAGAAATAAATAGATCAGTTACCCCAGTGTCCACTAGAACACTCTTCGGTTGTCCCGTAATGTTGATGTCTATGTAGATCAACTCTTTTTGTCTTTGGACTTCGTTCTCCTCTATAGAACCCATGATCATCATGCCAAGCCATGTGACCTCCTCACCTTTGGACTTGTCCTATCCCTTGGATATCTTGGCTCAATCATTACAGTCTTGCAACCTTTATGACCCTTCCCCTTGGTGGCAC
This sequence comes from Hibiscus syriacus, assembly GCF_006381635.1. Classification (NCBI taxonomy): domain Eukaryota; kingdom Viridiplantae; phylum Streptophyta; class Magnoliopsida; order Malvales; family Malvaceae; genus Hibiscus; species Hibiscus syriacus. The sequence continues at coordinate 902,028 of NW_024062652.1, forward strand.
TTTGGTTTCTCTGATTCTACATTCGACTTGCTAGCCATGATGCTTGCAATTGTGCCAAGCCTAGCTACCTCATTTTTTGGCTTATCTTCTTGACTCAAGATAACGTCCATCTTGACCTTTTTTGAGCAGTCCTTTTTTATTTTACTTTCATCGCAACACCTCTACGTTAGCCCATCGTTGTAGTCCACCCAAAAAGGCATAGTATCCCTCCTTTGTTCATGGTCAGGATTTCTAACTTAAGTTCCATGAGTTATCTCACATATTCTTGAATTGTATCATCATGCTTAAGTTCTTTCATCTTCTTTCATGCCTCCAATTCAACATTCTCGAGGAATAATTTTCCCTTGAATTTGTCCTTGAACTCACTACACTTCCTCATGAGAATTCCCTTCGAGCATCTGTGTCGCAATCACCAAGGAGTTTCATTAGTCAAATAATTTGAAGCAACATTTACCTTGGTGATGTTATCCATGATACCTATGCCTCAAAAATATTACTCAATGCACCAAATAAAGTTCTTAACTTCACATGTCGATCGTATCCCCTTGAACTTGTTTGACACCGGAACATCAATTCTGGGCCTATTAGTAGGGCCTACTCCTAGCACCCCATTTACCATGGTCTCCCCATAACCAATCAGCTTACTTTTGAACTCCTTTAACTCCTTCATCACCTCTACCCTCATGGCCAATTACAAACTCTCAAGGCCACTAGTTCGCTCATCGAATGATGTGCTCACCCCATCGATGTGTCCTTGAGTCCTCCTCTTAAGTTATTTCTCCGTAGATTCAAGCTTGGCCAGGTGAGATTTAGCTACTTCCAATAATCCCTTGACTTCACTCAAATCCTTCCTTAGACCTAACACATCATCTCTCACAACATCACATTCTTTTGTCTTCTTTTTACAATAATCATCAAGGAACTTTTACACATCCTCCATGACTTTGGCCTCGAAGCCTTCCAACTTGTCAAGTCCCTTGTCCATGGATGCAACAACATCTCTTGACTTCCCTCGCATCTTCTCCATGGCTACACGAGTCTGGACTCACTCTCCATCAACTATGACCTCTTCTTGGTTTTGTGGTGCCATCTCACCTAAAACTAGCATAAAACGCTCGTTGTTACCGCAACAAACTAGCACTTATACCACTTGTCATGCCCTTAGAGATTCCAACTCTGGAGCGCACGACCTTAGTCTCCTTGAAAACACTTCTTAGACAGTTTGATGACTAAGTAAGCTCGATAACACTAGGTAAGAAAACTTAGTAAGAACGTAGGAGCACAAAGAACTAGAAAGGAGATACCTCTCAAAGTACAAGAAAAGAGAATTAAGTGAATGCGCTACCTTACTCAAAGTGAAGTAAAAGTGAAGTGTGTATAAATGAGGTAGGGAGGCTTCTATTTATAGTTGAATCCTCTTACAATGGATGACTAAGATCAAACTAGATCAATGGCTAAGATGAGACCTATTAATTTCAAATCTTTAAGCTTAAGGAAACTTTATCAATCACCATCTAATCAAATCTCTATGATTTAGGTGGACGTTCACACTTGATATGGTTAGATTCCTCCACAATCTCCTATGATTTGGTGTCTCTTGTCATATATACGTTGCCTATATGGACACAAATAGATAAGATGTCACTTTCCTTGTTTGTACAGTCAGTGTTTATGAGTTTGGGCTCCTTATCACTCTTCACATTTTAGGCCAATTCTGGCGAGCTGGTCACACCTAATATGCCCTTTAAAACCTCTATTACAGACTCTAGCGCACATGATTTAGGCTTGATCTCACGGTGCGTGACAATCTCCCCTATAAAATCTAGCGATGCCCTCATTGATACATTGGGTTGTACCTAGACTTGGCCACTTTAAATCTCACTCGATGCCTTGGCTTGTTGTGGTTCCACTATGTATCGATACCAAAGTTACGGGTGAATATTTAATGCTCAAAATTAAGGTTCTAACGGCTCCAAAACATCCTCAACAGTTATAAATAGCTAAAAACTCATTCCAACATATAAAAACAAGCTCAAGACACTTGAAGAAGGTTATAACACCTATCCAAGCAATCCATATCAAGAGAAAAGCTCTTTTAATCTTATTTTTTTCTCGTGTATATAAAGTGTTTTTGTGAGCTTAATTTGTAAACACCAACCTTTTGGAGGTTTTCTTGTTTATAATTCTTTATCATTTTGAAAAGGGGTTTTGGTTCTATCTTAGCCATTGTAAAAGATAAGGAATTTGTAAATGTTACTCTTGAGCCTAGAAAAAGAAAGAACAAATTAGTGAATTTGTTAGAAATCCTTACTGAGGAGCTAAGGTAATGGATGTAGACTTCATTGAGGAAGTTGAACCAATTTAAATCATTGAGCCAATTTTTCCTATCTTTGTTCTTAATTTCCAAAATTTTAAAATAACCAATTCACCCTTCTTGGAAACTATTTCAAATGATTTCTTTAAACCTAAAATCCCAAAAATTAGTGTCAGAGCGGGTCATAATCGGCAGTTTAACAACCTTATTAAGATCCCATAAGAGCTCGACCAATTTTTAACTTAACCGAAAAGATAACTTTTTCCTCCGGAGCTTACTACATCAAAGATTCTCAACCGATCAAAAATACACCCTATTTCAAAGAAGCAAATTATGCATATTGGAAGAATAGAATGATGTTCTTCATTCAAGCAACTGATCTAGATGCTTCAAACTCTATCCTAATGGGTCACTCAACTCTAACCAATAAGATGAAAGATTGGAGTAAAGAAGAAAAGAAGAAGTTCCAACAAAATGCCAAGGCCATGCATATCCTATTTTGTGTATTAGGCCCGGATGAATATGGAAGAGTCTCCTCTTATTCTAATGCAAAGGAAATTTGGGACAAGCTTCAAGTCACTCATGAAGGAACCCGTAGATATGATAATTTCAAGATGAAACCGAATGAAGACATCAAAGCTATGACGAATAGATTTTCCATAATTGTCAATGGCCTCAAGGGATATGGAGAGATTATCCCTAATGAAAAGCTTGTGAGGAAGATGATTTACTTTCTTCCAAAATCTTAACAATCGAAGAAGATATAGATCATTGAAGTGAAGAACTTAAAGTCTCTCTCGCTTGATGAATTTATTGGCTCCCTTCTCACTCATGAGATGATGGAAAAAGAGAAAGAATAATAAGAAGATGTTGCCTTGAAATCCTCTACCCAAAAATGAAAGCACCTTAAGTGAAGAAGAAGATGTGACCAAGCTCTTTAATAGATTCTCTAAATTCTTGTCTTCCAAAGGAAATGAAGTGAAGCATGAATCTAGTAAATTGAAGAATCTCTCGGTGTGTTTTGTGTGCTAAAGAACGGGACATGTCAAATACAAATATCCCCTCTTAAAGAATAAGGGATCAAGTAAAACGAAGACATTTTTGGCAGCTTGGAGTGACGAATAAGACTCCAATGATGAAGATGAAGTCGTCAACCTGTCTTATGGCCATCGAAGAAGATTCAAGGGTAACTTCTAACTCTTGTGATTTAAATTCTTATTCTTTTAACGAGTTACAAGAAGCCTATGATGAATTGTATTTCGAATTTGAGACCATGAATTCCAAATATAAGTGTCAGAATAGTATTTCGGGTGGACCCAGAATTGGACTTCGACTTAGGAAAATGGATTAGGAGCCGACACCGATAATTTATTTTAAACAAAATGGGTTGACTGGATATCTTATTTCTTACCTGATCTGCATCTTTCTAAAGATGTGTCAGATTCGGGAGTCGGTTACAGTCAAGGAAAGGTTAGCACCCTTGAACTTCCCTTTCGGTACTATGTAATTTCCAGTTTTCTTTAATTAAGAAAATTGTAACTTAAATTAAAAGGTAAAATAACAATCCAAAATTACTTACCTCCGATCAATTTGAAAGTGTACCCTTAAAAAGTTGAGAAATACGTTAAAGGAAAAAGGAAATGAAAGTAAATAAAATAAAGAAAATAGAAGTAAAAAAATAAATAAAAAAATAAGATGAGATAAAAAAATAAAAAAAAAGTTATAAAATGAATGAAAAAAATAAAAGAAATGGAAGTAAAAATAAACAAAGAAAATAAATAAAATACATAACATAATAATAATATAATAAAAAATAAAATAAATAAAATAAAAATAAATAAAGAAAAAAAGTATAAAGGAAATAGAAAATAAATATAAATAAAGAAAAAATATAAATATAAAACTACAAAAAATAAAGAGATAAAAAAATAAAAAATAATGAAGAAGAACTAAAAAAGAAAAAGAAAAACATATAATTATTAAGTAAAACTAAAAATAATGATAATAAATAGTAAAACAAAAAAAGACAATCACACCGAAAAAGGAAAAAAGAAAAAAGAAAGTCAAGGTTTGGTGAAATATAAATGACGAGAAGAAAAAAATGATGAGGGGTGGAGCCCTACCTAATAAATGAGTGTGATGTATACATATAATATAGTAAAAATAAATAAACAAACGCATTATGATAAAATATACATAATAACTATAATAATGGGAAAAATGAAAAACAATCTAATAAAGTAAAAATAATAATAATAAAAAGTATAATATAAATAAATGAAAACAAAAAATAAAGAAGTATAGAAAATAAATATTAAAATATAATTATATATATATGTGTGTGTGTTAATAGTAATAAAAGAGAAAAAGTAAAAAATAAAAAAAATATACATATAATGATAATAAAAGTAACAAAAGAAAAAAATAAAAATATATTTATATACGTTAATAGTAAAAAAATAATAGTTATAAATATATATATAAAATAACTTATAAACAAGGTGTAAAAAAAGAATAATAAGTATTAAAATAAAAAGATTAAAAAATAATAAAAAGGATTAAATCGAAAGAATATAAAATTAGGGGCTAAATTTAATAGGAAATTCAGCTTTTCAATTTATTTAAGGGTCCGAAATGAACTCATAAAACTGTGAGGGACCAAAGTGAGGATTTCCCCACTTATTTAAAAAAACACTCAAATTTGAAGCTTATTTGGGTCAGGTGATGGGTCGGATCGGGCTGACTATATAAGTTACAAAAAAAAAGTACTCACACATTTGCTTCATTTTACACGAAAGCCTCCCCCGTTTTTCCAATTCTCTCTCAACTGTTCTTCAAATATGAATAACACGGCCCAACTCCAGAATTCGGCCACCATAGCCACCTCGCCATTCGCCGTTGACCGACGTCGACCGTCGGTCATCGGCGGCGAAACCAAAATTTTTTGCCCATCCAAAAGACCTCGACTCCCTCGTTCTGAAAATCTGAACCGTTTTTAAAAACAAACCTTGTAGGAGTGTAGATCTGAAAAATAAACTTCGAACTCTTCACTCTCCGGTCATCAGTCGAATATGCTTTTTGATTTTTTTGGGGCCAAAATCGGCCAAGAACGTGAATGAGAATAACATTCAAGGGAAGAATCACCAAGGTAAAAAATTTAATACCTTTTTATTTCACTTCGTAAGGGTTACAAAATGCTTTGTATCTCACTCGATATCTCGTATATTTTTGTGTGTAATAGTCTAATATTGTGTGTGGATCTCGTGTAAAGCTCCCCCTTGTGTTTCTGTTACATCTTATTTATAATCGAAAAAAAACCTATTTTAAGACTCTTATTGGAACTAGAATCCTAATACTCGTTGGTTTCCTTGGTTGTTGATGCGGGCATCGGGATTTCCGGCGATGGCTGGGTGCGGTGCGAGGAAGGCTCGGGTGGAACCAATGGCGCTCAAAGGAGAGTTCAAAACCCTAATCTACTTTATGTTTTAGACCGAGTCGGGCTACTGACTTGGTTCGCTCCAGTAGATCATCAAACAGGTCGGGCTATTGGGTCAGCGTGGTGGGTTCATGTGTTGGGCTTGAAGTGTTCTGCTGGGCCACTGTTGATTATTATTGGACCTGAATGTATCCAAATAAAACAAGTTAATATGTACTAATATGTAACGTGTATATACAATAAAACAAGTTAATGTAAAATGATATGTAACGCGTATGTAATAATATAATATATATATGCTACGTAACAACATAAAATATACATTATATAATTATAGTACCCACGATACATTTAAAATATAGGGGTGAAAATATGTGTCGACTGCTACCACTCTTTGTCCTTTTTCGTGGAACAAAAAATAGGGCAAAGACAAAAGACACAAATTTTCGTTTAGTAGAGTTAAAAATTGACTCTGATATTTCAATCAAGAATAACTCCCTGTCGATTTAAGTTGTGGATGGTTCCTTCGTTACGAAGTCGGGTCCAAGATATGGAATTGAAGCTGTCGTTCAGAATTTGAATCGGATTGTGGCTTATCGTTACCAAATTGTAGTCAACTTCGATCTTCTTGTCGGTTTAAAGACCTTGGTTTAAACATTCGACTGAAAAATAATTCTTTGACTCCACCATGTGGTTGATAGGCCTCCGAGCTGATTGAAATCTAATTTGAAAAGTCTTCACTGATAGATAGCTTTTCTCGACTTAAGCTATGATGTCGGAAAATGGTTCCTTGTCACTAAGACACGGCTAGCCCAGGTCTTCTTCTCGACTTGAAAACCTCGACTACAACCGGAAAGTAGTGTGATTGTGTGTCATCGAGCTGAATGGAATCGAACTCAATAATTTTATTCACAGATAACCCTTCTTACCTTGAGCTATACTGTAAATGATGTGCCTTGGGGCTGAGCGTAGTCGAACTCAAATGTCTTTGGTTGACAGATAACCCTTCTAGCCTTGAGTTATGCTACAAATGATGTGCCCTCGAAGCTGAGTGTAATCGAACTCGAAGGTATTTGGTTGGCAGATAACCCTTCTTGACTTAAGCTATGCTGCAAATGATGTGCCTTTGATCTGAGCGTAGTTTAACTCGAAGGTCTTTGTTGGCAGATAACTCTTCTAGCCTTGAGTTATGCTGCAAATGATGTGCTCTCGAAGCTGAGTGTAATCAAACTCGAAGGTCTTTGGTTGGCAGATAACCCTTCTCGACTTAAGCTATGCTGCAAATGATATGTCTTTGAGCTGAGTGTAATCGAACTTAAAGGTCTTTGTTGATAGATAACCCTTCTAGCCTTCAGTTATATTGTAAATGATGTGCCCTTAAAGCTGAGTGTAATAGAACTCGAAGGTCATTGGTTGGAAGATAGCCCTTCTCGACTTAAGCTATGCTGCAACTGATGTACCTTTGAGCTGAGCGTAGTCAAACTCGAAGGTCTTTGTTGGCAGATAACCCTTCTAGCCTTGAGTTATGCTACAAATGATGTGCCCTCGAAGATTAGTGTAATCGAACTTGAAGATCTTTTGGTGGAAGATAGCCCTTTTAGCCTTAGGCTATGCTACAAATGATATGCCTTAGAGCTGAACATAGTCAAACTCGAAGGTCTTTTGGTGGCATATAGCCCTTCTAGCCTTGAGCTATGCTGAAAATGAACACGATATCCTTCGTTGTGAAGTTAAAATCGTGGATCGCCCCTTCGTCGTGAAGTTGAGCCTTAAATTGGATATCCTTCGTCGTGAAATTGAAATCCAAGGGTTGCATTGCTGCTTGTGGGCACGATTCCCTTCTTCGTGAAGCTGAAACCGTGGATGGCCCCTTCGTTGTGATGTTGAGCCTTAACTTGAATATCCTTCATCATGAAGTTGAAATCTAAGCTTGTATTGTCTCGAGTCCAATATCCTTCGTCGTGAAGTTGAAATTGGCTTTGAATGAAACTGGGAAGCCCTTTCGTCGTGAAGTTGAGCCTTAAATTAGATATCCTTCTTCGTGAAGTTGAAATCCAATCTAGAGTTGGCACGATATCCTTCGTCTTGAAGTTTAAATCATTGATTTGTGGGCACGATATCCTCCAACGTGGAGTTGAAATCGTGTATGGACCTTTCTTCATGAAGTTGAGCCTTGACTTGAATATTCTTCGTCATGAAGTTGAAATCCAAGTATTGTATGTTGGTTTTAAGTTGGATATCCTCTGTCGTGAAGTTTAAATCCAATCTCAAACAAATTGTGTCACTTCGAGTCCAATATCCTTCGTTGCGAAGTTGAAATTGACTCTGAATGAGAAAATTTGTTTATTGACAGATGCTCCTTTGTTGTGAAGTTGAACAACCACCATCAATTTCTGAATGCGCTTTTGAATCGAGTATTTTTCATCTTGACGTTAAAACTTGACTTTAAAAGCTTTAAAAAAATTGTGTATGCTAAAATTGAAAAATGTGATGCTCTTAAGTATGTCTAAGATGCATGCAACATGAATTAATTCTGTTTTATCTCTTGGAATTGACCATGCCCCATTTTATTCTCAGGTTGTTGACGATGTCACAAATTCTATCTGGTCTTTCGAACTAATTATTTTCAAGAATGTGAAATGCTCGAAATGTGGCATTGTTCGTTCTTTCTTCAAAAGAGACAAAATGAGCCTTAACAGCTTCCATTATTTTAGGAGGGAAAAAAGATATAAAAATGTAAAAATTTTGTAGAACATTGCCCCTGAATCTAGGCTCGCAATCGAATCAAATCATAAACATGAGTTCAAAGAATATCAACAGAATCAATAGCTCTTTTAATACTTTCAGAGTTACAGCTCTTTGACAAATGTTCAAATGGATGAGATGGCTTTAGGTTGGCCTTTTTTCTAAGGTTTCGGTCACTCAAAATGTCATTTTTTTAAATATCACAACATGTTTTTTCTTTGGCTTGGCATTTTAATCGGATGCGAACAAAATGACGCAACTAGCATTATCGATTACTAGACCTTCTATTTCCGTTCTCTAAAATCTTTCATTTGTTCAAGTTTTGTAAGCTCCTCTAACAAATGTAGTGCAGAAATATCGGTCTAAAAATGAAATTCTTGAGTGCTCGTGTGAAATTGACTATAACAGGTGTTCCTTAACTCCCTTTGTCCATTTTTACCGAAACTCCTTATTTAAATAAATTTAATTCGCCATTGTCTGGCTAGCTAAATCCATAAAGCTGGGGCGTTTAACCAATTGCTCTAGAGGGACAACTCAATATGTAAACACCTTTATCAGGTTAGCTGAATATTATCCATAAATCCGGGGCGTTTAACCAATTGCCTTAGAGGGACAGCTCAAACTTTATTGTATAGTATAATCACCTTTATCAGGCTAGCTGAATATTATCCATAAAGTCGAGGCATTTATCCAATTGCTCTAGAGGGACAACTCAAGCTTTATTGTATATATATAATATTATAATCAAGGTATACGGATCCAATTTCTTAAGTTTGTCAATAAGAACCTGTTATAGTCTAGGTGTTGTTGAAAGTCAAGGAATCTCATCTTTAGAGTTCAATTTCCAAACGACTGACCTAAACTAGATTCACATACTCGACTATCTAATTCGTAAAGATCATGATCATCACTAAACGTCTTAAAAAAAGTATAATAATGTCATATGCCAAAGATGCCCCATGTTTTCCACACCTATGCACATCTAAATACCAAGCCTCTTTTCTATACTCTCATTGGAAGAGAAGGTTATATTGGTTATTTACAAGAGAAGTGTATGAAGTTTGAGTGTGTCTTTTGGGGTGAAACTAAGTGTCGTTATTTGATCATGTCATTGTATCAAAGATCAGTAACTCCAATCATTTAAAGAGTTTTTGATTCAGTTGATATTCAAAGAATTTCAAGTTGTAAATTTGGTTCAACATTCAACATAAATTCCTTTAAATATCCATATAAAAAGAAAGTTCAAAAATAAGTTTCAAATATGAAAAAGTTTAAAAACAAATTCAAATAGGATGCCACGAAATGGAATAAGGCCTCATTTGGATGCCCCACTAGTCGAATTAGGGTTTTATCTGTACTAGCTCCCCATTCTTCAATTATTTCACTTTCCGCGGCTCCTTTTGATGTACCCTCAGTCGTACAAAATTTTGCTTCCTCTCGAGCATCTTCTTGGGAAGATCCTACTTCCCTGGGATATATCAGCTTTTCCTTTCCTGGTTGCTGGAAATTGGGCCCAAATTTAGATCTAAAACGATTTTCCTCGGTGGTGATAGTTTTGGTCAGATCTTGAACGTATATTGCAGCTGTGATTAGCGTAATATTCGTCAAGCCTCCTGAGATGCCCAGAATCCCTGTTGTCTTCAGGAAATCTGATATAGGTGTTGAAGTTGCGTCTGTCCCACTGATTCTTAAACCCACGGGGCAGTCTCAGACTACTTCCATGGAAGCTCTTTTACTTGGATTTCATTTTCGTTCCTTTTACGCCCTAGATTTTTCGTAGGAATCCTCTGCTAAAGAAGTTTAAGGTGTCTTCTTGGCTACATTTGCCCTATTCATTCTCAAACCCACAGGCCAGTCTCGAATTACATTCACGGAGGCCCTTCTGCATAAATTTACTTTTTCATTATTTTACCCCATATGTTCTTCGCATGCATTCTCCGTTGAATTGACGAATTCTGAGTTTTGGACCTTCATCCATTTCTCTTCTACCTTGCACTCATGAATTACTTGTTCTAAAGGGACCTCAGGGTTGTTAGGAACCTTAGATGAAAAAACTAGGGCTCCATCCTGGTTTATCCAAGGAATTTCCTTATAGGTCCACTTCTCATTCGGGGGCCACTGTGACTGAACATACCCTGGTGTAACCAATCTGGCTGTGAGCATTCTGGAATGTAGTTTTTTAAGTGAAAAATATAAGTGAGGGAACTGAAAACCCTGCACTTTCTTTTTCTTCTCATCTAGTCCCCTTGACGAGAGACTGAGATCCGCTAGTTGCTTCTCTCCATAGATCACAACATTTATCATGTTCATCAACTTAGTCATTTGTTCTCTTAATTCATCTTGAAATCTTCTTGTTTGATCAATCATCTCTCATTGGGTTTTCAGGAGTTGCTCTTGAAATTTCTCGATCTTACTAACACGCGCTAGTATCTCATTCATCACTGTAGATCTTCATACACGCTTCAGGTAATCTTCCATTTGCTTTCAAAGCTTGTTTATTCCCTTTTTATGAGACATCTCTTGTTAGTTAATATGGATTAAATGAAAAAATGGAAAATAAAATAAAAATAATGTAGAATATGCAAGAATGCATGATGCATGAAATGTTCGAGGCATTGATCTAAAAAATGTTTGTTATTATAAATAATCCTTATTGGGGACAAAAGTGTTACATCTGGAGAGACAAAAAACATTTTGATGGTATAGATCCCAAATAACCCCTGACAAGTTGATTCATCTTCCGTCTTTTTTTGTCACCGGTTGAATATCCTGCCGAACCATTCCGGCTCCTTTGGTTAAACTTGTGCAAGTGACGAGATGCTTGCCCCAAAAAAAAGGTCTCGAAGGACTGCATCTCTGACTTTCACTCTCTGTCGACCTTGTTTCTAACATAAGTGCCATTGGAGCCCTCCATCTGAAGTTTATCAACTTGTTTCTTTAATTCGTCAATAGGGTTTCGCCATCTTGTTCTCGTAGTTTTCGAAAAGATCGTCTGGGTCAGTAACCTTTTCATCGTCTTGCTCCTGCAACCTTTTCCCCTGAGTATTCTTTGACCATGGCTGGATTTTTGAGCTTTTCATTCCTTTATATTATAACCCCTTTGTCCATTAATACAAATTTTTCATGTTTAACAAACACATTTTTGGTGGATCAACACCTCTTTTGAATGATGTGAATGATAAAAAAACAAACATGAATGCAAAAAGTTAGTAAAATAAGAAAAATAATAATGAAAGTAGAACAGGTAAAAAGAAAAAAGCAAGAAGCATGGCAAGGGTAAAAACATCCTAGAGTTTGAAATGGGGTTTTAGGGTAGGCTCTAATTCTCTATCGTCTCCCGGTTTAGGTTATAAAAAACGGTACCTGAGTTCTCCTTGCTGGTGCCCCCTTGGGCTTGCCAGACCCTTAATCCTAAGCCTATTACAAACTTGTGTGGACTAAGTTAAACTCGATAGGACACATTTCCTTATGTCTGTGCTGTGAATAAATTCACACAAAGACATAAGGTATATGAATCCCTAAGGCTACTTACTAGGCTTGTGCGGTGAATAAATTCACACGAAGGCGTCGCTTTTACCCCCACTTAAATAGGGTTCAGAGCTCAGGCATCGAGCCTTAGGTGAAAAACCAGTTTGGAAGGCTGAAATCATTAGAAAACGGTTAGTACAACTATTTACTCGAAAATATAATCAAAAGTAAGCAATAAGGATCGAAATGTTTCCTTAAAATTTAAACTTACCCTTTTGGTTAAAAAGACAACTGGAAATTACCGTAGCCTGACTCACTTACCTGTCCCCAGCAGAGTCGCCAACTTATCGGAACTGTCATTCGGGTGGACCCAGAATTGGGCTACGACTTAGGAAAATGGATTAGGAGCCACAACCGATCGTTTATTTTAAATAAAATAGGTTGACCAGATACCTTATTTCTTACATGATCTTCGTTTTTCCAAAGATGTGTCAGATTCGGGAGTCGGCTACAGTCAAGGAAGGGTTAGCACCCTTGAACTGCCCTTTCGGTACTATGTAATTTCCAATTGTCTTTAATTAAGAAAATTGTAACTTAAATTAAAAGGTAAAATAACGATCCAAAATTATTTACCTCCGATCGATTTGAAAGTGTACCCTTAAAAAGTTGACAAACGCGTTAGAAGAAAAGGAAATGAAAGTAAATAAAATAAAGAAAATAGAAGGAAAATAAATAAATGAATGAATAAATAAATAAGATGAGATAAAAAAATAAAAAAGTAATAAAATGAACGAAAAAAATAAAAGAAATGGAAGTAAAAATAAATAAAGAAAATAAATAAAATACAGAACATAGTAATAATATAATAAATAAATAAACAAAAAAATAAAAATAAATATAAATAAATAAATAAATAAAGTATAAAGGAAATAGAAAATAAGTATAGATAAAGAAAAAAATATAAATATAAAACTACAGAAAATAAAGAGATAAAAAATAAAAAATAATGACGAAGAACTAAAAAAGAAAAATAAAAACATATAATTATTAAGTAAAAATAATAATAATGATAATAAATAGTAAAACAAAAAAATACAATCACACCGAAAAAGGAAAAAAGAAAAAAGAAAGTCAAGGTTTGGTGAAGTATAAATGACGGAAAGAAAAAAATTATGAGGGGTAGAGCCCTAGCTAATAAATGAGTGTGATATATACATATAATATAGTAAAAATAAACAAACAAAAACATTATGATAAAATATACATAATAACTATAATAAGGGGAAAAATGAAAAACAATATAATAAAGTAATAATAATAATAATAATAATAATAATAATAATAATAATAAAAGTATAATATAAATAAATGAAAACCAAAAATAAAGAAGTATAGAAAATAAATATAAAAATATAATTAAATATATATATATGTGTGTATGAGTGTTAATAGTAATAAAAGAAAAAAATTTACATATAATGATAATAATAGTAACAAAAGAAAAAAATAAAAATATATTTATATACGTTAATAGTAAAAAAAATAATAGTTATATATATATGTATATATAATAACTTATAAACAAGGTGTAAAAAAGAATAATAAGTATTAAAATAAAAAGATAAAAAAATAATAAAAATGATTAAATCGAAAGAATATAAAATTAGGGTCTAAATCTAATAGGAAATTCAGCTTTTCAATTGATTTAAGGGTCTGAAACGAACTCATAAAAACTGTGAGGGACCAAAGTGGGGATTTCCCCACTTATTTAAAAAACACGCGGATCTGAAGCTTATTTGGGTCAGGTCATGGGTCGGATCAGGCTGACTATATAAGTTAAAACATTACTTACCCATTTGCTTCATTTTACACGAAAGCCTCCCCCCTTTTTCCAATTCTCTCTCAACTATTCTTCAAATATGAAGAACACGGCCCAGCTCCAGAATTCGGCCACCATAGCCTCCTCGCCGGCCGCCGGCCGAAAGATCTCGACTCCCTCGTTCTGGAAATCCAAACCGTTTTTAAAAACAAGCCTCGTAGAGGTGTAGATTTGAAAAATAAAGTGCGAACTCTTCCCCCTCCGATCATTGGCCGAATATGTTTTTTGATTTTTTTGGACCAAAATCGGCCAAGAACGCGAATGAGAATAACATGAAAGGGAAGAATCACCAAGGTAAAAAATTTAATACCTTTTTATTTCACTTCGTAAGGGTTACAAAATGCTTTGTATCTCACTCGATATCTCGTCTATTTTTGTGTGTTATCGTCTAATATTATGTGTGGATCTCGTGTAAAGCTCCCCGTTTGTGTTTGTGTTGTATCTTATTTATAATTGAAAAAAACTATTTTAAGACTCCTATTGGAACTAGAATCCTAATACTCGTTGGTTTCCTTGGTTGTTGATATGGGCGCCGAGATTTCCAGCGATGGATGTATGCGGCGCGAGAAATGCTCGAGTGGAACCAACGGAACTGAAAGGAGAGTTCAAAACCCTAATCTACTTTAGGGTTTAAACCGGGTCAAGCTACTGACTTGGTTCGCTCCAGTGGATCATCGAATGGGTCAGGCCGTTAGGTCAGCGTGGTGGGTTCACGTGTTGGGCTTGAAGTGTTCTGCTGGGCCACTGTTGATTATTATTGGACTTGAATGTATCCAAATAAAACAAGTTAATATGTACTAATATGTAACTTGTATATACAATAAAACAAGTTAATGTAAAATGATATGTAACACGTATATATTAATATAATATATATATATATATGCTACGTAACGACATAAAATATACATTATATAATTATAGTATCCCATGATACATTTAAAATATAGGGGCGAAAATATGTGTCGACAATAAGAAATTAATATCAAAATTTAAAGTCGAGAATAATTTTCTTTTGAAAGCAAAAATAGATTTTGAAAAATAAAATAAAATTTTGAAAAATAATTTTGAGGTTTCAAAATTCAAAATCAATGATTTATAAAAAGAAAATCTTTATTTAAAAAGTTAACCTTGAATGTTTAATAAAAGAAAAAGAAATAATTTCTCAAAACAATTCATCATGTTTAAAAATGTCAAAATGCTCACATTGTTATTTTCATGGTCACGTGAAACATACTTGTCCTTTAAAACTTAGAAAATATTTTAAAATTAGACAAGTATGGGTTCCTAAGGGAACAAGAGACTTTTGCACTAACATTCAAGTATCCAAAGCAATTTGGATACCCAAAGCTATATAAATGTCTCTTGCAAGTGTGTGGGAGCAATGGTGTCACAAGTGAAGAAATTAAAATGCTCTAGCCATACAAAATGAGAAATGGGTAACCTCTCAGCTTAATATTATATATTGGTTTCCTATTTTGTTTTATGCATGCATGAGTTTTGAATTTAAATGATTATATGTTGTTTTTCCATCACATGTATGTTAAAATGTGTTATGGTGAATATTTAAAAGTTTTAATGATTTTTCATAAATTGTTTTTTGTTCATCATAATGATTTTTGGTAAAATATGTTTTCATATTTTGTTTTTACAAACTTTTATTTTTAACCTTAAATTTAAGTGTTTATACATGTGGTTTTATTGAAAATGATGTCTCCCTAATAATTGAAATCAAATTTTCAAATGCATAATATTTTTGGATAGTTTTATGCATGTAAACTTTAATGTCTAATGTTAATATTGCACAAAGTAGTATAGACTTTGATTTATTTAATTTCATGTGTTACTAACATGTTTGTTCATCTTTGTTGAAATTCAATAGTTTTAAAGTATCAAGCTTTTAAAGTCAAAATTTTTTTGGAATGCATTTGTTGAGGGGGGAAATTTCTACTTACTCTCCATTGTTACTTTTCAACCTAAATGTTTGAATTATTTTTTATAGAACAAAAAGGGGGAGAAGTATTGGTTTGAAAACATCAATTTCAAGAATGAAATAAGGGGAGCTTAAATATTTTCCATATTAATTATCCTATTTAACCATTGTTATAATAAGGGGGAGCTTTTGCCAAAAACTATATTTTTCAAAGGTTTTTTAATATCAAAAAGGGGTAGATTGTTGAACCTATATTTTGATTTAGCAAATAAGGGCAAAATGTTTTTGGACTAAATTGAATTTTCTCACATAATTCAAAAATAATTCAAAGTCCAAATTAATTTGAAAAATATGTCCTAGATGTTTTCTAAAATTTGTCAAACTTTTAAACATTGTTCTAAAGTTCAAAACTCTTGAAATTTGCCAAAAACCCTAGTTAGTCTCTAGACCAAGATGGAAGTCTCGAGATCGATATTGTAGAAGGCTTTTTTGGTATCGGTACTATGGTGTTGGTATCGATACTGGACGGTGAGTTTCGATACTCCTTCAAACAATATTGATAACGAGGCCTCAACGGCTATAATTTTGAATGTTTTTCATGCTCGGTCTCGATACCAACATCTCGATATTGATACCAAAGTTATTGGTGAACATTTAATGCTCAAAATTAAGGATTCTAACGGCTCCAAAATATCCTCAACGGTTATAAACGGCTACAAACTCATTCCAACATATAAAAACAAGTTGAAGACACTTGAAGAAGGTTGCAAAACCTATCCAAGCTATCCATATCAAGAGAAAAGCTATTTCAATCATATTTTTCCTTTCCTATTGTATATAAAGTGTTTTTGTGAGCTTAATTTGTAAATACCTACCTTTTGGCAGTTTTCTTGTTTATATTTTTTTATCCTTTTAAAAAGGGGGTTTTGGTTATATCTTATCTATTGTAAAAGATAGGGAATTTGTAAAAGTTACTCTTGATCCTAGAAAAAGAAATAACAAATTAGTATTTTTTATAAATCCTTAGTGAGGAGCAAAGGTAATGGATGTAAACTTCATTAAGAAAGTTGAACCACCATAAATCATTAAGCCACTTTTTCCTATCCTTTCTCCTTAATTCCTAAAAATTTAAGAAGGCCAATTCATCCCCTCTTGGAAACTATTTTGGTTGATTTCTTTGAGCCTTAAATCCCAACAAACACGTTTAGGTGAGATCTAGGTCACATAGCATCTTAATCTCCCCTATACTTTAGGCTAGGTCTTGGTCACATAACATCGATACCTTGCCCTAATACTCTATTCCTCTAGAGTACTTGAGACGTGTTCAGGTTATATAGCATCGCATAATATCTAACTAACATTTAAAGTGCAAAAGCACTAAATTGGATATATATGAATAAACCTTATTCTATCACACAATCGTCAAACAAGTGACTCGGGTGTCCTCGTCGTTTCCCGAGCATCATAAAAAGACATAAGTCTTATGGAATCTTACTTCATTAAGATCTTAGGTTATCACACAATTCATTAAGGTTTCCACTTGCAAGCTTATTAAAAGGGTACCAAACCCCATTGGGCTTGTATTTCTAATCCCAACTAGGCTTAAAATCTAAAAATTCAAGATCGTACTGATACTGCTTCTTGAGTATCAATATTCCCCCTATTTTGGTATTGATACTTCCCCGAGTATCATTACCAAAATTACATTCGATGTTTTAGAAAATACCTCATTGTAGATACCCATACTAGGAGTGTTGATACCCTACCCTTGATATAGATACTCTCATGAGTATCGATACCAAAATAGCCTACTAGAATCTGATCAAGTCCTTTAGTACTGATACTAGGCCCCTGAGTATCGAAACCACCTGAGCAATATCGATACCCCTATATATAATATCGATACTCTCCTCACAAACCCTTTCAATTTTTCCCATCCACGACGAGCAGTATTGGTACTGTATGAACAGTACATATACCTTCTGCCCAAAAACCTTTGTTCCTCTCGTGTAAAACTTTCCAAATCCTTCTGAAGCTAACCTGAATGCCCCTAAAAGGTATTTAAAGCTTATTTTTTACTTAAAGGTCAAAAAGGTCATCACTTTATGTATGAACAACAATAAATTCTTGTTTTTATGCTTTGAAATCCAAAATGCACCTAAATGGTTCATATACTCACACAAGCATCAAAACTACACATGCTAATCTATAAGCAGTAAGGAAATGTTAGAAGTGTGTTACCTTACACCTAGGAGTTGTAAGAACCACTTCATGCTCACACAAGCACTTCTTTCTCTTTACCTTTCACCCTTGAGCTTTCACCCGATTCTCTCGCTGGAATAATCAATGAAAATGAGTTCTTAACTCATATAGGGGCTTAAAAAAGGTAAAAATGAGATTTCTAAATCTTACGAATGATTTAGAGCCTCTCACTAGCTCTAAAACTCAAAACCATTCTTAAACCCAACCATGTCCAACATAGCCAAACTCTAAGGTTGTAATCTAAAATTCTAGCTCTAACGAAGAGGATTTTGAAACCTACCTTCACAAAGTTGAACTAGAAAGGATAAACTATAAAAATGTATCCTTTGTTAACTTCTATTTGAGAGAAAATAAAGAATGTGAATAGAAGGAAGAAGATAAAAGAATGAAAAAAGAGGAATCATGCATGTTTACATCATCTTCCTTAATGGGAAATCATCTTTTGAAATATTCTTAGGATTATTTACTCTTTTGGTCCTCCATTCTCCATCCTTATTTTAAAAACATCCCTTGTTAAACCTTAATGGACTCAACCCAAACCCAACTCACTTCATAATTGGGAAAGGCTTCTCACATGCATAATGGGTTTATTTAACTCTCTCTCGGGTGACCTAAAACTATTAACCCAAAATTTGAGCATTACGACTCTCCCTTCCTAAGAAGAATTTCATTCTCAAAATTTACCTAAGTAGAACAAATTTTGATACTGAAGTTACATATCCTCATCAGTCTCCCAAGTTACTTCCTCTATCCCATGGTTCCTCCACAAAACCTTCACTAATATAATTCGCTTATTTCTCAATTCCTTGACCTCTCAATCTGAAATCCTTATCAGCTCTACTTCATAGGTCAAATTTTGGCTTACTTTGATTTGTTCTAAAGGAACGACATGGGAAATGTCATAACGATACCTCTTAAGCATCGACACATGGAAAACATTATGAATGTGCTTCATCTCTGGCAGTAAGGCTAATCAGTAGGCTACGAATCTGACTCTCTCAAGTAGTTTGTAAGGTCTAATGAAGAAAGAAGTTAATTTCCTTTACGCCCAAACCTAACCAGCCTCTTTCAGACTGACACCTTTAGGAAGACCTTATTGCCCACTTCAAACTCTATATCGTTGTGTTTCAAGTTTTTGGACGATCTTTGATGATCAAAAACTTTCTTTAGTCAATTCTAAATCAATTAGATTTTATATTAAGCTTCTCTGATAGATCAAGGCCAACTATCTACCTTTTGCTAAGCTCTATCCAACACAAAGATGTCCTACACTTTCTTCCGTACAAGGCTTCATAGGGAGCCATATGAATACTTGACTGATAATTATTGTCATATGAAAACTCAACTAATGGTAAGTGATCCTCCCAACTCCCTACAAGGTCTATCACCCAACATCTAAGCATATCTTTCAAGAACTGAATCACACTCTCGGATTGATCGTCGGTCTACGGATAGAAAGTAGTACTAAAATGCAATCGGGTACCTAAGGCCTCGTGAAGTGCTTTCTAAAACCTCAATGTGAACCATAAATCTTGATTGAATATAACCAATATTGGTAGCCTGTGCAATATGACTATCTCTTGAATGTATAATCCAGTTAACCTCTCTAGGGTAAAATCCATGTGAATCGGTAGAAATATGAGTAGACTTGGTTAATTTTTCGACTACTACTGTGATTGCATCGTACTTCCTTCGAATCATTAGTAACCTAGTCACAAATTACATGGTCATACTATCTAATTTCCATTATGGAATCTGGATAGGCTGAAGTAACCCTGATAGAACATGATGTTTCGCTTTAACTTGTTGATAAGCCAAACACTTAGACATGAAATCGGATATTTCCTTCTTCAGACTTGGCCACGAATAAAATTAACGAAGATCTTGGTAAATCTTGTTCCCTTTAGTATGGACTGAAAACGGGCTACAGTACACCTCACCAAGGATCTTAGTTCGTAACTTGTTGAACTAAGTTTTGATATAACAATTAAGGAAAAATATTTTTGGACTTGAATTGAATCTATTCAAATTTTTTCAAAGATTTCAAAAAAAATTCAAAGTTCATTTTAAATCGGAATTGAGCAAAAATTGATTTTTGTATTAGTAGTATTGATAATGTTCTTTGCAGTATCGATACCACATGAACAATACCGATAATGTTCTTATGGTATCGATGCCTTAGGTAAAGGTAGTACTGATACCATCATAGTAGTATCGATACTACCATGAAGGATCAGATTCCATAATTGAGAAATGGTATCGATACCATATTGCAAAGTAGTACCGATACCCTTAAGACACTATCGATACTACAAGGCTCCAAAGGCTAGCAACAGCTAGTTAATTTGAATTTAAAAAAGGTAGTATCGATACCCTATAGTGGAGTATCGATACTTCTAGTTCTCGAAAGCCTTATTTTGCAGAAATTAATCCCCCAACGGCTTCAAAACATCCCCAATGGCTAGATACGACTTCAAACTCATTTCAAGCTATAAAAACAAGTTGAGGACACTTGAAGAAATATGAGAACACCTATCCAAGCAATCAAACACAAGAAGAGAGTTTTTCAATCTTATTTTCCTTTCTCTTGTAAATATTTTTGTTCTTGTGAGCTTAATTCTTGTAAACACCTACCTTAGAAAGGTTTTTCTTGTTTACATTTTCGTTTATTGTAAAGGGGTTTTGGTTCTAGCTTAGCCTGCTAAAAGCTAGGGAAATGTTTTAGTTTAGCCCGTGAAAAACTAGGGAGTTTTAAAGGTTATCTCTTTGTCCAGTAAAAAGAAAGAACAAATTAGTGAATTTGTTAGAAAATCCTTGGTGAGGAGTTAAGGTAGTGGATGTAGACTTGGTTGAGAAGTCGAACCACTATAAATCGTTGTGCAATTTTCTATCTTTCAATCTCCTTACTCCCTAAATACAAGAACCGATTTGACCCCTCTTGGCAAACCCTTTCAGTTGTCGATTCGAGCTTCCGCAAATCCCAACACAACTCTTTGTTTGACAGAACACACAAATATCCCCCAGAAATATAGTACATCGCCATTCTTCAGCTCAAAACCATAACGAGTTTGTTCAATCTTATCTAACAAGTATTTTTGAATCCTTTGAAGTTCTCTCACCTCCTTAACCAAATCGAGTTTAACTTGTAACTTGGCTAACAATCCACTATCGATGGTCAAACTCAAATGCACAAATAAGGCTCGAAGATCAGACATTATCTTTTGACTCAAGGTGTCTGTCACTACATTCGCTTTAACCATGTAGTAATTGATCACAATACCATAATCTTTAAGCAACTCTACCCAGCTTTGCTTCTTCAAATTTAACTCATTTTACGTGAGAAAATACTTCAAAATTTTATGGTCGGTGAAGATGTAGCACTTCTCTCTGAAGAGATAGTGTCTCCAAATCTTCATAGAAAAAACCACATCGGCTATTTCCAAATCATGAGTAGGGTAGTTACGTTCATACGGTTTAAGCTGTTGGGATACATATCCAACCAATCTACCTTCTTGCATCAACACATAACCCAAACCTTTTAGTGAAGCATCACTAAACAAAGTATAGTCCTTACCTAACTCCGGTTGAGTCAACATTGGTGCCTAAGTTAAAATCTCCTTTAGTCTCTCAAAACTCTTCTAACGCTTATCATCCAATACAAATGGTACTCCCTTTTGTATAACTTATTCATATAAAACCCTTTTATAAAACGACAGTAGTATCTAACATGTCCTAAAAAATTACGCACTTCAAAAAATTTTGTGGTGGCTCTCAGTCAACCACGACTTGAATCTTTAGAGGTTTAACTCGAATACCCTCCGCTAACACCACATGGCCCAAAACTAATACTTCTGATAACCAAAACTCGTACTTGTTGAACTTGGCAAATAAATGATGATCCTTCAAGGTCTGAAGCACAATATAGAGGTGATAGTCAAGTTCCTCCTCTGAACACGAGTTCACCAGAATATCAATGATGAATACCACCACGAATTAGTCTAAATACTAATGGAAGATTCTATTCATCAAGTCCATGAATGCGGTTGGGATAATTGGTGAGATCGATAGGCATCACTAGGAACTCATAGTGACCATATCAGGTCCTAAATACAGTCTTCACTATATTAGCATCCTTAACCTTTAATTGGTAATAACCCAACCTTAAGTCGATCTTGGAGAATGCCCTAGTCCCCTTAAGCTGGTTAAACAAGTCATCAATCCTCAAAAGTATATATCGATTCTTCACAGTTAACTTGTTTAATTGATGATAGTCGATGCATAACCTCATTGATCCATATTTCCTTTTTACAAATAACACTGACGCTTCCCACGGTGAGATGCTTGGTTGAATGAATCCTTGTTCTAGAAGTTCTTGAATTTGGGCCTTAAGTTTCTTTAATTATGTTGGTGTCATACGATAGTGGGCGATTGACACAGGAGCTAAACCTGACATGACCTCAATGCCAAGGTCTAGTTCTCTATCGAGTTGTAAATACGACAACTCCTCTAGAAAAACATCAGAAAAGTCTCTCAGTGCATGAATATCTTTAAGCTCTAGACATAGAACACGAGTATCCACTACATGATCTAAGAAGGCCTCACAATTCATGCTCAACAACTTGCGGGCCTCTAAAGCTGAAATAAACCTAGAGGCACAATTGAGCTCCTCACTATCCATCGCATTCTTGGTTCCATTAAACTTATGAAGTTTGAGTTGTCTAGCTCTACACCTTAAAATTGCATCATGCTTGGATAGTCAATCCATTCATAGGATCACGTCAAACTCCTGTAATGGTAGCTCCATCAAGTCGGCTAGAAAGGTTTATCCTCGAATCTCTACCGGGCATTTATCATAGACTTTATCCATTAGCACATCTAATTCTAGAGGACTTGAAACTCAACCCTTGACTTCTAAGTCCTCAGTTGGGATATCTACCTCTCAGATAAGATCACGACAAATATAGGAATGGGTTGAACCCGAATCTACCAAAGCGGTAACATGCATACCAAAAACTATAAATATAACTAAGATGAAATCAGCGGCCTCACTATCATCTTAAGCTCTAACTGGGTTTCGGAAGGAGGCAACTTTAGCCTCAAGATCGACTACAGATCTGGCGGTATCCCTACTCTATTTTCCGAAAGCTAGACTGCCTCCTCTCTTATAGGATCCTCAACCGTTTTGATCATTCTGGGTCAATCTCTAAACAGTCAGTGGCATTACACTCCTCACCTTAAGGCAGTCTCTGATGAGATATTCAAGGGATCCACACCCATATCATGCTCCTCAAACTCTATGGCATTCCTTTGAGTGCCTCATACTGAAATTCCTATAAGTCGGGGGCTACATGGTCCTGACTGAACCATCTGTGCTCGTCATAGATGTCGAAGTTAGCGACCTCCTATGGCCCTTTGATCCTTTCCTACATATTAGACCATGTTCTGATCTCTATGACTGAGAAGATGAATGCCCCTATGACCCTCGAGAGTCTATGGCCCTCTTGGTCAAAGTCTGGGATGATCTAGCGATGTTTGGAACTCTAAGACTCTATCCTACAGTACAACTCGTAAGACGCGATCTCATGCTCAAGACCCGCTCAATAGCCTTGGATTGACGGTCAGTTCAGCGAAGACTTTCGGTGGGTCAACAACTAAGTGAGAAAGGATGTCTATATGGAGGCCCTTCCTAAACCTATTGTAGTGGTGCTCCTCTATGGCCACTAACTCTGGCTCATAAAGGCTAAACTGCAAGAAATCACTCTTATACTCATACACGGTGAGATCACCCTAAGTCAAGTGCAAAATTTGGTCTCTTAGGTCGGTATGGGTTTCACCTATGTACTTTGCTCTAAAATCTGACAGGAAAAGCTCCCAATTCAATTACTCAAACTCTAACGATAACTCTATAGTCTACCACCGTTCTATCACATAACCCTTCAGCAGGGTGGTGATGCACACTAACTTACCTTCGGGGGTAAGGTAAAGTTGTTGTTGGCTACGAAGGGTCTCGTGAAGCTAGTGGTAGGTAGCTACTGGATTATCATCTTCCAAAACCAATAAGTCAATGGTCTTAAAATGGCAGAGTCTCTCGATGGGAGACTCCTGAGGAGCTACAGGGGTGGAGAAAATAGAGTGGTGTGGTGGGTACTCTAGGGTAGCCCTAACTATATGTCTCAACACTTGTGTGAGGTCTCTGAAAAATGTCACCTCGTCTATCCCTATCTTCTCCATGATGCCTACATCCTTGGAGTCGGAAATTAACTTGTCTCTTGTGTCTCCAGCTAGAGACGCAGGGCCCTTCTAACTATAAGCGGTATTATCTGCCATATTCTACAATTTTCCAAGAAATAAAAAGAGTCATCATTGTCATTTCCAGACATTTAAGTACGTTTGACACTCTAAGAGGCATGTACATCATTGACACCTATCGACTCTAACCCATAGGTCCTAGGAAAAATAAAACTTGACGTTATGATACCACTAAATATAACACCCTAGTATGGTCTGACCTAAAACATGGATGATTATAATGTTACACGAAACCACCTAAGTGGCTAACCATTTTTTTACATTGTTTGGACGCATTCATAAACTCAAACAAAATAAAATATCAAATATAAATACAATTACAAAATAGAAATTAAGTTTACAATTTTTGGGGAACTCCCATTAATATACTTAAATACATAAATCCCAAAATGAGTTTACAACTCAAATAAATAACAAGGGCCTTGATAGTACATGCCCACTATAATACTCGAGACATACTCTGAAAGATGATCAAGTCTGAAAATCCCAAATCTGGCGACGAGCTCCTCAATTAGAACCTAAGAACATGCGTACAAAAATGCATTCCATACGCTGAGCTCATAATCTCAATGTCACACAAATCACCAGACTATACTACATGTATTCAACATATAAGCATGAGACAAGTATGGCTATGAACATTTAAAGGCATTCATTCAACAACACAAGTAAACATCATGGTGTCGCTCAGGATTACCTAACATCACAGAAACCACACCCTTTTTTTCTTACTACAACACCCTTAGGCGAGATCTAGGTCACATAGCATCATCATATCCCCTATACTTCAAGCTAGGTCCAGGTCACATAGCATCGGTACCTTGCCTGGCTAGTCTACTCCTCTAGAGTAATCGAGATGTGTCTGGGTCACATAGTGTTGGCACAAAATCCAACTAGCATTTAAAGTGCACAATCACTAAATTGGATATATCTGGATAAATCTTATTATATCATACAATCGTCAAACAAGTGACCCAGGTGTTTGCATCGTTTCCCGAGCATCATACAAAGGCATAAGTCTTATAGAATCTTACTTAATTAAGATCTTATGTTATCACATAATTCATTAAGGTTCCAATTTTAAACTTATTATAAGGTTTCCCCCACCAAACCCCCTTAGGTTAGTCTTTCTAATCCTAACTAGGCTTATAGCCTAAAAATTCACGATGGTATCGATACTCCTTCTTGGGTATCAGTAATCCCTTATTGTGTACTGATACTTCCCTGAGTATCGATACCAAAATTACATTCGATGTTTTAAAAAATACCTCGATATTGATACCCCTATTAGGAGTATCGAAACTCTACGCTCGATATCGATACTCCCATGAGTATCGATACTAAAATGGCCTATTGTAATCTAATCAAGTCCCCGAGTATCGATACTAGACCCATGAGTATCGATACCACATGAGCAATATTGATACCCCTATATGTGGTATTGATACTCTTCTCACAAATCCTTTAAATTTTTCCCATCCACGACGAGCAATATTGGTACTGTTCACATAGTATCTATACCCTCTACCTAGAAAACTTTGTTTCTCTCATCTAAAACTTTTCATATCCCTCCTAAGGTGACCCCAAGTCCCCCAAAAAGGTGTTTAAAGCTTATTAAGTAATTAAAGGTTATAAAAGGTCATCACTTTATGCATGAACAACAACAAATTCTCGTTTTCATGCTTTGAACCCCCAAATGCACCCAAATGGTTCATACTCACATAAGCATCAAAACCATACATATTGATCTACAAGCAGTAAGGAAAGGTTAGAAGTGTGTTACCTTAAACCTAGGAGTTACAGGAACCACTTTAAGCTCACCTAAGCACTTCTTTCTCTTTGCATTTCACCCACCTCTCTCACTAAAATAATCAATAGAAATGATTTATTAACTCATCTAGGAGCTTAAGAAAGGTAAGAACGAGATTTCTAAAGCATATGAATGATTTAGAGCCTCCCACAAGCTTTAAAACTAAAAATCCTTCCTAAACCCAACCATGGCCAAACTCTAAGGTTATGAGCTCAAATTGTAGCTCTAAAGAAGAGGATTTTGAAACCTGCCTTCATAAATTTGAATTAAGAAGGAATACATATCAAAATGTCTCTTTTGTTGGTTTTCACTTGAGAGAAATGAAGAAGGAGAAAAGTATGAAAAAAGACAAAGCAGAATGAAGAAAAAAATGAGTCTCTACACATTTACATCATCTTCCTTAATGGAAAATCAGCTTTCAAAATAATTTAGGGGTTATTTACTCTTTTGTTCCTCCCTTGTCTATACTTATTTAAGTAACATCCCTTGTTAAACTTTAATGGGATCAACCCAAGCCCAACTCGCTTCATAATTGGGTAAAGGCTTCTCACATGCATAATGGGTTTATTTGTCTCTCTCTCAAGTTAGCCTGAAACTACTGACTTGGAAATCGAGGCGTTACAATGAATTATTTATTTCGCTCATCTGTGGAGGTAGATAATCACGTTAAATTTTTTGTCTCTTGCACATGCACTATTTCTATGGTGATCTCGATTTTTTTTTTTTTTTGCTAACAAATTCCCACCAAGTAGCATCATCACCTTGAGTGGCATGGCACATGATACGCCATCACCTTAGGTGACGTGATACATATAATTTAGCACATGTGAAAATATCACATCAGCAGCATGCGTTGATTGTTATTCAATTAATAGTTTCCATCCAGTAGGAACATTTTGACCAAAAATTGAAACATTGGGGCTAAAGTGCTACAACGAAAGAATATAGTTTAAAATGTTCATTCTGATAAATGTTCGGGGGACTAATTTTTGTATTTTGCCAAACTTAAAATTTAATATTTTTATGTCAAATTATCAAAAATAATATATTAAATGCAAAAGCGTAGCTAAATTCATTGTGAATAAAAAGCCTTGAATCATGATGTTGAAATATTGAGTCTTTGATTTTGTTCTTCCAAAGTACCACACATATATTTTGGAGAAAAGACACTCACTAATTTAAGAACAATATATCATAAAAGTTAACTCACGTGTAATTTTGGGACCATAACTCTAATAAAGAACAGTTCACATTAATCTTAATTTCTATTCAGTTCATCATCAATCAGAAAATACTTATTTGGGTATATACACATATATGCCTCATATTTTATTTAATTACCGGAGTCTAATTAACCTTAACTTTATTATATCACTTTAATGTTGAATAATCCTCTTATGATATAGAGAATAACATCGCTTAAGGGTGTTCATGGTTGATTAACTATGTCGTTTAGCTTAAACGGCCGGTTAATCATTATGATGGTTACTAATTTTGTTAATCGTAAACTAACCATTAAAAATAATTAACCACTAACAGTTAATCGTTATTAAAATATTGATTAGAAGTTAACCGGTAACCTATTACAAAATTTGTTCGAAGACAACACAACATGAAAGTTTCAAAGTTTCATAAAATTTATGAAGTTAGAAATATATATATTTATATAAATCTTATTTATTTATACATACATTTTATTTTTATAGAAACTTATATATTATGAGGTATATTTTTTTTTCAGATTCTAAACTTACGTGGATATTTGTTAATCAACATAACCTTGAACTAAACACACACAAATACAATACTTTTGTTCTTGTAATTTCATTGTTATCCATGTTTCTAATGAATGGTCGCTAGTTTCTAGATGTAAACACAAATTTTTTTTCCATTTTGTTTTTATTATTATTATTAAAATTATTATTATTATTAATATTGTATATATTATTATATTATATTATTATTAAATTATTATTACAAACAGGCCAAAATTGGGGCCCAATTACAAACTTGGTGGCCCAGACTGAGAAACCCTAACCCTTTTAGGGTTTTCTGAAAATTCCAGCCGTCCCAGCCAACGGTTCAGCTTCCATCCGTCTCTGATGATTCCAATAGTCTCTAGCAGCAGCCGACGCCTCTACCAGGTGTTCCACCCCGCTGTAACCACGACACCGCCGCCTCAAAGAAGCCTCCAGAAACGCCTCGTCATCACCCCACGTCTAGCTCTATGGTGAGTCACCACCATAGCTATGGTGCTAATCCTTCCCTAAATGTAACCGACCACGAACCCTTTTTTATTAATAAAAAGAACGAATTTTTGGTTATAAACGCAGATCAGTTCATCTTTTAACTGATGTTTTCTTAAAAACTCTTTTAAAAGATAATTTTTAGGTATTCGACCTACCTGACCCAAAAAGCCGATGGCGACTCCCAAATTATTTATTATTCACATTATTTTTCCCGCCAAGTATAAAAAATTTCGTGCCCGGACGAAAACCGGTTACGACAGCTTGGCGACTCTGCTGGGGACTATCAGGCTTTTAAAAAACAATTATAAATTGTCTCATAAATTAAAAATTCATATATTTAATTTATAATTCTTTCTTTTCAAATTTTTATGCTTATTATTTTTATAGTAGTTATATTAATTTTTACTTGCAAGTATTTTATTTCATTATTTATTTATCTGTTAGAGGTTTGAACATTTCTCCTCACACACAACACTTGCATTGCATAACATAAAGCTCTATAATTGAGTTTGTCCCTTTTAAGAGGGAGTGAACGCGACGTCTTCGTGAGAATTTTTTCTCTGTGTCAGACCTAGCAAGTAACTTTTGGGGTTCATATGCTCTATGTCTTCGTGAGAATTTATTCTCCGTGTCAGGTATAGAGAAATGTGTCCCCTCGAATTGAACTCGATCCGCTTAAATCTGTAATGGACTAGGATTGAGGGTTAACAGCCCAAGGGGGCATCAACAAGGACAATTTGAGTACCTTTACTCCTAGAACTGAAAACCTGCATATAATAAACCCTAGAAACTCTCCCAATCTGAAACCATGCCAAAATTTTGTTAGTAGGTATACACAAAGGAGAAATAAGCTCTAGCTTTTAATTTATTTTATTTCCTTTTCTTTTTCCTGAATAAATGCATACGAACTAGAAATCTTGCGGTTAGGTTAATTTTTCAAACAATGCATGCGAACTAGAAATTATGAGGTTAAGATTTATACCTTGATAGATAGATTTTTTCCATTAGTTGGTACTAACTATTCTATTTTTTCTTATTTTTTCATGCATGTTACTTTTCTCTAAACTTGTTTATATTGATTTCTTTTGTTTACATTGTATGATCATGACATAACCAAAAGGTGTTTACTTGAAAGACTGTTCATCATATTGGAAAGAAATCGTAAATGGACAAAAAGTTTTATGATCAAACAAAATATGATGCGTCCAAGAAAAGACATCCTGAGGGAACTCTAAAGATAGAGGAGAGCTATGTACCCAAAGATTATATGCCCATTGAAGAGAAAAAGGAGATACGAGAAATAAGAGAGAAGATGTCCAAGATGATGGATAGAATATCTGTTTTGGCCAAAAGAGAAGAGATTCCTGCACAGAAAGAGAGAGAGCTCAATGAACTTAACCCTGCAATGTCAGATATACAAGGGACTTCTGATCCTAACCAATTTGAGAAGTTGCAGACAATCATCATTTGTATTCACAAATCATCTGGAGATACCAAAGAAATGGTGACCACTGTAAAAGCTCCCAGAGATGAGAAGAAATCATGTAATCTAAAACTCATGTTCAATCCAAGACAAAAGGTGGTTCTCATCTTAATACTATCCTCATATCATATAAAGAGTTGTATGAGAAGTTACTTGAAGCACGAGAAGTGGATCCATATTATATAAAACCGTTCCAACCTCCGTATCCAAATTGGTATGACATCAACGTTTATTGTAAATATCATGTCGGAGCTCAATGACATACCATTGAGAATTGTCTTGCCTTCAAACGTCGAGTCCAAAGTCTTTTGGATCATGGAACCTTACAATTTATGGTAAATGATCGACCTAGTTTGGTAACCGAAGGTCCTGCTAGATTAATACCAAAAGTCTTCAAAGGTAAGAGTATCAGTAGGGGCGCCCAGAGAGAAGAAGATTTGCTGAGATTCGAAGCCCAAATATGTCATTTGAATGATCAAAACGATAAATTGAGAACCGAAATGGAAAGCATACAGGAAGATTTCCA
This sequence comes from Hibiscus syriacus, assembly GCF_006381635.1. Classification (NCBI taxonomy): domain Eukaryota; kingdom Viridiplantae; phylum Streptophyta; class Magnoliopsida; order Malvales; family Malvaceae; genus Hibiscus; species Hibiscus syriacus. The sequence continues at coordinate 932,442 of NW_024062652.1, forward strand.
GAAGGTCAGTCAAGCCTTTCAAAATACTGGTATAGGGAACACCCCAGAAGAGTGGATAACAGGGGTCACCAAACTGAAGAAGAACTGTAACATACATGAAGGACGAGTCAAGAGGTTTTATCATAATTCACGAGTTGCAGAAGAAATATGCAATACGTCTGTTAGTGAATTGAAAAGATGTCAAGTCGAAAATCAAAGGTTAAATAGTGCTATGACCAACATGGAAGCATCATATCAGATTCATCAGCATGAGATTGATACTGAATTAAAAGCCACTATAGACAAGAACAAGACATTGAAGAAATGTTTAGATGATTATGGAGATCTTGTACGAGAACTCTGTAACCATAAAGATTCCTTACAAGGGAAAATGAGCAACATTGCCTACAACTCTGGGAATGGACACAGAAGATGAATGAAAAAGACACTGTCATGAAGGAAGCTGTTGTTCAAGCAAATAATGTGGCTCATAAGCTGGCGGACATAGCTGGCTTCGCAAGAGAATTAAAGCATATTGATAACTCTACACCTGAGAATGAGTGGAAGTTAGTTTGGCTTTTAAGGGAAATAGAGAAGTTAGGAGTGAAAGCTATCCCCTACATGTAAAAGTTTTGTTTGATGTACCGAAGCTTTTGTGTTTAATGAAATATGTTCTAACTCTTGAGTAACACCTTTTCATATATGCATTTTCATTTTGCATCTTTGCGTTTTTCATTTTGCATTCATACTTTTATGTTTGCCTTTGAATTGCACATTTTGCATTCTTATTTTTCCATTTATGTATTTTTCACATTTTTATTTAAGTATTGTTATGTACTTTAATTATAAAAACATGTTAATAATCTATGAAAGGTTTTGTAACAGTAAAAACAAGATCATTCATTCATATTACTTTACCATCATCATGAAAACAATGGAGCAATCTTATGAGGGACTACAAGATCAATGGCTAGAAAAATTGACAGGGTTACCTCAGGATATAAGGAAAGAAACATCAGATTCAGTACCAGATGGATCAAATCCAATTATTCAATATGTGGCATCTGATAAAGAAAATATAACTGCTAAAGAGCAACCATGCTATCAGAATGAAGAGTCAAGAAGGATATACTCTGGGGCATCCCACTTGAACCCAAAGAATAGCCTCGTTCATTATTCACAATATGAGGAAAGATTCGAGAGGATGGATGAAGCAATCAGAAATATGAAATGTGTTGATACTTCCCACAAAGAACTAGAAGCAAGAGAACTCAGTTTGGTTCCAGATTTGGTTATTCCCCATGATTTCAAAATGCCAAATTTTGAAAAAATATGATGGCACCAGTTGTCCCTTAATCCATTTGAGAATGTTTTGCAGAAAAATGGAAGGATATTTAATTTCTGATGATCTGTTAATTCACTCTTTCCATGATAGCCTTGTTGGCTCAGCAGTAGTCTGGTATAATCAGTTGACACAAGAACAGGTCAAGAGATGGGTTCATCTAGCTGATGTATTTTTGTGACAATATCGATATGTTAAAGGCTTAGCTCCAACACGTATGGATCTTCGAAGAGTAAAAAAGAAAATCAATGAAAGATTTCAAGAATATGCCTTAAGATGGAGAGGAGTGGCAGCACAAGTTTAACCTCCCATATTAGAAGAAGAAATATCACGTATGTTTCGTGATTCCCTTCCAGCGCCTTTCTTCGAGTTAATGCATGCAAATCCGACGAATGAATTTGATAATCTTGTGACAAGTGGAAAATTAATTGAGAGTGTAATCAATGAAGAAAACTCAAAACTCACATCCAAGAGACTGACGAATCAAAAAGCAAAAGTTGATCATGTGAATGAGTGTCGCATCCAGAGTCCTCACAATTGCAAAAGAAAAAGAGCAAGTAACTGTTCGGATTGACCAAAGAAAGTCATGCGATCAAGAAAAACTTTGGAAGTGTTCCAAACTTCCATTTCAGACTTGTATCCTCATTTGGTTAAAGGTCAATACATCACACCAAGACCAACTAAAGTGATATCAAACCCTTCTGCTCATAGCTATGATCAAGATAATGTTTGTAATTTCCACTTGGGGGTAAAGGGGCATTCTACAGGCAATTGTAGGCCACTATTAAAAGAAATTGAGATGCTTGTTGACAAAGGGGTTTTGACACAAGAAATAATCAAGAAATGGGGGGTGAATGAAGAAAATAACCCTGATCCTATTACATACCCAACATTATAGGAATAATGAGGCATGATGCATAAATAAGTGGAAGTGTTATCTACCACTGTAGTACTTTCTATTTTCAGCATCTTGTTTGAACTTGTTTTTTTTTTCCTTTCTCCACCTTTTGTGCAATAAATAAATGTGTATTGCTTTTATGGTTATGAGCAAGGAATCAAGTTTTAACCTTGAGATTATTGAGTATCAAGTAGAGTAAATATTCTTTTAATTTTTCAAAAGTTATAGATCTTTGGCAAGTGATAAAATTATATCTTCCATATCCCATCCAACGCCAATTACTTGATCCTTACAATACCAAATCCGGACACTACGATTATCTGAGACTGAAGAAATATCTCTACCTACTTTTGAGAGACCAAATCCAGATGTTTACTGGTTTATGATACTACCTTCCATCATATACATGACTTTAAAAGTCACACATTTGTCCTTCCAAACACAAAACCATCATAAACCAAAAGACCTCAAAAGAACCAAACTTTCAATTATCCATAAATCTTACTACAAGAAGAGACGATATGAGGCATCATGGACCAACTTATTAAAGATAATTTCGAGTGATTAGGGCATACTCAAAGAAAAAGAAAAAAGTGATTGATTGAAATAAATATATCATGCATTAATTACATTTTTCATGTAAGTAAAATTAATCTTGAATATTCATCCAACTGGAGATATCTCTTTTTACAAGGACTTCTATGTATGAGATGACTAAACTTCGCGCACAGATCAAGCACGCCAACTCAGTGTCATATCACCCAAAGATGAATGGGCATTTGCAGGAGCAAATAAGAACCTTAAGAGGATCATTACAAAGACCACTGAAGTTTACAAAGAATGGCACGAGAAGCTACCTTTTGCCTTATATGCATATTGAATTACTGTGCGAACATTTACTGGGGAACCACCTTATTGTTTAGTCTATGGGATGGAAGTAGTATTACCAATTGAAGTTGAGATCCCATTATTTTGTATCCTAAAGGAGGAAAAATTGGAGAAGACTGAATGTATACAATTTCGATTTGATCAATTAAACCTTATTGATGAGAACCAATTGAAAGCTATTTGACATGGGTAGATGTATCAGAAATGGATGATAAAATATCACAACAAGAAAGTACATATGAGATAGTAACAAGAGAGCGATCTAGTGGTTAAAAGAATATTGCCTATACATAAAGATTTACATGGGAAATGAATACCAAATTGGGAAATGTCATATGTTGTAAAAAAAAGGGCATTTTCCGGAGAAGCATTGATTTTGGTAGAAATGAAAAAGAAAGTTCTGAGAAATCAAATAAACTCAGATTCTGTCAAGAAGTATTATGCTAGGAAAAAAAGAAGGAAAAAAGAAGGAAAAAAGAAAAAAGGAAGAAAAATTTGAACCAAGATGGGTGATCCATAGAGCCTCAAGTTACAAAATTGATCAAGTACAATTAGTTCAAAGATTCATATTCAGCAAGAAGAGTAAGAAATGTTGAAGATATGAGAAAATATGAATGGATAAAAAATTTGGCAGTCTAGAGGGATCCAGATGATAGAAAAATCCCCAGCAAAGCAGATCCAAGTCAAGCAAAGCAAGATTGAAGGCATCCAATTAAGAGAGAATATCTTCAGAATTCATCCCGCCTCTTAAGATTGATTTTTATTTGCAAAAATTGGTTTTTAAAATATTTAATGCATGATATAAAAAATGATAAAAGGGGGGTTCAAGATAACATCTTGAAACCAAAGGAAGATTCGAGTTGAAAACCTGAAAAGGAGGCTCGAATATTGAATGGTGCAACAACGATATAAGAGACAATCTTAAGCTCTTAATGAAGCACCACACATCCCAAAAGACGTTCCTGATATTCTGGAATCAAGAAGTATTTCTACGAGATGAGCATAACAACCATTTCTTCAAGTTAGTGGAAGCCCGAAGCGACATACTGAACCAACTTGAAAGAACCTACTTTACCAAAATCAACCTACACCTCAAATCAGTCAATAATTTTGACACTTGCCATAGGACTATGATTTTTGAATGATTTAAAAGTGTAGTTGATTTATTGGATATTCATTAAACTTATTGTTTATGGTTTGATTATATTGTGAACCTGAAAGGGGTAATACTTTGCAAAATTCTTTCATTCTTCATTAAAGAAATGAGAAAAAAACATTTTCAAACAAGACAGTTTCAAATGAGGAAGGTCCTTGAAGCAACTGTTGCTTATTCTACCTCTGTTGTAGAAAAAGAATGAACGAGGCCAGAATAATGAAGCACTTCACATTTTTTAAAGCAAGTGGTCTGAGAAGCCAGAAAGTGTGGAGAATTAAACTTGTGACACTCTCCTATGACATTATTAGTAGCTCATCAAGAAAGATTATCGTTTATCTCATGCTGAGGGCGATAAGCATCACCAGACAGATTATTTTCCCCAACCATCAATTCATGTTCTCTAGAAGATTACATCATAGAGCCATGAACAAGTCACTACCTGCACTCTGGTTATACCGTTATGTTGGCTCAAGTCTTGATACATTATTGCTACTTCTTCTATGCTGATCATTTTCTTTGTCAAGATAATATCCATTATGTCCTTCAGAAGATTGCTGAATTTGAATTTGAGGACTTATGGCACAGAATAAGACATTGGAACAGAATCTGCCCTTATAGGCCTTTTATATAGGGTAACATTGGTTATAGGATTCCAAAAGTTGAAGATGACCAGTTTTACTGTCAACTAAACCGTTCCATGAGTCGAAAAGAGTGAGATATATTGGAGCAGAAGAAGAAACAGTTGTCATAGCAGTCATTAATCTTTTAGTTCATCCTGATGATGTTTAGTGCTTCCATTAAGGTTGTTACGCTGGATGCCACCGATAACAAGGTCGAATTCGACAAATCTATTCATCAATTGCTCCAACCGATCATCATTCAGTTCTTGCACATCTGTTTTCAAAAGTATGCCAAGACAGTAAAAGGCAACTTCTGCATCATTGATCCCAGAGAAAAGAGACAGGACAATGATACCACCATGGAACATGCCTCTATACAGATCCTCGTGTATGGTTTTTAGGGAAACCTAGAAGCATTTCCACCTCATCAGGTTTAAGTGGAACAATTTTATTCTTTCCAACCCATACCAGATTCCATTTTCAGCACTCATCAAGAACATACTTCTGGACACTCAAAGGTGGATCATTGTCATAAGCTTCAAGAGCCTTACGGATCCTTTCTATCAATTTGGCACTTCCTGTACATGTTTGTAAACAGTTCAATTTTGTTCTTGGATCCCAGGAAGGCCATCATTTCTTTGTTAATGGAAAAAATATCATGTATAGTGCGTGGAGAAAACAAGATAAGAGGAAATCTGTTCCCAATTGGCAGATTATGAATATAGCCCCTTTTCAGTGTAACAGCATGAAAATGCTTCGAAACTACAAATTCTGGCTCTACATCGAATAAGTACTATGATATTCCAGTCCAAACATTAACTGGAACAAGTGCCACGTTCTCGTAGTAGAAATAAGGAGACCCAATAGCATCTTCTGGAAGTGTTCTTCGAGTTATCTGATCTGGTTCGGTAGGAACCCCAGAACCAATCATTGGAATTAAAAGATGAACTGCATGATCGTCTTCATTAAGAAGCTTCTTTTCAAGCTTCCTTTGTTTCTTCCTTTTCCAAAACTCATAGCCAGAGTTTCGTCTTTTCTTGTTATTAGGGTCATTGCATAATTGTTTCCTATCTTCTACCAGAAGAAGTGCATCAGCAGCCTTTGATATTTGAGCAGTACATATAAAATCTGTCAACTCTACAATTGATGAATTCAGAATCTGTCAACTCTGCAATTGATGAATTCAGACCACATCTCTTCATGGCTATTGAAGTCTCAGCTTCTGAGTACCCATTTTCGTCAAGAATAACAGTTTATTCTCCTCATCAGAATCAGAATTCAGGATTTCCTCGGTATCATAAAGAACTATCAATATCTGTGAAATCATCCTGAAACATCGCTTCATAATCAGATGAGTTGTTATCATAATCAACATATTGCATGGATGTGGATTTTTCAAGAGCATGTACCATTGTATGTGTAGTCTTGCCAGTGCATCAGATTACTGTTTGCATAAATTGGTTTCTCTCCTATGGAAAAGTATATTTCAGAGATGGCCTTCACTGAAAGATGATAAGCCACTATGTCAGCCTGGAACGGATTACCAAGCTATTTTTACTGCTCTGTCTGATTAAATCCCTCCAAATACAGAAAATGGTCACCTCATTCAGAAGATACATATCTCAGACATTTTTGTCAGAATGATTGAGTACTTCTTAAGTTTGTGACAACAGGAAGAAAATTTCTTCAGTTACTTGACAACGCTACTGTTCAGCAACACCAGAATGAGAGTATTCAAGATAAACAGATTTGGGGTACGAATAAAGCCACAAATACCCATAACAGTGCATTGTCAAAATTGGACCTCATGAGGATCATGATATTCTAGTCAAACATACATTGAGAGTGAATCGGAAGCAGAATATTGAGCCATCTCAAAAGCCCAATTCAGACAAATCTAGAGGGACATCTTGAGGACCCATTTCAAACAGAAATAGAATAGTGGGGCATTTTGGGTATTCTTGGAGGCTCATCTCAACAAGAAATAATGTTGAGGACACTTTTAACATCTGTATCAGCAAATGTTGGGGCATTTTAAAGGTTCTTTCAGACAGATCCATGTGGGGCATTTCAAAGGCTCATATTAACAAAAAGCAAATATCAGGGCATGTTGAAAACCCATTTCAATCAGAATTAAGACTGTTGATGCATTTTTGAATGCTCGTATCAGCAATGCTGGGACATGCTGAAGGCCCGTATCATTATGTGTTAAAGATCATTACCTTGAACAAATATTTCCAATAAGACAGAAATATATGAAGAATGAAAATGGTGAAGCAATAACAGTCAATCTGACTACACATAATTGCATCGTTCATCAGGCAGTTGCATTAGGGTCCTGTTGTTGAACAAATATTTATTCAGCAAGTATGGTTTCAAATACCCATTCTTCTTAAACCATGTGTCACATGACAGTATGTTCTTTGTTAAGCTACATCATGGTTGCATGAATAAAGATGGTCTATTTGTAGACCATTCGATCCAATGATCAGTTCCTCGAGACCTCGAAATCTGAATTTGGCCTTTTGTGTGTCGGTGATAATTGAAAATATTTCTTTGAGATTTCTGTCAGTTAGTTTCAACCATACTGTTGAGGTTACGAAGTTTTTTTTCACATCAGTTTTGTTTACTTGATGACATTGAAGAGAGAAGCTCATGTATATTGCTCTTTCCCGATGTTACTGGGGTTATCATTGCCAGCTAGACTGAACCGAGTTTTCATCTATTTGGTTTATCATGTGCGTTTCATCCCCAGCATCAAGAATTTGTACGGATATCTTTATGTACATGGATCTTATAGCTGAAGTGTTTCTACTTTCTACAATGCTCATTACAGAAGAAAATGTGATCAATATTATATTTGCCCTTGCCCGAGATGATATCAAGAGTAATTAGTGTCTTCTATTCAATTCGACGCCAGCATATCTTGTGAATTTGACCAACTTTTTGGTCATACCAACATCACACTTGAATCCCCATTGAGTTTTGTTCTCAAATGGTCTTGTGACATCATACAAAAACTTTGAACACCATGCAAAGAGCTTTATTGACCAGCAATTCGAGCAGAAGCCTCAGGAGATGAAGAATGTGTTGTCAAATGTTTTATGAACCAGTGATTATGGTGTTGAACCAATGTTGTTATCATATGGTTTTCCTTTATTGATACAAGATGAAGATTTCTTTCCACAGAAGGAGAACTGAAATTTTAAACAAGAAACTAGTGGTACCAAATAAGGTTGAACTACAGGTTGTTGTTAAGAATCTCGACATGATATGGTCCAAGTTGCTTTATTCGAGATCTGATTTAAATGTGGGGACATGAAAGGAATTGAGATAAATTCTCCTTATGATGTGTTTCAAGAGTCAAATCAGAACAAATTCTACTCCCCTAATTAATCCCCGCTGAGTCACATATCTACATCTACACTCTTCAAAGATGATAGATTCTCTTTTTAAAGATGATAGATTCTCTTTTCAAAGATGAAAGCTTTATGGGATTTCTACACAAGTCCAAGCAAATAAAGTTGGTTTTATCCAAGACAAAATGGAGCATCGGGGTCATAATTTTGACTACGACAAGAGTTCCATAAATGAAACATTTCTTCTAAGACTTAAATGAAGCAAAGAAGGCACCACGATACAAGTTGATCAGATGAATCTGCAGAAATGCAAGCTTGATAACATAAGTTTCTACACTGATATCTAGAGGTAACCCTGGCAATAAATGATGAAGTGAAGGAAGACCAAGTTCACCACTTTGAAGTCAAATGAAGATTGCATCAACATTCATGCATTCATAAGAACATCATTTGCACAATAGACAATGCATTACATTGATACATCTGAGTGCATTCAAACATGAAGTTTTACAGATCTTCAGAAGAACAAGAAGATTCATGGAAAAAATACCTTACACGAAGAATGTATTCAAAACCATAAATACAAGAATCACGCAAACATCTGAAGAAGAGATGGATGCAATCCACAAAAATTAGCATTATCTTGAGATTGGGGCATGTTACCCAATCAACATGTTATTTCAAAAAAACAGAATGAGAAAAATATTTTCATAGTTTCTCATTTTATCTTTTCTAAAATGAAATTGTTGAAAAGTAAGAAAATGATTTTCTTAGTTTTTTTACTTAGTAAACTATTTCCAACAGCCTTATCTTGAGATTGGGGCATGTTACCCAATCAACATGTTATTTAAAAAAAAAACAGAATGAGAAAACGATTTTCATAGTTTCTCATTTTATCTTTTCTAAAATGAAATTGTTGAAAAGTAAGAAAACGATTTTCTTAGTTTTTTTACTTAGTAAACTATTTCCAACAGCCTTATCTTGAGATTGGGGCATGTTACCCAATCAACATGTTATTTTGAAAAATAATGAGAAAACGATTTCCATAGTTTCTCATTCAATCTTTTTTAAAAATGAAATTGTTGAAAAGTAAGAAAACGATTTCCTTAGTTTTTTTTACTTAGTAAACTATTTCCCACATCTGTAAGTCCTGCAGTGCATGATGTTTCCAAAAAGCCTTCGGGAGCTTTTTGATGTTTTCAAAGCCTTAGGGTCATCTGTAAGTCCTACAGTGCATGATGTTTCCAAAAAGCCTTCGGGAGCTTTTTGATGTTTTCAAAGCCTTAGGGTCATCTGTAAGTCTTGCAGTGCATGATGTTTCCAAAAAGCCTTCGGGATCTTTTTGATGTTTTCAAAGCCTTAGGGTCATCTGTAAGTCCTACAATGCATGATGTTTCCAAAAAGCCTTCGGGAGCTTTTTGATGTTTTCAAAGCCTTAGGGTCATCTGTAAGTCCTGCAGTGCATGATGTTTCCAAAAAGTCTTTGGGAGCTTTTTGATGTTTTCAAAGCCTTAGGGTCATCTTTAAGTCCTACAGTGCATGATGTTTCCAAAAAGCTTCGGGAGCTTTTTGATGTTTTCAAACCTTCGGGTCATCTGTAAGTCCTACAGTGCATGATGTTTCCAAAAAGCCTTCGGGAGCTTTTTGATGTTTTCAAACCTTCGGGTCATCTGTAAGTCCTGTAGTGCATGATGTTTCCAAAAAGCCTTCGGGAGCTTTTTGATGTTTTCAAACCTTCGGGTCATCTGTAAGTCCTGCAGTGCATGATGTTTACAAAAAGCCTTCGGGAGATTTTTGATGTTTTTAAAGCCTTAGGGTCATCCGTAAGTCCTACAGTGCATGGTGTTTTTAGGACCTCTAGAATGATGTTTTCAACATTTCAGTCTTACTCAAAAGAAGAAAAATGAAAAAAATTATTATTTTTTCGTCTTTGCTCTATTCTTGTTAACACAAGAATAAGCAAAGAGGGGCAGCTGTAAACACTAATTTTTTTTCCATTTTGTTTTTATTATTATTATTAAAATTATTATTATTATTAATATTGTATATATTATTATATTATATTATTATTAAATTATTATTACAAACAGGCCAAAATCGGGGCCCAATTACAAACTTGGTGGCCCAGATCGAGAAACCCTAACCCTTTTAGGGTTTTCTAAAAATTCTAGTCGCCCCAGCCAACGGTTCAGCTTCCAGCCGCCTCTGATGATTCTAATAGTCTCCAGCAGCAGCCGACGCCTCTACCAGGTGTTTCACCCTGCTGTAGCCACGACACCGCCGCCTCAAAGAAGCCTTCAGAAACGCCTCGTCATCACCCCACGTCGAGCTCTATGGTGAGTCACCACCATAGCTATGGTGACTCACCGAGAAACCCTTCTGTGACCGGTCCGAGGAGTGTTTCGTCGAGGCTATAAAAGCCTCGACTCACCTGAAAAATAAAGAACGGACAGCAAGAACAGAGAACAAAAAACAGAGAGGAGACCAACAGCCACGGAGCAACCAAACAGAGAGCAGAATACGAGAACAAATCAACACCCAATAACCAGAAAGAAGAGGAAAATGAGCATCTTACCATCATAAAAGCCTCCAAACCGTTTGGAACCACCGAAATCATTGTAAACCGAAGGTAAAACCTTTGATTTATTTTAGATCTAGAACGATCTAAAGCGTTTTAGGACAAGCGAAGGCCATATTCGGCCTTAGGAGGTCGAGATCTACACTCTAGGGTAATTTGGGAATTCCGGCCACCGTTGGTGGCGACCGGCAGTGGTGATCGGCGCCGTTGGTGGTGGCCGACCGGTGAAAGAAATCTAGAGAGAGGCGAGAGAGTTTTTCTACTCTCTCAGCTAGAGAGAGAAGAGGAAAGATGAAAATGAGAAGCCGACCCTTAAGGGTCGGTCTTTTGGGGATTTTAAACCCCTCCCCAAACGACGCCGTTTTGGGGAGGGGTATATATGTAATTTCTCGCGTGGGTAAACTATACCCGCTGCCACCACAGTTTTGTAACTTTTCATTTTGGTCACTGATATCAAATCTTGAACCTTTTAATTCGGTCTTTCGATTTTATTTAGTTTATAATTTAGTCCTAGTCTGTATATTTATATATATTTAGGGTAAATACCGTATTTAGTCCTTATAACTTTAATAACTTTTATTTTGACCTCTAATTAATTAAGTTTTATTACTTTTTATATTTAATTTTAATTTTATTTATTTTACTCATTGTTTATTTATATTTTAATTTTATATGTTTAAATTATTATTTTCATAATTATTTTATTATTATTTTATTCATATAAATATATACCTATATTCTTTTAAATAATAATGTTTATTTATTTTCAATATCAAAGAAAATGGCAGTCTTAAAACAACTGGATGTCCTATTCTGGTATTTTAAATAATTAAACATTATAAAAATTATAATTTAGTTTTATTTAAATTATTAAAATTTTAATATTTATTTTTTAATATCGAAGAAAAGAGCTATCTTAAGGCACCTAGAAGTCCTTTTCTGATATTTCTAAATAAATAAATATTTTTATTAATATATTTAAATTAATATATTTTCTTAAAAATTATAGTAATAAAATTTGAAATAACATAATTATAAATTAAATATATTTGAATTCTTAAAAGTCTATTATTAGAGACAATTTATAATTAAAAAGTATCAATTTTGGGCATTGTAGGGGTGCTAATCCTTCCCTAAACGTAACCGACCACGAACCCCTTTTTTATTAATAAAAAGAACGAATTTTTTGTTATAAACGCATATCAGTTCATCTTTTAACTGATGTTTTCTTAAAAACTCTTTTAAAAGATAATTTTTAGGTATTCGACCTACCTGACCCAAAAGGCCGATGGCGACTCCCAAATTATTTATTATTCACATTATTTTTCCCTGCCAAGTATAAAAAAATTTGTGCCCGGACGAAAACCGGTTACGACACTAGATATATTCTTTTTGTTGTCCATATTTTGTAGATTTTGTAACCAACATGCCTCAGGTAAAAGAAGATGTATTTGTATATCTTTGTTTCGGAAAATAAGATGTTTGGTGTAGACAGTACATCAATGTGTCTCTCATATCTATAATTTATCCGGGCCAACTTGGCAGGTAATATGCATAGGGTTGTAGTTGTAGAGAGTGCTTTAAATCTAGAGAGGGAAAGGAAGCAAAAATTAAAAGAGTTTGAAGAAAAAAATCAATCACGTAGATAAAGTTTAATTTTATTAGATCATTCTTAATAAAAAAAATTATTACATGATCAAGAAAGTCAAGGTTGTGGGTTCAACTAGACCAAAAATGGATCCCGGAAAGAGGAATGATAAACTCCAAGCCCTGGGCCAGTCTAACCAGGCATTTGTATTAGGGCAGCTGTCATCTTATCTAACTCCTAAAGAGGTAGCCAAATGCATTAATGGAAAGCAAAAAGCTTATATATAGGCAACGGTGCTATCTACCCTTTCACAGTTTAAGGGTATCTTAGAGCCATTTACAATGCATAATTCGTTCATCTTTCTTATGGCTTTTTGTCTGCTATTTACATTAGGAAATGTAGGTCATCAAGCTGAGGCTGCTAGGGCATTTTTCGTGTTCGGAGATTCATTAGTCGATAACGGTAACAACAACTATCTAGCTACTACAGCTCGGGCTGATGCTTACCCCTATGGTATAGACCATCCGACTCATAGAGCTACCGGCCGGTTCTCTAATGGTCTTAACATCCCAGATCTTATAAGTACGTTCTTTCAATCATTTCATACATGTTTTTCTATCTGTCTGAAGTAAAACATGGTTCAATCTGTTGTGTTTTTAATGTTTTTCACGTGTTATTTAGGTGAGCAAATCGGCTCGGAACCAACATTGCCGTATCTTAGCCCGGAGCTCACTGGACAAAGGCTTCTTGTTGGTGCCAACTTTGCTTCTGCTGGAATCGGAATTCTCAACGACACCGGAGTTCAATTTGTAAGTCTGATTTCCTTTTACAAAGGAGATAGCGTCCGAATCGAAACTGGATTGAACTCGGACTGATTTTTGATTTATTTTCGGAATGCCCTAAAATAGTGCTACGTTTTGTAGGTCAATATAATCAGAATCTACCAGCAGTTAGAGTACTTCAGGCAATATCAGGAGCGAGTGAGTGCACTTATTGGACCTCAACAAACTCAACTCCTAGTGAACCAAGCACTGGTTCTAATGACCCTTGGCGGCAATGACTTCGTAAACAACTATTACTTGGTTCCCTTCTCGGCGCGATCACGGCAATTCGCACTCCCCGATTACGTCGTCTATATAATTTCCGAGTATCGGAAAATTCTAATGGTAAACTTGCCCCATCACTCAGACTCATATTTTGCTCTCCTTCCATCTTTATTGTGCTCAACTACCATTTCTAACAGGTATTGGTACAGTTTGATAAAAAAAAATATACCATAATGTGATCACCAATTAAAGTACTACGAATAATATATATAAAATAACGGAGACAAGTTTCATTGTTCCGGTTTTCATGGAGTCTAGAAAGAGAAGAGGGTGAATTACTGTTATTTATCAAGTTTGGTTTGGTTGGTGAGGCCGAGATGAATTTTGATGCTTTTTTCAGTGACTACAATTAAAGCTAAGGCTTATTTTTTTCGATAATAAATGTTACTGAGGTGAATATTTAAAACTTTAAGAGGGATAAATTTATAAAATTTTAGAGATAAAAATATATTATCAATAGAAAATACAGATAATATTTAAAATATGTGATAATTTTTAGAGAGCGATTGTCCTTACCCCTCGGCCTATTCGTACTTTATAGGAGGAATATGGTGATAAAGCTTGGGGCAACTTAAAACTTTATAAAATTTAGAAGTTTAAATTAAAAATTTTAAAATTTTTGAAGAGTTCGTTTATATTTTTTCAAAAAAATTGAGGTCTAACTAAAATTTTAAAATTTTGAGAGGTTTAATGTGAAGTTTTAAAATTTATGGGTGGGTTTAACTAAGAATATTAAAAAATATTAAAAATAATATAAAGTTTTCAAAATTTTAAATTAAACATTTTGAAAATTTTAAAAATCTAAATTATAAGTTTTTAAAATTTTAGGAGTTGTAGCCACTTCCCTACTTATGGATATAGGAGAAGATTATAGATCTTAATATCTAAATCTTATATTTATTAAATATGTATCTATTCGTAATTTTTCTAATCTATTAATAACATAAATCTTATAACTGTTTAAACCTAAAACCTTTAATAAAAATAACCTTCCTTGCCACTGAGACCCTTAATTTATTTGAATAATCTTTTAAAGGTCATACCCTCGTAACTATAACTAAATAGCAGACATGAGTACGAAACCTAATATAATATATTTGACTTTGCAGAGGCTACATGAGTTGGGGGCAAGAAGGGTTTTGGTGACGGGGACTGGACCGTTGGGGTGCGTTCCAGCCGAACTGGCTCAACACAGCAGAGCCGGTGAATGTGCGGTTGAGCTGCAACGAGCCGCAGCCTTGTTCAACCCCCAGCTTGTTCAAATGCTCAACCAAGTCAACAATCAGCTTGGATCAACTGTTTTCGTTGCCGTTAATGCAATTGAAATGCACATGGATTGGATCGGTAACCCTCAAGCATTCGGTACGGTTTCTTCTTTAGCTTTTCATTTTTTTTTTCTAAACTATCGACGTCATTGATTTAAACTGAGCTTGCAGTCGCATTTTCCATTGCTTTGCGATTATCGCAATTGCGAAAATAATGGGTGCTATTGCTATAATTATGAATATCGTAGTCATGTTATAAAGGTTTTGAACGATACCATTATTGTTATGTAATGGTTGCTATTTCAATAGTAGACCATATTTAAGTCTCTCACCCATATACGAAACAAAAAAACTTAAAAAGTAATAACTTCACCAAACTGTGAATGTGGTAGATACAAAAGATGGATGGACGTTTGTTGGGAAATGATAAAAACAACGGGACCATATTGAATTAAATGTCATTCTTGATCCAGTTGTTTTTAGAGTTAAATGATTCGATTGGCCCCCAGTCTCTGCATAAAATTTATTGTTGAAGCTATAAATGGAAATGACAATTTGCAACCTTGAGAAGCCAAGGGGTACGCCATACTTTCGGGCACCCTTTCGGTTCATCTCTGGTTAGACTTGTACCCAAGTAACTTATGTATTGGCAATGGTTTAATACACATACTAAATCTTGTGCATAATATGTTTTGGCTAGGTTTTGTTACATCAAAGGTAGCCTGCTGTGGACAAGGGCCTTACAACGGAATCGGACTATGTACGGTAGCATCAAACCTATGCCCGAACAGAGACATTTACGCATTTTGGGATCCTTTCCATCCTTCTGAGAGGGCTAATAGGCTGATTGTTCAACATATCATGACTGGTTCCACCAAGTACATGCATCCAATGAACCTTAGCACTATCATGGAATTAGATTCTAGTGTTTAGCGTATCTTCTAGTTCCTCTTTAATTGAACTGGGTTTTTGTTCTTTCAAGAGAAAGGGACAAAAATGTTAAATGACGAGACTGGAACACAAATTTAAGTTAAATTGAACTTGGGGTTCAACTCGATTATTATATGCTTGGATAAGAGATTGTGGAGTCTTATTTAGTTAGTGTCACATTAGAATTTGTTATTGTGATATGCTTCGATTTGTATGCAGTACTGAATAATATTTGTATGCACTTTTCATATTATTCGGTCACTACGATGGGGATTCTCACTGTTCTATTATTATCTATGGAACATGAATCAAATATTCTCAGTTCATACTATTTTCCCAAAATATCAAAAGATTAGTCGAAGTTCTACTTTTAAGCTTTTCTTTTTGTTTTGGATGATCCTATCCCTTATTCTTCTTTTGAAAATAGAAGAACGTATAATAATGAAAATATCATCCATCAATTAACATGAAATTTTATGTAAAATGTATACATATTACATATATACACATTAAAGAGGGTATAAATTAAATATGACGTTGAATGAGGTTAGGGATAGATGAAATGGGTAGATGAAGACAGTCGTCCCTAGGGCTGTAAACGAGCCGAGTCGAGCTCGAGTATTGCTAAGCTCGACTCGAACTCGAAAAGTTTAAAATTATGCTTGACTTGACTCGAAAACTATCGAGCTAATAATTATCAAGCTCATCTCGAACTCGAAATATAATATTGAAACTCGACTAGAACTCGAAAAGACTCGAATTCAAAATAAAATCAGGAGCTCGATTGAAACTCAAAATCAAACTCGAATTTGAACCTACAAAAATCATATATTACATTTAAAAATATATTTTTAAAATTTTATAATTATCAATAATGTATTTTTAATATATTTTTAATAATGTAATTTTAAAAAATCTAAAATTATAATATAACATTTTTTCGAGTAGCTCGATAGCTTTTTGAGTCGAGTATTAAGTAGCTTGTTTTAGCTCGTTAAAAATTCGAGTCGAGCTCGAGTCGAGTTCATTCGATTCGAGTGTTGATCGAGCTTTGACTAAGTCTATCTCAAGTAGCTCGCAATCTATCTCGTCTCATTTACAGCCCTAGTCGTCCCTTTACAAAATTTAAAATTACCATATATTTTAGATATTAAAATATATTTTCTCCCTATTAGATTTTTATAAGTTCGTCTCTTTTTAAAATTTTAGAAGTTCACCTCCTAACCTAAATGAAGGTAAATTCTTTTCGTACTCAATCCCTAAACTATATTCTCATTAAAACTCCTAATTTTTTTCACTAGGGAGCGTTTGGTTCACGGAATGTAAGATTGCCAATGAGAATAAAAGATTAACAAAGAATAGGGTTACTGGGAATGTTGTATTTTGTGTTTGGTTGGTTTAACAGGAATGTAAGATTATCGTGTTTGGTTAAATGAATAAAAGATTATTGGAATGTATATTTTACCAAATTATCCTTATTATATATTTGTTTTTTTAACAAGTTGAATTCTACTATAATATTACTATAATTAATTTATATATTTTCTTTAAAAAAAATTAAATTCATAAAATTTATATAATTTTTTTTTTACAAAATTGAAAAGATAAATAGGTTTAATGAAAGAGTAAAATTTTATTTTAACCCCTGAACTTCATATAAAATTATAATTATAGACTTTTTTTGTAAATCTAAAATAGTTTAAGGATAAATTTGTAATTAAACCTTCATATAATTTTTATTATTCAATGACAGAAGAATGATCATTTTGAAGAAGAAAAAATTTAAGGACATTTTAGTCCAAAACGTCGGTAATCCAACGATACCTAAAGGAATGGAGGTAATGACATTCCCGGTAATATACCCAAAAAATCCACTGTTGGTAATAAAAGATTATTGGGGCTGAGAATGTTGGCCAACCAAAATGGGGAAATGAGATTTCATTCCCCCGGTAATCTCAGATTACTTGAACCAAACACCCGTAAAATATTTTTTCATGAAAACCTAGGGTATATAAAAAATCCCTCAAAATCTTATTTATGGCTTTCAAATTAAAAGAAATTTGATGGGGATAGTTTTTTTCTTGAGCTAAACTAAATTCCAAGTGAAAATGAGTGGAAAAAGAAAAAAGGAAGAGAAACCCTCACATGAAGAGAAAATGGTGCCAAGCTCTTGAGGAAGATGATGAACACTTTGTTCATCTTTTTCTTATTTTTGTCATACATATTTACTCTTAAAAAGGGGTAAAGTATACGTTTAGTATCTTAATTATCAATTTTGTTTCATTTGGGTTTTTAAAACCATAAATAATATTATGTGTTGGTTTCATTTTAGTCACCAACTCTTAAAAAATTAACAGAATTATTGTTGTGGTATTTTTTTTTCCATTGATGACATGTTATTATCTTACGATGACATGTCAATATTATTGTTAATTTTTAATGACAAATGACCAAAATAAAATTAAAACTAAATGTTAAAAAAACAATTGAGTGACAAACAAAATAAAAAAGATAGTTAGGTGTAGTTTACCCTAAAAAAACCTCTAAATTACAAAATCCAATGACAGGAAATAAAGATAAAATTTCCACCGAAAGTTAATGGTTCATGTTTATTACTTGTGCTAGTATCCATAATTTAATAGGGTAAATGGATTAATAAAAACACAACGTTTAGTAGTTTGAGTTATTGTGAGAAGGCGAAATTTTGTGACCGAGAGGGCAACAAAAACAGACACAACTTTTCCTTTGTTTTCACAAGTGACTCAATGTATTTTTTTTTTCTTAATGAAACCTTAATCTTCTAAAAAATTACTACGAGTGACTTAAATTTTTACAATTTCCCTAATTATTCTTTATCTTTAAAGAAATTGTAAAACTAGTCCTCAAAAGAGTTCTTGGGTGTTACACCAATCCCCTTGGCTGTATCCACGCAACATTTTACTTCTTTTTTCATTTCTAAGGTTGAAAAAATGGTTAAATCACTTTAAGTGTCCCTAAACACCTCAATTTCACAAAAAGGATAAAGATTTTACCAAAAGATCAATTTGGTCCTTGAAATACCACTTTAAACTTCTAACTCTAATTTTAGATTGTGTCAAGGAGTTTGAAATGAATTTGTTGTTGTGGATTTTGTTAGAGGTATTGGAAAATTGCAAGAAGAGTTTTGTTGCAATGAGTTTTCAGTTGCGTGGAATAATTCTCGATTGGTCCAATAATACTTCAACATATGTTACATAAGAATTAAAGTTTGAAAACTTCATGGTGGAACTTCAATGGATATTTGGCTTACATAAGAATTGTTGAAGATTCGAAGATCAATTTTCTAATGAAATTTGTGTCAAGTGAGAGATTGTTAGATATTGACTCAAATTCTAATTGGAAATTAAGTTGAATTTTGTTGTAATTCTATTCGTTGAAGATTACTTGATGATTAAGTTTACTTAATGAAAATTCTTATGAAATAAAGATTTTTGGTGATCAAGTATTTTACTCTACAAATAGAGAATATGTTTTAACCTACAGAATGGTGAAAGAGAATTGTTTTGGAGATATATAATCCTTTTGTAGTCTTTGTAATTTTTAGAATTTACGTTGCAAAGCGAGTTTTGTAGGAATGTGGGAAGAGTATTTTTGGGATACGTGAGGTTTTGATATACATATTGGAACTCATTATTTGTATTCTTTGTGATCTCTATATTTATAGTGGATTATTTGTTTCTCTTGTTCATGAAGGAAAATAAGACCATATAATGTTAAATCTCGTCTCTTACGTGTGTCTTATTTTATGTTGATATTATTTCAGTTATTTTTTTCTTATAAATATCGAACATAATGTTATGTGTTATGATAGACTATTATATGTTTATTGATATCATCGAGCCTAAAGCTCAACGTGAAGTATTTTTGTACATAGATATTGGTCATAGATATGCAACTAGTTTTGGACCACGTCATGCGTTCGAGAAACAACACGGCTAAATCATATATATTATTAGTGGTAACATGTACATAAGATATTTTGGTTTAAATTATCTTGATATATGTGTAATGTTTAGAGGGTAAATTTATGAGTTTTGGTGTTAAAACCATATGTATGCCATGTTTGGTTTAAATTACTGAACATGTCAAAATTTGACTTAGAATTTATTTTTGGTACGGAAATTTGCATATTTTAATTTTGTAAAGTATATTTCAAGTTGAGAATAGCATCAAAATACTTAATAGGAACTGAGAGGACAGATAGGGCAATCGTCGCTATAAAATATTTGAATTTTTTTACTCCATAAAATTTTATAAGTTCATTTTCCTCTAAAACCTTTTAAGTTCGTCTTCCTAATGTCCATTCACGTGGCCAACAAGACTTTGCTTGGAAAAAACATCAACAGGAAGAATTGGCCGAGAAAGAATGCAAAGCCTGAGCCAATTTCAGAAAATTGCAACCGGAGAAACCAATGTGGAAAGTTTAAAACTTAAGTATAAAATTCTTGTAGCCACGGATTAATATTTAAGAATTTTGGCTGAATTCAAGAAATTTAAATAGGTCTCTCCACAGTGCAATACACAACTGATCTCAATAGTCATTCCATCATTTTTCGTGCATGAAATCATTGGTATGGAAACCAAAAGAAGTGGAGGAAGCTGCGTTTTGGTTCGACAGGTTTTCGTCGGGAACAGGTTTATGAATATGGACCAAGACATTAAACCAAAGTTGCAAATGTTCTTTCTAGATCATGATAATAATAATAATAATAATAATAATAATAATAATAATAATAATGTCAAGAATAGGACGGTCTGAATAGTCAAGTACCAAAGCATTAGAGGGTTACATATAAATACATTTACATTAAAAATCCTTCAGGAGCCCACAATGGCTTCTGGAGAAACTATAGTTTCAATATCAAAGCCACAATTACTATACAGAAGTTCAGACAAAACTTACTTGACTTCTCTTGGCAACCTCTAGATTCTCGGAAACCGCAGCGGTTAAATTGGGATCTTCAAACCTGAGCTCGGTACCCAGTCTGCAGTGAGTTAGGATTTGAAAGAGTGGATTCAGCAAAAGAGTAAAGAAAAATGAAGTAACATGCCCCCATAATTTGGCCTAGTGTTTCACCCTGGCCCCCATAATTTGGCCAAATCGAATGCCTAACTGCACGTGTACTTCTAAAAGGAAAATGGTCAGTTGGGGCGATGACCATTTTCTCAGTCCCCAATAAGACCAAAGTGAAATGCTAACATAGAGACCATGATGATAAATTCAAATTTTACTTACTTTGGATCCAGCACCATTTTCTGAACTTCTTTAATAGCCCAACTAGCTGCGTATAATGAGATCTTCCCCACCTGATTGAAAATGGTGGTAAAGTTTGTGATTTAAAAGTCCATGAACTTCACAAACACACATAAAAGAAGCACTGAATACTTTTGGGGAGAATTTTATTAGCCTGACCTCCAAAATTTGAAGTTTTCCGTCATGGTCATTTGGAAGACAACGGATATCGTCAGCCAATCTTACAGCCTCCCCCACACTTTCCGGAAATAAGAAGTCAAGTCCTAACTGAACATTCGACTGAAAGTTCAACAAGGAAATAAGTCAATTTTAGTATGGCTATAATCCAAACAATAAACTTTTGAATGAGATAAAATCATTAACTTAAATACAACAAAAGTTGAGTTTATTAAGTCTCGCCGATCTCAGCCTACTAATTCAAAAAGATACAGATTAACACTTAAATTCATTTTTTTTTCCATTTACATTCCTTCCCTGGAAGAAGCTATCTGTTCCATAACCTCAAATTAGATACAACAGGAATTATGTCCAGAGTTTATGAACAATGTGACCTTTATTTTATACAACACCAGGCCATAATTGTTTGTCCCACAGCAGAGTTAATTTCAGACATTGTTATATTGGACATACTCAATGACCTCAAACACCAACAAACATGGAAGGTTATTTATCAGAGAGACCTACCTGAAGGTTCCTCACTTGGAAAGGGCAACTAGCAGGGAGAAAGACAGCTTGCCCCAAATGCTGTTCAAATGACCATGGCACCACTCCTGTAAAAGGAAAGGACCAACTTCATCACCCTAGTATATTAATGATTATATAATTGCAACAAAAAGAGAATATTGATATTACACTGCATTAAAAATTAGAATAAGATTTTCCAGGAAAACTTGTTTTAACCCAGACTCCAATTTAATCTACTATAAAATGGGTTTATAAACTTTTTATAGAAGTAGGGGGAAACTTGTTTTAACCCAAACTCCAATTTAATCTACTATAAAATTGGTTTAAAAACTTTTTACAGAAGCAGGTTGTCATCTTATCCTCACCAAATTCTTGCCTAAGTTTTCTCTTATGATGCTCATTCAGGTACACCTCTTCATCATACAGAGGACACATCACCTAAAACCGAAAATAGAAAATCATCAACATGGGTTTTTATACAATGTCTTTAGAGATGTAGCTTCTACAACTAAGAGCATAAACATACAGAACCACCTACTGTGTTTTCAGGCTTCCCGAAATCCATCCAATGCTTTTGCAGATACTCAATTAACTTCGGAACATCCTGTCGACGAAAGACATCCCAACAAACTCCCGCTTTAGGATTTCCTATCACATCCCTGCTATCCCCATTTAACAGTTCAAAATCCACAAGTTTCTCTGCAATCATGGTAGTTTCAGTTTCTTGATCCTCACGTACATCAGATGTGCTCTTGGATCCATCATCCATATCAGGTCCATCACTAGATAAATCACATAACCCTTTTTCATCTGATCTTGTGTTCGGATCCCCCAAAGACTCCTTTACCTCAGATTCCCCATTGGTTTTGTGTATATCCCGTTTTGTTTTCTGACCATTTACCTTCACTTCATTCGTATGAACCAACAAATACACCTGAAAAACAATTCAAGTTTCAATGAGTACACTTCAACACAGAAGATTCAGATTTTATTTTAATCATTATGAAAAAGCCTAGGAGGTGCCCATACTTCTTTAATGTATCGATAGAAAATTCATTTTCGATTTCAGATTAAAACATTTAAGTTAGAATTGTACAAAAAGAGGTCTAGATCTTGCATGTAGGATAGATTGGAATTGCAGCATGATGATACCAAAAACCAAAGTCTTATTCAAGCATTAAATTCCAGCACAAAACACAAATTAATCCTTCCATACACTTTTGAGACAAAAATAAAAACATAGAACACTTCAGATGCAACAAGTCATTGTGATAATCAATCAACAGGATTTTATTTTCTTCTTTTTCGTTCAAAAAAATTAGTCAGGGACAGGGAAAATGCATCTTACCATATCTCGCATTTTGAAATGGAGATTGGTTACTGAATTCCCTCTATCAAGTTCTTCATAGGTCCCGTAAGATATATAAATCTTAGGTCCAGCATCATTTTGCAAGGAATAATGGGGCAATTTTGCAGCGACATTTAGGAGACCCAACCTGGAATGAATGTACTCAAGTAAAGGGAGTTTACTAATAAACTCAGGTCTCTGGTACATCAGAAACTCTTCTGAAGCACTGGGAGAAGGCCAATCTTTCAACTTCAACATTTCCGAGGACCCATTTTCATGTGTCCATCCCTCTGTGTATCCTTTGATGAATTGATCAAGTTCTATACCAACCTGACATCATTTCAAACCAGACATGGATCTATAAGAAGAATGTGACACATAATTTCAATCAAATTACAGATATATCAAAATCACACACATATAAGCAGGCAGCAGCATAGTGCCTACCTCCGACCAGTCTAAGCAATTTATGGCCTTCACCATTCTGGTCTCATCTTTTATTTTCTCATCTGCCGTTTCCTGAATTCCTTTCCATATAGCCACTGGATCCCAACTTGAAATGGATGAGCTGTCAAACACCTCTTTAACAATCACAGGTTCACCCTTGCTCCAATGCTTTCTAAAATCAGCAATCCCTTCTGCTTTAATATCTTGAGATGACAGGCAATATAAAAGATTATCATCACTACCCTCTCTGTCAGCAAACAGACAAAGTCTGGGATTATTCAATTCAGTCTTTTCTGAACTCTCAACATCATAAACCTTACATCCACTAACCATTTCCTCTACATTTTTAACCAGTTTTGCAACCCAATTCATCTTAAAAATACGATTTAGGTTCAATGAATGATGACCACAACCTCCATATTCCTTTGGAGGACATGGAATACTGCCATCACTGTTGGCTTTCCAACCAGAGAACCTATCCAAGAAGCTTAGTTTCAATTTGAATACTTGTCCCATAGAAGTTTCTTTGTCTTGCGTACTCTCACCAGTATCGTTTCCTATATCTTCAACACTGACAGAAGATGCACTCCGAAGATCTTGACAGCAACGAAGGCACAGATCATATGAGCAATTTGCACAATGCCGATGATAATCCACAATTGGTATCCTACAGAAGTTGCTGTGAAAAGACAAAGTTATGAACAATACGCCTATTGTACAATAGATATAAGAATGTGCTAACTGTACTTTTGCAAATTTAAATAGTAAACCTCACCGAACGAGCAGAATATTGACCTATTACACTAACCACACTAAGTGAAACGACGCTAAAATAACCAATAAACATATTACGTACCAGCACATCTGCTCATCTGCATTCACCTTTGCCCTAAGAAGATCTATTTCAGTTCCTGAAAAACATATGCGACAATGGTTAGCTAACGACATATACTCAAGAGAAACTTGAGCTCAAACACCATTTAATCAACAAACATCTTACTACGAAGTTTTCTTTCCAATTCCACTTCAGAACACTGTTCCTGATGGATCTTCTTAATAACAGGAAGCACTGAAGACAAAAGACAGTAGTGATAATGTAGCTTGTCCAGGACCGGTATTTCCCGTATCCTTACCTGTAATCAGTGAAAGTAAATTATTCTTCAAGAAATTATTATCTTGCAATGTTAGCATCTATTATATAGATATGCAAACCCTTTGAAAGGGAGAAAATACCTTTATCATGTTATCACCTTGTATGCATGCCTTGCAATTACAGGAACCTCGACATGCAGGACAAGCCTTCTCAATTTCTTCCAAAGGGGTGTTTAAGTACCTACAAGGGAAGCATAATTACATGCTGGAAAACTGAAATGTTAACTAAAAGTACAACTCACCGTGTAGAGATACAGCTATCACAATATCCTCTCTTTTCACATTTGAGGCATGAAGTAACTCTCTCTCTATCATTCCGTCGGCATTGATGGCAAGTTTGCCCAACAAAAACTTCTTCAGAAGAATCTTCAGAGTCATCCTAAAATCAGCAACATAAAGTGTAAAAAGAACAGAAGAATAATCACCATAAAGCATGGAAGGAACTCAGAAAATATACAATATCTAGGAGAAAAAATCATAAAAAATTAAATTATAAATTAACTATAAAACTTTCAAACAAGTTTCACTCCTTCAGTAGCTGTGGAACCTAATAATATAGAATACTGTTCTCCCCGCCTTTTTTCTTATTCATACTACTATCACAGAAGAACAATAGGGCACCATATTTTCTTATACAGGGCAAGATCCCCCCCTTATATATATGTTATATTCTACTCCAAGGAGCTCCCCCCCAAAACCCAAAAACAAAACCCAACATTTCAAGATGCCATGCCCACAGAAAAATACCTGCCATAACAAGAGTAATACTAATGCTACCAGTTACATCATGTTGTAAGTTAACTCACCACCTGCGTAGCTACATCATAGCTTCTCTGTGATCTATTCCAGGATGAATCTGCAGCAGAAAAAGATGGTGTCTTGTATGACCTCCAACTCTCTTCAAAAGGTGAGCCATCTCTTTGATAATCATCTTCCGCCTTTGCAGAATTACGTGCTGAGAGATTCCTCATAGGAGGTGTATCAGGTGAATACTGAATTTGATTCTTCGAAACCTTCTCTTTATGTTTCTTCCCGGAAACCGGAAGAGGATACTCTTCAACTTTCCTGCTTACAGGTTGGGCATCAAAGTCATCACTCTTAGTGTCTCCCCCGTATATCTCAGTTTCACCACCCAACTTCCTCTTTTTCTTAAGGCTAGCTCTTAATGCAGAATTGGCAGCCCTCCTTTTCGCCTGAATATAATGTTTTTCACAAACAGTTTTGTCCGGCATAGACATGGCAGTACACCTCCATTGCTTACCATCCGACCTTTTGCAACGCAAGTCATCGGGAATCCCAACATTATCCTCACCATTCCCAGACCCTGATCTTGGATGCTCCATTGCACTTATTAGCAATCAATTTCACTAGCAGTAAAGCATGCCCAAATTCAACCCAAAAAAAATAAGACAAGGCTTCTAAATTGGCCTACTAAACTAGTAAAAAGATCACCAAAAACAATCAACGAGAAACAAACAAAAATAATAACAAATCACTTCTTAAAATTCAAAAGAAAGCAAAATAATTGAGTCGATATCAGGAAGACAGAAAATCGGTAAGATAAAAAAAAACAAGACCCAGTTCCAGATCATTAAAAATAGAAAAAAAAAAGAAACAAAATCAGCAAAATTTTCGGGGAGAACCCATGGTTTTAACACAGAAGCAACTTGAAAAGCAATGTAAAACAAAACCGAAACCCAAATAAATTGAGGGGAAAAAAGAAGAACCTGAAGTTAGGGTTTTGAAAGACGAGGCCCCAGTTTTCTAAAGCCAAATAAACAGTGTTTGGATCGAACTGTTACTAGACTTCACCTTTTTTATTTTGGATAAATGACTTCACGTTTTTTCGCTTCAACTGAAGGTTCTTTTTTTCTGGTTAATTCAGACATCTCTTTGTGAAAGCTCGCAACTTTGTATAACTGAAGTACTAAACAACTGCTAAC
Source organism: Hibiscus syriacus (assembly GCF_006381635.1). Classification (NCBI taxonomy): domain Eukaryota; kingdom Viridiplantae; phylum Streptophyta; class Magnoliopsida; order Malvales; family Malvaceae; genus Hibiscus; species Hibiscus syriacus. The sequence goes on from NW_024062652.1 coordinate 959,018, forward strand.
ATCTGCCGTACCATAAAACTCCAATATCATCCCAAAAAAGAAAGGGTAAACTACACCTTGGTAACTTAATTTTACTCTCTTTCCTATGTTTCTCATCATACTTTCAATTTTTTAATTTATTCACTTAACTTTATAAATTAAATCTTTATCACTCTGTCTTTAAATAATTAACAGGATTATGACATAGACGTATTTTAATTAAAATGACGTAGTTTTAGTCTAAAATTCAATTTTTTAAGGAATTTAAAACGACATTATTTTGGTTTAAGTTTTCATATCTTAACATCATTTAATTATTAAACGATAAAGTGACAAAAAATTTAATCTATAAAGTTTAATGAGTAAATTGAAAATATTGAAATTACAGGGAGTTAAATAGGAGAGAGTAAAAGTTTAGATGCTAAACATGAAATTTACCCAAAAAGAAAACGAGAATATTTAAAAGTTAAAATTTACAAAATGGTTTGGATTGAATTTAATAAATTGTTTTTCTCTTAAATTATACGTTTTATCAAATTATTTTTTAAAGTCTTTTATCTTTTATATGTTTTAATAATTAATTACGTTATTATTTCATTATAAATAATTTTACAACACGAATAATTTAAATAAACTAAAATATATTTTTTTATAAATACTTTTTAGATTTCTGAAAATTTTAAAAGCATACAAGTTGGTCTCCATAAACAAACATTACAAAAAAATCTTCAAAAATTCAAAAAAGTATACGTATCAAAAATAAATTTTATAAAAATTATAAAAATAATATCAAATGATAAATTCGGTGACTTAAATAAATAAATTATTATATATAAAATATATTATTTTACTTTGAAATGATTTTTGAGTATACGATCATATGTTCTAACTTATAATTGGGTTATATTGTAGTCGGGATTTTAATTTGAATTATCTTAACTTTAATTTGAGTATATATATTTGATTTGTATCAAAATTTATTTCATTAAAATTAATTTATTGTTATGAAATTATATAAATATAGAAAATTAAGATTAAATCATTATCTTTTATTACTCATATTTTTGTTTTGGGTTACATAAAGTTTAGGTCAATGGTGGCTCCCCAATCCAGGGCATACCTAAAACCCAATTGAATTTACATATTGCCCACTAAGAATGACGGTAGTAGGATTCGAACTTGACCTTACAAACTCAAATTCATGAATCTCAACCACTTGTGCCGACACTCGTTGGTTTATTACTTATGTCTTAAGAAGCTTGTACATACATCCTTTTATAGGTTCTAAAATCATAGATTACTAGAATCATATATTACAACAATTAATCCTTGAGTTATCATACATTAAGTATGAAAGATGAAACATCCACTTAAATGAATTCATTTATAACACTCCCCCTTAGATGTTTATCAATAATTAATTATAGGCCTTAGTCATACACATTCGCGACTAACGTCATGGATAGCTAAAATCTCAGCATGATTAGAGGAGGTGACAATAATTGTTTGTTTCATAAAGTACCAAGAAATCATAGTACTGATATATGTAAATACATAACCAGATAGTGATTGTGCATTATGAGGATCATATAAGTACCTTGCATATGCAAAACCAACCAATTTTTTCTTGGATAAAATAGGGAAAACAATCTCATATCTTTCGTTCCTTGAAGATAACAAAACATATGCTTCACGAAATTCCAATGTCTTCGGGATGGGCATGATCTATCTATTACTAATAAATTGACAACAAAAGATATATCATGTCGTGTATGATTAGAAAGATACATCAATGCACCAATAGCACTTAAATATGGTACTTTTGGACAAAGAATATTTTCATCTTTATGTGGAGGGTAAAAAATATCTTTATTTATATCCAATGACCTGACAACTATTAGGGTTCTTAACTTATGTGCGTTATGCATGTAGAATTTCTTTAACACTTTTCTATGTAAGTTGATTGATGTACAAGAATTTCATTTTTTAGGTGCTCAATATGTAATCCAATACAAAAGCTTGTCTTTCCAATATCTTTCATTTCAAATTTTTTAATTAAGTATTCCATTGCTACTAAGATCTCTTCATAGTCCCAATAATATTTAAATCATCAATGTACACAATAATAATAACAATCCAAAGTTGAGTCTCTGAATAAAAATGAATGGGGAAATCAGATCATTGTTATAACCTTCCACTAATAAGTACTTAATGGTCGATCTAGAAAACAATTTAAGGGTAGGCCCAATTATATTAATAATATAAACTTTTTTATATCTATATAGATACGATAAAATTTAGGGTGGGCACGATAAATTTTCAGGGTGAGCACACGCATATATTAAGAGAAAAAGCTTTGAATTTTAAGAAAAAAATTGAACTCTATAAAATTTCAATGTGGGCACATGCCCACCCTCACATAAGTGTACATCCGCCACGGTAAGTACTCACTAATGCTATTATACCACATACCCCATATTGTTTTAATCTAGAAAGAGATTTATTTAATTTGATTGAATAATGTTCCGGATAATAAAAATAGTTGCTTTTGGCAAACTAAATTATTATGGAAGTTTCATGTAAATGTTATTTTCAAGAGGCACATATAAATAGGATGTAACAACATCCGTTAGGCGGAAAGTAGTTTGTTTTTACTTTCAGGCTAATCAAAAACCTAAAAGTGGTTGCATCTATTACTAGATAGTATGTTCTTTCATAATCAATTACGGGTCTTGTGAAAATCCTTGTGCAACCAAACAAGCTTTATATCTCACAATTTCTCATTTTTCATTTCTCTTTCTCACAAAAAAAACCCCATTTATATCCCATGGGTTTTACACCATTTGATGTACGGACTATAGGTTCGAATACTTCTTTCTTTGTAAGAGATTTTAGTTCAGCCTCAATCGTCTCTTTTTATTTTGACAGATCATTTCTTTGTTTACATTGTTCAATTGATAAAAGTTCATGAGTCACATTATCATTCAAGATTGATAATATTATATTATATGTAAATATATCATCAACGCCGATTTAACTTCAGTTCCACTTATTATCATACATGACTTAATTTATTGAGATCTTTTCATTATTAAGTACCTAAGTTATATCAAATTTCTATTCTTGATATCCTTTAATATCTTCTAGAAATTTTTTAGATCCTTCGTTCAGACCATCACTAAATATAGCACATTTTCTTTTTTCGAGGATTCTTATCCTTAGAATCTACTGGTCTACCACACTTCAGGTGTGCCAACTACTCATTAGTAACTAAGTTTGTCCATTCAAGACATCAATTTTAGTTGGAACATTCACAGTTGATGTATGTGATTTAGTCACTCTTTTAGGATCAGTAAAAGTATCTGGTAGTTGATTTGCTAAATTTTAGAAATGCATTATCCTTTAAATTTTTAGTTCACATTGTTGGGTACGTGAATCAAAATGAGATAATGATAATTCATTCCAACTTATTCTTTTCTCAACTGTTTATTTCATCCCCTAATATTGGGAAAACTAACTTATTAAAATGACAGTCAGCAAATTGAGTTGTAAATGAATTATTTGTAAGTGGTTTAAGATATTTAATATTGAAGGGGATTCAAATCCAACATATATTCTCAATCTCCTTCAGAGGACCCATTTTTATGTGTTGTGGTTAAGCAATAGGAACATATACTGCACACTCAAAAATTATAAAATGAGAAATATTTGGTTCTTGATCAAAAATCATTTGTAATGGGGAGAATTTATGATAACTTATTAGCCTAATACGAATTAATGATGTTGTATGTTAAATGGCATGAACCCAAGCATAAACCGAAAACTTTGACTTCATTAGTAAAGGTCTTCCAAATAATTAAAGGCGTTTAATAAATGACTCTACAAGGTTGTTCTGTATATGAACATGAGTTAAAGATTGTTCAACACTTAATCCAATTGACATAGAATAATCATTAAATGCTTGAGAAGTAAATTAACTAACATTATCAAGATGAATTGTCTTTATAGGAAAATCTAGAAAATATGTTTGTAATTTAATTAATTGAGAAAATAACCTCACAAACGTCAGGTTGTGGGTTGATAACAAGGATACATGTGATCATCTAGTCGGTGCATCGATTAAAACCATAAAATATTTAAATGGTCCACAAGGAGAGTGTATGGGTCGACATATATCACCTTGTATCTATTATAAAAAAATAATATATTCATAATATATCTTAGCTGGTGATGGTCGAATAATTAATTTGCCTTGAGAGTAAGCCTTACATGAAAAAATAATACTTTGAAGAATCTAGTGGTTCTTTAATGAATGACCAAATGAATTTTCAATAATTTTTCGTAGCATAATTGAACCGGGATGACCTAACCAGTCATACCAAATAATAAATTTATCAGTAAACTTTTAGTTTATAATAGCATGTGTTCCAATTGTACTAATTCTAGTATAGTACAATCCAAAAGAAAGTGTTGATCAATTTTTAAAATTATTTTATTACCTTGAGTTATACTCGTAATATAGAGATATTCAACACGTCTTTCATTTATAGTTTCAATATGATATCCATTATGACGAATATATTTAAAATTTAATAAATTTCTTTGAGACTTCAAAGAGTATAACACATTGTTAATTTGAAATTTAGTTCTATTTGGCAATAATATATTTTCTCTTCTAGAGCCTTCTATGATATTAGTATTTCCAGATATAGTACTAACATTAGCTTGTTGCATTGTTAAATAAGTAAAATATTCTTTTTGCTTAATTATAGTATGAGTAGTTACATTGTCTGTTAAACATAAGTCTTCACCATTTACCGCAGATTGTATTTGAGAAGTAATCATATTCTTCAAAAAAAATATCATAAAATAGTCAAAACATAAGTATTTCAAAACTTTTAAAATATAACGACTATGGTGTTTAAAAAGTAAATTGACATAAACATTATTCGTGTAAATAATAAATTGAAATATCAATTATTTCCTTCAGGGTGGTGAAAAAATCAACTACATCCAAATGAGTTTGACCAACAATGCCATAATCAGAAATATTCAAGTGTGTTTGAACATTCATATCATATTCTTTTTTGTAATTTTCGCAAAAAAAATTATTTTTATTTTATTTCCTTTATCTTTTAATGATTGTTGATAAAGGTCCACAAGATGCTTTGACGTACGATAAGTACGAGACCAATTGTTTGTATCACCACACTAATAGTGTAACATCCCAATTAACGGGTCAGTGACAAAAATGTAAGAATCATAAACGCAGTGGTTGAATTAGAATAATTTGAGACCACCCCAATCCAAAAACACCCAAACCTTCAAAATTTTCTCACATTTTCCTATCTTCCTCAAAGTTTCTTTTTTCACAATATAGGAAAATAAAATAAAGTTTGAGGGCTCTGTTTTGTGAGACTTGGCCTCTAACTCCACGAAAATGATGGCGAGTAAGGTGAAAATATTTGTTGGGAAAAATTACGTTACGGTGATCATTTTCAATATTCCAGAGTTTCTTCATCATCAAGGTCTTTGGCTAATATTCGATAAATATGGCGAGGTGGTTGAATCTTTCATCCCTAACAAAAGAAGCAAGGGAGGAAGTAGGTTTGGCTTTGTTCGCTTCACCAGATTGGAGGACGCGAGGAAGGCTATCAACTGTGCTGATAGATCTAGGATTCAAGGTAATAAAGTTAGAGTTTTCATGGCGAGATTTCAACCTCGTGAAGCTTTCTGGAGAAAGAAGTTTCTGGTCCAAAACTAGCACATGCCAAGAGCAGAGTGGAGAATGATAGTCATTCAGAGGCTTCCATTGTCGGTTTTATTGACAAGGATAAGCTCTTAACTCTTAGAGATAGTTTGGTAGGTTGGTGCAGAAAATTTTTAAAAATGAAAGAGCTGGCTGCTATTATGCACAAGGAATGTATATTAGGTCCGAAAATTATGAGGTTAACCGGGATAGCAATTTTAATCATATTTGAAGATGAAGAGAGTAGGGATTATACTCTAAATAATCATATTGGGCGTTGAAAAACTGTTTTGACAAAGTGGAAGTGTGGTCGGAAAATTTTCAGTGTAGCAGCCGTATGGCATGGCTATCGTACAAAGTGATCCCACCGTTTGTGCGGAGTTATTCCACCTTCAGAAATATTACAGAAAAATAGGGAGAACTTATCTCCATTGAGGAATGGACCTTAAATCCCGGCTCGTATGATAGGCCTTTGTTTCATATTATTACGAACTGCCAAGCTCGAGTGGAAGAAACCTTTGATTTAAAAGTTGGGGAATGGATTTTTACAATATATTTTCTTAGTTTGAACCTTGTTTCAGCCCAGAATCTGTTTGGGAAGATTCGTCTTTGATGGAAAAGGTAGTTGCCTCCTCGTTATCCATGGTGGGGGAGCTCGTTGGTGTCTCGCCATTAAAGTCTCCCGATATGGAGATATGTGCTGGAAAAAACATTGGAAATGGGTCCAGATATGGTAGTCATATTAATTTTCTTATGTCAATAGATGTTTTGGGAGAGGGAAGGTAGTCGAAAATGAAAAAGATATTGTTGGGTTCGATGCTTCACAAATCTTGGAGAATGGTGCACGACTCAATTTCAATTCAGGTTCTAGGGTACTGGGAGAAGAACATCATAATATCGTTTTGGCATATTAACTTTTGGGAGAGAAAGAGGCAATTGGTGATAGGGTCTCGTGTCAAAGTGAATATTTGGAAAATAACCAGAGTATTAACCGGGGATTGGTTGATTGTTATAATTTGAATAAACCCGGTGTAGGTCATCCTGCTGGCAAAGATCAGTTTGATCAAGAGTATGAGCATCCCTTTCTAGATTATTTTTCAAAGGTTCCTAAGTGCTTACGATTAAATGTTAGAAGAAAAAAATATAAATTGATGTGTGACATTTCGAAGAAAGTGTAACCATGTTACGATGGTTGGATTTGCGATCTATTTCACTCTCAGACTCGGATGTTAGCAATCGTAAATAGGTTATAATGAGAGAATCAATCAGAGCTTTGGATTTTAGCATCGACGGGAATGATCAAGAAGTGGTGCTTGAATGTGCAAGGTTAGAGGGGCTAGATAGATTATAGATAGTTGTTGTTATTGTCGCGATAATTTTGTCTAAAGTTGTGATTTGGTGAGGTACAAGTTGTTAGGTGGAGATCGTTAGAAGTTTGACTTAATGGAGAGTCTAGAGCAATTTTTATGATGATCCTCATCTCAATCTTTTGGATCAAGTTTTTGATGTTGTGGGTGCTAGTTGTCTGTTCTTATCATCGTATGTAGATATTTTTGTCGTGTCGGGTTGTATAGTATTCGAAAGTGATCTCTGTTTGATTACAGAAGGCTCTGTTTGTTTTCGTTTTGCCTTGTTATATGGATGGGGTTTTGGTTTTAAAACGTGAGTAGGGTGTCATTTAAGATAAGGGAAGTTTAAGCAAGTAGTTTATGTTGGTGGTATTTTGTTCATGGATTTAAGCGTTTGACTTGGAGATAGGTGGTGTTTATCTTTGTTGGGGAGTGATTGTATTTGGACTTTGTCCATTGGTGCTGCATTTTGCGAGCTGGGTTAAAGAGTGATGAAGTTATGATGTTATGTAGTGTTATCTTGCTGTGTTTTAGTAGGTTTGGTGATTCAGTTTTCTGCTGCTATTTGGATACACCTCATTGCTACTGTGTTTGCTTTAGATCAGTTTTTGCTATCCATTTTGTTCTAATTCTCTCTGCTGGTTGGAATGTATTGGTGTTAGGATGTGTTGGGTTATGGTTTGGGTCATGTCTTGTGTGATGTAAGATCTATTCTTGTATAAGATCCTTTCCACCTCAAGGTATACTCTTTTTCCTCCATTTAGGGTTAGGGAGGTTTTTTAATGAGGTCCTTAAGGTGGTATACTTTTTAATTGTTTATAATACAAAGTAACCTATTTAAAAAAAGAATAATTTGAAAATTTAAGGATTTATGGTGGAATTTATATGTAGGGCTTGATAGCAATTGTGGAGTCATGGAGAGGGCAATATGGTCTTTTAATGATAAAGGATAATTATCTCTTTATTTAAGGGTTAAAAATGTGGATTGGAGTATCTGTAAGCTTTCCTTTCTTGCTTTCTTCTTCTTTTTCTACCGTGGGATTACTTCTACAGGTAAGATTCTGAATTTTGTGGATTTCCTTTAATTTTTGGTTTGGTTATGGAAGTTGGGGTGTTATATAAGCTTAAGGAAATCTTATATAGGCTTAAAACAACAAGATGAGTGTATTATAGATGAATTTATAAAATGAGTTTTGAAATGAAATTTTGATGGAGTAGTTTTTGAAGTTTTGTTGAGATATTTGACTTCTCAATTATCTAACTTAAGAGTTAGGAGTGTTAGAATTGGTTAAGAACATGTTTGAAATCTTGGTATGACTTTAAGATTTAAGTGTTAAAACGGGAATTTAGATAATTAAGAGTGGTAAATGAATACTAATTGGTGTAGAAGTATAAAATTGAGTTTTAAAGCTTGAGGGTGATGAATATAGGAGATTTGGGAAGTTTTTAGGTTTATTTTCGAAGTGAAAATGGTCATTCTGGGCTTCCAGTATTGGTACCATTAGAATAATACTGATATTTCAAGAGAAAAAATTGTGAAATTATTAAGGGTAGTATCGGTACCTGTTGAAGAGGTATCGATACTGTAAGGGTAGTATCGATACGGAAGAATGGTATCGATACCATGCAAACATCGAATGCCAGATTGGTATTGATACATTGAGGAGGTATCGATACCCTTGAAGAGAAGTATCGATACTGGAGGGATAATACTGATACTTCTAGGCATGAAATGGAAGAAAAAGTTTCTTGAATTCCAAGTTATTATGATTATATATAATCGATACGAAGAACGATATTGATCTTCGATTATTTTGTGTAGTGATTGGTCGTATTCAATTTCCAACAACTCGACATATTAAGTATCAAATCGAAAGGTGTTAAGGATTTGGATTAGAACTTCTTTGAGGCAAAGGTGAGTGCAACTTCTCGATTTTGTAACAAAATCGAGGAGGGCTTGCGATAAGCTAACCTTAGTGTTTTCGATCGAAAACTTTATAATTTCTTTATTTTATATTGCAATGTTTTATTTGATTTATATTATACAAGCTATGTTTCATGGTTATATGAATTTGGAAATCTGAACTTTGAACAAGAGAATGTGAAAAGACCCTATGAGAGAGAAACTATGTGAATAAGAAATACTTCGAATAATGATTGATAATAATGATATGATTAATAGCCCAAAGTATATGTATGAGAATTAGAGGTATAGTTGGCATGCCAAGAGTCGAGGGTTTTATGTGGTCCTTTGGGACAAATATGTGGTACTTCGGTGCAAACCTATGTGGCACTTTGGTGCAAACCTATGTGGTCCTCTGGGACAATTATGTGGTACTTCGGTGCAAATTACGAGATGTGGTGACAACATTAGTGCACAACCTCAATGTACTCAAATTCCTAATGTTCTTAGTAGTATACCTTGGGCAATTGGAACAAAAACATATAAAGTGAAAATATATATAAGTATATTTTTTGATATAAAAAATAAGGAGAGTTCGTTGTAAACCATTTTGAATAAAACAAATAAGACTTTGTTTACTAAGTTAGCACTGTTAGTATTGCCTCACTAAGTCATCGACTTAGCGTGTGATTTTCTCAAGCGTAGGTTTGAAGAAAACATACGACTGAGTTATGGAGGATAGCATATCACCAGAAGATCAGATCAGGACAAATTAAATGTAGGTTTTTGTGTTAATTTTGTAAACTATTGGCATGTATTATACTTTTAGCTTAAAATGCTCTGATTGATTTTGTAAACTCTTACATTTTGGTAATTATGTAAATTATTAAGATTTTATGTGAAATGATTATCTTATTAAAATGGTTTATATCTTTTTTATTTCGATTAGAACAACAAATTTTAATTTGTTCCTATTGGTGAATTTCGTATGTTTTGAAAAGTCAAATGTGACACCTCGGATTCGTATCCGGGTCGAGAACGGGTTAGGGGTGTTACAAATAGCATAAAGATTCTGTTTTTTTCAATATGATCTTTATCACTATATTATCATTATAATCTTACTTCTAGTGGTTCTAAAGTTTCTTAAAATGACCACTTCGTCCACATCCTCGACCATGATAATGATTTTGACTGCGTTTATAACCATGATCATAGTTGTTGGTGATGTCTTTATTTTTTTCACTATATAACGTTGCATTCACTTTAGGGAATGGAATGACACCAGTAGGTCGAGACACATGATTTTTCACTAACAATTCATTGTTTTACTCGGCCACAAGAAGACAAAATATTAACTCAAAATATTTCTTAAAACTTTTTTCACGATATTATGTCTGTAGGACAATGTGTGAAAAGTGGAGTATGTTTTTTCTAACATGTCCTCATCGATGATATTTTGACCACATAATTTCAATTGTGAAGTAATTTTGAAACATAGCAGAGTTATATTCGTTTACCAATTTAAAATCTTATAACCTCAAATGCAACCAATCATATCAAGCTTTAGGAAGTATAATAGTTTTCTCTAGTGGTCATACGTTTCCTTTAGATTATCCAAAGAACAAATGGATCTTTAACAGTCAAATATTCAAATTTTAGTCTCTGATGAAGGTGACGACAAAGAAATATCATGGCTTTAGCCTTGTTTTGAGCATATTCTTTATTTCCTTCCTTAATAGTGTCACATAGACCATTTGCATCTAGGTGTATTTCGACATCTAAAATCCATGACAAATAGTTCTTTCCGAAAATGTCTAGAGCCACGAATTCTAATTTTACAAGATTTGTCATTGATATACTATCATAAAACAAATAAATTAATTAAAATAAATGATAAATATTATTAATAACTATTTATTCATGTAAACTTTAATATGACAAAAAGCTAATAACATAGAAATAGATAAATTGATCAAAAGTATAATAAATATTCAACGATTTGAACATTAAAGAAAGAAAGTTAAACGACATAAAATATTTAAATTTCATTTATTATTTAAAACTATTTGATGACATACACTTGATCAAAAGTTAATGATTTTAAGAAAATAAAACAATAAAAACTCTTTAAATTTAGCATTAGATTGTAGGAACTTTTAGAAGTAAAAACGACATGATTCGTTCATTTAATGAAATGAACTTTTAAGAAAAATAAAAAAGTAATGAAAGATAGATAATTTACCTCATATTAAATAGAGACGATACTCGATCTTTAGTAAGAAAAATTTCTAAGCAAAATCATGTTATTAAATAGAGACGATACTCGATCTTTAGTAAGAAAAATTTCTAAGCAAAATCATGTTGATAATGTGTTATGAAACTATAAAAATATAGAAATATAAGAGTAAATAATAATCTTTTATTACTCATATCTTAAGAGCTTCTACATGCCTCCTTTTATAGGTTCTAAAATAATAGGTTACTAGAACCATATGTTACAACAATTAATCATTGAGTTATCATACATTAAGTATGAAAGATGAAACATCCACTTAAATGAATTCATTTATAACATTTATAAATATTTTTGATAAATTTTAAATTTAATTCTAATTCTATCTAGAGGAGATGGAAAGAAGACTCTAGAAAAAAAAAAAGAAGTGAAGTACTCTTAGTGAGTCTAGAATCTATATCCAAAAAGAATGTTAAAGATGAACAACTTGACACATTGGTCAACCGGTCAAATATGATTGCTCACTAATTTATAAAACTAAAAAAAATAAGTTAATATGATAAAATATTACTCATTAACTACTTGATTGGTTTCACAATTAACTATTAATTTATTAATTTTTTCAATCAAGTCACTTAATTATCTAAATGATATCAATTCAATCACATTTCATTAATATTTAATGAAGAAGCTAACACGATAATTAAAATTAGTATAATCACACATTTAATCTCATTATTTATATATTCTATCAATTTAATGATCATTTTAATTTAATTCAATAAATTTTATTCTTTAACCTCTCATTAATTTTTTTTTCTTAATTTTAATTTATTTTAACAATAAATTTTCACTTTTACACTGTTAGGATAAGTTTTAATAAAAGCTATTGTAAACTATTAACCAAAAGATGACTTGTTTTAATGGTTAGAGTTGCTTCACCTCTCCGACGTAGCTTAAAGTCCAATTCTCGTTTTCCAAGCTTTGGATTCAAAACTTTACATCTTATTAGATAACGATTCACATCATTAATGATATTATAATTACGATAAAATTAATAGAATATGTAAGTAATAATAAAATAGAATGTGTAATTGTATTAATTTTTAATTGTCACATTAGTAGGTTTTTTGTTAGAAGTTAATAACATGTAATTTAATTAATATCATTTATATAATTAAGTGGTCTATTTAAAAATAATAATAATCAATGATCAAATTGGAACTAGGGTTATAAATGAGATGAGACAGATCGCACGCTACTCGAGATCAACTCAGTCAAAGTTTAATCAATTCTCGAATTGAATGAACTCGATTCGAATTATTAACGAGCTGAAGGGAGTTACTTGATATCTAACTCCAAAAGCTCACGAGCAACTCAAAAAAATAATATATTAAATTGGGTTAACTACATGATTGATCACTTACGTTTGTGTTTTGTCCCTTTTTTCTCACTGATTTCAAAAAATATAGTATATGATCACTTTCATTTTAATATAATTAAGATATAATCACTTTTTTATTTATTTATTTAAGATATAGTTACTATAGATTAACTGTCGTTAATAGTTAACAGTTTAGGTGACATAATATTTTAAAATAATTATATATTTGATCCTATTATTCATATATTCTCTCAATTTAATTCTATTTGACTTCTTATGATTATAGGCGGTGGCTCTCATTCTAGTTTGGATGGAGTTGCGTTTGGGTTGGTGTGGATGTTAGATAGATATTTAGCTTTGATGTACGTGTACTTGTTTTATTTGTTTTTGAATGAATTATATGAACACTCTTTTCCTCCTTTGTTGTTCGAAGATTAGTTTCGACTAATCTTTATTGCGAAGAAATTTTTTAACGAGGCTCTACCTCTTTTCATAATAAATTTAATTTTTTATTCGAATGAATATATTTAATTTATTAAAATAAAGTTAACATTATATTAAAATAAAATTAGTCCTCCAATTAAATGATAACACGTGACACGACACATGGTACTAGAGATATATGTCAAATGATGACACGTGACACGACACATGATACTAGAGATATATGACATCCTTCGATCGAAGGATTAAATTTATTTTAATTTAATAAAAATATGACTAAATTGAGAGAATATTCATAGACTAATGTGTGATTATATCAAAATATAACTAACGACCTCATCTTAATTAAATTAAAACGAAATAGATCATATATTATGTTTTTTAAAATCAGTGAGGAAAAGTGGATAAAACATAAATTTAAGTGATCAATCATGTAGTTAACCATTTTAGATTTTTAAAATTTTAAATTAAATTATTAAAAATATTAACATTTAATGTTGTTTTTTTAAATAAAATATAAGACTTTTATGTATTTAAGGTTTAGGTTAGAGCTCGAGTTTAAATTTCAATCAAGTTAAGTCTAAAAATATTTCGAGTTTACGTTTTTTTGAGTTTGAGTAGATCTTAAAAATGTTAAGGTTATGAACTTACAAGTTGATCTTTAATTTTTTTTTTTATTTTGAGTTTGAATCAAACTTAATATTTTGAATTTCAAGAGTTTTGAGGTCGAGTTAAACTTAATTTTACACTTTTTGAAGTTGAATCAATTTCAACAATTCTCGAACGACTCGTTTAGAGCCCGGAACCGTCCCACAGTTAAGTGGCCCTTCATATAACTTACTCAAATTTTAAAATCCATCTCAACTCTTAACAGGATGCTTAAATGGCCCAAAGATTTTGGGAATGTGGGCTAACCGATTCAAAATCGTCGGATGGGATTTAGCTGAATAAAAGGGAAAGTCAGAAATTTTTTCTGTTTCGTCTTCAAAATGAGGTGTTGCTGCGATGATTACGATGACGATTCAACCCTCACCACCCCCCTGATCTCCTCCTCCGTTTCCGTCGTTATCGATTCAACCGCCACCATCTCCCCGATGAACTCCCACTTCGCTGCTCTCTCGTGCCCAGACACTCTCCGTCTCATTTTCGAGAAGCTCTCTCTCGCGGATTTGGCACGTTCCAGCTGCGTATGCAAGACCTGGAACGCCGTCGCTTCCGATGAAGATATGGTTGTGGAGGCATTCAAGGCTCCCTGGAAGCTTCTCGATGTGGTAGGGAAGCCTTGTTCTAGAAATTTCTGGAGAGATAACGGGATTGGGAAGTTCGCTATCTCGCATCGGATTTTGAGGGGAGAGACTGTCGCCAGTCTTGCTGTTAAGTACTCTTCTCAGGTAAACAAATCATGGGAAATTTTTATGATTTTTTTTCAGGATTTGTCTTTTGCATTATTGAAAGGGTAGAAATGGGAAATTTATGATTCTTTTTTGTTTAATCTTTTGTCATTTTATGCAGTACAATTGCTTGTTTCTTGAATCAAAAGGTCAAAAGTGAATCGCATTTTACTTATATGAACAGTTTACAATAATGAACTTCGTTGACTGTCCATACTTTTCCTGTATTCCTCTTGAAATTTGCGTGTTATGCTTCTAATGGAAATTTAAGACTTGCATGGAGATGGGATTGGGAAGGCTTAAGCCCTAAGGCAAAATGGGAAGGAAATTGGACAAAGGAAGGAAGGAGCCTTAGTCTTAGCTTAATGAACTCTTTTAATCATTTTGTTATCCTTCATTGAATTGCCCTACCTCAACTTTTTCTGCCTGCCGATGCAGCTGCTGGGAAAATATTTGTGGGGACCTCTGTTTAATTTCTAATGAAAAGAATTCTGTCTTGTTGACCTAAAGTTAAAAGGGAGGAATGGTACGAATAGACAGGATTTAATTTGATTAGTGTTATTGTTGTTTGAGACTTGAGAGCTTTTGGGTTTGGTGACTGTGGTAGCTGAAATTACTTGATCACTGATTGGCATTTGGCATCCTCGTGAAACGAGAGATGCAACAGTCATTACTTGGAGTTTATCTTCAGGAATTATGATTTGCTTTTCTGTTGTAAACCCTTTGTATTTTGGCAATTTAACTTTTACCACGTGCTTAGCTCAATGGCAAGTTAATTAGTGGTTTAAATATATAAGTTACTAAGAATTCTCATTAGATCCCATCCCAGCTTACATGAGAGTTTATAAGAATTCAGAAGATCTTCATTTAATGATTCATGGTTGAACGGAACTTTGGTCCTGATTCCAAACTCTCTAATGGTACGAAGTCTTTTCATTCTTATAATTGAATAGAAAAACTGATCAGCCCAATAATTTCTGAATGCGTCAGTGCAGCGATATGATAATTCAATGAGCACATCCATACTCTTTGAACGGAAGCTGGGTCAAGTAGGTCAACATGAGTAATTGTTATTTTAGATTCTTTCTCCTTCAGAAGCAGACCGAAGAACGCTGAAAACCAGATAATGTGACCTTGCTTTCACCAGTGGCCTTTACCATTTAAGCTTTAGATTCTCACGGTTGGATTAGCCCTATTGTTGCCTTGCTTTTATTTTCCTGCTTCTGTTCCGATCAAGTGACCAACTTATGTCAGTGACAACAATAATAGATTTATGTGTTGTATTAATCAAAGTGTCCCTAGACACTACATCATCATCATTCTTTATTGTTAGCGACTCAAGATCTTACATGTCAAAGCCTAAAGGATTAGCATGGAAGCTATCGTGGTGGATTTGCCTCCTGGAGGACCATAAAGCAATAGCCCTGCTTCCAAGCTTGGCTAAAAACTTAAGATCTTTGATTATTGCATCCCTCCTCTAGGATCCATAGTTTTGCCTATTTTAATGTAGAATGGTACTGATAAATCACATAAATGATAAACCCAAAATCATTTGATGGTTCTTCATATAAAGCCTTTGAAATCATCTCATTTGATGCTACTGTTCACGAATCCAATTTTTACCCATGGAATACAATTTGAAAATAAGGAAACAAGAATTAAATGGAAGTCTGTAAATTCACTTTCCGTGAATCTAAAATGCAAGTACACACACACACACTCTTATAATCACAATAACCTAATGAAATTTATCCTATATTGGGTTCAAATGTGAGTTTTTTTTTATAGGAAGTTAAGGCCTCGTTAAAAACCCTCTTCATGTTTAATGGAACACCAATTGGTGTTCTTTAATCAGCGAAAGGAGGAAAATAGTGCCTCATAATTCATTAATAAATAAAAGATTACATAATGTTTAAAACAAAGAAGCCCCTTACAAAAACAACCCGAAACACACCAAATAACACATCTTTCACTCTATTAAACAATATCCCAACCCAACAAACAATAACTACCCAATACCAGCCTTAGCTAAGCTATCAGCTTCTATGTTTGCCGTTCTGTCAACCCATCTGATAGCTCCTTCCAAAACTCTTATCATGGCAACAATATCTTTGACTAGATGAAGGAAAACACCAGGACAACTATCTAAATTCTTAACCCAATCCATATCAAGTTTGCTATCAGATTCAACAATCCACCGATTCTTAAACCTCTGGAGAATATGCTCAAAGATGAGTACACCCCTCTTGATGGCAACAAGCTCTAGCAAAGTTGGAGGGCTTGGATCTGTAGATTCTTTAAAAGAACCCATAATCTTACCAGCCTCAGCTCTTAGTAAACCACCCACACCGCTCTTTCGCCAATCATTGCAAACTGCTGCATCTACATTCAGTTTTAGAAAACCCTTTGGAGGAGGAATCCAACACACAATTTTAGTAGCCGAATTTCTGGAAGAAGAACAGAAATCTGCAATAGATGGATCACTTATCAGGGAGTCTTTAGTAATAGTAACCTCGTTGAACTTAGCTAAGAACCAAGAAGCAAGCCTTAGCCTAACCATGAAAAATAACTCAATGTGATCCAAAGACCTTCCTTCAAACACCACATCATTCCTAAATTTCCAAATGGTCCAAAGCACTACCCCCAGAATTAAGGACCAAATAGAAGAAGAAAACATCATGTCATTCCAAGCAAGTAAAAATCCTTGTGCATTTCCATGAAGGACCGAACTAATATTCCAAAAATTCAAAAACTTATTCCATAGGGACCATGCCACCGTACAAGAGAAAAATAGATGAGGAATAGATTCAATCTCTCCTTTACACAACGGACAAGAAACATCAACAATCCCCGAAACCCCTCTTTTTTGAAGCTCAAACTTAACTGCCAATTTCTGATGGGCTACTTGCCACATAAAAGTTTCTATTTTAGGAGGCACCAACCCCTTCTAAATACATTTCTCCCAGAAACTATCTTTTACCGATTCAACAAAAAAAGTCTTCATACAAGAATTAACAGTAAAAATACCTTCCCCATTCCCTCTGCAAAGCAGACCATCTCTTGACTCTTGGGATAGGCTGAAATTATAAATGATGGCTAGAAAATTAGAGAATTGTTCTAACTCCCAATAACATAGGTTTCATCTCAACTGGACATACCAAGACCACCCCGATGAATTGAACCCACCAAATTCCTTAATTATCCCAAACTGATTCAATGAAATAACATATATCCTCGGGAAAAAAGTCTTCAAAGGATGATCAAGAGCCCAAATATCTACCCAGAACCCGATTCTCTCCCCATTACCCACTTTGACTTGGAACATGCTACGAATCTTGGCACCAAACTCATCCTCTTTAAAATGATTATTAACCACCGATTTCTAAATCCAAGAAGCATTTGTAGGATATTTTTTAGAGAAAGAAATCAGATTAGTGTCCTGATTATATTTGGAACTTATCAACCTCTTCCAAATTGATTCACTGTCATTAGCAAACTTCCAAAACCATTTTTCTAATATGGCCCTATTCATAAAATTAAGATTCGGCACACCCAAACCACCACAACTTCTTGATTTACACACTGTTATCCAGTTGACCCAGTGTATTTTCCTAGATTCTACCCCTCCCCACAAAAAATTGGCCATGATGGATTGCAACTTAGTATTCACTGCTGCTGGAATTTTAAAAATAGACAAATAATATGTAGGCAAAGAACATAATACTGATTTCAATAAAACCAGTCTCCCTGCCAAAGAAAGAGTTCTTGCCTTCCAACCCGACAGTTTCTTGAAGAATTTCAGCACAACCGGATCCCACAAAGCTGAAGAGTTCCTTTTTGCTCCAAGCGGCAGCCCTAAATAATCAGAAGGGAAAGTACCAACTGCACACCCAAGATCCCCCGCCCACTCCTTGACCTCTTCATCGGTAATATTAATGCCAAGTAACTTACTTTTGCTTAGATTAAGCTATAGACCAGACATAATTTCAAAAACCCTTAGAACTCTCTTAACATTTAAAATATCCGTCTTAGAGGCATTACAAAAAATAATAAGATCGTGTGCAAATTGCAAATGGGATAGCATGTAAGAACCTTCTTCTTTGCCGACAACCAAACCATTAAACAACCTCGAAGATACCGCCTTGAGAAGCAATTGATTAAGTAGCTCTCCTATAAAACTAAACAATAATGGGGAAAGTGAACAACCCTGTCTAAGACCTCTTGACATTGAAAATTCCTCTGTAGGCACACCATTAACCAACACTGAAACTGATGTTGTGGTCACACACTTTCTTATCCAGCTGCACCATTTTATGACAAAACCCATTTTGTCCATGACTTTGAAAAAAACATCCCAATCCACTATATCATAAGCCTTCCGAAAATCTACCTTAAACACACAACCCTTTAAGCCTTTCTTTCTCCAAAAATCAATTCTTTCATTAGCTATAAAAGAACAATTCAAGATTTGTCGACCAAGAGTAAAAGCAAATTGTGAGGCACTAATGACATCGTTCATGCAACATCTCAACCTTGTTGATAGACATTTCGAAAAGATCTTATACAATCCACATACTAAACTAATAGGTCTGAAATCATCTAAGCCCCCAATGTTTGAACCTTTAGGGATGAGGGTTATGAAGGTGTGATTAATGCCATGCTTCCAATTTTTTCCCAAGTAAAAATTATGAAAAAATTTCAGAATATCAAATTTCAATGTGGACCAAAACCTTTTGAAAAATCCCTTGTTAAACCCATCCGGCCCTGGTGCTTTGTTGATATCACATGAATTCAAGGCCTCCCAAACTTCTTCAGTAAACCTCTTCTCTAAGCTTGTACTCTGCTCTAAAGTTATTCTCGAAAAATTCAGCTTGATATCTTCCACTTCCAGGGTAGACTTGAAATTAAAAGTTTCAACAAAATGATCACGAACACTTGCCTTGATGAGAGTCAGGTCATAAATGATTTCATCTTTCACTTTGAGAGCATTTAAAGAATTCAACCTCCTCCTAATTGAAGCACAAGTATGGAAAAATTTTGTATTTCGATCATCTTCTTTTATCCATTTCACTCTTGAATTTTGAATCCAGACTTGCTCCTCAATCCTGTATAACTTCCACAATTCTGATCTTAAAGACCGCAATTCTTCAACACTGTCTGTACCCCTTACTACCTGTTGTGACTGAGAATTCTGCTCTAATTGGTGAATCTTCCCTTCTAAAGCAGAAATGGTTGAAGCTGGAAACTGATCTCTCCTTCCAGACCAACTTTTAATAGTTGATTTTGAACTTCTAATGATGCTCATAATACCTGCTTTTCTATTAACTTTCTTACAATCTTTAATAGCTGTAACAACCTGCTCATCAAACCCATCCTCATTCATCAAATAGTTGAACAACCTGAAAGGTTTTTTTACCCCAATTATCACCCCCTGTCTGAAGCAATATTGCATTATGGTCAGAAATAGATCTCGGAAGTAGGAGTTGGGTGACATCCGAGAATGCAGATGAAAAATTAATACTCAGCAGAAACCTATCCAATATGACAACAGTAGGATCTTCCCAATTGTTACCCCAAGTAAATCTTCCCCCCGTCAATGGAAAATCAATTAAGCCCGAATGATGAACAAACTGCCTAAAAATCTCCATCGAATTTTTGTTTTGTGCTCTTCCATCGTTCTCATCTTCTGTTAAATAAGCATTAAAATCCCCTCCTACACAAAAAGGAATACTAATACCATTCAAAAACAAGCTTTACTCTTCAAAAAAAATTACTTTTTCATCCTCCACCGAAGGTCCGTATACATTAATAAACCCGCACTGAAATTGATTCATTTTGAACTTCCCTAAAATAGCAATAAATCTCCTATGAATCTGCCTATCTTCTACCTCAAAAACATTGTCATCCCAACAACTAAGTAATCCCCCTGAAGAATCTTCTGCTGGCGATTCAACATACCCTTGAAGATTGTTCAGTCCACTTCTTCTCAAAAAAGACCTTGGACGTGCCTCCAATTTTGTTTCTTGCAAAAAGAGAAAGGATGGTTTCTTCTCGGAAACTATCTTTTGAACAGCTCGCTGCTTTTCTTTTTTCTCCAAACCCCTGACATTCCATGACAATATTACTATCTTTGTTTTCATGGTAATATGCTAATACCAATCTCCTCCCCAGCTTGACAACCTACTCAACTGACCCCACTCAAACCTTCCTCTAATTTCATGATTTTATCCAAGAAAGCTTCCTTCCCTTCCTTAAATGATATACCCAACAACTTGCTAATTTCCCAAGTTGCAAGAGCTTCTTTTAAAATCGAAGTAAAAGCAGTGGATGAAATAGTGGAGACACTAACCTTTTCTAAGGCATCCTTAATAAAAAATCTTTGAATTCTCCTTTTAGATCTTGAAATCCCCACATCTTCACAATTCTCTTCTGAGTTTTGATCATCCTCTGGAAATTCAGATTGTGCATGTCTTAAAATAACAGCATTTTCATTCTGTTTGATTGAACCACCCTCTGTTTGAGATAAGAAATCCTGCTCACTACTTCGCCAAATGTTCCTCACCCGTGATCTTTTATAAACTCTCTTATAACTCCTTATCATCCTTCTTCCCACCGGAGCACTTTTCATAGAAATATTCTCTGCTGGCGGATTCTGAAAAACACCCCCACAGATAACAAATTATTACCTTCTGCAGACCTTACATTAGCTGAATTCAATGATGTAAAATTAGAACCACCCTCCACTATTATTTTACTAGATTGAATCCCCTTATTTACTGCTTCCTTCGAACTGCTTGGATGTTCGGACTGCTTGGATGAATGAAACACTGATTATTTAATGGAAACTGAAGTCCATATATGAGAACTGTTGGACCCTTAGGAATTAACTTCTTTATTGGGGAAATGGGCTCACTATTATCATCTGTTTGGGCCTGAGAATTACCATTTGAATTATTCAAATTCCTTAAACCCAAACTTGCAAACTCTCCCTTTTTAAAACTCCCAATACTGTGCAAATCTGACATCCCTTCATTAATGCTTATCCCATCCCTGCTTCTTCTAGGAAACTGATATCCTCTGTCAAATTCAACAAAAGCGGAAGTAGTTCCCTGCTCCATCCAACTATCAACTCTCTTACGTGCTTCCTCAACCAACAGAATAGTACCTGTCTTATCAGTTGACTTTAAGCTGTCAACTTTCATCTCCGACGACTCTGATGCAGTTTCACCTTCATCGGAAAAATTTTCCGGCATGGAACTGGAGAAAAAACCAGAATAGATAGAAGTCGAACCCAGCTTAATTTTCACCTTGTAGGATCTTCCATACGAACCTAAATTGATAACTTCTGGAACATCAAAAGGGCTTGCCACCCTAATCAAAATTTTCACAGCCGAGAGATCCTCCATGTTTTTTGTCGAGTTCTGAATACCATCTACGATCCCCCACCTCCCCGCTAACTTTTCTAAAAAAAATCTTCTTGCCAACATAGTAATGGAACACCATAGAGCTCCACCAAACCAAAAGCCATTGGCATACCTCCTTCATTCAACAGAAGTTCCAGTCTATCAAACCAGAAGCATAACAGCTCACTCCTTTTAATCCAAGCCTCCTTCATCTCCTCGTCTGACTTAAATATAATGACACAAGATTTCCAAATGTGACCCCAGCTTGCAATCTAGACTTTGAAACCTTCTTTGGCTAAAGCGCTATGCACCAACTCCAGATCAAACTTTTGTTTAACAATGCCCGTGAATGATCTTTTTACCCAGGATGATTGATCAGAAGGAATATGCATCTCCCAAATATTCTTCTTTCCTTTCCCCCTATCTGAAGCATCATTTTTATTCTCTAAATATTTCAAAGCTCTTCTCTGCGGGATGTTCACCAACAAAGCATCCTTATAAGACCTATCATCCCTTATGCTTCTTGTGTGCTGAGCTCTCTCAGTAAAATTGGTATTTCCTTCTGTTATCTTCTTTGAAGCACCAGCTAGAACCTTATCTGACCCTCCATGCCTTGAACGATCTTTCTTATATTTTGCAACTCCAACAAATATTTTTCTCCCATCTAACCATATCCCATTTAAATTTTCAACTGCATTCCACATTCCTACTTCATTACCAAACTAAACAAAGGCAAACAAGTAGGATTTATACTTTGGTTTGTTCGTCTCATTTGGAATAAAAACTCTAACCACATGACCTTGAGAAAGAAATAAATCTCTTAACTCTCTTCTAGAGACTCTCTTGCTAAGATTATCAATGAAAACCGTCCAACTTTCACCGGAAGAAGATTGACCGTTCTCTCTTTCTCTCCCTACTTGACTGACTCTCTCTCTCTCTCTCATATTTTTGGTTTTTAGGTGGTATCTAGAACTGTTTTTTCTATTTGACATATGATATTCAAATCGGTAATTTGAGAAATCCAAAAGGTTCTACACTAAACCTCTTTTCTTTTTGGCCAAAAGTAAAACCCCTTTTTTGCATTTGCATTGACTTCCTATATGCCTGGTTCAAATGTGAGTTGAATGAAGATAATTATGACTTCCTGACCCCTTTCATATATTTGGTGATTAAAATTTATCCCTACTCTGCTGCCAGTGTTTTCTTTTAGTATGCCAACATGAACTTTGTATTGAGCTCCATGTTGTATTGGTAGGTTATGGACATAAAGCGAGTGAATAACATGATGAGCGACCATGGGATTTATTCAAGGGAGAGGTTACTGATCCCTATAAGCAATCCAGACATTCTTATAAATGGAACATGCTATATAGAGTTAGATACCTATGCAAAGCGTGAAGTGGCTGTGCTGTATCCTGGCAGCAAGCCTGGGGGAAAGCTGAGAACATTGTCGAATAGAGTGACCTCCGATCGGGGCAAGAGAAGGGTGATAGACTCCTTAAAGAGAAGCATGCAAGTTGATGATGGAACTGCTCAATACTATTTGTCCATTTCAGATGGTGATCCCAGAGCTGCACTCTCTCAATTCTCTTCAGACATCAGTTGGGAGAGGCAGACGCGGTTGGCCTAGATGGAAATGTACATTGGAATTCATGGGATGGAAAGGGACCATAAAGTCACAGCAGGTAATGAATTATATTTCCTTCATTAGCATGTACTATTAAAACTGTTTTTCCATGTATTATAAAAATGCATAGTGTCTAGTGTTAATATCGAGAAAACGTTGAGGTCATAAATTGTACTAAGAATGAAGAGTACCCGATGTTTCTCCAGTGCAAGTGTTTTCTATGTTTTTTTAGCTAATGGAGTGTGTATTAAGTTATTAACAGTTTCAGGCTTTGTAAAGATCCCAAAGTCCGACTCGTACCTATCAGGTCGTGTTGGTAGCCTCTCTTTGGAAAGTTTTATTTATAAACGTATATTATCCAACGTACTTTTAGGAACAAAACATTTACTCCTTTTAGAATGGGATGGTGTCATTAAAGACACCTTTGCTTTAAGAAATATTAATCTTTAATGCAAACTATGGACAGAAATTACATCAATGTGCATCAGTTATTAGATGGAAACTCTATGAGCTGGTGTGTTGTGTTCAACGACGATAATTTTGATTTCTCCGGTGATACAAAGGGAATTTGTGCATGCATCTGTTGGAAAGTTATTACAAACTCGTAAATTGTTTTCTCCTGTGTGTTAGATGACAACATACTAATGAGAAATGTTTCAATTAGATCAGGTAAAAGAAGATTTCGTGTTGAATAATACGAACATAAAGAATTTAAGAAAATTAGAAGAGAGTTGGATTCTCTACACGGAAATTTGAATTATTTTTTTCACAATGTCCTAGTATCGAGGATATAGAAAAGAAATTGAATCTCTATAAAAACTTCAACGTGATTGATGTGTTATTGATTATTAATGATAAAAAATTATCATTTATGATTGCAATCGTGTTGTGCATGATATTGCTTGTGATGATATAGTTATGAGCCAAATAGGCGCTTATGTGAAAATTAAGTTACTTCTTACATCCAAACCTAAATGTATTTAAGATCTAATTAACATCCGTTGTTAATTAGTGACCTAATGAGGTTTTATGGAAGAGACAAAAATGATATTTTCAAAGTAAAGAATTGATTTTCATTTTGGTTGAGTTTGTACTTTTCTTTGAATTTGAGTTTTTTTTTTTTTGTCTTAAATTTTCAGAATTTATGTCAAGGTGAAAATTGTTTGAGTTTTATTACTCAAATTCAATATGACTTAATACATGATTATACTTTTAAAAATAAAAAACTTTGTTTGAGTAAATTTGTTATGTATAAATTTCCTTTGTAATCAAATAATCATCTCTATAAGTAGATACTAAGAATTAAGATTACACGCAAGTCAATTCTAAAATTCCTTCTATATTCTTTTGTTTTCAACACTAAAATTTATCTTCCTCTATTAATTATTTTTCGAATTTTTCATTTAAATCTTAGTAACTCTTACTTTATGTTTGTGATTATTTTTACTACTATCATCTCCATATAATATAACATAGTTCAAGAAAATCAATGTAAAAGAGAGAACCTTGCATCGATTGATAACAAAACCGATAAGACAATTATGGAGGATATGAAAATTGCATTGACTGGGTACGAAACAAAATCCATACGACCAGGAATAGGCCATGTGGCTAAAAAGACTGTTTTATTCTCACATCTTTTGTTCAGTTAACTCCAACTTGACAACAACAAAAATGTTCTGCAAGAAAAGTTCTCTGATGATTTAAAGAAACATGCAAACTCAACATAAGTTTGTGATCAACTCTCCTTCATCAACTTTCAAGTCAAGATAAAAAACCTAGGGTTTTATGCTAGTGTCACGGACTGTGAGATCGGGCTGGGGACATTGGCGCAAGAGTCCGTCAAAAAGGTTTAATTTGGAGTATCGAGCTTACCAAGACCACCAGACTTTGACCCAACACCTGGAGAATGGAAGAGAGCCCATTCACACTACAAGTATAAATATGGAAAGTGGCATCATATCAGTGGCATCATATCAGTGGCATCATATCGAAGGATGATCACATGAGCTTGGTAGATATGACAAGAGACAACAAATGAAGTGTGAACACCCATCTAAGGAAAGAATGAGACTAATTGATGTAATTAGGTAGTGGAGTGATTGACTTTCCATGGGGGATTTGTAATTAATTGGGTTCATCATAGCAGTTGATGTAAATAGATCTAGGTCATTGATTGTAAAGGAGCTCAAGTATAAATAGAGAGTCTCCCCTCCTCATTTGTATCATCTCATTTCATTCATTCTCTTTGGTTAAAAATTTGATTATCATTTTTAATAGTTTGACAAATTTAATGATCATATTGTAAAAATTTGAAAATTTTAATGATCATTTTGTAACTCTTGAAAGTTTAGTGGTTAAAATGTTTATTTAAGCATAGTTCAGTCACCTCTAGTATTTACCCAGTTTATATTAAGAGTCAAAGTGAATTTATAAATGTTTGGGGGAGTCAAAGTGTAATTTCTATTTAGACTAATTTATAATTGCAAAAATTGTTAAGGGAGTAGAAGGAAAATTACCCGTTTTTCTTTAGACTATATGAAAGGACATTTGAGGAGTTTGGGATCTTGCAAGATTATGGCCACTGAGAAAGGTTGCTTTGAAGTATAATTAATCTAAAGAGGAAGTCATTTTAGGGTTACTTTGAATCAAGATCCCTTCAATTTGGCCACAAACAGAGTTTTCCAAAATATTTTCATTATTTTAAATATTAAATCTAAACTCTAAATTAAAAAAATAGTATAAATATCATTCAGATAAATAATTATAAGAATACTACATTTATTTTACAACTCTTTGTAAATTTAAAAGATCATAATTCAAATATGTTGTTATATTTGTGTTCTAAATGATGCCATTTTGGATGTTTATTCATTTTGATTATTTATAAGGTAATATCTGTTCGAAATACCCTCAACAATTTAACTATAAATGTATAAACAGTCCTGAAACTCCCTAAAAGAAAGGAACAAACTACAAATCAAACCTTCACAAAAAGGAAAACATAGATCCAAGCAAGCATATGGCAACATTCATGGGTGGAGGCAAAGCTGGGGACTCCAGTCCTTGTATTGGCTTAGGATTTGATGATTCTGGTAATTGGATTCCTGGAACTCCCACAGTTCTATCTCTTCCATCTTCGGTTCTTGAAAGATCGGTTCGAGGGAACGAAAAGTTATTGGTTACATCCAAAATCAAGGATAGTATTACCGTCTTCCATGGTTCAAAAGAACCTTCCTTGAACATTAGACAGTATGTGGAACGCATCTTCAAGTACTGCAAATGCAGCAATTCTTGCTTTGTTGTTGCTGTTATATATATCGACCGATTCCTGCAACAAATCGATGCGTACCTTACTTTGCTCAACATGCATCGTCTCTTGATCACAAGTGTTCTGGTGGCTGCCAAATTTATGGATGATCAGTAAGTTCAGTACATATGTTCCATGTCTTAAGCTTCTGTTACAGAGATAGAGAAGAGATTAAGATGTTTTTAGTGTGTTCTGCTATAAAATTTAGTTCCCTTTTTCCATATGTTGGGTTGTTTTCGATTGAGTTTCAAATTCGGAAACACTGTTTCGATTTTAAATGCTATAAATTATGTTTTAGCCAATGATTGATATGATGTGCAGGTGTAATAACAATGCTTATTACGCGAAAGCAGGGGGAGTTAGCAGAGAAGAACTGAACAGATTGGAGATGTTCTTATTCGATTTGGATTTTCGACTTCATGTCACGAGGTCTTCAACAAGTACTGGCTTAAGATCCAACAAGAAGGTGATGGGGAAACCCAAACTGATCAGCATATTTACGGCCGATGATACCGGAAGAGGCAGTCTAATTGCCAGGTAGAGCCAGACCTATAATGCAATCTTAAGGAATCAATAACCCAAAGTTCAAATCACTCCTTTGGCATAGGGATGATTTGAGACTTGAAATTGTATGGTATGCTACACCCTTTATTATACAGTTTATATAGTACTATCAACCGAGTATCTATCTTAATACACTAACCATCTAAACTCATTAAATCAAAATTTCAAGCTAAAAATATAATATCAAGTTCAGATCTAAAATATGATATCAAATTCAGATAATTAGATCTGTTACAGATGCAGAGAAAGCGAATTTAAATTACACAGCTTCATTGTATAACAACTACAGGATCTTATTTGAATCCAAATCCAAAGTTATCTAAATAAACCAGTAAATATTGGAAGAAATAAAATGAAAGTTTCATGTTTGTTAGAAAAGAAAAATCTCCAAATTCAAGATTACGGGTGTAAATGAAAAAAAACATTCGAGGATCTGTTTGTGAATTATTCGTACAATGTTTATTTTTATTTATTTATTAAGTTAAATAAACGAGTTTAAATAAAAATTGTGTTCATTTAATATATAAAAGTACACAAACAAAATTCGATTAGTTTATATTAACAAACAAACTCATTTATAAGTTCTTTTATCGACTTGTTTACTTTTCTAATTTTTTTTATAATTTTAAATATTGACGAAGATAGAGACTAAATTGAATATCGGATGTACTTTGAAATTCAAGCTTTAAAGTCTAAAGAACTTAAGGACTAGTGACATAATTTCAGCATTTTGTTTTATTTAATTTTGTTTGTTTGCTTGTTTAGTTAACGCATCTGAACATATAAACGAACATGATCGCGAATACTAAATATGTTAGCAAACACTAAACGAATTGAACACGAACATCTTCAAAAATAAACAAACAAACACAAAAGCGATATTTAACATTTAAACGAACATAAACAAAACATGAAAACTTTCAAAAATAAACAAACGGATATAAACACAACCTTATTAGTTCAAATCCGATTCATTTACACCCATATTCAAGATGAGGTTGAAGGCAACACCTTTGATAAAATATTCAATTGTAGCTCAAAATGAACAAAAACAGGAGTTTTTTTCTCCAGAAAAAAAGTAGTACATAGGCAAGCAACGAGCATTGCAACAAAATGGTTCAGAGGGTATAGAAAAAACTTCTATTTCACAATAACTCAATTCACTCATTTTCTCTTGATATTCGACAGATCAAACAATTCCACAACTAAATAGGGGAGTCGCATTTTGCAATTTTTTCCCTACACACAAGGATTTTGAATACAACCCAGAAATTGGACCACAGAAATTTGACAAAGCATGCAAAATTGTTTCTAAGATTACCACATCCATGCCTTGGAGACGTGAGAGTCATCGTCCCTCAACCGGAGGCATTCTTCCTTGCTGCATATATGCGGTAAGCTGCAAATCCAACAATGGCTACAGCAGCTCCAACTGCAAAAGGTGAAAGCATTGAAAATGATCAACAGTTCGGGATACTGACTGATAAAGCTAAAGAGCATGCCATTCAAGTTGAAGCAATTTTGAAGCAGTGCAAGTACCATTCCAGTTTAACGATAATTTTTACTAGGAAAAGCTTCAAATACATACTTCAGCTTACGTATTAATCCCTCCAAGAAAATCACAACTGTTGCAGTTGCTTAATAGAGAGTAACGGTTAATTACTTTTAGGAAAAGATTATTATTATTATTTTAGGAGATATCAGTTACTATTTTATTAGGAAAGTATTAAAGATATCATTTATGAATATCGTATACTATTAGAAGTCCTTCCTTAGTTGGAGTCTTGGTTTTTAATTACTTTCTTAACCTCTCTATATAAGAGAGGCAAATTGAGAGTTGAATAAAGAAAATAAGGTTTTTTTTATCAAAAGTCCTAAAAGATCTCGATCTCTCTTCAAACTAGTCCTAAAGGTTTCGGCCTCCCTCCGACCAGCTGATTTTTTTTTTATAAAAAGGCCTCGTTGAAAACCCCCCTTCATAACCGTCAAGCAACAAAGACTCAACGAACATTGGAAGGAGGAAAAGTGTGCCTTAGATTTTTTATTGCATAAGAACTAAGTACAATAAGATCACACTACCACCCAAAAACGATGGCAGCCCACTCAACGCAGTGCAAAACAGCACTACCTACATGTATATGTTAATACCCTACACAAAAACTACCTCCTAGGTTAATCACCCAGTTACAAACATATACCATTCCCAAATCAATCCGATATACCAATACTATAAAAACAACAACCCAGTTAATTCCCCATCATTTAACCAATTCCTAGTTTGGCAAATTCATCCGCTTCATAATTAGCTACTCTCACCACATGGCGAACAATGACCTCTTTATTGACCACAATGTCTGCAATATCTTTAACAATGGATAGAAACATTGAAAACACAGGATCGTAAGATTTTACCAACACCACCCCTTGGAACAAACATTAAAGCTGAGCTGTCTGAATTTCAGATGCACAGGCTTAAACAGAATCAGAACTAGATCTTATCAAAGGGTTTAAGACTATATATTGTATGCAAGTGGACAAAGGCAGAGAAATGCCCAGTACTGATTACCCGCACAACAAGACAGAAAATTGTAAAAGATGTGCACAGCAACGTGTCATCAGAATATCTCACCATGACAAACAATATTTTCAAGAACCCAAAGCTTCAAGTGCATCGAGAATAAAACAGTTCTGAGATGCTAGACAATCAGCATACCTGAAACAAACATGAGTGATCGGTTTACGAGCCGATGGTACTGCTTCCGACTTCTACCAGCCTCAGTTTCAGGAATGCTCAAATGAGGATGTTCAGCTGCATTTACTATCCTTCGGAATATGTTATTGAAATCACTCAATTTTGAGCTGATAGGTATCGGTGCCTCTATCCCCATATCCTGGCTGACCTGAAAAAGAAAATTTTGAAACACAATGCACTTTCACTCCAGTTCTTCAAAATGAAAATTTAGCAGGACTTATTCCACTATCATCATATCAGAGATAGATCAACAATGTCAAGAACACTGTTACCTTTTCAAGGACAAATTTCACTTTATGATTCTGTTAAGACATTCTACTTATTCACGCAAGAAAATTAAATTAGTAAAAAAAAAAACTAAAGCATGATACCCTGGTAGAATTCTGTATTGCCATTGGAAATGAATCCAGATCATCTTTAGCAGCAACAATGAGGCAAGGCACCTCATAGCCAGTGTCTTCACCATGACCAGCAACATCCATAAGCAATTCAGTTGTTCTCTTCCATGTAGACTCGTCAGAGCTACAAACACCAGACAATCATGAAGTAGAACTTACAAAAAGAAAAAGATGGGCATATGCACCCATATGACTTTTTACAAAATTCAAACATGGAACAAAAAATTATTATAGTCATTTTATCAGCACAAAGAGTACAATCCAAGCACATGAGAGTAACCCTTTTCATGAATGTGATCACAAAACAGAAAATGAATATCCAAGAATAGCTGATTAAAATCCTACTTCAGAACAACCATGCCTCGAGTTACCTGTCATAAACAAATACTGATATGTCACAGGCAGCCAGTGACTCTTTACTAGACAGAAGTTTTGCAACTCCATCTTCAGGGATTTCTCGCAACACTAGAGTTTTCTTTATTCCCTAAAAATGACAAAGAAAAAACATTAAAAAGAAATCACTAACCCGAAAGCTGAAATATTAACACATGAAAGCTATATATATATATATATATATATATATATATATATATATATATATATATATATATATATATATCAATCTAGATATATCTCAGTAACAGCTATTCTAACTAAATGCAAGAAAGTATATATCAATGAAATGATAAATTTCAATGCGTTAAGAGTTGCAAAAGGAACTGATTTGATAATGCAAGGAGCATGTAGATTTTGACAGTTCTTTCATCTTAAAGTAAGTACATCTTCGAATATTATCCCACTTGAACCTTATAAAATGTCTTTCTAGTGCACCCATCACACCCCACTTTATGGTCTAGACTCCATAACAGCAAGAAATGCATGTGTGTGGAAGTCCCCAATTCCCTCAAAGGACAAAGTAAATCCCTCGGTTTAGAGGTGGGGGCTTCTTTCATTATTGAATTGCAAGAATAATTTAATAGCAATTACCCCAGGTAGTTCCACAACATTCACAGCATACTGCTCATCAGCAGTTGGGGAATATGAATCGGAATAGGGCCTACATTAAAGTAAAAGAAGTTAAACAAATCGTTGAAAAAGAATTAGCTATCAGGAAAAGAATTCTAATGAATACCTGCCAAGAAAAGAATTAATTAATGCAGATTTCCCAGCATTTGCTGGACCAAAAACAAAGCACTGCAAAACAGTTCTTTCTGATTGTTGCTTCTTTCGGTCCAGACGCCTTCTCCTGGTCACACGGATGGCAGAGGAAGAATCACCAGGATATCCAATGTATACCAAGTTCTCTAAGCTACGAGCTGGATCTAAGAGTGTCATAAGCGCCCACTACAATAGACAAGATAACTCATAAATTAAAGTACTCGCCTGATCCATAATAGCAAAACTATGCGGTGATGAGTATAATATTCCCATTTTCAAGAGAAAAGCAGGAATACCTCTGAAAGAAATGCATCAAGTGATAGCCCACCTAGAGCAGTTCTTTCTGCAGCATCCTTATATGGAGCATCATTCCAAGGACTGAAGTTGAAGGAAAAATGTTGAGCATGATTCAAAACATTATCACATTTGCAACTTAAAATAATAAAGATCTCCTAGGTGTGCAAAATTCATATACAGCTTATTACAACAGTTGAAAAAATCACAATCGAGCAGAAGAAATTGAAGTAAAATGTATCAAATGGGAATCATACTTCTCTGGAGCAGTTGAAAAAACATCCTCGACTTCGATAGGCCGAAGGTTATTGTCCTGAAAATAACAATATTACAATTCTTATAACTTCAAAAACTCTAAGAAGAAATTAGGAATATTGAACATTTCAAACTGGACAGGACAATGGAAAAGGCAAGGGAACTACAAATAAAATAAATATAGGCAAAGACATACTAAGTCAGTGTCAAATAATTCATAGACTCCCTTCAGGAATTCAATAGCTTCATTTGTCAGCTCCACGCTCTACACAAATGGCAAACAAAATTGCAAAGAGTCATCAGCAGTAGTTCAAAAAATGACGAAATATATAGTAGATTATGCCTATCTGAAACAACACAATTCATAAATGGCCTAATGAAAATCAGCCAATTTTGGTGGTGCTCAACTTAAACCACAGCCAGGTATTCCACTGGTCACCGAATGTAATACTAATAAGATTGGTCATGTCAAAACCCAGAGTTCACAAGAAATTTAAAAAAAAATACTCTGTAGCAGAAAGAATTATTACCAATTCTAACAATTGCTCATATGGACAATTTTATAAGCAAAAACCAATTATTGGACAATGCAAGTTGAAAATGAAGACAAATAGAGCAACAGCTTTAAATGCGCTTATTCAGCGTTTTCATAAGAAAGAGTGTTCAAGTAAACACTACCTGATCAGGAGCATGTTTAAATGAAGCATATGGAATTAGATCATCTGAAAGTTTGATATCATTGTTATATCCAAATTTCCTCAAGACAGTCCATGTTGTCTCAAGGCGTCCTTTCTCTATGAATAGTGCATGAAGAAAAAGAAAACCAGTCAACGTGAGACCACGTTCATTGACTCCTTCAATCAACTTATCCTGCACAACACGTTTCACACCAACTATTTCCGAAGGTTGTAATGGAGCATTGAAACATTTGACCTGTTTTACAACAAATTAGATGCTCGAGCATGAGATTTCTTAAGTTAGCATTGACATAAAGATTATTTAAATTTTAAATAGATCAGCATTTAAATACATCAAGCAACAGATAGCTGAATCATTATTCATGAAAGTCAGTCAACCCATCATTCAACTTCATACCACCCACTTTGAAAGTAAAAGAGATAAAAAGGAACATTTGAGGAACCTGAAAATTGTTCAATTCAGCGTCGCTAAGAGCACCATCCCTGTCATGATCACAAAGAATAAAAATTCGCTTCAAGGCTCTAACACACCGTGGTTTCAGAGTTTGTGTTTCTTGATCAAATAAAGGCCCTGTTGGATGAAGCACTGCCTTTTGCGCGTAGTAGAAAACTTCAGGGATCTATAAAAAAGTATATACTGTAAAATTTCAATTCCTGATAGTATCAGCGGGTTCTACAAATATCAATTAGTGTCATACAACTAACTACAAGTCTACAATGATGCCAGCTATAACATATGTACAAATCATATCAAGAAGCAAAAAACAAGAATCCTTGCTGAAACCACTCTAAATTTTATCATGTTTATGGCATTTGCATTTCATATTAACTTTGAAAAAAATAAACAACAGAGGGCCTATATCCAAACCTGAATGTGTTTATATGCTGAACACTCGATACAAGTTTCAATCTCCCGAAATTGTTGCATTATTGGTGACATCACCTGTTCCAAGCTCACTTGTTGCTGGTCATCTCTTAAATCCAGCTTACAGCCTACTACAATTACAGGCACCTTCACCTGGTCAATAATAATTTACATCAGATTCTGCAGCAGTCTATTATGAAGAAAATAACACCCCACGCAGTTTACAAGGTCACCTAAGCAAACACAGATGCATATATTATGGTGACCTTAAGTGAGTCAATTAACTGCCAAAAGCTTATTTAAGTTGCTAAGACACAGGTTCAAATGCTTTTAAATTGAAAAATGAAAATGTAATATTAGATATGGTTTTAATTCGTAAGTCATTTTGCTCATATCAATGTCAACTTTGTAGAGTTTGAATTGAGTCCAACACAGACACATAAAGCAGAATTAGTAGCTTTTTTTAACTTCACCTCCCTTTCACATGTT
Source organism: Hibiscus syriacus (assembly GCF_006381635.1). Classification (NCBI taxonomy): domain Eukaryota; kingdom Viridiplantae; phylum Streptophyta; class Magnoliopsida; order Malvales; family Malvaceae; genus Hibiscus; species Hibiscus syriacus. Next base: position 993,263 of record NW_024062652.1, read on the forward strand.
TTCCATCAAAAAGAATAGTGCAAGTACAAATGCAAATTAAGATAGAAACCTCTAATTGGCGAAGTTCCGGAAGCCAGAAAGTACTCAATCTGTTAAGAGTTTCAGGCTGATCACAGGCATAAGTAAGCACAACAGCATCAGCTCGCTTCAGTTCTTCTGCTAGTTTACCTCTATCCTCCGGACTAACCAAAAAGAAATTAAAAAATTAAGCCAAAACCACGACCATGAACAAAACAAACAAGAAATTATCTAATCACATTCAACTTTTTTTTTTGCTTTAAATCCAACTAAGTCGCAGCTAAAGTTGTTACACGAAATTTACAGTTATGTCACTATAAATTCATTTACACCAACGGAAATTAGATATTGCTTCAAATATTCATTTTCAAAAAAAGGAAATTGAGTAATAAATGGTGTACGAAATAAAAAATTATACTTGGAGGAGGTGTCGATGATGGTGATTGGAACACGGTCAGGGTAGAAATCTTCCGGCAACCTCGTGGGCGGCAACAACCGAGGCACATTCGTTGGGAAAGTTTCGGCGGCGGCTGTCACAATCAAGCTAGACTTTCCAGTGCCTCGATCACCGGCCACCACGATACGAACCCCGGTCTTCCCTTCCGGATTCGATGATTTAGCCATTCGGAAAAATCAAGCGCTACAAAAAGAAAAAATAAAAGAAATAAGAAATTGAAGCTTTAAGATAGCGAAGTGGCTACAGATAAGGTGCAGCATCAAAACAGGTTTAAACACAGTAAAATGAAGGGCGAAAATTTGGATTATGAGAAACAAGAAACGGAAGGGGTAAGAGAGTGGCATGGAAAGTAAATAACCTGAAGATTGAAGTGAGATGGATAAGAGGCAGTGTTTTTGGTTCTGGTCGCGGATAGAGGGCCGCCAAAACCCTAGGAAAGGGCGGCGGAGGCGATGGGAGGCTGTGAGCTTTCGGTGGAGGGTTTTTTTTTTTGGGAAAGTTCACCAACAAGAAGTTTCCCGGACTCGAATAAAGATGACCGTAATTCTTTTTTCTCGATTAATTTTATAGTATTTGTTTCGAACTGCGAGCGCCGCTTTTCTGTTGGGACAATCATGGCCCTTGATACTAAGTTTGCTACTGGACGGCCAGGATTTGTTTTGATCAGAATTAACCTTTTTTAATCTATTTTTTTAACTATGAATTTCATCCCACGCATCCTTTTGGAAAAACTAATGTGTTGAATTTTTTTTCACGACATAATATTTTCCCCATATTTTTTGTTGAGATAGGGCGAATTTCATAGTCCCCGTCGTTGGTCGCCAGGGCATCCATGAGAGCTAGGAGGTCACCAGGGCATCCGTGCGAGCTACAAGGTCGCCAGGGCATCCGAGCGAGCTATGCATGAGCCATGCATGTCGCATGCTCTCGGGGTAGGTCGCCATGCATGCCCAACGACCAAGTTTTAACGCCTGCTCCCGTTGCTCCCTCATGCATGTGTTGCATGCCATAGCTGGGAGATTTCTGCAGCCATAGTTGCATTATTGCAACGTTAATTTAGTTGCTAAATGCAGCAAATATTGCTATTGAATTGCAGCCTTTCAACGCTCAATAATTACACGATTCAATGCTCAATATCGAGCCTTCAACGCTCAAATTTAATGACGCTCTCCAACGCTCATTTGCTTTATATAAAGGAATGGGGGGTTTAGGGTAGAAGCAGAAGCACATATAGAAACTTTGCCGAGAGAAAGGAAATGAAGAAGAAGAAAAGAAGATAAAGGCTCATACATCGTTCGTGAGGTAATTTTTTATTGTTTAATTTAGTTTATTATATGAAATTATTAGTTTGTTAGTTTAGGGTTTAGGGTAAAACTAAAATTTAGTTAATTAGTTTGTTAGTATAAATTATTAATTTGTTAGTTTAAGTTATATTATATTAGTTTGTTAGTTTAAGTTATAGATTATATTATATAAAAACAATTAGTTAATTAGTTTCTTAGTTTAAGTTATTAAATGTAAAAAAAATTATTTAATTAATTTTTTAATGTCTTTAAACGTATATTAGGTTGTTTGTTGAAGTTATATTATAAAAAAATTAATTAGTGCATAATTAGTTTGTTATTTTAACTAAGTTATATTATAATAAAGAAATAGCTTATAGTTTAAGTTAAATTATAATATATTAGATTATATAAAATTAATTTGTTTAATTTATTGTTGTTTAAAGAAATATTTTGTTTACACGTACATGGTATTATTCCACAACATTTGCCCACGTACAAATTGATTCGAGGAAAGAAACAAGAAAGGAAAAGAAACAAGAAAGGAAAAGAAAAGAAAGGAATAAGGCATAAATACGAGGGTAATTTATTATTTTTTGTTGTCTATTTTTTGTTATTGTGTATGTGTAAATTAGTTAGTTAGTTAGTTTATATTAGATTATATAAATTAATTTGTGCGAGATAATTCCCGTTTAAAAAAATATCGTGATTAAAATATTTAGTGTTGTTTTAAAAAAAATATTTGGTTTAATTTATATTAGATTATGTGTAAATTAGTAAGAAATAAAAATTAATTGAATGAAATATAATCTTAAAATTTATAACAATTAATTAACAAATTTGTTTGATATTTTAAAAAAATAAAAAATATTATCAAACTAATCATTATTATTAGTAATTATTACTAAATGATTAGTATCAAATCTAAATCATTAAATATTTATAATAAATAATTATTAGTAATCATTACTAAATTATATTATTATTAAATCATTAAATATCAAATCATTAGATTAATAATAATTATTAAATCATTATTAGTAATATTAGTAATCAATCAATCAAGTTAAATAAAAAATTTTATTTTATCGTTAATATAGTAATATATTATATTTTATTTATTTATTTAATGATTTATGAAATTATCTTATCTAATTTTTTAATCTAAATTTATATTTTTTTATTTGTAGAGAAAATGAGCAACAACTTTTTCACGATTGTCCATTATAATAGACAGATTATGTAAAATGAGGTCGGAGTTGTTTTTCAGTCTGAAAAACCAATAAATATGATGTTCAAAAAAGACATCACATTTATAGAAATAAAGCAGAAGATAGAAAGAAAAATTCGAGCTGCAGTTGATAGTTTGAGGTACAAGTTTATGATAAGCCCCAACTCAGTCAGATATGTTGCAGTTCCACTTGAAGAAGAATATGATATTGGAACCATGATTGGATTACATGAGTCAACCAATATAGTAGTTATTAAGTTATTTGTTGATGTGCGTAACTATGTGATGTTCCTGGGTCATCAAGAGGTGTAACTCAAAATCCATCTGAAATGGTTTTCGATAGTGAGTTTAAGGACCTGACATACAGGTTCCCGAAGAGTTTTATGGCACTATTGGAAAGTGAAAATGAAGTCGGAGGGACATCTGCAGCAGTAGAGTATGAGACGAGAAACATACACCATTCGGAATTGACTGTTGATATTGATGGGGAGAAATTCATGATGATTCAAGCGAAGATAAAGAAACCGAAGAACCCGTTTTGGGCGACGACGATAATTTTTCTGGTGAAGGTGCAATTGACTTGGGCATTGATGAAGTTCTGACACCGTATGAAGCTACTCCTCACATGTACGAGATATATTATGATGTGATGAGGGCACATGAATTCCCAGACATGCCACATTTACCTCCGTACCAAATGGCTGAATCATTCGGTAATTCTGGTGAATTTTCAGTTGGGGTGAAATTTAGATGAAAAAATAAAGTTACGCTAGCGATTAAAGAGTACTGCATCAAATGCCACGTTGATGTCCATGTTGCAGGGTCCAACCAGAAAACCCTATACGCCAAGTGTGTAAAATATGGCCCAGAGTGCAAGTGGAAGATCAGAGTGTCAAAAATTCAAAGGCACGATGCTTGGGTCATCACGAGGTACAATGGTCCTCACACATGTTTGGGAAACTCCATCGAACAAGACCACTGACTATTGGAATCCGATGTAATATGTGAATACGTGAAGGCTATGGTTGAAAAAGATCCAAGGATATCTTGTTCAATGTTAGCTGCATCTATTCGAAGCCAATTTGGATATCAAGTAAAATATGGCAAGGTGTGGAATGCGAAGATGAAGGCAATAAAGATGACGTATGGAGATTGGGATACATCATACAATGAGCTGCCACATTTGCTACAAGCAATGAAGCGATTTATCCTAGGAACCATAGTAAAGTCTCAAACCATGCCCGCATATAACGAAGAATGTCAACTTGTGTCAGGGAAGAAAATATTTCATAGATTATTTTGGGTATTCAAGGCATGTATTGAAGGATTTACATTTTGTAAACGTATGATCCAAGTAGACGGTACATGGTTGTATGGTCAATATAGGCATGTACTCTTGATGACAGTTGCGCAAGATAGTGAGCGAAATATCTTCCCAATTGCATTCGCCATTATTGAGGGAGAGACAACAGAGGCTTGGGATTTCTTTCTGACCAATCTACGTCAATATATCATTCGTGAATATGGAGTTTGCTTGATACCCGATAGAGGAACGAGTATTTTGGCGGCAATTGAATGATCAGGAAGTCGTTGGATACCTCCGTATACATATCCTACATTTTGTATATGTCATATTGGCAAGAATAGTATCGATCAGTTTCATAACGCACATATTCGTAGCGAGATAGTCAGTATGGGTAAGTTTTAATTTCAATATTTGTGCATTTTTATGTGGTTTTTTAATTGCGGTTTAACACAATATATTATGAAACAGGATACGAACTACGCCGACCAAATTTTAACAAGAGATTAGAGAATTTGAAGGTATTTTACAATGATCAACGTGTTTAGAAGTGGGCTTCAAAAATACCGCGAAAAAAATGGTCGCAAGCATACGATGAAGGTCGGCGATACAGACATATGACCACAAACCTTGCTGAGGCCATTAATTCAGTACTAAAAGGTACACATCATCTCCCAATAACGAGTGTGGTGAAAGAGACGTACTTTAGGTTGGCTAAGGTTTGGTCCAATAAAGGCAAGAAAATTGAGAGTCTCATAAATAGAGGTAAAACTTGGGCTCCTACAGTGGTAGAATCAATGGAATCAAATGAGCGATTGGCAACATCAATGGTTGTTCATAATTTCGACCGACTTGGTCATACTTTTTTTGTGTTGTGCATACGCCGTAACGTCGGAGGAGAAGACTAAATATTTAGAGTTGATTTACGACACAAATGGTGTGATTGTGGTCGTTTTCAGGCATGGAAATATCCATGTGCTCATGCAGTCACTACATGTATGTATGCTGGTGTAAGCGCATACACTTATGTTGATGAATGCTTTCACCTACATAGGATATTAAATGTCAACAGCTATGCGTTCAGATAGATCCCGAATGAATCATATTAGCCTAAAAAAGATCATGACGAATGGCTGCCAAATCCAATGCTTCGCAAAAGTCCAAAGGGTCGACCTGAGTCCACTCGTATTTATACCAGTATAGATTTCCATGCTAGAGATAGAGGTCAAACAAAGAGATGTGGATTATGTAGGGGTGAAGGCCATTCAAAAAACAATTGTCCTAATTTACCAAGATATAGACCTCATCATTAGTAATCATATATGTATTTCTATGTATTTATATATTTGATTTTGTAATAATGAACCTATTTTTGCAAGGAAATTTATGTAATTTATGTTCTTAAATAAATAGATCTTCGAATTGAAGTTGAATTATAATAATGATTTCATACTGATGATTTAATAATGATTACTAAAATTATAGTAATGATTATAATAGTCGAATTTATCTTTATAAATATGTCGAATTTATCTTTATAAATATGTCGAATTTATTTTTTTACATTTCACGTAGAGACTTGCATATTTCATATTAGTTAATTATATAAAAAATCATAGATGTCATTTGGTCAAAGTCATACGTCGACTCAAACATGAGTTAATTATATAAAAAATTTGTTAATTAGTTTATTAATATTTAATGATTTGATAATAATAATTTAGTAATGATTTGATAATAATGATTTAATAATGATTACTAATAATTATTTATTATTAATATTTAATGATTTGATAGTAATGATTTAGTAATGATTAGTAATAATAATTTATTATTAATATTTAATGATTTGATAGTAATGATTTAGTAATGATTAATAATAATGAAATGACTATATCTTCATATTGAAGTTGAATTTATATAATTTTTGTCGATAAATTATTCGAGCGAACTTTTTAAATAGAGGGACCTAATTGATATGACATTTATAATTCGATGACTTGAACATATTTGAATGGATGTGTGGTTCAATTAACTATATTTTCGTTACATAACTAATATCTATATATGGAACAGTGGTTTGATTTATAATAATGATATGATTTGATTTAGTAATGATTTGATAATTATGATTTAATAATGATTTTATATTTAAAATTATAATAATTATTTAGTAATGATTACTAATAATGATTTATTATTAATATTTAATAATTTGATATTAATGATTAAGTAATGATTATTAATAATGAAATTATAATAATGATTAATAATAATTAAATATTTAAATAGAATTTAAATCAAATTTATAAATAGTTGAATTTATAACTAGTCGAATTTATCTTTATATATTTAAATTGAAATTAATGTTTTTAAGTTAAAGTTAAAAAATTCTAAATACATAACTTATGTTTAAAACATAAAAAACTAGTCTAATTTCAATATTTAATTTGTAACAAATAACAAATGAGTTTACAATTGTTGTCGATGTCGGGGTGTTGTTGAATGATAATGTCGGGGCGGACGTATGATGTGTTGTGGCCGTTGCGATTGATCAGGAGTATGGTACCCATCTTCTTCATTCATTGGGGGCATTTGAACTGCCATTCCACCAGTTTGCGATTCCATCCCACTTGCAAACGTTGACTGATAAATACTGGTATTTGACATCATAGATGTCATTTGGTCAAATTCATACGTCGACTCAAACATGGGAGAGTAGATGGGTGCCTCAGGCTGCACAAACTCTGGTATGTATGTCGGGATAGTAGAAACATCAAATGCTTGATGCAACGATCTCGCATCGCCGAACGGTTGTGGTGCGCTATTATCCACATCGGTTATTTCCGCTTCAGGTTGTTGAGATGAACTCCCACTCCCACTCGGTAGAGAGTATTCAACTTTACCAAATCTTTTCTTCAACCTCAAAAAATGTCACCTCTCTACCATTGTTGTCAAGAACGGCTTTCCATTATCCAAAAAATAATCAAGGTAAGCCGAAGTCTCAAAATTAAAGTCATCATCTTGAATGGGGTCAAGAGTTGGCATGAATGAAGCCCTATTATTCCAAGCATTAATGTAGGTTGCATGCTTCTCAATCTAATTCACCTTTTCTTTACGGCGACCATAAAATATGTGCAGGTGGTTATGCGTCTCAACCCAATTCACCTGACGACGACCATCTAAGTTTTGGAGGAGGTCATGATCCCATGGACTCTGCGGAATAGGTTGATGGAAGTCGAATTGCCTCAACACTCTATCCGCAAATTGGATCTCAACAAAAGCAAAATTGATCAATGGTGTAACAGCACACCAATATTGAAACCCATCAAAAACATCGTGCAACTCCAACGACAAAATTTATTCATCTATGTATGGTCTCCAATTAAACTGTAAAATTAAAATAACAATAAAATTGATTTAAATCAAATAATATAGTTAATTTAAATAATAATTAATAATAACATATTATACATACCTCTTTTTTGCCCTTAATGTCGATCTTCAGCCTGAACTCTTTAATATTAATATTGTTGTGCACCAACCCCGTGCCTTCAATTTTATGCCTCTATCTATATATCAATTAAAACAAAATTATGGCCATTTTGTTCAATAATTTTTATCAAAATAAATAATTTATAATTAATATTTTATATTAAAATAGAGAATTCATATTACCTTACGGCAAGTGGAAAGTCAACCGTGGTCGACTAATCGGTGTCAAAAACGGAAGTCTATGCCAAGCCCATGATTGTAGCAGCAGCAAACATCCATCGATTTCTATTGTATTATTATCATCCACGACTAATGATGCCTTGCACATCTCACGATACAAGAACGACAATATCGTCGATCCCCAGCTATATTACCTACTATTCACAAAATTTCTTAAAAAAAGAAGATATTGAGTGTGAACATAATTACTGGATTTATCCGACATCAAAATTCCCCAATCAACTACAATATATATGCTCGTGTTGCATATATAATTTCTTGCTCTGTACTATTTGGTTGCAGCTGAAATTGATTCTTCAATCATGACAACCTCACACGCCACCCTTTACACTCTGGTGGTATGGGCGTTTTCCCAAGAAACGCACTACAAAGTTGTGCCACATTATTGTACTCATGTGTCATTACCACCGGCATCCCATTTGTTTGGACCCTGAGTTGCATTGCCATATCCTCTAGAGTTATCGTACATTCGCCACATGGCTAATGAAACGTGTGCGTTTTTTGTCTCCAACGTTCAATCAACGCACTGATCAAACCTTTGACCAACTTGTATTCTCGCACAAATGTTACATACCAAAATCCAGCATGTTGCAAGTTTTCTTCTATTAATCGATGTGGCTTGGGCACATTATGTAGCCGATGACGAAGGACTCGCTGCTCGTCCTCCTGCAATTAAATAATACAAAATATTTATCACAATCATAAAATAATATTCAAATATTTATTAATAATAATTCATTAAACAAATATTTTATTCACCATTATTCCCAAATTAGTTGAAATATGTTCATTGCCAAGTTTCAGCAGTGGAATTTGGTCAGTCATTGGAATGAATCTGTAAAAAAAAAATTAAACAACAATATTTATAAAATCATTTAATATATATAATCTAATATAAACTAACTAACAAAAAAATTTATATAATAACTTATAATATAATAAACTAATAAACTAATAAACTAACAAACTAAACTTTTTAAAATATAACTTAAATGCACCCTTAATCAACTAATAAATTATTCTTTTATATAACTTAAACTAATAAACTATTTTTTTATTATAATAAAACTTAAACTACTAATAAACTAATTAACTAATTTTTTATATAATATAAATTCAACATCCAAATATAACTTAACTATTTAACTAACTACAAACTAATTAAATATTTTTTATATATAACTAACGACTGACTAACAAGCAAACTAATTAATTTTTTTAATATATAACTATCAAACAAACTAATTAAATAATTTTATATTTATGTATGATATAACTTAAACTAACAATAATATAGCTTAAACTAACAAACTAATTAACTAAAATTTTGTTTTACCCTAAACCCTAAACTAACAAACTAATTATTTAAAATAATAAACTAATTTAAATAATAAAAAAACTTACCTCGAATATACCGGCTCCCTTTCTTCTTCTTCATCTTTTCCCTTTCTCTCTTCTCCCTTTCTTTCTTTACATAACTCACGCATAAACCCCCAAATATATAACAATCCCCACCCACTCGGCTGCTTCAATTATATCATGCATAAACTCCCTTTCTTCTGCTTCAATTATAGCTACTGAAGGCTGCAATAATGCAGCAATAAGTGTTGCAATAATGCAACTGAATTCACGCTGCAATAATGCAGCTAGGGAATCACGCATGGGAGCAGGGGAGTAGCAGCAGTAGTCGAGTAGGCGTGCAGGGGCGAGCTGGAGAAGGCGTTGGTCGTCGGGACAGCATGGCGACCTATAGGTCGCGGGGAGTGCATGGCGACCTGGTAGGTCGCTGGGTGTGAATGGCGACCTCTTCCAACGACGTGCATGGCGCATGCAAAGCACCACAGCTCGCCCTGAGTACATGACGACCTTATTCCACTCTTCCTCGCATGCATGCAATGTAGGAGGTCGCCCAGAAGGCATGGCGACCTACAACTGCACTGTGGATTTCGTCCTATATCAGCAATTAATTCGGCCGACGCATTATCTCCTGAAATAATTCTTTCGAGAACATTATCTCGAGAATTTTGCCCATCCTTTTACTTTAATTATCGGAAATTCATTATCTTTATTAATTTATAGTATATACATTGTTAAACTATCTAATTTTATACTTATAAATTATTAAAATATTGATTTTTAAATCAACAACTTACAGTAAAATTTAAATTTAAATTTTATAAAATATGAGAATCAAATTTTAATAAATCAAATAAAATAAAATATTTTTTTCGATTTTCACAAAATAAAATATAAAATTTATAACGAAAAAGTTATTAACATAGTTTTTAGACATAAAAACAAATATTGTAGGAAATAAAGAACTTTCAGAAGATACTTTTGTATCTCGTAAGTTTTTAGATTATATCGTACACGGCGTCATAGGTGTTTATGGCTGATTGAGACTTTTCTTTGAACTCAACGATACCATTTTTTAGTATAAACAATTGAAATCATCACTTTTATAAACTTTTTTTCCATTGAACTCAAAAAATATGAATTTTAATCATTTTTATTTCGTTTTAATTAAGATGTAATCATTGAAGATTAATAGTCGTTAAACCTATAATGATTTGTTAACATGATACGATAAATATATAAATTAAAATTGTATCATTTTCATGTAGATGATATATCGATTAATTATTGATCACTTTTCTTTCATATTTATACACTTTTGTTCACTAATTTTTTTTTTTATAAAAAAACATAAGTTTTGGTCACTTATATTAATATTTTATTAAACTTGGGTCATTTGGACGTTGAACGTCGTTAGTTTGATGACATAGCCTGTTAGTAAAATGATTTAATTTTTATTTTAACTCCTACACTTTATAAAAAATATTGATTATGATTTTGTTTGTAAATTCATATTAGTTTAGGGATAACCTTAGAATTTATCCATTTTAAATTGTTTTCCCCTAACCCGTTGTTGTTCATCTTCTCCCTGTTTCTTCTTCAGACATCTCTTCTCCATTTGCTTCATTTGTCTTCTTTCAATGACTTATGTTGCATTTTAAGAATAATAAAACATTTCCAACTTCTGATAACAAATAATAACACCACAAGTTCATAGAAAAATGAGAGGATATGCATCTATAGATAAAATGAAGCTGAGTAATCTCAGTTATACAAATTAAAATTCAATTTTCAAAGATTGAGATTGCATAATGGAAAATCCAACAAGGAACAAGAAGACAAATCAATGGATCCAAATAACCCGATAACTAGATATCACTCTTCGTGATGATTTTTCCTTCAGAAAGTACATCTGGTGAAATATAATCAATGTATCCAAATAACCCTATAACTAGATGTAACATCCCTGACCCGTACCCGACCTAGATACGAATATGATGTGTCACATTTGACTTTTCAAAACATATGCAATCCATACATATGAACAAAATTAATTTTTTTTAATCAAAATAAAAAAGTATATACCTCTTAATAAGATAATAATTTTACATACATTTTTACATAAAAACCTTAATAATTTACATAAATACCAAAATGTAGGAGTTTACAAAATCGATCAGAGCATTTCAAATTAAAAGTATAATACATGCCAACCGTTTACAAAAGTAACATAAAAACCTACATTTAAATTGTCCTGATCTGATCTTCAAGTGATATGATATCCTCGATAACTCAGTCTTCTGCTCTCTTCAAACCTATGCGTGAGAAAATCACACGCTAAGTCGATGACTTAGTGAGGCAAATACTAAGAGTGCTAATCTTAATAATCAAAATATTTTATAAAGAATTCCAACTTATTTTCCATATCCCAAAGATATAATTATATATATTTCACTTTATCTAACTTGGTTTCAATTGCCCAATGTATACTATTGAGAACTCTAGGTATTTGAGTACTATGAGGTTGTGCACTAATGTTGTCACCATAGCTCGTAATTTGCACCGAATAACAACATAAAACCTTCGACTCTTGGCATGCCAACTATACATCTAATCCTCATACATATACTTTGGGCTATTAATCACATAATTATGTTCAATCATTATTTGAAGTGTTTCTTATTCACATAGTTTCTCTCTCATAGAGTCTGTTCATATTCACTAGTTCAAAGCTCACATTCACTTGCTCAAAGTTCACATTTCCATAATCGTATGATCATAAAACATAACTTGTATAATATAACTTGAATAAAACATTGAAATATAACATAAAAGAAATTATAATTTTTTCGATTGAAAACACTGAGGTTGGCTTATCGTAAGCCATCCTCAATTTTGTTGCAAAACTGAGAAGTTGCACTCATCTTTGCCTCACTGAAGTCTAATCCAAATATTTAACCCTTTCGATTCGCTAAGTAATATGTCGAGGTGATCGGGAGTCTATTACGTTTAATCACTACACAAAACAATCAAAAATCAATATCGTTCTTCGAATCATTTTTAACCAATCAGAATAACTTGTGATGCAAGAAACTATTACTTTCCATTTTATATCTAGAAGTATCGGTACTACCCTTCCAGTATCGATATTTCCCTTCAAGGGTATCGATACCTCCTCAAGGTGCCGATACCGAATTAGCATTCTGTAATCACATCGTAAAAATGGTATCGATACCTTCCCCTGGTATCAATACTACACACACAATATTGATTCCCTCTACATCTGGTATAAATACTACCTACACAATACCAATACCCTCTTCAACGAGTATTGATACTACCCTTAATAATTTCATAGATTTTTCTCTTGAAGTATCGGTACTGTTCTAACGGTACCGATACTCGAAGCCTAGAATTACCATATTTACTTTGAAAATCACCCAAAAAACCTCTCAAATCTATTATACCATCATTCCTTAAGCCTTTAAACTAAGATTCTTTCATTTAAACCAACTTGTCATCAATTACTACTCTTAAACATACTAAATTCTCACTAAAACACCTACATCTAAGAATCATACCATGTTTTCAACCAAGTTCTTAATCATTTCTAATACTCCTAAACATTTAATTAGCTCAATAAAAAGTTAAATATCTCAACAAAACTTCAAAAACTACTCCATATCAAAATTTCATTTCAAAACTCATTTTACAAAATCCTTTCAAATTCACTTATCTTGTTATTATACACCTCTAAAAACCTTCCTTAAGGATATATAATACCCAAAATTTCATTAACCAACCAAAAATTGAAGAACACAACAACTCTTAAAAGGAGAAAGAAGAAGAGAACATAAGTTTCCATAAACCTTATCCAATAACTCATGTTAAATATCTCTCCCAAAAAGAATTTTTAATTCAATCCATCAAAAGACTTCTTTGCCCTCCAAGTCTTCCATCTTTGCTAACAAACCTGAATATAATTTCCAAAATTAATCTTTATACTTTTCAACTTAATATAATTTAACTACTAACATTCTTTTCTTACCTTTTTTGTCACCGACCCAATGTTTGGGATGTTACACTAGATACGTGAATTCATCCACCGAACTTAATCTAAAATCCATGATCTTCGATGTCGAATCTTTGTTTTTGCTCAAGAACAAAAAAAAATTTGATTCTAGATCCTCACGAATCACTGTTAATCCCTATGGTCTCCGCGATATGTCGTACCACCGTCACCGCACCAGCCTTCGCGTACCTCATTTCTATGACGACTCGATCGAACAAATCATCCCCGGAGTAAAGCTCCAGTACTAAGTGAATATTTATTTGATCTTTGTAATCGTCGTGGAGGTCAATCACGTTCGGATGTGATGAACGTTCTCGATGATCTTTTGCATCACAAGGATTTTATTGGTTAACAACGCATTGGAGATGGAAACATGGTACTATTTCATCAATAACACCGCCATTGAAAAAACTCTAGTTTTCTCAACTCAATGTGATGGAGCCATCGTGGTGGTGAGTCTTTTTAGAGTTTTAATGGCGAATTATATGTATTTTTTATTATCTTCATTATTTTTTTTATGTATTTTCTTACAACTGATAACCCACCTATTTTGACTAAAATAATTATAACTAATAATTAGAAACAAGAAGGCTATTGCAATGGAGTAGAGATGTCTAAAGAAGAAACATGAAGAAGATGAGCAATATTAGGGGTTGGGAGAAAATTTATTAAAAAATGGAATGTTGGCCCTAAACTAATTTGAATTTACAAAAAGACTCATAATAAATATTTTTTTAAAGTGTAAGGGTTAAAATAAAAATTAAACCATTTCTAACGGGTCATGTCATCCAACTAACAACATTCAACGTCCAAGTGACCAAAACTTAATAAAACAATAATAGTGACCAAAACTTATGTTTTTTGAATTTGGTGAGCAAAAGTGTACAAATATGAAAGGAAAGTGACTAAACTTAATTTGCGTATTATCTACGTGGAAATGATGTAATTTTAATTATATATATTTATCGTGTCACGTCGGCAAACCTTTAACGGTTTTATGACCGTTAACCTTCAGTGACCACATCTTAATTAAAACGAAACAAAAGTGATTAAATCTTAATTAAAATGAAATGAAAGTAACCAAATCTTATGTTTTTTAAATTCAGCGAGGAAAAGTTTATAAAACTCAAACAAAGGTGACCATTTTTGTACTTTACCCTATTTTTTAAAGTGTAAACTACAAATTAAATATCACCAAATTTTAAGTGATGTATTATTTATAACACTAAACTTTTAATTGTTTAATTATAATATTAAATTTTGATTTTGATTTCAATTATATCATTGGATCATTAGATTTTAACGTCACGAAAATGTGAACATATATTTTCATAATTGTGATAATGTAGATATAATAACATCATTTTTACGCGGCTATTGATACCAAAAAAGCGACGTTAGTTTAGACACTAGACTTTAGAGGTGTATCAATTTTTTCAGTAAACTTTAAAAAGTTTCAGTTTAAGACACTGATCTTTTTTAGTTGTCATTGGTAGCTAATCAATGCATGTCATTAGTCGCCATTTATGATAATATGAATATTAAAATGTTCACATTTCACCTATCTTTCTTGTCATTAAATTGATTTTCCATGAATCTCAAATTAAGTCGATGAAAATTTTTCTAAAGGTTCAACGTGATAATACTCTAATCTCCTCTAATAGTCGTCCGATGAGGCTATTTTTGAGATATGATATTTTCATTCTCAGAATAAGGCTTCTCATCATAGATTTTTGAACAAGCACATCTGTAATACCTAATTTTTTTCAACCTACTTTTTTCGAGGCCCAAAACATTTTATTGAAGCCGATTTTGAAGTTTGGGACATTAGCCGACTTTCAACAAAATTTCAAGTAAGATCCAAGTGTTTTTAGGACATAATGTCTTTTTGAGATATAATAGTGTTTCAGTTAGCTTTCCAACGCATCTTGAAATGGCTCAATTATACATTAGAAACTTAAGATATGCTCATTTTAGCAAAGACAGTGTGTGCAGAAATTCAATACGGGTCCAATACAAGAATTTTCATTTATTCTGAATTTTTAATTATTTTATTGATTATTTGTGAATAAATTCAGCTTTCTACTTTCCATTGTTTATTTAGGGCAATTTAGGATTTTTTTAATTACGTTAATATTACTTTTCTTAATTAGTGTATTTAACATTAATTAAAAGATTATATAGTTTTTTTTTGCTTTTAGGGTTTTGGAGAGCCTATAAATAGGCACTCTTATTTTTCAATGAAGAAAAAATACGAGCAATAAAAGAAAACATTTGACTAAAGTTAATTAATTCGCTTTATTTTTTTTCTTATTACTTTGTTCAATTTTGGTATTGTTTTTATTTTATTCTTTTAAAATTTTTTTGAGGATAGTAAACCGAGGAACAAGGAAAAAACAACTTTAAACTAATCTTTATGGATTTAGCCTTCCTTGAGGCTACTTATTGAAAACCGATAATCTTTCTATGTTTTATTTTTTATCTTTATTTTATTTTTGTTGTTTCGATTGATCACAACCTTGATTTTACTTAAAAACTCCGTAGAATTAGAGAAGACTGAGGAACAAGGAACAAAGACTTTTAAATAATATTCATAGATTTAACCTTTCTTGAAGTTTTTCGATGAAAAACAATGGTGGGTTTTAATTTTTTTATTTAGTTATTTATTTTGATCTAATTTTAATTTTTTTCCTTTTTTGGGGTTTTATATTAAGTTAAATGACACGAGGACCCGATTCAAATCCTTATAGAATCTATATGTTTTTATATGTTTAGGGGATAATTGTTAAAAATAAGACCTGATATTTGGGTAAAATTATCTTTTATTCCTCAACTTACAATTTACAACAAAGAAGTCCTATTTATACACAAAGCAATTGCCATAACTAACTCAATAACTAAAAGCTAACAAATTGTACAGCTAAGTTAAACTAGTTAACACTTTCTACACTCCCCCTCAAGTTGGTGGTTGAAAAAATGTCTTTAAACTCCAACTTGGAAACCATATATTCATGTTGATGTACACCCAAGGCTTTGGTCATCAAGTCTACTTGTTGCTCCTCTGTTTTGATATGATCAGTTTGTATCAAACCTTCTTGAATTTTTTCTCTGAAAAAATGACAATCTATTTCAATATGTTTAGTTCTTTCATGGAAAACCGGATTTGCTTTTATCACACATCAGCTTAGCTGGTTCCATGCTCTTCAAACCCAACTCATTCAACAAATCTCTCAACCAACTATTTCAGCAGCTGTTCTTGTCATGCTTCTATATTCTGCTTCAGCAGAAGAGCATGCAACATTGTTTTGTTTCTTAGACTTCCAAGAGATCAGAGATATTCCAAGTTTAATGCAAAAACCTGTTACATATCTTCTAGTTATTGGACAAGCAGCCCAATCAGAATCACAATAAGAAAACAACTTGCATTCACTTACTGCACTTAATAAAATCCTCTGACCTGAATTTTTCTTAATGTATCTTACCACTCTTAATGCAGTCTCAAGATGGGATTGCTTTGGTTTATGCATAAACTAACTTAGAAAATGTACTGCATAAGCAATATCTGGCATTGTGTGAGTAAGATATATCAGTCTACCTATAAGCCTCTGAAAAACAGACTTATGTCATAACAATTGCTCATCTCCACAAAGTGTTTCATCATATTCAGCTTTAGTGAGTTTCTTGTTTTGCTCTAAAGGAGTCATATCTGGTTTAGCTCCCCCAGTTCCAGTTTCTTCAATCAGTTCTAAAACATACTTTCGTTGATTCAACACAATCCCTTCTTTTGATCTTAGAACCTCCAATCCTAGAAAGTATTTCAACTCTCCAAGATCTTTCATTTTGAAGTTCCCATTCAAAATATGCTTAAGTCCATTATCATTACTTCATTGCTACCAGTAATTAAAAGGTCATCAACATAAACCAACAAGACACCAATATCATTCCCTTGATGTTTTGTAAATATTGAATAATCATGCTTGCTTTGCATGTAACCAGCTGTAAGTAATGCTTCTGTTAGCTTCAAGTTCCATTGCCTAGAAGCTTGTTTCAGTCCATAAAGTGATTTATGCAACCTACAAACCTTAGACTCCCCCTGGCTGCAAAAACCATCAAGAAGTTCCATATAGACTTCTTAAACTAAATCACCTTGCAAAAATGCATTGTACACATCCATTTGATAAAGAGGCTAGGAAAAAAATGGAGGGAAGAGTAAGAACAGTTCGGAAAGTGACTAACTTAGCAACTGGGGAGAAGGTATCCACAAAGTCAACTCCTTCTCTTTGATTGAATCCTTTAGCAACAAGGCGAGCTTTGAAATGCTCAACATCTCCATTGGCCTTGTACTTAATTTTGTACACCCATTTACATCCTATTGGAATTTTCCCTGAAGGCAGAGTAACTACAGACTAAGTGTTATTTGACTCCAAAGCATCAATCTCTTCCTTCATGGCTTAGATCCACAAATGGTTGATAATGCCTTCAGCATAGGTTTTAGGTTCAATTAATTGAGAAGTGGATGATAAGAAACTCTGAGTTTTGGAAGGTAAATGAAAATAAGAAATGAAAATAGAAATACGATACTTACTTGGAAGAGATGAAGATTGGTATGATTGAATATAGTCATGTAACCAATTAGGAGATTTGACAACCCTAGTAGATATTCTTTGAGGTGGTCACTGATTTTGAGGTTGAATAGGTGAACTAGGAGGACTAGTTGAGACTTGAGGTGATGCAGAAGAAGAAGAATAAGAAGGATAAGACAAATTAGGTAAAACATAATGTACTGGAGGATATGATGTAGAAATATCAAGAGTAAGAAAGTCAAAATCATCAACAACAGATTGAGTAGGGAAAAAAAGAAGACTTGTTGATTGGAAAGGAAAAAGGAAACACAGTCTCATGAAATACCACATCACGATTGGCAAAAAACACTTTATATGAAGATAAAAAAATAGATAGCCCTTTTGAGTTGATGAATAACCCATAAATACAGAAGGTAATGTCTTTGGTGAAAATTTATCCTTATAGTTGACTTTAGTTCCATAGAAAAGATAACCAAACACTCTTAGATGAGAAAGATCAGGTGGTTTTTGATAAAAAAAAACTTCAAAAGGACTTTTCCAATTTAAAACAACAGTAGGAAGTCTGCTAATGATATAACATGTTAAAACACACTCACCCCAAAATTTTATAGGCACATGAGAGTGAAAATGAAGAGCACGTGCTACCTTTAAAAGATGTTTATGCTTGCACTCAATAACCCCATTTTACTGCGATATATGAACACATGAGCTTTGGTGAATGATTCCAAGAGATGAGAAAAGTTCAGAACAATGATCACTAAAAAACTCACCACCATTATCACTGTGAATATACTTAACTGAGGTAGAATGATGAATTCAAACAAGGGTAAAATATTGTTTGAGAAAAAGGATTGCATATCTCTTAAGTCTCAACAAATAAACCCAAGACATTCTAGTATAATCATCTACAATAGTAAAAAATGATCGATAACCACTATTTGTTGAGATTCTATAGGGACCCCATAAGTCAAATATGAACCAAATCAAAAAGTTTAAGTGATCTAGAAGAACTAATAGGAAAAGGTAACCTTGACTGTTTTGCAAGAGGGAATACATAACATTGTTTAACAGAGTTTTCATTTAAGGGAATGCAATATAAAAAAAGAGTCTTATGTATTTTAGCAGTAGTGACATACCCTAAACGTGCATGCCAAAGTATTATATTATTAACAAAAGAAACAAACATACAACCAAAATCAGGCTTACATTCTGAGGATGACAAAACATAATTACAATGCTTAGAATACAAACCAGAAACAAGATCCGTCGAATAAAAAACATAGAGACCATGAGACTTCCTACCAATCCCCCTCATCTTCCCAGTGAAGAGATACTGCAAAATGCAAAAATGAGGATAGAAGACAATGTTGTAATTTAGGTCTTTAGTAGTTTTGATACTGATAAAAGATTATGATGAAAGTTAGGTACAAACAACACATTGGGAATAACATCAGTTGAATCAAAACAGAAACTACCAGTGTGTGTAATAGGGACAATTTTACCATTAGGTAAATGAACACAACGAGAACCAGAATCACATGAAGTAAGAGATTGCAAACAATGGATTTCAGACACCATATGATCAGTAGCACCTGTATTAAGTATCAAACGAACATAATCAGAGTGATTAGGTGAAAAATTAGATCCAAATACCTGCTAAGTTGACTGTTGTATCAACCGAGGGAGGTTTATTCAAAAGCTCTAGAATCTGATTATACTGAGTTGTTGTGAAAACTAGAGCATCATGAGTATTATTAGAATCACCAGAACATGATTCACGATCAGAATCAGGCAATGAGGTGTTGGTAACAAGAGCAGCCTGAGGACCCTTCTTCTTAGTGAATTTGAAATCAGGAGGAAAACCATTTAAGCGATAACAACTTTCACGCTTATGACCCTTTATCTTGCAGAACTCACAAACTCCATTAAAATGCCTTCGATCAGAATTTCCAGAAGCACTGGAATACATTGCAATTACTCCTGAAACACCAAATAGATGAACTCGTTGTGCTTCTTCTTCCACAATTATAGAATATTCTTTATTAACAGTCGACAAAGGTTTCATAAGCAAAACTTGACTGCGAATTGTTGAATACTTATCGTTAAGACCCATAAGAAATTGTAACAATTTCTGCTGAGCAAGATGCTTAGAGTTCTGCTGAGAAGCATCATAATTGCAAGTTGAAAAAGGAACTAAAGCATGATACTCATCCTATGACAGCTTTAATCGAGTGAAATAAGTTGAAACAGTTGAATCACCTTGAGATAAAGTTGCAATTTCCCGATACAAAAAAAAAAAATCAAAATCCACCAACCTTATCGAGTCGCCCCTTCAAATCAGTCCAGACATGAGCAACACTTGAAACAAATATAATTCCAGCAAAGAGATCATTGCTCACCATATTGAGAATCCAGGATAGGACAAACACATTACAACGTTCCCACTGAGAATGTAAGAACTCATCATAATCCTCTTTGCAACAGGAACCATCAACAAAACCTAGCTTGTTCTTTGCTAACAGCGCAATCTTCATAGAACGACTCCAGATATTATAGTTGTCAATGACCAAGCGGTGAGAAACAAGAACACCGCCCGACGTATCAGACGGATGCAGGAACAAGGGGTGATTAAAATCGAGCACGGTGGTGGTGGTGTCAGAGGAATTCATTCAGTCGTAAGAAACCGCCCAACGAATGTGAATTAACCGGAAATGAAAGAATAAGGGTTGAAGGAAAACGAGTAGATATGAAAACGGCCCAACAAACCACTTGAGCTAAACTGATACCATGTTAAAAGTAAGACTTGATATTTGGGTAAAATTATCTTTTATTCCTTAACTTACAATTTACAACAAATAAGTCCTATTTATACACAAAGTAACTGCCATAACTAACTCAATAACTAAAAGCTAACAAACTAACAAGCTGTACAGCTAAGCTAAACTAGTTAACACTTTCTACAATAATTATGCGGCCATTTTTTGTTTAGTTTTTCTTTTTTTTTTCTTTTTTTTTGTTTAGTTTTTTTTCAAGTAATTTCATTAACTTTAGTTACATCACAATTTAACCATTTTTTGTTTCAATTATGCCGTCATTGATTTCTTATTCCCTTTTAATTTTATTCCATTTTTATTATAATTAAGATTCTTAATATCCTTCAATTTGCTCCCTTATTTTTTCATCTTTATTAATATTTCAATTACTTGTTTCCCTTATTAGTTTTTATCATTAATATGTTTGGCTTAATTTTAGGTTTTATTTATTCATATTTCTTCATTTGTTTGCATTGATGGACATATTTAATATTTGATTTCACATGTCTTTTATTATTTATTTAATTCTCGTGTTAATTTAGTTCAAATTTGTATTTATATTTTATATTTTTTTATCCATGATACTTTGACTTTTTACATTATTCATGCATATTATATTTTCTTATTTTTTAAATTTTATTTTATTTTACAATAATCAACTATCAAAAGTAAGTAACTCAAATTGAACTTTTAAAATTTTAATTAAATCTCAAATTTCGCAATCAAGACAACCGAGTACTCGTGTGGTACCGAAAGAGCAATTCAATAGTGCTCATCCTTCCTCGATTGTAATCGATTCCCGAATCTGAAAATTCTCTGGTAAGATACAGATCCAGTAAATTTGTAACACTTAGGTGTCTGATCTATCTAATTCAAAAAACGATCGATGGTGACTCCATCATTAATTCCAAGTCGAGATACGAACCCGAGAACACCCGAAGGACCGTTGCAACAACACATCAAATCCTTCAAATTTGAGAACACTTTAAAACCCCAAAATGATAGTTTTTAGTAATATTGTGACTCTCACATAATGATCCAATAAATATACTCATAACGGGTTAGTTCAGTATGTTATTCTCCAACACATACCTATGTATTGATTTTGACATCTCTATATCAATGATGACACTTTATCATCAATCAACTATATATTAGATTTAATGCATTATTATTGTTTAAGCTCACAATATACTTGATTAAGAACTTTAAGAATAATCAAACTATTCCCATGACTTCATTACAGTTTATATTATTTATATAATAAATAATAACTGAAATAATAATGACAATGTCTTATATTAATAAACAAAACAAAATAAATATATTGTTACAATCATCTCATTACTCAACTTGGGGCATACTCTAATAATTTAATGAATTTTATAAGAATAAGCATACTAGCATATTATGAACTCATCGTTTCATTTACTTTTATAACATTTAATATTATCAACATAGTTCATTATGCTTACTCGAAGTCTAGAGTGTAGCCTATCTCAAATCATCAGACTACCTTATTCACAATATTCCTAACTTTATTATGCATCATATATTGTAATTACCAGCCTAGGATAAACCTCTAGTATATTAAGGTGATCTTTATCACAATAGTTTCATAAATATCTATATAGTAATTTTTTTATCTAACCCGTTACAACTTGGCCCAAAACACAGTCAATTAAAATACTCTCGTAGACCCAATTAGAGCCCATCTAATAAGTCTACCCCTAAACCAACCTACTAGCTCAAGGTGCATCTGACCCATCTGTCATGCTTAGGCTTATTAATCCTGCCTAAGGAGCAATACCTAACTGAGGCCCAAAACCTTCGGGTTGAAGGTAAGCTGTCAAAACCAAACCAAATAGTCTCGAATTATTCCACTAACTTGAACCGAACCATCACTCAAATTAATCAACTAATCGAATTGACTCAATAACCGTTAACCATTAACTTTTACTCCAGTCGTTGACTTTCACTTTGACTCGTTTTATGAATTTTATCGTATTTTACTCGTTTTGATTTGAAAAATAATATATATTTTTTATGTAGGTTTTAATCATGTTAGATCTGGTACTACTAGCAGCAAAAGAAATGAATGTGCTCTGTGATTTTTGTTCTTTAGATGTGTACGTGTCTCACTTGTTTTAAATATTTACATATGTTGTTGCTTGAAAATTTTATGTAACTCATCCTGATTAGATTATTTTGTGTAACTTAATATGACTAAATTATTTTGTGTAAAAGTGTTATTTTGTAAGTATGCCAATTACATATTATTTACTGATTCATCTATATGTCAGATTGATGTTCTAGACTGAAAAAATATCTTTATATTTGTATATCATATTGTATAGAGCCCAAGTTAATTCGGGCTTTGAATTAATAGTAAAAATGATTTTTAATTTAATCAAATTATATGACAAGTATGTTATATTCTAGCTCTTGTTATATTTATGCGCATTTGATATACATTAAGGCTTGACATAGTAATGATAATGTAAAATAAAAATAATAAAGTTTTTAATGTTAGTATATTTTCCTTCAATCTTTATTTATATAAATATATTGTATGAATGTTTAGTAATTTACTGAACCTTGTCAGATTGCAATTATTTGTTAATCATTTTCAGGTTAATAGTTTTTATTTATTTATTTAGGGCTTGAGAGATAAAGTATTCGATTGTGATCAAATAAGAAAACATATATTAGTGTGTGTTAAATTATGTTTTGTTTTGAGACAATGTGAGAACTTTTGGGGCTGTTTGTGAACTTGGCATGTTGTTGGTGCTTATGACATATAATGATACGTATTAATTTTTAATTTTAATGGTTGAATAAAGGTTTTAAGTTTGTTGGTATTATGATTAATGTTGTAACATGGATCAAACATGTCTACGTTGACCAAAATATTTTTGTCTTGTTTATATGTCTGATCATTTAGACAAATTATAATATGGTGATATAACGAGTAAAACTTATAGGAAGTATGAAATGACTAATAATAATGCACAAAATATTAGGACTTTTTTCAATTTACAAGGGTAGGGGAAGAGTGCATTCACAATGTGGGGTGACACTGCTTAAATATTAAGGGTTTTTTAATGATTATTTTTGAAAAATATTTTTTAAATATATTTTTTTAAAAATATATAAACATGACATAGCCCAGATAACGATTTCTTAATGGATGTCATAGTTCAGACACTTAAAAGAGTAACTATAAAACATTAGATACTTATTTCGAGTAAAAAAATAAACACTAAAAATTAATTCTATGTATAATTTGATCATTTTTTTTTTCTTTCCATAAAGTATATTTTTTAAAGTAAGAAATGATATAATTTGAATGGGCCGGATTGAAAGAAATGTCGATGAACCAATTTTGTACAGCCCAACGGCCTCTACCCAGTCCAATTTCTTTTCCCCCCACCCTACTTTATTTCTTTTCTTTTTTTTTTTTGCCGCCGTTTGTTTCCAGTTCCGTTTTGCTGCTTTCCCCTGCTGTTGCCGATTACTGTTGACCTTGAACTGTTATTGCATCTTGCTGATTTCTGCTCGTTTGGCTGCTCATCTGCTGCTACTTGCAGTGTTGGGTCCTTCCTCTCCTTTTCTCAAGTTTCATTGTTTGGTTTCTTATAATATTTCGAATTATGGGTTCTCTAATGAGATCTTGTAGTTTATAGTCGAAAATTGTTTTCGATCATTAATATTTTCTCTTATGATTTAGGATTTCTTTTTGGGTATTGGAATTTAATGTTTAATTAAAAAGGAATGAATTCGTCATATTTATGTTATTGGATGATCGTAACCGTATTTTTTTGTGAGTTGATGTTAATTGAAGTTTTAGTTTGTGATTAGAGGACGACTTTGATTATAATTTTCCTAGTTTGGAACAGTCTTGAATTTCTAACCCCTTTTAAACGATTTTGTCATCAAATTACTGTTTTTTTAAAAAATGATTTTATAACACAGAAACTGTTGCACTGCCAACCAGTTGATCCATGGGTCTGGCTTGTTCAATCGCCAGACAGATTTCAACAGCATTGATACTTGCATATTAATATTTTCCAAATTGATAAATTCCAATTTAAAGAAAAAGAACATAAGAGCAAATTAACAAGGTCTTTTAAAAATAGAAATAATATATGCTCACGCACTGTAAATGCCTTTCAATTAGGATAACAACTGTGATTCTATGAGCTAAGAGATAGACGGCGTTGCTTTCGTTCTGAAATCTATGGGAGAGAGTTTAGTTTTATTTTTGACATGGTATGCTTTGAGGTCCACCAGGAATGGCAGGAGTGTGCGTGTTAAATCTCAAATGGTCGAGAGTTATCTATTAACATATACTGCATTGTACTTACCCAGATTAATAAAAAAAACTGATTTAGAAGAATACCCTAATCATACGGCTTTGGAGAGTTTTATATGATGATTAAGCAGAGATTTATAGCGGTGTATATTTTTATCTTGAAGCTTGGGATTTTAGCCTGAATTTGGTTAATTATAGTGGTGTATATATTTTTATCTTGAAGCTTGGGATTTTAGCCTGAATTTGGTTAATTATAGTGGTGTATATATTTTTATCTTGAAGCTTGGGATTTTAGCCTGAATTTGGTTAATTATTGTTTGGGCTAATTTCAGAATTTGGGTATGTTTTAGGAAATGAATTTAATCTGATAAGGTGTTTATTGTTGTCTTTTGTTTTTTAAAGAAGTATCTTTTAGCTTCGAATATGGAATGTTCATTAAAAATTATGGGTTTTGCAGAGTTCAGTGTATAGAAGGGCAATTGGTAAGGACCAAAAGGTGCAGCAGCACATTTCGGTCTTCGAGGTAGAGGGTGTAACCAATCTGCAAGTTCTTTAGTGAGTTCAACTATTCCAGATTTGAGCACTAGGGTCTTGAGCTTTGAATAATCTTCACTGGTGTTTAGTGACATAATTTCCTATACTGTTAGAATCAGGCTCTGGGTTTATAATTTGCTTGTGTATGCATGCCATTGGGAATTATCAGAAGAATTCCAAAGGATTCCAGTAACTTCTATTTCTGTACTTACATATAATAGTGTTTGGAGTGAAGTTTAGTCTGGTGATGCCATTTCATGGTTCTCTAATTTAATTATTCTTCATTGAGGTTGTATTTGGCTTTTTCTGCTTTTGTTTCCTGCTTTGGATTGCCTCTTATACTGTTAAGAGTTGGTTTCCATTTCCTAGTGTAGTCTAAGAGTTGTATTCTATGGGTTTTCTCTCTTTTGACGGAGCTTATACTCTGATCGTTTGAGATGTTTAATAAATACTATCGTTTTTGGCTGAGTTAAAATAAAAATATGAATATGGTTATTCACGATTGAGGTCAATCAACATCTTTTTGTATGTTGTGTTACCTGTAGGTGATTCTAGATGGGAGAGTCCCTGGATGGGGTGAAGGGAAAGAGGGTGGTTTTCGTTACGGTGGGAACAACACGTTTTGATGCACTTGTTAAAGTGGTGGACTCTCAGGAAGTTAAGGATGAATTACTGAGAAGAGGATACACTAATCTTCTCATTCAAATGGGTCGAGGGTCTTATCTTCCTACGAAGGTATATATCAGAACTCTGAGTGACTAGTGAATAGCTCCTCATTTTAACTTGTATGAGGTAATGAACTAATGTTCAATAAGTTCTGATGGGATAAAAAGAAGCGATTATTGTAATTTCTTTGATCAAGTATGTGATGTGAATTTATGGATATGAGTTCAAAGAAGAACAAGAAATATAGAAAGTATCAAAATCTTCTAAGAGGGTTCTATGTTAAGTCAAATCCTTCTACCGGATTCTATTTTAAGTAATTCACACTTTTGTTATTAATTTGCTGGTTGCTTTGTCTGGCTCAAACATTTAATGATGAAGATGCTAGATATCCAAATTAGTCTATGCCACTTTTCTTTTGAACCGAAGATTGTGTCCTCTTCTTCCTTTTGTTCTGATTCTTGCGATTTTCCTAAGGTTATTTTTTTAATGTAGTCTACTGGTGATGATGGATCTTTGGCTGTAGACTACTTCACATTTTCTTCAAGCATTGTGGAACATTTGAAATCTGCATCTCTTGTGATCAGTCATGCAGGTAACTCTTGATATATATATATATATATGTATCCTTTTTACCCTGTTTTTATCCACCTTTCTCTGGTAAAAGGTTATTACTACTTTCCTCAGCTTTTATATGCAACACATGATCTGATATGGCACAACTTCTCGAAGTCATTCATAAGCTTAAAGATTTGTTTCATTATTCTGAAACTGCTATTTCTGTGGTTGTCATCAAGTATTACTGCTACAGTTGTGTATATATTGTAAAATTCTTCCCCAAAAAAAAAAACAAAAAACAAAAACTGACCCTCTTAAGGAACTGGTTCCATCTATCATGCAGGTTCTGGGAGCATATTTGAGACCATGCGGTTTGGCAAACCTTTAATCGTGGTTGTCAATGAAGATCTGATGGATAATCATCAGAGCGAGCTAGCTGAAGAATTGGCTGAGAGAAAACATTTATATTGTGCTCGCCCTCCGACACTTCACCTAACTATAGCCAGTATGGATTTGAAGTCTCTTGTTCCATACTCTCCTGGAGATGCCACACCGGTGGCCAAACTCATAAACAGGTTTCTTGGTTTTCCAGAAGATTGACGGGGTTGAATATACTGTAAGAAACAGGATTCCTAGGTAAAGCTTATTTTCTAATAACCAATTGGCCCAACTGAAGTTTATTTGTAATATATCATGGTTTGGATGTATTAGATGCATGGATGTAAATGTAGTTCACGTTGGCCGGTGTTCACCCTTAAATCTATTTTTTTTTATGTCAGATCGTTTAATTGATGATGTCCATTCTTAAATTATATTTGTGCTCAACACCTAAAAGAGAAAAATAATTTTGTTACCCTCGCATATTTTTGGATCTGTCGTTGTATGTCAACTTGTGTATTGTCTAATTTGGCCGATTTCCTTTTCCTTGTTTTCGGTTTTTTCATATTCTTGGGAATTTTTGGATAACATAGATAACATGTGATCAAATTGTTATTTTTTTAAGTCAGTGATCATTTTATAATTTTTTATAATTAGAGAACTCAACAAAAAATGCTTCACAAGTTGAAGATTATATACAGATTTTACCTTTTTTGCAAACATGAGCAACCGAAGTAGAGTTTAGGAGGGCAGAGGCGCAGAGCAAGGACTTGCCAACCCGTATTCTAGAAATAACTCGAAATTCAACAAAACCGGCAACAATTATTCTCAATTTATTAGTTGACTTTTTTAAAACCTTCCCTTATAGTATTACGTCACAAAATTATGAAGGAAAAAAACAACGTTTTCAATCTAATTCATTACTTCTGCCGTTCTAAAATTGGGCTTCAAGAAGCCTCTCAACTTTTTTCTTCAATCATTTCCACTTTAAATTCATAAATATGAAAAATGAAGGATCAAGGTTCATTTAGTCCACAAACTTAGCTATTTTTCACATTAGTTTTTGAATTTTTTGTGTGTTACCCCTTTAATTTTGATTCCATAACACAAGTTAGTCCTTCAGTCTAACGTTGTTTGTCACTACCCAAATTTTGAGCTAGGAGTTTGAAGTAAATTTTTTAAATTTGATTTTTTTAGGATTAGTTAGAATTTGGACTAAATTGAAAGTTTTGAGAAATCCAGAGTTGAAAACCGAATTTTTAAAATTTTGGGGACAATTTGAAAATTCTTGAAAACTTGAGGGGTAAAATTAAATTTCAAGGAAAGTTTAGTGTTTAATTGAAAGAATTTAGAGCTTAGGGGTGATTTGTAAATATTTAAGAATTTGGGGTTAAAATGAGAATTTTCTAAAGTCTTGTGCCAAAAACTAAAACCGTAAGAAAATTAGGGGTTGTCGCAATAATTTCCCCACTATTCCTTTTTATTTGTTTTATAGACTTAATAGTATCTGATGCCTCAAACTTCTTCGAAAACTTATTGTGATCCCTCATGTTTTTGCGCTTAATGTAGCCTTTAAATTGAAAAAAAATTAATTTGGCTTTTTGGCCAATGAAATCGAACATTGATGGTTGCAATGTTGATGTGATAGTTAACTATGTTGATATGACAGTTCATGATGCATATGATATGACATGATGAACCATAATGCATATGTTTTGATTCATGGTATTGATGTGATAGTGCATGATAGATGATAACAATATAAAATAGTTAAATTGATTTTTTTTAATCAAATTTAAGGGTTAAATTAATTTTAAAAAAAATAATTTGAGTGCTTATCTAACCGCTTTTAGAAAATGAAATAAAATATTTTAAATGTAAAATATTTAAATATAAAAATTAAATTACTAAAAATACCACTCCCTCCAATCCTACTAAATCTGTTACTTATTACTTCTTAACTTCTTAAAGTCAAAACTTTTAAACTTTGACTATTTTTATTTTAAATATTTTACGCAATTAAATTTTATAAAATATACATTTAAAAACTATTTGATTGAAGATTTTCAAAATATTTTTTTTATATTTTTATCAATAATAAATTTTAAATGATAATGAATCAAAATAATAATAATAATAATAATAAGTCAATAATAGATAGATTTAATGTGACAAAATGAGTATTAAAAAATTAAAAATTATATCACAAGTTATAAAATATTAAATTTTAATTTAAAAAAATATAATATTGTACATTATTATATATGTATGTAACGTATAGGCACAAAGGTAAATTAACCATATTCACATAGTCGAATTAATAAAACTAATATACTTTTAATTTTATGTACATATTGATCATCTTTAAAGATCTCATTCACTTTTATATCATACATGTAAGCACACTAAAGATGTCTATCTTATGTGATGAGTTAATTAGATTTTCCAACTATGGTGTCGTGGCACATTAAGATGTTAATTGGATGTATGCTCTAATGTTATGTGACCTAGACTTCATCCAAGATACTCTATAAGGGTATAGTAGTCGAGCGTACGTTCTTGTTGCATGTGTGACTCAGGTTTCACCCAAGGTACTTGATAATTATGGGTCAATGAATGTACATTTCTGATGTATATATGATTAAAGTCTCATTCAATGTACCATGTTAGTAGTCTAGAGGGATGTCAATTATCAAAACTGTGACACGAGACTACATCATGATATCTACTTGTGTATTGTGGATTATGTTGTGATAATGATATTGCTTCTCAGAATAAAATTGTTGGCATTCTTATGTTATGAATGCATGCATTGTATGTCATTGAGTTTGTTAGCTTAACGTTCGAAATGTGTTTTCATTCACTGGATCTTATGTGGAGATTTAAGGAGCACATTATCGAGTTAAAGTTCTACTATATCTTTTTTTTTTTCGAATTTGGAAATGAGGCTATTACCAGTACATCAACCCTTTGTACACAAGTGGGGATGCCATTTAAGTCCCTAAGTAAGATGGGTCTCAAGAGAGCAAGAGGAGAATCAAAAACCACATAGGAGAGATCATGATCAACGTTGTATTTAGCCATGTAGTCTATTGCATAAGTAGCTTCTCAACGGATAATATGGAAGTAGACGCTCCAAGCGTTGTTACAGAGATTAGCAATGAACCTGACCAAGTTATGCGAGCTTGCAAAAGAGGGGGGAGATAGCATTTTGAAAACATATTCATTATCCATCCGGACAACAACTCTTTCAAAACTGTTTGCCCAAGCTAATTTCAACCCTTCAAACACCCCCCAGAGCTCAGATTGAATAACTGAAGAGTAGCCTAGCTGTTTGTTGAAATCCAATAAGAAATTCCCTTCGAAGTCCTAGAATAAACCACCACCAGTCGAACCAAAGCTTGACAAGTGAGAAACAGCGCCATCTGTGTTAATACAAACATCTCCTCTAATAGGGGGAACCATTGGATTGTTTCCACTGCTGGAGACAAAACTTGGGTGGAAGTATCGTTTACAACATCATAGAACTTTGCCCAGGTGAGACTAGTTTGAAGTAAAGATGGTAATTCAATGTTCATACCCTGAAAAAGCTGAATGTTGCGTCTTTTCCAAGCTTGCCAAGAAATAGAGGAGAAGATGGTGTGCCAAGGGCAATCAAAAGTTGTTATGTATCTCGAGCAGTTTAAATTAGTCATGATCCAATCAGCTAAGGGAAGATCAAAAAATCGTCACAAGCTAGGAATTGAGTTAAAGAAGACCAAAGACTACGAACCAGAGTGCAATCCCAGAGAATGTGTAAGGTAGTTTCAGCCGGAGCATCGCAGCTAGTGCAACTTGGGTTCTAAGCAAGCCACAACGACGTCTATTTTGATTCGAGAGAATTTTTTTCTTTCACAGTAAGCCAAAGGAAGCGGCGGATTCTTTCAGGAATTGAAAGTTTCCAAATAAGTTTCCAGCAATGATCATTATCATTCCAAAGAGTGAAGCAAATAAGATTATACGCCCTCTTTGGGGAGAATGTCTCTTTGAACTATCCATCCAATAACATCAATCTGGTCTGCGGGAATGATTGGGGAGCTGAATGTAGTAGAAATATGGGACAACAATTGGGGATAGAGCATGGTGCAAAGTCGACCAATTCCAATAGCCATTGCTAGAAATAAAATTACCAATCAGGAGGTCTTCTGCAGTGTTGATTCCAGGATTAGCATAATCCTTGAGAGGCCTAATTTCAGGAATCCAATTGTCTTTCCAGAAATTGATAGATTCGTCGTTCCCTGCAGACCAAGCTAAGTTAGTATAAAAAATAGGCCAGACTCCAACAAGCAGGGACTGAGCTCCGTTAGGGCCCAAGGGCCCCCTACCCCTATTAAAATTTGTAAATTCGATATAATTTTGGTTTAATAGTATTTTAGTTCATATAAAAAATATTTAAATTTAAAATATATAAATATTTATTAAATATTTAATCAAGTAGTGGTGGAACTAAAGAATGATAAGTAAGTGTTCTCAAATTTTTAGTTTAATTATAATTTAGGTCATTGTAAGTTTAAATATTAGACAAATTAGAAGTTGTCTTGTGAATTTTGAGTTTTTTTTATTATAAATTTAAGGTGAATACAAGGTAGTATATATACAAAGATTTTCAATTATTTGACAATGAACGCTCATACCCCTACATACACAGTGCTTGAACTCGGGACCTCAAGGATAACAACAACTCCCTTAATCACTAAGGTCGCTTGTTCATGCTGAATTTCGAGTTTAAATACCTAATAAGTCTTTATATTTTTCTTAAATAATCTAATATTTCGGCCTCTATCAATATTTAATTTTGGCTCCGTTCCTGACAACAAGGAAACACCAAAGATGAGAGCTATTAGCATGAGCAATAGAAGACGGGCAATGAGAGTATTTTTCACGAAGAAGAAGAAACCAAAATGCATCTGGAGTATTAATTAGATCATTACATATTTTCATGAGAAAAACGGTATTTGTATTTCGGAGGCAGCGGATGCCCATTCTACTGTTCTGAAGGGGTTGGCAAAGAGAAGACCAGTTGACCAAGGCGATTCAATTAGTATCCCAGCTCCCTCTCCAAACAAAATGACGAATAAGCTTCTTGATTCTGTCGCAGATACTAAGAGGTAGTTTACATGATTGCATAATATACGACGATATACTCAGAAGAATGTATTTTCTCAAAGTGATTCGGTCAGTAAAAGAGAAATTTCTAGCTGACCAACCATTAAGTTTCTACTGGACCTTATCAATCAAAAATTGGAAAAGAGGCTTAGACGAACCAATGTGGCGAGTTGGGAACTCGAGATACATTCCCACATCAGTGATTTCTTGAAATCCAAGATGGCTGCAAATCTCATTGCGTGCAACTTGACAAGTATTAGGGGAGAAAAAAATCTTTGTTTTGCTCTTGTTGACAATGTGACCTGAGTAATAGCCAAAAGTCGATAGGATAGAGTTAATATTTACATCATTTACCATGTTAGCCTTAGCGTAAAGCATCATGTCATCGACGAAAAATAAATGCGAGATTGGGAGGCCATGTCTAGCAAGTTAGAAAGATGTCCATTGTCCAGAAGAAACAGAAACAGAAATATGATGACTTAGTCTCTCCATGGTTAAATTGAAGAGATATAGTGATAGGTGATCACCTTGGCGGATACCTCTGCGAGGTTTAAACTCTTGACTTAGATCACCATTCCATTGAACCTTAATGGAATAAGTTGAGATGCAATGAGAGATTAACCTAATGAGATCACTTGGTAAACCAACATATAATAAAGTATCTTCAATAAAGTTCCAACTCAAACGATCAAAAGCTTTACGAAGGTCGATCTTAATCGCCATCCAACCTTTAACCCTTTTTTTGCATGCATGGAATGAATAATTTCTTGATTAATGATGATATTTTCTGAGATTCTCTGACCCTTCAAGAAACTGGTTTGGTAAGGCCCGATGAGTTTCGGAAGGACATGCTGTAACTGACGAACAATAGTCTTGGTGATTAGCTTGTAAAGGACGGAACATAGTGCAATCGGACGAATATCGGCAAAAGTTTGTGTTATTAGCCTTGGGAATTAAAACAATGATCGTTTGATTGAAAATATGGTCCAAATCTGCTCCAACTAAAACTGAACGAATCATGGCGCAAACCGCCGACCCAACAATACTCTAATTCTTCTGGTAAATTTGAGCGTGAATACCATCAACACCCAGAGCTTTGAGAGGGGCCATGGAGAAGAGAGCGTCCCGTATCTCATCATCCGAAATGTAGGAATTGAAGAAGTTGTGATCGGAATCAGATAAGGTAGGAAAAAGTCTAGTAATGGGATAATTTCCGTGGGGCACCGAATCATTATCAAAGAGTCTTTCAAAGAAAACCGAGGCAGCATTCATAAAAGCAACAAAATCATTGCACCATTCCTCACCATCAATCTTAAACATGCGAATGGTGTTTTTTCTTCTTTTACACACGACCTTAGAATGGAAAATTTTCGTGTTTCTATCATGGAAATTTATCCCGTCTATTCGTATTCCCCCCCCCCCAAATATTTTCCTCATGATCAAGGATGATTTCAATTTCTTCCAGTAATTTGTATTCAAGTTTAACCATGCTTCAAGTTCGCCATTGATCCAACCATCATTGACCCCACGGAGACGAGCCATTAAAAGCCTCTTGTTTTTACCAATTATACCAAAAACCTCTCTAATCCAAGGAGTAGCAGCCACGGTGAAATTGGCTATAGTTTCTGGAAGAGAAAGATTTGAGTTCCAGTTATCTCGAATCATACGATCGAAGTCTTTATGAAGATTTGATGAGTGTTCAGAATCGTTAATATATGTTCGTTATTTCTTCGATTTTGTGAAGTTATTGCTGCTGATTTGGTTGGGTTATGTCTATTTTCGTGCAGGTCATTACTTTCCAGAATTAATGATAAAACGGGCGAATTCTGCATTTTTTTTTATTTGGTCACGGCTAGAGACATGGGCACGACTCTGGGCACGACGCGGTCTGACATGGCAGTTTCTAGAAGGTCCAGTCAGCGGCGGTTTCTAGGAGACTTCGTTTGCACGCCTTCTGGAAGATTGACGAGCAGAGTTGCATTAGGAGACTAGTTTAAGTTTGGATTTAAATTTAAAAACAATTATCTTTTGTATTATTTTATTATTTTCTTTGTTTATCCTTTAGGCTTTGAGAGGCTATAAATACCCACTTGGGGTAAGCCTAAAATCATCATTCAGAATACATTCTTCTTTTCTCTCTAGTTTTTATAAAAGCTTTTCTTTTTACTTTTCAAGTTCTTTTCATTTTTATTTTCAAGTTTGTTTTATGCTAAGTATGACTTTTGTCATGCTTAGCTAAACTTTTCATAAGCTGAGAGCTGTCGCGATGATTCAATTCCAACGGGAGAATTGAAACGGTCCCTTAATATCTTCGGAATATCTCTCTCAATCTCTGCGCTTATTTTTCAAAAATCAAAACAGTTTTCAAAATCAAAGATTGACTTTGGTCAAGAGGTTGTTGCGATTAAACGTGTGGGAGGAAGATTCGGCTTATAGAAAGCAATTCGACTTCCTGAGAACACACTTGGCGAGATAGCTTCGCCAAGAGGGAATTGAGATCGGAATTGACGGTTATAGAAACAACAATCCGAGTCGGTCGCCACGAACTTAAACGGTATTTGATCTACGACAATAGATGTTGTTAGAATCAACTACCGAAGCCGGAATCAAAGATTGCCTTGGGTATTCGGTATACAAGATAGAGTCACAAGGATAGCCCTTGTAGACAAAGTAACCGACGTGAATCCCGAAGAGAAAATCTTATTCGATGATCTAAAGGAAATTGAATCAAAGCGAAGCTTGAGGCTACTTTACCGTATTTATTCACAATCTTCATCTTCTTATTTTTACTTTAATTACTTTTATTTAATCACTTTATCATCTTTTACTAAAATTTCCCCATTTTTACTGTTTCACGCCTGGCATAAATAATTCAGACAGAAATTTATAATTTTCTAAGTCCCTGTGGAATCGACCCTTACTTCTCCTTGCTACGCATTTCCTTAATTTATTGATTGAGAATAAGGAATTTTGACATCCGAAACGACAGTTGTCAAATTGGCGCCGTTGCCGGGGACTTCGCCAAAGTTATTGTTGTTTGTTTTTGATTTAGACCAGGACTAATCCGGGCACATTAGTGGAGTACAACCCGGAGATCGAAGCTGAAGCTAAGAGACTCCACGCACAGACACTTCGGGAAAGAAGGAGACAACAATTAGATCCAGAAGAAAGATCAAATTCAGGTAATACAAATCCGATGGCCGAACCTACTATTCGGGAGCTAGCCGCGACACCCACTGAACAAGGACCTGTGTGCTTTAATTTTCCCCAAGGCGAAACTCCATACCAGTTGAAAACTGGCCTTATTCATCTCCTCCCTACATTCCGCGGATTGTCAAACGAGGATCCACACAAACATCTCAAAGAATTTCACATGGTCTGCTCTAGCATGACACCATAGGGAGTAACCGAGGACCAAATAAAACTTAGAGCTTTCCCTTTTTCCTTAGCCGACTCGACTAAGGAGTGGTTATTTTATCTTCCTCCTAATTCTGTTACTACATGGGCTAATATGACTCGTCTTTTTCTTGACAGGTTTTTCCCTGCAGCAAAAGTAAGTGAACTACGAAGGAGAATACTTGGAATCAAGCAACTTGATGGAGAGTCGCTCTACGACTACTGGGAGCGGTTTAAGAAGTTGTGTTATAGTTGCCCATAACATGGGCTAACCGAACAAACACTCATTCAATACTTCTATGAAAGATTATCTCCCCTGGAAATGAAGATGATAGATGCTGCTAGCGGTGGAGCCTTGGTGAATATGACTCCTACCGAGGCTAAAGACTTAATATCGACGATGGCTGCAAATTCCCAACAGTTCCGCGCAAATAATGAACCTTCTCGAAGGGTTCATGAGATAAGTTCATCTTCATTGGAAAGTAAAATAGATAAGTTAAATGAAGTCGTAAACTCTCTTGTTGCAGGAAAGATAGGACAAAACCGAGTATGTGGAATATGTGCATTGCCTGATCATCCAACAGACGGTTGTCCACTGATTCAAGACGATAATACATACAACCCAGCATGGAGGGATCACCCGAACTTCAGTTATGCGCAGAACCCGAGACCGAATCAAAGCTATCAAGCGAGACCTCCACCACAACAACAGCCACAGAAGACATCACTAGAATCGATTGTCGAAAGGTTAGCACTATCCCAGGAGAAATTCCAGACCCGAACTGAAGCCCACTTCCAAGAGATGGACAAGCAATTGAGCCAACTGGCTCAAACCGTTGGGAGATTAGAGTCACAAGGTAAACTTTCGTCTCAAACTGAAGTGAATCAGAGGGAAAACGTTAGCGCCATCACCCTTCGGAGTGGTACAGTAGTAGCGCCACCTATCCCATCGGACCAAGCAGTCCAAAAAGAAAAGAAGACCAATGACGCAGGATCCCAGAATAAGAATGAAGAAGAACAATTGGACGATCCGAAGCCATCTCCCTACGACGTGCCACCACCTTTTCCATCAAGGTTAGTTAAAAAGGATAAAAAAGCTGAGGAAAAGGAAATATTAGACGTACTTCGGAAGGTGGAAGTTAACATACCTCTCCTCGAAGTTATCTGAAAAGTTCCAAGGTATTGTCGGTTTCTGAAGGATCTCTGTATGACTAAAAGGAAGCTTACCGGGGTCGAGAAAGTGGATTTAGGTGCGAACGTCTCAGCAGTTTTCCAACGACCGCTTCCACCGAAGTATAAAGACCAAGGTATGTTTTCAATACCTTGTAAAATTGGTG
The DNA here is from genome assembly GCF_006381635.1 of Hibiscus syriacus. NCBI lineage: Eukaryota > Viridiplantae > Streptophyta > Magnoliopsida > Malvales > Malvaceae > Hibiscus > Hibiscus syriacus. The sequence goes on from NW_024062652.1 coordinate 1,030,440, forward strand.
AGGTTAAAATCAAGCGAGCTATGTGCGATCTAGGTGCATCTATCAATGTAATGCCTCTCTCCGTCTATAATTTAATTTCCACCAAGCCTTTGAAAGAGACGAGAGTTACACTTCAGCTAGCCGACAAATCAATTATTTATCCTGAAGGACTCATAGAAAATGTTCTAGTGGAGGTAGAAAACTAAATTTTCCCTGCTGATTTTTATGTGATTGATATGGAAAATGATCGTAGCAACATTGGTTCTGAAATCCTCCTCAGTCGTCCTTTTCTGAGCACGGCAAATGCAAAAATTGATGTTCGAAGCAGTATTCTTACTATGGAGTTTGACGGCGAGATCTTAAAATTTGATGTTTATAAAGCAATGAGATATCCGGATAACATTCATAGTATTAATTTTGTTGGCATTTTTGAACTTGTTGATGATGAATCTAACTTTGTTGATGATTTATGCAAGGAATCGGATGATAAAAAAGACGACATAAGGGAGTTGAAAAGTATTTCAGTTGTTGATTCAAATTTGATCTCAACTCCTTTAAAAACTAAAGATTTACATTCCTTTTTGCAGGCATAAAAAATTAAGTCGAAATCATCAAGGAGTCGTTTGAAGAAATCATTTTTTGGTAAAAAAGATGTTTTGACGGCTATTCTTCTGGACAAGATTTTTAAAATTGGGAAATATCCGAAGAAATCTTTGTGAGAATTTTCAAATTTCTCATAAGGAATTTCTTAGTTGGAAAAAGCGAATGAAGTGGAAGTGTCTGTCACGGAACCTGTAGACTGAATTAGGTCGTCGAGCTAATGACGTTAAACAAAAGCGCTTCATGGGAGGCAACCCATTGTTTTCAATTCCGCTATATTTTTACTTTTTATTTTTATTCATTCAAGCATGTTTAATTTAATTTTTATTTTGCAGGAACCGAATATTTTTTCAAACTTAAACGGCGAGAAATTACGGAATTATGATTTGAACAGTGTTAATTTCAGAGTCCATTGAGCAGTACACGATCGAATTGAGCAGAAAAAAAGAGCCTCAAGTCGTGCGCACCGTTTAACTAAACGACGTACGTTAGCAAAACCCATAGAGGGGCCGGCGCACGTTAGCAAACCCCATTTTTCTTTCTTTCCCCCTTTTTGTTATCTTCTGCCGCCCACCTTATCCCCTTCCCTTTTTTATCTTACTTTGACCATGAACCCCACCTTATCGTTTTCAATCACCTTTTCAATTTTTAAGTATACATTTTTTTAAATTACAGAAAAACCAAAAGTCCTCATTTACTCCCAACTCTACAACCCCACGACAAGAACCAATTTTAAACCAAATTCAACCAAAATTCCAACAATCTTCATCTTCTCAAACCCGATCGCTCATTCCCCAAAAAGCACGAGACCATCATCCTTTCTTCCTCTCCTCACCATCGCCCTTGCTAACGTGTTTTCAACCTCTCCACTCACAATGGTACGCACAATCGGGGGATGTAGATGCTGGTTTTCCACTGACAACATGATGTTTCCAGTACCTCCCACCATGGCCGCGGTCGACATTAAATCCGGGGAGTTCTCTGTTCTTTCTCTTGCACTTTAATTTTTCGTTTTGAGGCAAAACGCTTTAAGTGAGGGGGAGTAGAGTGTAGGATTGAGTTTCCTTTCGCTTATCTTTATGCTTTGAATCTAGTATGTGTTGGTTGAATTGGTCAGAAATTTCATTGATTGTCTTTGTCTTAGTAAAAATTTTTGGAATGCTATGCTTGTTTGGGAACACAGGATTATTTAGGTTATGATATTCTTGATAATGGATAGCATGGATTGTGATAAGTTGGTATTTTTGTGATATTCCATGATTTTTGTTGGTTGAAATGTGATTAGCTCAATACATGAAAACAATTTGGTGAGATTTGAGCCTTTACGAGCATATCATGTTCGCTCTCATTTTGTTTGATTGAGTGTGTCGAATTTGACATTGGCATTCTAGAACCTGCATGTTAAATACTGTCGAGATTACACATGAACATGATGCTTAAAAATGATTTGGGCACCTTAGGATTAACCATTCCGTTTCCCCACTAAATAGCCTACCCATGCATATTTTCCCTTAGTTAACCACTTTTGAGCCTATTTCCATTTCTTTGTTTCCACCATATTCATAAACCCGAGCCTTTTTATTTTATCCCTATTTTCTACCTTTTTCAGGGCAAGTGAATAATTTTACCATTGTATTCTCCATCACAAAAAATGTTGAAAAAAATAGCAGTTCGAAAAAAAAACTGTTCGAAAGAAAAAGAAAAAAAAAGACATGAAAGAAAAAAATGGGAAACAAAACAACAAAAGTGTGAAAAAGAAAAAATGCATTTCGACGAGAAAATTGTTGTTTGATATGTCGTTTTTTTTATCTTGTTGTGCTTAATGTTTTGATGGAGTTGAGATTATTATTTGTTAGTTCATTGCCTTGAATTTTAGCCATATATTTAGCCTTTTCCCCACCTTTACCTAAGCCACGTTACAACCAATAAAAGACCCTTTTGATTTATGCATCTTGTTCTTATTAGTAGTGGAGATTTGATTTACTTGCAGGCTTATGGTAATATCGTGTCGATTCTGACATTGAGCGTTTCTTTACCCCAAACACATTGAGTGATTTGAGTGAATCCCGGTAAGGTATTGAGTTATGAGCATTGAGATTTATGAATGAATGGATATTACAATTGCACTTGACTTGTTTCAATTGGTGATGTTCAGTTGATTGATTTCTTGACTTCAATAGTTATTGTGGTCTCTACCTTGCTTCCTTGAATATGAAACTTGACAAAGAACGTTTAATGAAGTTTTTGACTGATTTGGTTAATCATACTTGAGGACAAGCATGAGATAAGTGAGGGGGAATTTGATGAGTGTTCAGAATCGTTAATATCTGTTCGTTATTTCTTCGATTTTGTGAAGTTATTGCTGCTGATTTGGTTGTGTTATGTCTATTTTCGTGCATGTCCTTACTTTCCAGAATTGGTGATAAAATGGGCGAAATCTGTATTTTTTTTATTATTTGGTCACGGCTAGAGACATGGGCACGACTCTGGGCACGACGCGGTCTGACATGGCAGTTTCTAGAAGGTCCAGTCAGTTGCGGTTTCTAGGAGACTTCGTCTGCACGCCTTCTGGAAGATTGACGAGCAGAGTTGCATTAGGAGACTAGTTTAAGTTTGAATTTAAATTTAAAAAAAATTATCTTTTGTATTATTTTATTATTTTCTTTGTTTATCCTTTAGGCTTTGAGAGGCTATAAATACCCACTTGGGGTAAGCCTAAAATCATCATTCAGAATACATTCTTTTTTTCTCTCTAGTTTTTATAAAAGCTTTTCTTTTTACTTTTCAAGTTCTTTTCATTTTTCTTATTTTCAAGTTTTGTTTTTATGCTAAGTATGACTTTTGTCATGCTTAGCTAAACTTTTCATAAGCCGAGAGCTGTCGCGATGATTCAATTCCAACGGGAGAATTGAAACGGTCCCTTAATATCTTCGGAATATCTCTCTCAATCTCTGCGCTTATTTTTCAAAAATCAAAACAGTTTTCAAAATCAAAGATTGACTTTGGTCAAGAGGTTGTTGCGATTAAACGTGTGGGAGGAAGATTCGGCTTATAGAAAGCAATTCAACTTCCTGGGAACACACTTGGCGAGATAGCTTCGCCAAGAGGGAATTGAGATCGGAATTGACGGTTATAGAAACAACAATCCGAGTCGGTCGCCACGAACTTAAACGGTATTTGATCTACGACAATAGATGTTGTTAGAATCAACTACCGAAGCCGGAATCAAAGATTGCCTTGGGTATTCGGTATACAAGATAGAGTCACAAGGATAGCCCTTGTAGACAAAGTAACCGACGTGAATCCCGAAGAGAAAATCTTATTCGATGATCTAAAGGAAATTGAATCAAAGCGAAGCTTGAGGCTACTTTTACCGTATTTATTCACAATCTTCATATTCTTATTTTTACTTTAATTACTTTTATTTAATCACTTTATTATCTTTTACTAAAATTCCCCCATTTTTACTGTTTCACGCCTGGCATACATAATTCAGACAGAAATATATAATTTTCTAAGTCCCTGTGGAATCGACCCTTACTTCTCATTGCTACGTATTTCCTTAATTTATTGATTGAGAATAAAGAATTATTTTGACATCCGAAACGACAGTTGTCAAGATTCAAGCCGAAAGATAACGAAGGGATTTGTTCTTGGGAAGATGAGTCATGCCAGATACTGAGAGTAAAATAGGCCTATGATTAGATTTCATATGTAGAAGATGGTGCAAAATAGGATTGGGAAAATAATTAAGCCAGAGATCATTCTCGAAACATATGTCAAGACGAACTAAGCAATTTCCCACAGTACCAAGTGAAATTAGAACCTTGATAGTCGAGATTTATAAGTCTACAACCAAATACCATGTTCTGAAAATTGGTGCCATGCGAGACCTTGGAACAACAATTACGCTCACCAGATGAAAGAACAACATTAAAATTACCCAGGGCTATCCAAGGTTCAAAGGTGGACATGGCAATATTTTTTTAAATGAGACCATAATAAATAGCGCAGTCTGCGGTTCGGACTTGCATAGATAAAAGTGGCTAGAAAAGCATCATGACAATTAGAGTTGGAAATTCTGCAATGGATGAACTTAAAATGGCATGAGAGAATATCAATGTGGACGTGGTCAAACCAATAAAGCCAAATGCCTCCAGAAAAGCCGATAGCTTCACTCTGTGGGAATTTGGGATACCAAGGCTAGCGATAACTTTTTTAGCATGGCTCCCACTAATCCGCGGGTTCAAGAAAGCACAAATGTCAGGGTGATGATCACGAATATACTACTTGGTAACTCGAATAAAATTTTTATGCCCACAACCTTGGGCATTCCAAACAAAGATCTTTAAATCCATAAAATAGATTATGAAAATCGAGGGATAGCAAAGTCATTCAATCATGGCCATGAGGCCATGCATAGGAAGATCTTGATTTCCCGAAGAGAGAGTATCACCAGACAAGCTCGATGACTGATTTGGATCAATTTGAACAGAGGTAGAGGTAGGAAAAATACTGTGAGCATCATTCAATTGATTACGTTACTTTGAACTATCCAATCTATAGGGTCCTTGGTTTGAGAAGAGCACAAATTTGAGACCTAGCCAATAGTAGGTGTTGAGTTTGACTAAAGTTCTATAACAAAATGCTTTGTGGGATTGAGAAATGGGGTTCAACTCTTTGGGGGCACGAGGCGTGCTTGAAGAACCCATGATTGATTTACGGGGGATTGATAAATTTAGATTCTTTGGACCAAGAGGAGTAGATTATTGTTTTCACGATAGGAGGACAACCTTCCCTTTTTTCTTGGCTGTATCAATTGGTTTGGGCGAATTTTCCATCCCTTTTGTAACTTTTGTGACATGATCTGGGAAAGGAACCGTGGGGGCTATGCTTGATGACTCAACAGGAATTGCATCTACCTCATTTTTTGATCCACTGGCTAATTCATTCAACTTTAAATTTTCATCATAAATAGGACTAAACCTGGACTTCTCAATGGAACGGGTGTCCCTTTAGTTTTCGGATTCGCTTATTGCTTGGTCTGTCGCATTTTTCATTTTTCAACAAGCATCCAGGGGCCATAAGGATCTTGAGATTTAAGAGATTGCACAACAGGTCTAACAGTAGCAGCGTCAGCGGGCCTTTCATTATCTTGATTAACTTTTTGAGGACAACAGTCGATCGCATGACCATATATGCCACAATTGAAGCAAACAATTGGAAGAGACTCATACTCCACAAATTGATTCTATTCATTGTTTAAAACTTTCGAGACTAAAGGTTTACGTAGATTAACGTTTATCGCCATTTTAACAAATCTGCCCCAGCGTCCATTGTCGGTCTGATAGTCAATTTTGACAGCGGAACCAATATGATTTTCAATTGCCTCAATCAGACTTTGCTTGTACCAAGTAATATGAAGTCCTGGAAGACGGCTCTAAAACATTATTCTACTCGGGTATGTCTGCAAAGGGTTCAAGTCAGACGACCAAGGCTCGACAGTCAGATAGTGCCAAAAAATTATCCATGGACCATATGAAAGCACATGATTCTCGAAGAAAACTTGACAAGAAAATAGTTCTGTTCAATATCAATCAATTTCAAAGAATGTGAAGGCTTCCATACAAACAATATGTGGTTTTTAAGAACGTTGTAACCAACTCATCTACCAAGAACTTTGACGACAAGGGTAAACTCCATACCTTTCAGGGCCAAATCTTGAACATGATCCGAAAAATTGATGAAGGGTATTCCGTCAGTTTCTCCTACCCAAATATCTTCCTCTAGAAGATCTATTTCGTCTTCGTCATCAAGGGGAAGAAGATCTTCATCGATGGGGGGATTTTTCAATTGCCCAATTACCATGTCTTTATAAGAGATGATAGGTTTCGTGGAATTATTGCTAGTGAATGGAACTGATGGGTTTTTTTCAATCCATAAAGGTGATCGGGGGGTCGAACTGGTGATTTGGATCATCAGTAGGGTTCTCGTCACGACGGCTCTGCTTTTTTGGGAGACGGATGTCTTCGACAGGCGATGTCATCTCTTTGTTTAGAATATGTCTTGACTTAATGTAGTGAGCATGTATATTCGTTCATCTTACTTCATATTTCAATCGTAACTCTATTTCATTAAACTTGTTTATTATTATTTGGGTTGCACTATTGGAGATCCATATTTTGTAAACTAAAGTTATATTTATTTATCTTTCTATTGAAATTATTTATGTATGATTTGAGTAAATGGTTTTAAAAAATTAGTTAGTCACTTTGGTGATTTCATTTGATACACAAATTCTCTAAATACAAGATGAGTAAGATTATGGTGTTACATCACAATCCATTTGTTCCATAAAAATATAGTACAGTGAGCATGTAACACCTCTTATCAAATAATTATCAGTCGAATTACATCATAAAAGATAAAATAGCTAATATCACCTTTATATCTTTCTCGTAAAATCCTCCCAACGTGCTTTGTTATTTTCAGTTGGTGTTTATGAAAAGAAGTAACAGAGCTTGCATGTCAGTTGAAGATCCCTCGTCAGAAAACATAGATAACGTGACGTACTCTACTTACGTGGATTACTCTTCCCATAAGTGAGTGATCGAGTAGGTGACTGATCGAAGCCTTACTTTCACAAAGCATGCTCTCTTCACATGTCCCTGATTTTAACTAATTGTAACTACACCCAAAGCGGTGGTCCAAATCTATGGACATAGAAACTGGCAACACCTCTCCATCAAGCATTACCAATACCACGCCCCAAATGGTGTACCGTAAAGAAGTGATAGATGTTGCTTGTTGGGAAACCGGGTTATTTTCCACACGAACGTAGTTTCAAAATTGACCTAAAATGTCAAGATCAAAACCACCAAAGGTTGCACAGCGGATAAACCCGTCAACCTATTGAATATTGAAATACAATAGAAAAACCGAATAAAAACAATAAATGAGAGAACACACCAAATTTACGAGGTTCGACGAGAATATCGTCTACTCCTCGGACACCACACCAGATGATAACTTCACTATCAACAAATATTAAAAAAATGGAATTCTTTAGAATTCCCAAAGTGAGAGAATGAAGAAAACAAATGGAAGAGAGAACTTGTTTTGGGATGATTTCTAATGAAATACTTAGGCCTATTTATAGTTGAGTTTTAAGGACTAAACTTATAAATAACCTAATATTTTAGGGACCAAAGATGAAATTTCCATGTGCAAAATTGGTCACCTACCAAAGATGAATTTTCCAATAAGTTGGCCACCAACCAAGATGAAATTTCCAATAAGTTAGCCACCAATCAAGATGAATTTTCCAACTTGCCAAATTTGACAATTTACAAGCCAAACATAACAAATCTCCACCTTGGCTTGAAATTAACAAGCCTACTCAACTTCTTCAACTCCCCAAATTTGATGTTGTGCCTCTAATTGAGCTCACAAGCGCCATATACCCAAAGGTGCTCAAACTTTCAGGGTGTTAATCAAGTTCAAACAATGATTGAACTTGATTACTGTTACCACCTTGGTCATCATATCTGCAGGATTTTCTACTGTTGCAATTTTCTGAAGTAGAATATTTCCTACTTCAAAGATCTCCCACACAAAGTGATACCTCACGTCGATATGCTTAGTCCTTGAATGGTAGACTTGATTTTTCGCTAAGTGAATAGCGCTTTGACTATCACAATAGAGACTGATGTGACTTTGAACAACTCTCAAGTCTTCCATCAACCCATTAAGCCAAATTGCTTCCTTCACAGCCTCTGAAACTGCCATGTATTCTGCCTCTTCATAAAGCTATCAAATTAATTGTACCATTGCCTCGGAGATTGCTTTAATCCATATAGCGATTTGTTCAGCTTACAAACCCATTTCTCACAACCACCATCTTTGTATCCTTCTGGTTGAATCATATAGATCTCCTCTTCTAAATCACCGTGCAAGAAAGTCTTCTTTACATCAAGTTGAGCTAGCTCCAAATTCAACTATGCTACCAAGGCCAACAATATTCTAATGGAGAAATGTTTCACAACAGGAGAAAAATACTTCATTATAGTCGATTACCTCCTTTTGAGCGTAGCCTTTAGTTACCAACCTTGCCTTTTAGCTAACATCTTTCTTGCTATGAGGTCCATCTTCCTTTGCAAATACCCACTTGCATCCAATTGCACTTTTACCTTTCGGTAATTGTGCCAATTTCTAAGTGTTGTTCTTTTGGAGAGATTGCATTTCTTCATCCATGACACTTTTCCACTTATCACTTTCCAAGCTTTGTATTGCTTCTTGGTAAGTGATAGGGATATCATCATCAACAATTGGAAGAGCATAGGCCACCATATCAACAAATCGAACAGGTCTACGAATTTCTCTCATTGGCCTTGTAACTGCAAGTGGTTATGGTGTCTCCAATGGTTCTTGGGTTTGAACCTCTTCATATTCTGATTCTTCTATTAGAGTTGAAGAATCAGCTGCATCAACTTCTGGGATCATCGTATGCTGAAACTCCACCTGTTTCAGAGTTTTCTCCACCTATTGTGGAGTACTACTTGTCTGGACAGCTTCATTTGTTACCTTCTTTACTAGGGCAGATTCATCAAAGGTAACATCTATGCTACAAATTATCTTCTTGTTGTCTAAACACCAAAGGCATAATTCCTTCACTCCATGGGTGATTCCCATAAAGAGAGTCTTCTTTCCTCTTGGATCAAGCTTAGATTCATTCACATGATAATAAGCAGTGGATCCAAATACATGTAAAGAATCATAATCAGTAGCAGGTTTTCCAGACCATACCTCCAATGGTGTTTTTCCTCCTATCACTGATGATGGAAGACGATTTATGAGATGGCCAACATATGTCACAGCCTCAGCCCAAAATGCCTTACTTAACCTAGCATTAGACAATATATATCAAACTTTCTCCAATAGTGTTCGATTTATACGCTCTGCTACTTCATTCTGTTGTGGTGTATTTATAATAGTAAAGTGTCGAACAATACCATACTCATGGCAAACGTCAAAGAATGTGTCACTTTTATATTCCCATCCAAGACATTTGATCTTTCTACCAGTCTAGCTCTCGATCATATTTTTTCATTTAAGGAAAGTTTGAAGTACTTCATCTTTAGACTTCATCGGATACACCCAAACTCTTCTGGAAAAGTCATATACAAAAGTTATAAAATAATAGTTTCCTCCCAAAGGCAGTGTCTTTGAAGGACCCCATACATATGAGTGAATATAATCTACAATACCTTTTGTATTATGTATAGTGGTGCCAAACTTCACTCTCTTCTGCTTTCCCAGAACACAATGCACACAAAAGTTCAATTTGCAAGCCTTTGTACCTTTCAACAATCCTTTCCTTGCTAGAATTTGCAAGGATTTCTCTCCAGCATGTCCCAACCGCATATGCCATAACTGAGTTGTGTCCAAATCATCACCTCCGGAAGCTGCTGCAACTGCTCCAATAATTGTACTACCTTGATGGTAATACAAATTATTTTTCTTGATGCCCTTCATCATCACAAGTGCACCAGATGTGAATTTTAAAACTCCATCTCTCATAGTGACTACTGAGCCTTTGGATTCTAAGGCTCCCAATGAGATGAGATTTTTCTTCAAACTGGGCATGTATCGGACATCAGTCAGAACTCTGGTTGATCCATCTTGATTCTTCAATTGAATTGAACCTATCCCAACAGTTTTACAGGCATTGTCATTGCCCATATAAACAACTCCTGCATTTAGTTCTTCTAAATCGGAGAACCACTCCCGATTAGGGGACATATGATAGGTACAACCCGAATCTAATATCCACTCATCTGAATGTAATGTTGTGATGAAACAACCAATGATATGTCAGAGTCATTTGCATCATGCTCTGTAACACATGCATCAGGAGCAGTTTTTCCTTTCTTCTTCAGTTTCGGACAATCTTTCTTCCAATGGCATTTCTCATGACAAAAGGCACATTCATCTTTTCCCAGTTTGGACTTCGACTTTGATCTCCCTTTCCACTTTGGCTTTTGACTTTTCGAGCGACCTTTTGCCACCATGGCCTCCGTTACTTCGTACTTGCTCTCCTTTTTGGTTTTCTTTCTGAGTTCATAACTATACAAATCAGCAGTTACATCTTTAAGGGTAACATTATCCTTACTATAAAGTAACGTTGTCTCAAGGTGCTCAAATTCATCTAGAAGAGATGAAAACAACATCAAAGCCAAATCTTCATCTTTGAAGGTTTCATCCATGCCCAATAAGTCCACCACTAGCTCATTGAACGCAGTGATGTGTTCATTCATACTGGTGTCTGGTTGATAATAAAATCTGAACAATCTTTTCTTCATGTGGAGACGATTCTGAGAGCTTTTCTTTATGAATTTTTCCTCCAATGCTTTCCACATCTTACTTGCAGAAGTCTCATTCTTGTAGCCATACTTCTGCTCATTGGAAAGACAAGATCGAATCGTACTGCACACCAAACGATTGATTGTTCCCCATTCTTTCTCTTCCATATATTCGGGCTTTTCTTTCTCAATAGCGATGTCTAGACCTTGTTGGAATAAAACGTCTAACACCTCGCCTTGCCACATGCCAAAATGACTGGATCCATTGAACAACTCCACCGAGAAATTTGCATTTGACATCATCCTCCTCACCAGTCCAGATAAAGAGCTTGATGTCTCAACTGATCCGTATTTTGGTATTTTAATTCTAATGAACAATATTCAATAACACGAAGTGTATCTTTTCACCAACAGGACCACGAGGATAACCTCAACCGAATCTTTGATGCCAATTTTTTGGGGAACCGGGTTATTTCCCACACGAACGTAGTTTCAAAATTGACCTAAAATGTTAAGATCAAAACCACCAAAGGTTGCACAGCGGATAAACCCGTCAAACTATTGAATATTGAAACACAATAGAAAACCCGAATAAAAACAATAAAAGAGAGAACACATCAAATTTACGAGGTTCGACGAGAATATCGTCTACTCCTCGGGCACCACACCAGATGATAACTTCACTATCAACAAATATTACAAAAAAAAATGGAATTCTTTAGAATTCCCAAAGTGAGAGAATGAAAAAAAATAGAAGAGAGAACTTGTTTTGGGATGATTTCTAATAAAATACTTAGGTCTATTTATAGTTGAGTTTTAAGGACTAAACTTATAAATAACCTAATATTTTAGGGACCAAAGATGAAATTTCCATGTACAAAATTGGTCACCTACCAAAGATGAATTTTCCAATAAGTTGGCCACCAACCAAGATGAAATTTCCAATAAGTTAGCCACCAATCAAGATGAATTTTCCAACTTGCCAAATTTGACAATTTACAAGCCAAACATAACAAATCTCCACCTTGGCTTGAAATTACCAAGCCTACTCAACTTCTTCAACTCCCCAAATTTGATGTTGTGCCTCTAATTGAGCTCACAAGCGCCATATACCCAAAGGTGCTCAAACTTTCAGGGTGTTAATCAAGTTCAAACAATGATTGAACTTGATTACTGTTACCACCTTGGTCATCATATCTGCAGGATTTTCTACTGTTGCAATTTTCTGAAGTAGAATATTTCCTACTTCAAAGATCTCCCACACAAAGTGATACCTCACGTCTATATGCTTAGTCCTTGAATGGTAGACTTGATTTTTCGCTAAGTGAATAGCGCTTTGACTGTCACAATAGAGACTAATGTGACTTTGAACAACTCTCAAGTCTTCCATCAATCCATTAAGCCGAATTGCTTCCTTCACAGCCTCTGAAACTGCCATGTATTCTGCCTCTTAATAAAGCTATCAAATTAATTGTACCATTGCCTCGGAGATTGCTTTAATCCATATAGCGATTTGTTCAGCTTACAAATATTACTTAGGCCTATTTATAGTTGAGTTTTAAGGACTAAACTTATAAATAACCTAATATTGTAGGGACCAAAGATGAAATTTCCATGTGCAAAGTTGGTCACCTACCAAAGATGAATTTTCCAATAAGTTGACCACCAACCAAGATGAAATTTCCAATAAGTTGGCCACCAACCAAGATGAATTTTCCAACTTGCCAAATTTGACAATTTACAAGCTAAACATAACATTTCTATCACATCATTACCATAAGGAAATCACAATCACTACACTTGAGGTAGCCTCTAAAAACAAGTAAACTAATGTAAATTTAAAAAAATGGATTAACTAACCATTGTAGGAGTTGTATCCTCAATAGATTTAGAGGTAGTTTTAAAAAGAAATGAGACTCATCTCGAAAGGTGATATCAAGCATATAACAATAAGAAACATTCCTCAATCACTCCTTTAATAAATTACCTTAGTAAGCCACACAAGTAAGGTTAATAGTTATTTTGTGGTTAATAGAAATGAGTGTTGTCTTAGACTTACAAACTATATGAACTAGTTTAGACAAATCAATTAGTTATATTTTCATTTTTGCCTTAGACTTAGATAAGGCTTAAAATTAAACTTAGTTATTTCTCAAACAAAGATAGGAAAAACTTCCTTATATAATATGGTGTAGCACTCAAGTATACCTAGTAAATAAAAATATCATAGTACTTTTTCTTTTTCAGTACCAAAACTCTACAAATTTTACTAATACTAGGATTGAATAGATATATCATATGTCATGATGTTATGACATTAAGACCCCCCACTGCACTACCATAGTGTGGGTTCCTTCTCTTTGGATGAATGAGTTAAAATGCCTCTCTTACCCAATGATAGCGAGATTTTTACAGTCAAAATGTCTCCTTCAAGCGTAGATAAACCTCCACCCTAAGCTTATTGCTTATGGAAACTACTTAGGGGGTCGAAGAGCCTCCACTCTAACAATAAAAGAGATTTTATTTTGCCTTAACGAGCCTCAAAATATCATTTATCCTAGAGAGAAGAATTTTAACTCTTCATTTCTACCAAGACAAAGATGTCTCAATCACAATAGTAGAATCTTTTCAAAGAATGAAGATACCTCTGTAATACCTATTCTATGTTTTTGTAGACTTAGTCACTCTATCTAACTATTGGAAGTGCATCGAGATACCTCAACTACTTAAAAATTCTTCCTAAAATTGATCGATAAAGTTGAGATGCCTCCGTCTTGCCATCATGAATTACTTTGTTACCACTTCACAAGGCGTAGAGATACATCTGCAGAATTCATACGAAGGAGGAGTTCCCTCACACTCTAGTTGTCACAACTTTATAGATTGTGTAAAGAGTGTTGGGATGTCTCCGCGCGATAACAATAATTTCTCTATTGCTATTATGTGTGTAAAGATGCCTTTGCCACAACAAGGGGGACAAATATACCATAAATTTTATACCAACGAAAAATAATTCTTCACCCCATTCACCCAAGCTTCACTTTACGTCGGGGTAACTTTTCACTCAAAATCCCCTAGCTTTACTTTTAATGTTAAACTCATAGCATTAGAAAGTTTGCAATTCAACCTCCTTAGCTACGATTACATATTGTTTTTCTCCGAGGCTGTTGTGGAATTCGGGTTAATTTCCACCAATAACAGATTCACCTTCGAAACTATTATCTAGGTGACTAGTGTGAAAACGATTGTACTAAAAATCACCCCAAGGTATATTCCCAGGAAAGAGGAGGGGTCACAATGGTCCCTCTTAAAACCCACTTTCCTTAGACAGAACTACCAAGACAAGTAATTTTAATAGGACAATAATTAACAACAACTATACCCGACAATAGCTATTAAATAGACATAAAACAGAACACCAAAATATTTCACTAATAGAGGAAATATTACAAAGAGAGAAAGAATACAAATAGCCTTTAATATAGAAGAAGGCTTATATTTGTGGGATGATTAACTAAGGAGGAGGATGGCTTTATTTATAACAAAAGAATTTCCCCTCCTCCTTATACACAACCAATGTGAGACTTTGCCAAAAACCAACAAATCTCCACCTTGGCAAATTCCACACACATCTCTAAAAAACAATCTTTTAATTTGTAACAATATTGACCAAGTCTAAACAATGTTTAAACTTGACCGCAGTTACCACTTTAGTCAACATATCAGCAGGATTCTCAGTGGTCTGAATCTTTTGGATTTTGACTCCACATTCTTTTAGAATCTCTCGTACAAAGTGATATCGAACATCAATGTGCTCCGTCCTTGCATGGTAAACCTGGTTCTTTGCTAAATGAATAGCACTCTGACTGTCACAGTGAACTTTGATGTGCTTTTGTTCCATTCCCAATTCACCAAGCAACCCTTGAAGCCAAATTGCCTCCTTCACAGCCTCTGTAACTGCCATATACTCTGCCTCTGTAGTAGACAAAGCCACTATTGACTGTAAGGTGGACTTCCAACTGACTGGTGCCTTTGTAAATGTAAACACATAACCAATATTTGATCGTCGCTTGTCCAAATCACCTACATAGTCTGAATCACAATACCCAATTACACACTGACCGTCTTGTTTGTCCTGCTGAAAGACCAAACCAACATCTACGGTGTTCAGAATATACCGCAGAATCCATTTCACAGCTTGCCAATGCTCCTTTCCAGGATCATGCATATACCTGCTCACAACCCCAACTGCCTATGAAATATCGCGTCTCGTACACACCATTGCATACATCAAGCTACCAACAACACTTACATACCCGAGCTTGAAATGAGGAGCAAGAGGTGTACTAACTGGTTTTGACATCTCATTTATGCCAAAACGCTTTAGTACCTTCCTCAGATATTCTTTCTGAGACAAACAAAGCCTCCCCAATTTCTTATCCCTTGATATCTCCATGCCTAAAATCTTCTTCGTTTCACCAAGATCCTTCATCTCAAACTCCCTGTTCAATTGAGTCTTTAGTTTCGCAATTTCTGTCTGACTCCTGGAAGCTATCAACATATCATCAATATAAAGAAGAAGATATATATAGGATCCGTCTTCTAGCTTGCGTAAATACACACAATGATCATATTTGCTTCTTGTGTACTTCTGCCCTATCATAAACTTGTCAAATCGCTTGTACCACTGCCTTGGAGATTGCTTCAATCCGTACAACGATTTTTCTAATTTGCACACCATCTCTTCTTTTTCAGCAACTTTGAATCCATCTGGCTGAGTCATATAGATTTCCTCATCCAAGTCTCCATGTAAAAATGCAGTTTTTACATCCATCTGAACTAGTTCCAAATCCAGCTGCGCTACCAAAGCCAACAAAATTCTGATGGAGGAATGTTTTACAACTTGAGAAAATACTTCATTATAATCAACTCCCTCCGTTTGAGCGTAGCCTTTAGCCACCAATCTTGCTTTGTAACGGATGTTATTCTTGTCAGGAAATCCATCTTTCTTTGCATATACCCACTTGCACCCAATTGCCTTCTTTCCCTTCGGAAGACTAGCTAGTTTCCACGTCTGATTCTTTTAAAGGGATTGCATTTCTTCATTCATGGCGATCCTCCACTTTTTATGTTATGAACTTTGAACTGCTTTATTAAAAGTGGCAGGAACGTCATCAATTATAATTGGTGATGCAAAAGAGATCAAATCAGCATAACGAGCAGGTTATCTAATGATCATCTTTCCCTTTCTGAGTGTAATTGATTCATGTTGCTGTGGAGGTTCTTGGGTTTGAACCTCTTCTTCATCTGACTCTTCTTCTACTATAGGAGAGTCAACATCAGTTTCTTTATTGGTTGGGATAATCTTGCTTCCTTCAAACTCCACCTGTTTGGGAGTTTCATCTGTCTGGTCCAATTTTTCTGAAGTCACATTTCTCAACATGGTAGATTCATAAAACGTAACATCCCTGCTGAAGATTATTTTCTTTGTTTCTGGACACCAAAGACGATAGCCTTTCACACCAGAGGTGATCCCCATAAAGATCTCCTTTTTTGCTCTTGGGTCCAACTTTGACTCCTTAACATGGTAGTATGCAGTGGAACCAAACACATGTAAGGAATCATAATCTGTAGCATGTACTCCAAACCATTTCTCTAATGGTGTTTTACCACCAATAGCAGTCGATGGTAAGCGGTTGACAAGGTGACAAGTATAGACCAAAGCCTCAGCCCAAAATTCTTTGCCTAACCCAGCATTAGACAACATACACCGAACATTCTCCACTAATGTCTGGTTCAAACTCTCTGCCACCCCATTCTGTTGTGGTGTACCTCTGACAGTGTAGTGCCTGACAATACCTTCCTCTTCACAGACTTTCAGAAATGGATCATTTTTGTACTCTCCACCATTGTCTGTACGGAGACGTTTGATTTTTCTGCTTGTTTGAGTCTCCATCATCTTTTTCCATTTAAGGAAAAATCCTAGTACCTCATCCTTTGTCTTCATTGGATACACCCAAACTCTCCGGGAAAAATCATCAACAAAGGTGACATAATAGTGTGTTCCTCCCAATGAAGTTGTCTTGGAAGGCCCCCATACATCTGAATGAACATAATCCAAAATACCTTTAGTATCATGGATTGATGTTCCAAATTTCACCCTCGTCTTCTTCCCTTTGATGCAATGCTCACAAAAAGATAATTTGCAAGTCTGAGCACCCTTCAATAATCCTTGATCTATGAGTAATTTCAAGGATTTTTCACCAACATGCCCCAAGTGTATATGCCATAACCTGGTTGCTTCTGACTCATGTTCATCAGTAGAAGCTGCCACTGCTGATGTCCCAACAATTGTACTAACCAGAAAGTAATACACATTGTTTCTTTTTCGGATTCCCTTCATTATCACCAGTGCACCAGAGATAATCCTCATAATCCTATCTTTTTCCCTCACTTCTAAACCTTTTGACTCTAAGGCTCCCACAGAGATGAGATTTCTCATTAAATCTGGTACATAATGGACACCTGTTAAGGTTCTGATTGATCCATCCTGATTTCTCAAGTGAATTGAACAAATCCCAAGTGTGTCAAGAGGGGAATTATTTTCTATGTAGACAATTCCACCTTTTAGTTCTTTAAAATCAAAGAACCATTCTCTATTGGGGGTCATATGGTGGCTACAAGTTGAATCTAACATCCATGAAGTGGAACAGCTGGTTGATGGCGTAGTAGCGAATGCGAAATCTGAATCTGCATCATCATACTCGACCACATTTGATTCTGAGACAGCCTTCCCCCTTTCAAGTTTGCCTTTATTCTTTAGCCTAGGACATTCTTTATTCCAGTGCCCTTTTTCTCGACAAAAGGCACATTCATCTTTGCTCAATCTGGACTTTGACTTTGATCTCCCTCTGCTTCCTTTATTCTGACTCTTCGAACGACCTCTAACAACAAGAGTTTCTGCTTCGACACTTGTGTTTTCTTGTTTGTCTTTCTTTCTCAATTCATAACTATACAAGGCAGCAGTTACTTCACTGAGAGACACATCAACCTTCCAATGAAGTAGAGTAGTTTCAAGATACTCAAACTCATCAGGAAGTGATCCCATCAACATCAGAGCCAGATCTTCGTCTTCAAAAGTCACGTCCATATTCATCAGATCAGTCACCAGCTGATTAAAGCTAGTAATGTGATCATTCATAGTGGTACTTGGTATATAGTTGAAGCAGAACAATCTCTTTTTCATGTAGAGTTTGTTCTGACCGTTTTTCTTCAAAAATTTCTCCTCCATTGCCTTCCACAATTTACTTGCAGAAGTTTCCTTAGAAAATGCATACTTCTGCTCTCTAGAAAGACACGATCGAATAGTACCACATGTCATTCTATTAACCCTCTTCCATTCTTTCTCCTCAACATCATCTGGTTTCTCTCCTTCAATAGCAATGTCTAGACCCTACTGAAATAGGGCATCTAGAACCTCACTTTTCCATATGCCGAAATGACTGGTGCCATCAAAAATCTCCACTGCAAATCTAACATTTGTCACAGTATTTCTTGCCAAAATTGAAGATGAAGAAGCGTCTGCCATTTCTGCTACAAATTCTATTTAATAGCTACCAATGCGAAATGTCAATTATCCCAAGGAAATTTTTTATGATGTGGAAGATCAGCCTAAGCCGCAACCACATAGCATACTAAAATAAACCAAGAGCGCTGATACCAATTGTTGTGGAATTCGGGTTAATTTCCACCAATAACAGATTCACCTTCGAAACTATTATCTAGGTGACGAGTGTGAAAACAATTGTATAAAAAATCACCCCAAGGTATATTCCCAGGAAAGAGGAGGGGTCATAATGGTCCCTCTTAAAACCCACTTTCCTTAGACAAAACTACCAAGACAAGTAATTTTAATAGGACAATAATTAACAACAACTATACCCGACAATAGCTATTAAATAGACATAAAAGAGAACACCAAAATATTTCACTAATAGAGGAAATATTACAAAGAGAGAAAGAATGCAAATAGCCTTTAATATAGAAGAAGGCTTATATTTGTGGGATGATTAACTAAGGAGGAGGATGTCTTTATTTGTAACAAAAGAATTTCCCCTCCTCCTTATACACAACTAATGTGGAACTTTGCCAAAAACCAACAGAGGCGACTCCCGCGAAGGTAGAATAGAGTTTCTCTTTTGCCGACTGTAAGGATTTAATGGCTCTAGCCATAAGATTGAAAACTTTGCTAGATTCCTTAACCCCTTCATCCCAGGGTCGTTCCATCTTCACTTTATCCTTAAAAGGCTCTCTTTTTTCCCCCAACTCGAAAAATCGATTCCCTTTTCTACCAAACTTATATAAACCTAGTATTGGGGACTTATACTCAACGACCTTGAAATCATCGAATTGCATTCCTTCATGCGACTCGATTCTAAACTCGACAAAACTATGATGAGGTTTGCTTTAAAAATACCATAAAAAGGTAGCTCTGAAATACTTGGAGAACTCGAGAGAACAAAAGATGACCCAAGAATGTCTTTTAGAATAGTCCAGTCTGACGACTCAATCCCATACTCATCATTGATGGAATTCTTTAACCCTCGATTGGTGTTATCATTTGTCATATCAACATCCTGAGAGAGCATCTATTTTTTCTCCTGATGAAAAAATGAAATAACCTAAGAGGAACCTCTCCTTTCTTTTTTTCAAAGTTTTTAAAACACTATTATTTATCACCACGAAAGCAAATTCAAGTGAAAATAGTGTGAAGAAAGCAAATGTATTAATAAGGGCATTTATGATTGTTGCTCAAAATTCTCCTTATATATAATCGAACGAAACAATACGTCCTCAAAACAATGCGTCATTCCACCGTGCTCAACATAAAACACACGCATTTATGCTCTCAAGCCATTTAAGAAATGACAACTGTGACGTTTCCCCAAAAAAAGCTCATTGAAACACCTATAATGTTTCGATGAATAAGTATCAAGTAAAGTCACTTTATGACATTCTCGTGGCCAAGGGAGACAAATATTGTACACTTGTACCTCCACTAAAGGCCCTCTGCATACTATCTTTGGGCCTCATAGGCATAACCTCCGAAGAAACTTTCTCGCAGTCAACATCTCGGGTGAGCATCTATGAAAAAAAAGTTTCAAACATTCAACATCCCTCGAGAACTTTAAAAGACACGAGGACATGAGGACTTAGTAGTAAAGATCTTTGTAAACGTGAAGACTTTGAAATTTGGAGTTTCCAAGATTCATCTATTTGGGTTTTTCCTCTCGTAAAAACTGACTCATACAATTGCTAATATTGCTGAAGATTCTAGGTTGTTATAAATATGAATTGATTAAGCTGTTTTAATTAGTTAATTTATTTGTTTTATTTATAAAAAATACTAAAAAGAATGTTTTTGATAGATAAAAAATATTAAATAAACATTTCATCGAAAATGATCATATCTACACAAATGCCGTGGCTAAAAAAAATTATAGAATTAAGCGACCATGATCCAAGTCGTTGAAAAATAAGATCGGACATTAAACCGGAGGACGGTTTGAGTCAGCCGCCGGTCCAACTGTCAAACTGGAACCCGAGGTCCCTTCGCCATTATCAGCCGCCACCTTTGGTGATTTCATGGATGATGCTCTACTAATAAACGGTGGTGCCATACTAAACACCCACCGGTCCGACTTCACTCCGCGGTCCGACTCGTCGAACCATCTCAAAGACTTTCCTCTACTGCTTCCACCGTCTTCTCCGGCTCGATACCCTCGCCGTGAGCTTCTTTCCCTAGGCAACACTAAGCTCGTTGCCCGATTCAACTTCCGGTTCATTAACTGTTTTCGAACATCGACTGGTAATCGCAAAGTGAACCGGTTCGTGTTTTGACCCGGTTGGACCAGAGAATGTCCGGTCGAGTGTGATCGTGGAAAAAAGAACCTACGCGTCCGGCTTGATATTGATCCACGTGTACGGTTCCTGTTTAAAGTTCGATTCAAGTCAATTACTTCAATCCCCAGAGCAACGTCAGCCTCCTCGTCACAGTCAACGTTATTAGCATTTCTCCTTCGTTCTTCTACCGTTTCCGAGTCACCACCTTCGTTTTGAGCCTCGAGGTCCATTTCCGTGGCGGTGTTATCCGACTCAGTGGGTTGACTCACCGGGTCACCCGCTTGAGGAGCGAGATTAGCTCTGCAAACGGGGCAAGTGGTGTGAGAAGCCAGCCAAGCATCGATACATTCAGGATGGAAAACGTGGTCGCATTTGGGGATTAAACGCAGCGTTTCGTCGTCTTCGAACTCGTTCAGACAAACCGCACACTCCAAAGCTCCATTGCCGATCTTATGAACCCTAACTTCGGAGTAAACCATGGTGGGGAAAGTCTCGATGACCGACGCTTCAAGACCACGCACCCCGCGACGGGAACGCCCGGCTCCTCCGTTGACAGGGCGGACGACGCTTCCGTTGGCTTCGGAACGGTTCCGAATATAAATAGAGAAGAAACCCATAAAGAACAAAGCAGCAATTAAGACGACCACGATTATAGCCATGGAAGGAGTGAAACGAGCGTAGGAGTAACGGCCTTCGTTTGGATCGGGTGGTTGGGCGGTGGAGGGAAGCGGAGAGAGAAAAAGAAGAGAGAAAATAAAGAAAAGGATTCCATTTTTGAAGGACGACATGGTGAGAGGAGGAGCATAAGGGGAAAGAGTGAGAAGAAAGAAGGGGTTTGTGGATTTTATATGAGACGTGAGAAGCAAAAGAAGGTAGCTGGAAATGAGGGTCCAGTCCAGTGTTTGACTTGGAACTTGGAAGCTTGTTTGAAATTCAGACAAGGTGAGCCGCATGGCATTTGGTTGTAAATAATTTTTGTCTTAGGATAACGGAAGGTTCCAATAACACGGCGGAGACTTTTTTTTATTACGTAAACTATACCATTAGCACCTCAACTATAATTTTTGTTCTATTTTGGTACTTTAATTATTTTTTAAAATCATGCATAACGTTTAATTTTAGTTTTATTTTGGTCACCTGTCATAAAAAATTAATTGTGATATTAACGTATTATAATAAGATAATACCACATCATCATTTAAAAAGTACAAGAAAATCACGGCAACAGTTATGTTAATTTTTATCGGTGAGTGATCAAAATAAAATTTAAACGTGAAGTTTGATATGATTTTGAAAAAAATAATTAGATGACCAAAAAAGAATAAAAATGATAGTTAAGATACTAAACATGTAGTTACCCTTTTAATTAATTTGTCACGTAAGAACTTACAATTGCATTACTAGTAATTTGCGCTTTCCTTTCCATAAATAAGGTAAATTAAACATTACCACCCTACTTATTTTATCATTTATTATCCATATCCGAAACATGTGGTCATATTCATTAATAATGTGATCTCCAAATAGAAAATAAATTAGATTAATAATAACGTATGAACCAGAAATAAGTTTACCTAACGTAATGATTAAAAAAGTACTTACCATATATGCAAAATTAATCTATTAACGAGTAGAAAATCTTGGTTGAGACACTCACTTATTAAAGTTGGATTTGCAAACCAAATCGATCTAGATTAATCGAAACTTTAAAACTGAAGTCCGATAAGAAAAATTGATCCACTAATGATTTAATAGGTATTGTTTCAAAACTAAACTAATTACGGTTTTACAAGGTCAATTTTAGTGAAATAAAGAAGAAATCTACTGTAACAAATATATTTGGGGTATTTTCACCTGTTTTCTATGCAGAACTTTAATTTCCAAAAATAGAATTAAAGAAGAGAAGTTCTGTAATTTTTTTTATTCTTAAGTCAAGGCTAGAGATATGGATATAACTTGAGGCATGATAATGTCATGCATGACAGTCTAGTCAACTAATATCTTTTCTTCTTTTTTTCTCTTTCGTTTTACTTTTAGGTTTTTATTTTTTTTAAAATGCTAACTATGATTTCTATCATGCTTAGCTAATTTTTTAATAAGCCAAAGGATAAAGCGATGACTCAATTCCGATAATGAGAATTGAAAAGCACCTAATATCTTCGAATATAATTTTTAATTTTCTGAAAAATGGATTGGCAATCGGCCTTTCTTGTAAAAATCTTTTCACTTTCAATTCAATGGATTGGCAATCGGCCTTTCTTGTAAAAATCTTTTCACTTTCAATTCAAAAAGAGCTCGTTGGCTTGATTGTTGTTCCGATTTAAAGTTGGGAGGAAGGATCGACTTGTAGCACATTCGACTTCCTGTGAACACACTTAGCGACGGCCCGCTAAGGGAAATTGAGATCGAGTTTGATTCTTATTGAGACAACATAACCTGAGTCGGGCTTGTCTGGCGCTTAAACTATATTAGCGCTAGCGATGATAGTCGTGGTTAGTCTAAATAAGGACTAAATTCCAAAGATTGGCTTTGGATTGTTGGTTTACCGGAGAGAAAAGTAAGTTATAAGGGTTGGGCATTGTAGACTGCAACCGACATATATCCGAAGTAAAATACTTTTAGATGATCAATTGGAATTGAGGCAAAGTGAGGCCTGGAGCTGTTTTACTTAATTGAATTTCTTTTAAAAATTACTTTCATTATTTTTCTTAGATTTAATTTTTTTGCCATCTTTTTTATTTTTTGCTCCGCTCTTTCAATCAAACCCCTTATTTTCTTTACCCTTTTTTCAAAATCAAAACCTTCTAATGTTAGAATCTCTAAAGTCCTTGTGGATCAACCATTTCTTCTTTATATTACATTTCTAACTTATTTATCTGAGAAAAAGACTTATTTATTTGACAAAATAAGATACTTGTCACACTGTTAGGTTCCTAAGTTATTATTACCATTAAATTCGATTATTATCTGACATGTATTGTGTTTATATATATTTTTGAAAATTTTATTTTAAAAAAATTAAAATATTATTAATTTTTAAAGAAACTAAACTTTTTTAAAATTAAAAAAATGTAACCTTAAAATATATAATTTCAACCCCCATTAGAAATTTTCGTCGACCATTATTGATCATCTTCACCGTCGTCGAACGACTACTCACTCGACGTTGGATTACAATTGTCGATCACCCCTCTTATTGTCATCCCAATCCCCTTAAATCCAAAATTAATTCCCTAAAGTTAATATCAAAGTCATAACCATAATCCCAAATTTATCATTCTCACTTTAAGAAACTTTAGGGATTTATGGATATGATAGAGGAGGTTCTAAATGCAACTGATGAAGGAGAAATTTTTGTGAACGTGGGGGAGCAATTTTTTGTGCAGGAGGGAGGGAATCTTTCTTTAAAATGTTTTTAAATAATATTTCAATTTTTTTTAAAAAAAATTAAAATTTATATAAATGTGATACATGTTAGATAACGGTAAAATTTAATAGTCGTTACAATATAGGAACCTAAAAGTGTAACGTCGAAAATGTTAGGCACATATTCTTAGCAAAAAATTATTTAGGCACCTAAAGTTAACTTACGGTATAGTTTGAGCACTTTTTTTTACATTAAGTCAAAATATAAACATGATACATGTCACTTAACGTTTTTTAACGATCATTACCGCGTATGTGCCTAAAAGTGTAACAAAAAAGCATTAGGCCCCTAAAAATATAATGGAGAAATTAAACACTTATTTTTAATAAAAAATTCTTTAAACTCCTAAAGCTAACTTATGATATAGTTTGGACACTTATTTTTCATTAATCAATATAATTGCAGTATAAAGTATATCGTAACTAATTCTTCAAATCTCTTTCTCCCTTTTACTGGTTGATTTTTATTCTACTTTCAAATTTGGGTATATGGTTGCATGTTTGAATTTAGCCACCAGGACATATTCTTTTCGTTGGGAGGAATTATTCATACTTGATGTACAACTAATTAGGTGGATAGTTTATGGAGAATCAATGGGTTGATGATGATGAAGATGTGATATTTGTTAGAGGTTCTGTTATGAATCAAACAAGAGAAAACCAGAGAAGGAAGATAGGGAATTGAAAGTGGATTTAAGTTGGAAATAAAATTCAAGGATTACAGATGCCTTCACGTTTTGCATGTTGTTTTATTTATATTTTTTAAATCCTCAATAGCGGACAAAATTTGTTACGCCTGGGGTGTCTTTCTCTCTCTCAAACGCCTGCGAATTTCTCGGTTGTCCTGGTTGTCCTTGGTTACTGCTTCTGCATTGCCATCTCCTCCTAGATATTCATTCTCATTCCTTGATGCTGTTATCTCAGCTCTTTCCATGACAGTACCTCCTCCTGAAAGAATGACCTTGTCCTCAAGGTTCTCAGTTGGTGCAGGTGGAACAAAGTCCTCTGTTATCAAAGGCAAAGGAGTGATTTGTTGAAGAGGTTGGCCCTTACAAGGTTTGAGTTGGGACACATGAAATATTAGATGGATACGAGCAGACTCAGGGAGTTCTAGCTTGTAAGCGACAGGTCTAATGTGTTTTGTAACTTGGTAAAGGCCAAAGAATCGTGGACCAAGCTTCTGATTTTTCCGTAGTCGTAACGATAATTGTCTATAAGGTTGTAAATGCACAAAAGCCCAACTACCTTCTTTTAGTTCCAGTTCACGTCGATGCTTATCTGCCTGAGTTTTCATACGTCCTTGTGCTTGACTTAAATTGTGTTTTAATACCCTAAGTAACACATCACGCTCTTGCAAGTCACGATTTACCTGAGCATTAGGAGAACTTCCTTCTAATTAGTGAACGATGGTGAGAGGTTCACGCCCATACTAAGCTTGAAAAGGAGTCATACCAGCTGAGGTCTGATAAGCCGTATTGTACCAGTATTCAGCCCATGCTAAGTATTGTTCCCACTTTCTCGGATCATCCCCTTCCATACAACGAAGATACATCTAGATGCACCAATTCAAAGCTTCGATTTGCCCATCAGTTTGCGGGTGATAAGATGAGCTTAAACACAACTCAGTCCCCTGTAGTTTGGCTATTTCTGTCCATAATTCGCTCACAAAAATTTGATCCATATCACTGATTATTATTCTTGGTATTCCATGAAGTTTTACGATCCTTTGAACCATAATGTTGGCCACATATTTGCTATCAAAGTGCCTCGGTAGTGCGAAAAAATGTCCGTATTTAGTGAGTCGATCGACCACCACCAATATAGTCTCATTCCCATTAGATTTCGGCAAACCTACAATGAAGTCTAAAGAAATATCTTCAAATACTTGGTTGGGAATGGGAAGTGGTTGAAGGAGACCAGCTGGAGCCAAACTAGTGCTTTTTATACGTTGGCAAACTTGACATTCAGAGACAAACTGACGAACGTCTCTCCTCATACCCTTCCAGTAGAAATTGGTAGCTAATCGTTGAAATGTACGAGTAATACCAGCATGTCCCCCCATTAGTGAACTGTGAAATTCTCTTAATAATAGAGATCGCAATGTCACCTCATGAGGAACCATAATTCTTCCTCGTACCAACATCAAACCTTTGTGTTATTCATAACCAGCATAGTCAGTCTCATTTTTTAGAATGTTATCCCGAATATGTTGAATATCAACATCTTGCCGACTTACTACTCGTATATCATCAATAATGCCAAATAGTGGACGTGAGAAAGCCATGAGAGTAGCTTCGATTTCTCTAGACAATGCATCAGGAATATTATTAAGCTTTCTTGGTCGATAACGGATCTCAAAATCATACCCGATTAATTTCGACAACCATCTTTGTTGTTCTAGAGTCTGTATAGTCTGCTGGTTTAATTCACGTAATGATTTTTGATCAGTAATGATGCTGAATTTTCGTCCGACCAGATATTGTCACCATTTCCCTACTGCCTGGGTGATGGCAAACATTTCATGGTTGTAAGTGGAAGCAGCTTGCATTATTGGGCTAAGTTTTTGGCTAAAATATGCCAAAGGTTTACCCTCTTGGGTTAAAACGGCTCCTATCCCTGTTCCAGAAGCATCAGTTTCGACATGAAATTCTTTGTCAAATTGTGGTAATCCCAACACTGGAGCAAAACAAAGACATAATTTCAACTTATCCATGGCGTGTTGAGCTGTTGTAGTCCATTCAAATGGCTGTCCTTTGTGAAGCAAATAAGAGATTGGCGTTGCAATGGTTGCAAATCCTTTAATAAATTTACGATAATATCTTGCGATGCCCAGAAAACTTCGCACATCCTTGATCGTTGTAGGTATCGACCATGCTTTTATTGCCTCAACCTTTGAAGGATCTACTGACAAACCCTCTCGAGAAACTATATGACCCATGTACTCAACTGAGGTTTGTCCGAATGTACATTTGTTGCGTTTTGCAACAAAACCATTCTCTTGCAGTGTTTGTACCGCTTGTCGTACATGGTTTAAGTGTTCCTACCAATTTCGACTATACACAAGTATGTCATCCAGAAAAATCAAAACAAATTTACGTAGAAATGGGCAAAAAATATCGTTCATTGTTGCCTGGAAAGTGGATGGCGCGTTTGTTAATCCGAATTGTATTACGAGAAATTCGTAATGTCCGTCATGTGTTCGAAATACCGTTTTCGAAACATCTTCAGCTTTGACTCGGATTTGATGATATCCAGCAAGCAAATCTAACTTAGAGAATAAGTGAGCATTACTCAGTTCATCAAATAATTCATCAGCAGTAGGGATCAGAAATTTATCTTTAATTGTAATTGCATTTAAAGCACGATAGTCCACGCAAAACTGCCATGTTCCATCATTGTTCTTTAGGAGCAGCACTAGAGAAGAAAAAGGGCTATTACTCGTGCAAATCAACTGATTTTCCAACATGTCCTGAACCTGACGTTCTACTTCCTCTTTATGAAAATAAGGATACCTGTATGGCCTGACATTAACCGGTTTACTCATAGGTTACAGGTGAATAACATGATCGGTTTCTCTCATCGGCGGTAAACCGTGTGGAGCTACAAAAACCTTCTCAAATTCAGACAATAGTTTTTCCATATCCTCTATGTTGTACGTGTTTTGTGTAGCCAGTTGTGTAACACCCCCAACCCATATCCGACTCGAATCTGAGTCCGAACCGGATCTGAGTCCGAAGTGTCACATTGACTTTTCAAAAACCTTTACTTGTATAAAATAGTGAGTAATTAAAATTTATTATTACATATAACATATTCAAAACCTTTATCGAACTATTCAGAGCTTATACAATATATTATTTTGAATACATGCCAACTAGAACTTTATGTATTAAAATACATATTATTCACCTTTTTTTTGATCTGACCTTTGGTAAGGAGAACTGACCTATCTTGCTCCACATTGCTATTTACTCTTCTCACTTCAGTAACCTACGTGTGAAATGATCACACGCTAAGTCGACGACTTAGTGAGGCAATAAACATAAAATATAACTATAGCTTGTAATTATGCATGAACAATTACTACTATCACTCATACCCTTATTCATGTAACAAATCCCTATAATACATATGCAATATATATCATTACATATAAAAACATATACACACATATATTCATCACTCATCATTTCCATTATTAGCCTTATTTCATTATCAATATTGTTATCGTTTATATCACTTAATACATATCCTCTTATACCTAGCATTTTAACCAACATTTGCCTCATTTAGTCATACAATCCACATATCATCATATAAATCATATAATACCATTCATATCACAAAAGCATACAAATCACATGTAATATATTTGTTGTTTTTCTTATTAGCCCATGTACACATGTGAGAACTATAGATATATGAGTCTATAGAGGTTGTGCACTAATGTTGTCACCACAGCTCATATAAATGCACCGAAGTGCCACGTAGAATTGCACCGTAGTGCCGCGTAGAAATGCACCGAAGTGCCATATAAGGTTGTCCCTAAAGACCACATATCATTCCTTAAGAATCATATACATATGCCAAGGATCAAGTATGTGTCTCAAAAGACCTCAAACATATTCCAAAGAATACATATATGTCCTGAAGAACCGCGTAGACCCTCGACTCTTGGCATGCCAACTATACCCTAGCTCTCATGACACATAACATGGGCATAATCATTTATGTCATTTCACATTTTCACATAAACACGTAGTTCACTTTCACATAGCACGTAGATTATGTCACATAAGTTGAATCACATATACGTATAAACACGTAAATCACTTTCACATATCACGTAGCTCATATTCACTTTTCATACTACTTCACATTTCTTGTCACATTGCTTATATCTTATTTTTATGTCTTATCCTATATATATATATATAGATATTTACATGTTCATATAATCCATCATTTCATCATCTAAATGTGTATTCATATAATTCATCTTCATATATATATATATATCATTTTTCCTATACTTGTATTCACATCATTTATATTCTCCTTTTCATAATCTTATATCATATAGCTTATACCTCATTCTATGATATTCACCTAGATCATATCACATCTGTCACACTCATAAACATGTCACTTCTATTATTTCATTTATATACTAATTTAATCTATTTACCTAATTCAATTCATATAGTACCTATAACTTTCTAATATGACTACGTAGATTTCCATCATACAACCCATATATCATAATTTTATTTAAGCATATGTATCTTTCCCATCTAACTTATCTTATATGTTCATATTATCACTTATGTTCAAGTCTCATATCATCATATAGGTCAATATTATATATCTTGTTTCAATTCTCATTCAATGATATAATTCTATTTTACTATTTCACATAAATGTTCATACCACTATTCACTTACCCAACTCACATTCTTATTGTTTATATAACCTTTACACTTGAGTACTTCATTCCCATCATTTCTTCTAAACTCTCTTTTTACCATATTCCCATATTATTACCTAATTTATCCCATATCATGTATTCACGTAATCTTATATTCCATTTCTATATATCTCAAAGATCTTATCACATAACTTCTCTTTTATATTCATATAATTTCTTATCATATCATCATAACATAGCATATATTCACATCAACCATGAAATACATATACAATAACATGTCAACACATACCATAACATATAACTCAGACACTCAAAACAAACACATGTTCATGTTCATGCTTCATGCACAATACTATAGAAATTAGACTTGTCACAAGTCTTATTTCCCATTAAACATCATATATAAAATAATACGCACTCACCTTGGCCTCACTAAGTTCCAATCCATTTTTATAATTTCATCTCTTGCGATCGAATCATAACTTGATAATCGTTCCGGGACTTGTTCGTGCTCGATATCTATATAATCATACATTGATACATATTAGTATCCAATTGATATACACTAATCTATCATTTCTTAGACCAAAAGAAAGGTATAATTCTATTTCCCTTGAAGTGCATCGATGTATTCTACAATGTATCGATGCATCCCTTAACATGTGCATTGATGCACTCCTTATGCATCGATGCATTAATTGCATTCGATGTTTCCAATTTTAATGGGTGCATCGATGCACTTCCTGTGCATCGATACACTCTGAACAATTTATGGAAATTTACCCTTGATGCATCGGTGCACCTCGAATGTGCATCGATGCACATAGCTCAGAATTCATTTTTAATCCCGAAAATCTACTCAAATCAACTCAAATGCTTCATCTTTCAACCCCTTTCATGTTCTCAACTCATATACACATGCTTAAACCAATTTATATCCATATAAACCATCTTTAGATTCAAAATTCTTTTCCTCATATGTAACTCAAGAATTAAACCAACTTTGCAATATGTTTTAATTCCAATTCTATGGCTTCTAACTTCTTAATTAGACCATTGACAAGTCAAATTTAACTTCCAACTCTAGTTACGAACTCTATTTCAAAATTTCACCCAAGAACCTCAAATCTTTAATCCCTCCTAACTCTATCATACTTTGATTTTAAGATAACTTAAGCTTTCCTTAAGCTTAGTTATCATCTAATAATAATAAACCAACTTTTATTTTAACAAATAATCAACTAACCACAAAACTCACCTTTGCCATGGTGACTCGCGGCTGAAGAAGAAGAAGAGAGCTCTGGAAGTTTATTTTGCCTTCTTTTCTCTTCCACGTGGCTTCCTTATCTAATCAAGGAAAATAAAAAATCTTCCATGTCAAATGACTATTTTACCCTTTACTTCATTCAATAATTACTAAATAACCTTCATCATATTTTTAATAAATTATTGAACTATTCAATTATCCTACTTTAATCACCAATTCCTGAAATTTTACAATTTGGTCACTAATCCGGTATTGAAGATGTTACAAGTTGTACATCGCTTTGTAATAAATAACACGCAACAACAGTTTTGGTGTTTGTCATACGTTGTAAGAAATGCAAATGTATGGATTGAGGAGCTAACCCCGTGTCCCCTTACCAACGATGCTCCTTATCCCCTTGACGAATTGAAAACTGAGCGTTGCAAAATCCATAGTCACCAGTCCCAGAGTGGTCATCCAAGCGACGCCTAAGACCATTTCAGTACCCTCCAATGGTAGTACATAGTAATCAGTTGTTAATTCGGTAACTTGAACTCGCAATTTGAGATCGCATACACAAACTTCATTCTCTAATTTTCCTCCATTTCCCACCAATACCCTAAAATTCGACGATGCCATCACTGGTAGAACCAAATGTTTCGCTACTCGAGATTGGACAAAGTTATGGGTACTTCCACCGTCAATCAAAATTCGCACCTGGTGTCCACGAACCTCCCTTATAACACGAAGAGTATTAGGAGTTAAGCAGCCTGCAAGAGCATTGAAGGAGACCAAAGATTGTTCGCGTGTAGTATCATCGGAGCTTTCTAGTTCATTGCTCTCATTTGTCATCACCACAGTGGTCTGAACTAGTTGCTCATCCTCCAGTTCATCATCCAACAAGTATAATTGAGGATCTTTGCACTTGTGGCCTGGGACGAATTTAGCGTCACAATAATAACATAACCCTTTCTCACGCTGTGACTGAGCTTCAGCGGTAGAAATCCGACGAGGTTGTATAAGAGTAGAAGACATTGTATAGTGTTCTGATGGTAGTGGACGACTTGTTTGTGCTTTAAACGTCGATGGACATGTTGTTGGCGTAGGTAAAAGAGGAGTAGTTTCATATTTGGCATGCGGCTCATTACATTCCGTGTCTCATTGAACTTGGCCTCATGAAATCGAGCCAAAGCTAGCACCTCACTCATTGAATTAGACCGATGTCCCAAGACCTATTTTTAATATCTGGACGAAGCCCCAACACAAAACATTGTGTAAGGAACTCATCCGAGAGGTTGGTTGTGCGCAGAGCCATATCTTTAAAGCGTGTTTGATAATCTTCCACTGTTGTGATTTGAACCAGCTTGGATAACTACCCTTCTGGTGATTCGATTTCCATTACTCCGAATCGTCGTCGAATCGTGCCGACTAAATGGTGCCAACCCGCCAGTTGTCTTTGGTGTTGCATCCAACGAAACCATTTCTTGGCAGTTCCTTCTATTCTGAAGGACGCCATTGTTACCCGATGATGGTCTTCAGTGCCATAAAATTCAAAGAAGTCATTTGCAGATGCCAACCACTCCTCTGGGTCTTTCCCATTGAATAGGGATAATTCTACTTGGACCGGTTTTGGCGAGAAAGGAAATATGTCCTCAGATTCAGCTCGTATTTTCAATTTACCTCGGGTACTCCCGATATCCATAGAACTGTCGCCTTCAGCAAAAGTAGTTGTCGTAGTGCCCAACCGTGTAGAAATCATCGTCAACTGTCGCTGGACTTCCTGAAGGGTTTTTTGAGTGGAGGCGTTCCAGCTCTTCTGCTCCTCCGCATAATCTTGAATAGAGGTCAGCAGTTGATCGTGACGTGCACTTGTCTCATGCAAGGATTTGATTGCTTCAGTGTTACTCACCATGGTATTGAACTCAACAAGAGCACCAAATTGTTATGAATCAAACCAGAGAAACCCAGAGAAGGAAGAGAGAGAATTGAAAGTAGATTTAAGTTGGAAATAAAATTCAAGGATTACAGATGCCTTCACGTTTTACATGCTGCTTTATTTATATTTTTTTAAATCCTCAGTAGCGAACAAACTCTGTTAACGCCTGGGGTGTCTTTCTCTCTCTCAAACTTCTGCGAATTTCTCGGTTGTCCTTGGTTACTGCTTCTGCATTGCCAGCTCCTCCTAGACATTCATTCTCATTCCTTGATGTTGTTATCTCAGCTCCTTCCATGACAGGTTCACCCATGATGAGATCAAGGACTCCATGCATGTACTTTGAGACTACCGTATGGCTCGTATGATCTGGGATCAATTGGTTCCTAATTGATATTCTTCTAGTTGGGTGATCAGAACATAAACGTGAGAATATATGAGTGGCTAAACATATAGTTTACCCTTTTATGTAACTTATTCTTTTGCCGTTAACGATTTTACCTAAACATACGTGGTCCACTTGTTTTAGATTTGTTCGTAACATGCTTTAATTAATTTCTGACCGTCCAACATTTTTGTTTTGTTTTCACCAGCTGGCTCAATATAAATTGGAATGGAAATTCTAGAGTATATATAATCATTTAATCTTGTACATATTTTGACTCTAATTTTGTATTCAATTTAATGGAGTGAATTAAAATCTTTAATAGATCCGGCTGATGGATGCATATTTATACCAAATTTAAATTTTTTGTATACCAATAATGATGCCTTATGGTCCGAATGAAAAGGCTCGAAGAGTCAAAATGTTCATAAATAGTTCAACTAACTTTTTAATTCGTGGCGGAAAGTAGTGTTTGGTTGCTTTCTAATAATCCACCTACTTCTCTTATTAATAATTACATGTAGGATCCGTTTAATACATTAAGAATATTATGTTAAAAATTTAATAAAAATAAATTTAAAAATTATTAATAATTTAATACTTTTTGAAATAATATAATATTTTTAAAATATTTTTGTAAAATATATTATAATATAATTGAATATATTATTTTAATATTAAAACTATAAAATTATATTATTAAAAATATTTTAAATATTTAATAATTAATTTTATTAAAATTATATAAATATTTTATATTAATATTAAATACATAAAATAATATTATTTTAATTTTTATGTTTTAAAATTAGAAGTTGAGATAATATTTTACAAAAAACTAAACATCTAAAAAATGTAAAAAAAAATTCCTAAAATGAAATGCATTAAAAAAATTATCCCTATTCTCCACAACTGAAAATATTTTCATTTGTATGAACGAAACAATCTTAGTGGTAAAGGAGTTGTTATTTTTTGATATCCCGAGTTTGAGTTTCAGGAATATTAGGGGGTGTGAGCGTTCAATGTCAAATGGTGATAGTTATCTATGAACAAATATTGTCTTGTACTTACCCTATATTAATAAAAAAAAACTATTTATTATTATTTTTTTAAATATATATTTTCATTTGAACCCACTAAGGGACATCAGTTAAAGGAAGTATTGTTTTTTTAAAGATCACGAGTTTGAGCAGCTACGTTTATAAAGTGTGTATATGTTGTCAATGACTTAGAAAAATTTTAAACATATAGTGTAACATCCCAAATCAGGGTCAATGACTAAATTGCAAATTTTGTAAACTAGGTGCTTGATTTCGAAATAAGTTAAAAGTTCATGGATTTAATTGAAGAAAGTTGATGTTGGATTTAATGATTAAGTTTGGAAATATTAAGGGTACTATGGTAATTTTTCAGGGAAGATTTTTATTTCCCTTTATAAAGGGTAATAAGCACGTAGGAAGAAAAGTCCAGAGCATTCTTCAGTCTTCTTCTTCCTCCTCTCAACCGTGAAGCCTGGTATAAGGTAAGTGGGTCTTTAGTTGGTTAATTCTTTCGTTTTAAAGCTTGTTTTGGTTCTTGGGATATTAAGAAAGATTAAGGAAAGCTTTAGGTGGCTTAAACCTCAAAGATTAACAAGTTATGAGAAATTAAGAAAAATGAGTTTTTAAGTGAATTTTTGATATGGAAGGAGATAATAGATTGTGAAGTTGAATTTGACTTGTCAAGGGTTAAATTAAGAGATATGAAGTGATAGAATGGGTTTTAGAACATGTTGGAAATTTAGTGTGATACTTGAATGCCATGTAAATGATAGAATTTTGAGTTTAAAGAAGTGATTATGGAGTAGAAATGAGTTTAAGTATGTGTATGAAAGTTAGGAATATTAAAGGGAATGAAGTATGATGTGTTGAGCTGAAAATGAAGGATTTTCGAGCTCAAAATATGATTTCTGGGCAAGGGGAATCGGTACCCATTCAAGGGGAACCGATACCCCTTCAAACGAACAAGAATTTCCAGTATGTCATGGGGGAACCGATACCCCCATATGGGGGAACCGATACCCCCATAGGGGGGAACCGATTCCCCCTAAAGGAAAATTGGGAATATGGGTTTAATAAGTTCGTTTAAGTTGCTAGTATCAAATTACAAGGTGTAGGTATCTAATAATTGCCTTAAAATGTATAATTATGTAGATTCAGAGCTTAAACGAGTTCCAGAACCATTGACAAGTAAGATCGATCAAGGGGAAAGATAAGAGATTGGAATTGACTAGTGAGGCCAGGTGAGTGCATATTCAATAGTATATGATGTGCAATGGGAATAAGACTTGCGATGAGTCTATTTCCTGAAATGTTACACATGAATACATGATTAAAGGCATGAGTTGAATATGCATGTATGTATGCTTGAGTATATGTATTGATCTGTTCTTTTATGTGTTAGATGATAAAGTATAAGTAATTACATAAGAAAGGTTATGAATTATATGAGATATAAACTATGTGATCATAGTAAAATATAATTATTACTATATGATAAGTGAAATAAGCTGGATAATATTGATCTATAGGATGAAGTGAGAATAGTACACTAACTAGGAGATTTGAACATAAATGATAAGATGAACATATAAGATAAGCTAGATGGGAAAGATTCATATGTTTAAATAAAACTATAACACATGGGTTGTATGATAGAAAATTATGAAGTTATATGAGAAGATTATAGGAGTTATATGAAATTGAATTAAGTAAACAGATTAGATTATATATAGAGAAATAATAGAAGTGAGATATGTTTATAAGTCTGCCCTAGATGAATATGAATACGAAATATAAGAGTGCTATATGATTTATATTAGGATAATCTTGAGGATATATATATAGATAGATATGAAATGAAATGAAATGAGTTATATGAATACACAATTATATGATGAAATGGTAGATTACCTGAACATGTGAATTATATGGAAATGATCTACGTGTAAGTGAACTACGTGACTATGTGATCATATGAAAAGAAGCTATGTGATAAGTGATATGTGAAAGTGAATTACAAGTTTATGTGAATATTTGAAATGAAATAAATGATAACGCCCATGTTATGTGTCATGAGAGCTAGGGGTATAGTTGGCATGCCAAGAGTCGAGGGTCTACGCGGTTCTTCGGGACATATGTATATTCTTTGGAACATGTGTGAAGTCTGGAAAGACACATACTTGATCCCTAGCATATGTATATGATTCATAAAGAATTCTATGTGGTCCTTATAGACATCATTATATGGCACTATGGTGCAATTCTACGGGGCACTTCGGTGCATTTATACGAGCTGTGGTGACAGCATAGTGCACAACCTCTATAGACTCACATATCGATAGTTCTCACATATGTACATGGGCTAATCCAGAGATATGAACAAATATAAGTTAGTGGTATGATAAATGCTATAGAAATGATATGATGTTGTGTGTGTATAGTGTTTGATTGAAAAAGTATGTGATTATATGATAAACTGTTAATGATGAATTATGTGTATGTATGTATTTACTGCAATTAATCTGATATGATTTTATACGATATGAAAAATGCATGGAATTGCTATAACATGATAGAACAGAACATGCATGTATCAATATATGTTTTAAAGTGCATTATAAGTTGTTATGCCTCACTAAGTCTTCGACTTAGCGTGTGATTGTTTCACACGTAGGTTTCGAGAAGAGTAAGGAGTGATGTGGAGCAAGACAGGTCAGTTTTCCTTACCAAAAGATCAGATCAGAAATATTTGACAAAGTATGTATTTGGTTATGTATAAAGTGTTGGCATGTAATAAGTCATTAAGTACGAGCACTCTGATAAAGTCTTTATTTTGATTTAAATAAAGTTTTAAATTTCCCGGGATTTTTCTTAAGAGTCAAGGTTTGAAAAGTCAATGTGACACTTCGGACTAGTATCCGGGTCGGATACGGGTTGGGGGTGTTACATTTAATGGTATCAGAGCTATGGTTTAGCCGATTCTCGGCATAAACTGAAGTCCAAAATGTCATAAAAGGTGTACATGCCAACATAGATTGAAAAATTTCTGATC
The DNA here is from genome assembly GCF_006381635.1 of Hibiscus syriacus. Classification (NCBI taxonomy): domain Eukaryota; kingdom Viridiplantae; phylum Streptophyta; class Magnoliopsida; order Malvales; family Malvaceae; genus Hibiscus; species Hibiscus syriacus. The sequence continues at coordinate 1,067,796 of NW_024062652.1, forward strand.
TGATAGTGTAAGGAATACGTTGTCTTGCTAATAAAATAAGAATAGTTTAATACAGTAGAAATCCGATCGTGATAATTTCGAAGTAAGTGAAAGGTGATATTCCTGATTGTGATAGCTATTCACTTGCCCTGGCCAGGCAGGATGAAGAGCGGACACCTCAGGAAATGCCTAGTTAGATCAAAAGTTGATTTCAGAAAGCTGAAATCATATCTGAATAATGATAGAAAATTTTCATCGTTTGGAATCAGAAAAACGATGTAGAGTAGTTTTGCTATTATGTGAATAAGATAGAAGATGGTGAACGGGTGTCACCATAAGAATGTTAAAAAGATCTAATGACGTGATGATTACGTATAGAAGAACTCAAGGATAAGTGCATCAGTGACAAGCGTATAAGATGTATAAGTCAGAGCTTATGAGTTTGAAACGAAGTGATAATATTGCGCATAAACAAGAGTATGTTTATGATAAGGGTTTGCAGTTAAGATGGAAAGAGTTAGCATTGGCTAACTAGAGTATGTGATAAAAATGTACTGGAATTATAAGATTATAAGATATTGTCAGGATATGATAACCAGATCTGCAATGGATCTGGATACAGTTGCATATTTGGATCATAGTAATGTGGTATAGTAAAGGAAAAGGAAGTAAGAATTTGTATATTTAAATAAAGCTGAGGATTGATAAGAAGAGTTTGAGAATATGTATATCGATGATCAGATTATAAGACACAGGAAGTCAGAATGTTGAGTTTGAACAAAAGAAATTTTAGGATATATGAGAATAGAGGTGAAATTGATAAGTTGAGTAAGTGAATTTTTAAGATAATTTCGATTTGAAAGGATGTATGTGTTTGGTTGATTAGGGTTTGTACCCTAGATTGAACATATATTATTGACTAGCTGTCAGAGTAAAAGTGATAGAGTTATAAGATTGAAGGAAAAGATAAAGTTGAGTTAATTGATTATGATGTGAATTTGAATATGGTTGTATATTCTGAGCAGATAGCTATGATGTAGAAACTGAGATAAGTATTTGCATGGAACCTTCAGGAAGAAAAATACAAGTATAAGAATGATAAAGAATGAAGTTATGTATAAGAAATGGGTTATTAAAGTAATGAGGATGCAATGAAGATTGGTACATAAAGATGAGTATAAGTAATAAGACAAGAGTATGTGAACATGAAAGGAAATATATGATTTATGTATAAGGAATAAGGAATAAAGAAATGAAAGGGATTGATTTAAAGGATCAGATACGATAAATATGGAAGTACAGAGGACAATTTTGATATAGAAATAAGACAAGTGTGCAAAGTGATGTGAAAATATTGTTTGACTCCTTAAAGTATATGTTTAATCACATTGAAGAAGATTTAAAGTTGTGTTTTGGTCAAATGATGACGAAATACAAGTTTAGTATGGTTATAAGGTAATTAAAGATTGATAAATAATTTGATTGATTAAGGATTTTGAGTGATAAGAATTGATGCTATTGGTTATATGATAAATAACATGATAAGGATGTATAAAGGAAAAAGGTAGTTGAAGAACTAAGAGAAAGAAAGATTAAGTAAAGGAAACAACATGAGAACATTAACAGACATGTTTTTATCAATGTGTGTAGTGGAAATTCGAGGACGAATTTTCTTTAAAGGAGGGGAGATTTGTAACATCCCAAATCAGGGTCAGTGACTAAATTGCAAATTTTGTAAACTAGGTGCTCGATTTCGAAATAAGTTAAAAGTTCATGGATTTAATTGAAGAAAGTTGATGTTGGATTTAATGATTAAGTTTGGAAATATTAAGGGTACTATGGTAATTTTTCAGGGAAGATTTTTATTTCCCTTTATAAAGGGTAATAAGCACGTAGGAAGAAAAGTCCAGAGCATTCTTCAGTCTTCTTCTTCCTCCTCTCAACCGTGAAGCCTGGTATAAGGTAAGTGGGTCTTTAGTTGGTTAATTCTTTCGTTTTAAAGCTTGTTTTGGTTCTTGGGATATTAAGAAAGATTAAGGAAAGCTTTAGGTGGCTTAAACCTCAAAGATTAACAAGTTATGAGAAATTAAGAAAAATGAGTTTTTAAGTGAATTTTTGATATGGAATGAGATAATAGATTGTGAAGTTGAATTTGACTTGTCAAGGGTTAAATTAAGAGATATGAAGTGATAGAATGGGTTTTAGAACATGTTGGAAATTTAGTGTGATTCTTGAATGCCATGTAAATGATAGAATTTTGAGTTTAAAGAAGTGATTATGGAGTAGAAATGAGTTTAAGTATGTGTATGAAAGTTAGGAATATTAAAGGGAATGAAGTATGATGTGTTGAGCTGAAAATGAAGGATTTTCGAGCTCAAAATATGATTTCTGGGCAAGGGGAATCGGTACCCATTCAAGGGGAACCGATACCCCTTCAAACGAACAAGAATTTCCAGTATGTCATGGGGGAACCGATACCCCCATAGGGGGGAACCGATTCCCCCTAAAGGAAAATTGGGAATATGGGTTTAATAAGTTCGTTTAAGTTACTAGTATCAAATTACAAGGTGTAGGTATCTAATAATTGCCTTAAAATGTATAATTATGTAGATTCAGAGCTTAAACGAGTTCCGAAACCATTGACAAGTAAGATCGATCAAGGGGAAAGATAAGAGATTGGAATTGACTAGTGAGGCCAGGTGAGTGCATATTCAATAGTATATGATGTGCAATGGGAATAAGACTTGCGATGAGTCTATTTCCTGAAATGTTACACATGAATGCATGATTAAAGGCATGAGTTGAATATGCATGTATGTATGCTTGAGTATATGGATTGATCTGTTCTTTTATGTGTTAGATGATAAAGTATAAGTAATTACATAAGAAAGGTTATGAATTATATGAGATATAAACTATGTGATCATAGTAAAATATAATTATTACTATATGATAAGTGAAATAAGCTGGATAATATTGATCTATAGGATGAAGTGAGAATAGTACACTAACTAGGAGATTTGAACATAAATGATAAGATGAACATATAAGATAAGCTAGATGGGAAAGATTCATATGTTTAAATAAAACTATAACACATGGGTTGTATGATAGAAAATTATGAAGTTATATGAGAAGATTATAGGAGTTATATGAAATTGAATTAAGTAAACAGATTAGATTATATATAGAGAAATAATAGAAGTGAGATATGTTTATAAGTCTGCCCTAGATGAATATGAATACGAAATATAAGAGTGCTATATGATTTATATTAGGATAATCTTGAGGATATATATATATAGATAGATATGAAATGAAATGAAATGAGTTATATGAATACACAATTATATGATGAAATGGTAGATTACCTGAACATGTGAATTATATGGAAATGATCTACGTGTAAGTGAACTACGTGACTATGTGATCATATGAAAAGAAGCTATGTGATAAGTGATATGTGAAAGTGAATTACAAGTTTATGTGAATATTTGAAATGAAATAAATGATAACGCCCATGTTATGTGTCATGAGAGCTAGGGGTATAGTTGGCATGCCAAGAGTCGAGGGTCTACGCGGTTCTTCGGGACATATGTATATTCTTTGGAACATGTGTGAAGTCTGGAAAGACACATACTTGATCCCTAGCATATGTATATGATTCTTAAAGAATTCTATGTGGTCCTTATGGACATCATTATATGGCACTACGGTGCAATTCTACGGGGCACTTCAGTGCATTTATACGATCTGTGGTGACAGCATAGTGCACAACCTCTATAGACTCACATATCGATAGTTCTCACATATGTACATGGGCTAATCCAGAGATATGAACAAATATAAGTTAGTGGTATGATAAATGCTATAGAAATGATATGATGTTGTGTGTGTATAGTGTTTGATTGAAAAAGTATGTGATTATATGATAAACTGTTAATGATGAATTATGTGTATATATGTATTTACTGCAATTAATCTGATATGATTTTATACGATATGAAAAATGCATGGAATTGCTATAACATGATAGAACAGAACATGCATGTATCAATATATGTTTTAAAGTGCATTATAAGTTGTTATGCCTCACTAAGTCTTCGACTTAGCGTGTGATTGTTTCACACGTAGGTTTCGAGAAGAGTAAGGAGTGATGCGGAGCAAGACAGGTCAGTTTTCCTTACCAAAAGATCAGATCAGAAATATTTGACAAAGTATGTATTTGGTTATGTATAAAGTGTTGGCATGTAATAAGTCATTAAGTACGAGCACTCTGATAAAGTCTTTATTTTGATTTAAATAAAGTTTTAAATTTCCCGGGATTTTTCTTAAGAGTCAAGGTTTGAAAAGTCAATGTGACACTTCGGACTAGTATCCGGGTCGGATACGGGTTGGGGGTGTTACATATAGTATCTATTAATCACCCTAGACTATTAAAAAATATTTTCATTTACATTTTGTTAGTTAAAAATAGGGTAAACTATGTGTTATTTTGTTAGTTTAAAAATAGGGTAAACTATGTGTTTAGTACCTAAACTATTAGTTATGATCCATTTTAGTACCTAAACTTTTTATTTTCTCAAAATCATACCTAAAGTTTAGCTTTTGTTTCATTTTAGTACCCTGTTGTTAAAAACTTAATGGACGGTCTACAATCACCTATTGTTGCATCCGTCGACCAATTAAGCCTAAACTTTTCAATACACACATTTTCGACCCTCCGAAGGCTATTTCGACCTCCCTTTCATCGAGAAATGTCTCAATCTTTCCAAATCGATGATGAACTCTTTGATTTCTTCATCCTATGATCTCCATGGTTCACCGTCCGATGGGCCTGAAACTAGACTATATTGGTCGACTCGTCATTCTCTTGTGACCCATATTCAGATTGATCGCCTGTCCACCAAAGTTTTTAACGACGGGGAACTAAAATTAAAATAAAAACTAAATGTTAGATATGTTTTTTTTAATGAAAGCTTATGTAATAAAACGGACAAAAACTGATAGTTTAGGTACAAGTGTAGTTTACCCTAACTATAATATATAATTAAATATGCTAACCATATAATTCGACCCTTTTTTCATAGATAATTACAATGATGCTAAATACATTTAAGATAAATTACACATTTAGTGTTTAAACTATCACTTTTAGTCTATTTTAGTACTTAAACTTTCAAAAAATTTCAAAATCATATCTAATGTTTAGTTTTTGTTTCATTTTAGTAGCCGACCGTTACAAATTAACGAAACTATTACAACTTGGAACTTTTTATGGGTAAATTACATTATTCATCACTCAACTATCTTCTCATGCTATTTTGGTCATTGAAGTTTAATTTTTTTCAATTTAAATACTTAACTTTCGAATTACTCCTAATTTAATCACTCTAACTTTCAAATTTATCTTTTATTTTAATTATATAATAATAAAATAATAATAATAAATATCATGTCACAATATATTATTAATAAAATAAATTAGAGTAATTAAAATACGAGCAATTTGAAAGTTGAGTAGTTAAATTGAAAATTTTTAAACTTTAATGACCAAAATAGGAGTGAGAAGATAGTTAAGTGATTAATAATGTAATTTACCCATAAAAATTTCACGTGCAAAATTTCCGTTATTTTTTAACGTTGGATACTAAAATGAAACAAAAACTAAACGTTAGGTATGATTTAAAAAAATGAAAGTTTAGATACTAAAACGGATCGAAATTAATAGTTTAGGTACTAAATGTGTAGTTTACCCTTATAGTTTTAATCATATAATTTACTAAAAAGCTTTCAATACAAAGTACAAACATTAAAATTTGAATCCCAAAAACTTTCAATACAAAGTACAAACGTTAAATTTTGAACCATCAGGATTGTTTAAGTGGTAACCAGCTTGCTATCGTTTAAGCAGGTCTTGAGTTAGAGTTTTTGTGATATGCAGAAACTCTCCGCTGAGAGACTCACCCACCAAAACCAGATGTGCGACCCAGGTTGAACCGGATTAATTAAAGCGAAGCCTTGGTAACCGCAAAGGAAAAAATAATATTATTCTACTAGTAGGCAATTGTTGTTAATTAAAACGGGATAATTTCGCTTTCGTGCGTGTTACACACAATCTTTATTATATTTTTTTTATAAAAAATAGTTTAATTGTAAATGGATCTCTTCTTCAATATAAAATTCCATCACATTTAAAGTGAAGATTCGTATAAGATAAAATTTAAAGAAAAGGGTTTTAAAGGTCACTGATCGACTTAGCGTAGCCAATTGATCTTCAGTTTCTTGGCTGAAATTTGAATCTTGAAAACAATCTTTTGCTTTCTAAAAGTAAATATATATATTTTTTATTACTTGCCTCTCAAAGACGCTAACTATCACCACATGAGAACTTGTTTCTTTAAAAAATAGGTTCCATCTAAGGAAGCCTGTTCTCTCGTATAAAAAGCTTGATATGCAAGGCATTAAAGTAAGGATAAAGAATTAATATAATATTTGATATAAAAAGTGAATTTATAATATTTTAGGATAGACGATTGTCCCAATCACCCCTCTATTCATCACTAATTAATATGTGACCTATCACTTTACTATCCCACCTAAGAGATAAAAGTAATGAATTCAGACCATACCTGCCTTGCTTATAGATAACACCACTTGTTTCCTAACAAACTCATAAAATTTTTGTGGCCACGTACAATGTCAAACACTCCTAAAACCACGAACCTTAATAATTCTCTGCATCATCTATAGTTTGAAGCATCACAACACCCACCTAAAATCTTGTATGATTTTAATATTATAATTGAGTGATAGTAAATGATAGACCAAGTAAAATAGTAAGAGTCAACATTTGTGTATATAAAAAATTCTCGTCGGAAGATTCGCCTATCAAAATTCGATGTATTACGTAAGTCGATTCGAATTAATCAAAATAAAATCCTAAAAACCGAAAGGGCAACAAGAAAGAAATTGACGAGGAATCTATTAGGATATTTTTAGACTTACACTCTAAGCATATATGATCCTCTTAATATAAATAACAAAACCCACCCCTTTGGGATATAACTTATTAAGGTTTAAGAAATAAAAGTAGATATGTTTTTTTAGGATAAACTGCACATTTAGTACCATCAACTATCACTTTTGTTCTTCACCTAACCCTTATTTTTTTAAATCATATCTAATATAACATTTTGGTCATCCGTCATTAAAAAATTAACAGAACTATTGACATGATGTTAATTTTTTCAATGACAACGTGACATTACCTTACGGTGACATATCAACATTAAAATTAATTTTTTAACGTTAGGTGAAAAATGAAACCAAAATGTAACGTTAGGTATGATTTTGAAATAAAAAATAGTTAGATAACTAAACAGAACAAAAATTATAATTAGAGTACTAAATTTGTAGTTTACTCTTTCTTTTATTGCTTTCGTCTTCTGCTCCTCTTTGTAACATTTCTATTTGGTTCCATATTTCTACACATACATAAGACGTCATATTCAAATATCAAAGCAAAAATTGGATTAAATGAAATTTTTTACTTTCATACGCTTATCGAACATTATAAACGTCCCAACCTTATCCTGTTAGAATATTTATTAATTTAATATGTATTTTAAAATTATTAATAAAATAGTCTTTAATATTATAATAAATTAAATAAATCATAGGTTTATTGAAAAAATATGTGTTTAAACTATATTATTTGTTCATTTTAAATGCTCAAAATATATTTTTTCCGAAATAAATATTTAGCGTCTTAACGTTATTCTTTTAACTGTTTACTGCTATTAATTTCATTATCCGTCATCTATCACCGTGGTTATTACTGTGACCGACGATCAATCAACAGCACCGAGTCCACCAGTTTTGCTCCATGAACCAACCTGGGCTCCCACAAAGACAATATTCATCCCTGTTCCACAAACAATTTCGGCATAAGCACAGTTGGGTGCGTTTCTTTCACTTGCAGCCTTTGCATTGGTGCTAATCTGCAACCTGTTTAATTTGTGGGTTTTTGGCGCAATAAGGCAAAAAATTTAATTATTCAAATCACGACACGTTGTAGTTTATTATGAGATCTACGACATTTATTAAGTGAACCTAATTGGAAATAAATTTTAAATCAATGTATCAATATTTTATTATTATTTTTTTAAACTCATCACTTCTAGGTGACGAGTTTTATTAAAATAATAATTTTTCCATTATTTTCTTTAAAAAATAAACAAAATTTTATCACGTCGATATGACGAGTTATATTTGTCATATTGATGTTTTATTTAATTCAAAGTATTAAATAATATGATTGGGCACTGAAATAAATTTTGTAACAGATAAAAACATTACATTAAGGGGGGAAAACAACAAAATTAACACATTAGGTTAATGACATAAATACAATAAACCTTATACACCCTTCAATAATAAAATAAAATCATAAACATATAACTATTCTTTATAATGTTTTAATTCTCGTAATCAATAGACTCGTCAAAAAAAATATTAAGTTATTCAATTTTCCATGTTTTTTCTTGTTGGCGTTCACGTACAAATTGGAACCATGCTTCCGGGTCTCCATCATCTACCTCCATGTCTTTATCATTATTCTTAGTTGGTGGGATATTCGAGCTGGAAGTAATATCCTCAACCATACGAACAAGGTCGACATCAGTGAACACTACAAACAAATCAACATTAGACATAAAATGATAATATTATGTCTCAATCATTCCTATAAGGACGACATCATCTCTTATATGAAACCTCGTGCATGATAATTGAAATCTATAATATAATGGAAATATTATTCTATGGTTTTCGAGTTGAACCCTTCTTTCAATTTTGAACATCAACTCATTTAGTTGAATGTTTTTTTTAAAGACATAGTTAAAGATTTACAATCATTAAAAAAACAGTTGCAATAATAGTAGTCATGTTAGGAAAAAAGAAGTTTTGAAAGTGAAAGAGTCAGTTTTGTTAAGATATTTTTTGTTTCACCTCACATATTTATATGTAGGACGAACTTATTGTTAATGTTGTACCCTAATTTTATCCGAATAATTTAAATTAATGGAGGGCAATCGAAAGCCAAATCGAAGATGTTCAAGTTGATCCAAATTGAAGTGGGCGCATTAATGAAAATTCGTTCATAAAATTTATCGTTCAATTCGAAGGGCATGACGAAGTTTGGACATTAATTCAAGTCTTTGTTTAATTGCGAACGAGGATCACATGTTGGGTCCAAAGTGAAATTCATTTTAAAATCATTTCATACCCTACCAAATAAACTAAACCAAAATTCTTTAAGCCTAATTAAATGTCCAAAAGTCCATTCACCTTAACATAAATCCATTTACGTTACACAAACCTTTTATCCAATTACATTTGTCCATCACATAACCCTTATGACCCATTTACACTTAACCCGGTTACAACCCATACCCAAACAGTGATCCAATAGACTTGGGCCCATATGTTAACATTTGTGCAAACCCTAAACATTTCTCCCAGGCACCACCTTTTCCATCAGCCGCCAATGAATACTCGGCTACATCACCCCCATTCCAGAGCCTTTCAGATGCTTCCTAGCATCTTCACGCGTTGTAATACCCTGAACCCGATTAGGTTTAAAGTATTATACTGGACTTTTGAGATAACGCCTGATTCTTAAAACATGTTCATTTTTTTAAATATATTGAATGTTATCATAATAAAACATAAATAATTATTATAAATATATTTTATAAAATCGGAGCTCTATGATGTATGATTTAAATCAAAACATTTCTCTTTCATTTAGGTTATTATTCTAATTCTAAATTTTCATGCTTAATTTTAGCTATTATTCAATTTAGTCACTATCCGAAATTTGTATGTTTGGTTTCAATCAAGTCCTTGTATTATGTTGTTGACTTTGATATAGTTCTTAGATTAGTTATCTTATTAATTAACCCTAATATTAATTTATTTTAATAAAAAATTTATTTACAATTTGTAAATTATTAACTAGTATTTTAATTAAATTTGCATAACTAACCTTAATACTCATTAGTTTATTAAATTTTAGTATATTCATATTTTATTTCATATGCTTGTTAATTATTTCTTATTTGCGTTTTATTTTGATACTTTTAGTTTATTTTTCTAATTCATTAGATTTTAGGGTTCACTTTTAGTTTAATTCATTTTTAAGCTAGTCCCTAAACTTTAAAACTTTTAAAGTTAGTCCTTGAAATTTTATATATGTATGTATATGTATAGTTTTCTTTATTTATTTGTTTGTTCCATTTCTAGACCTTATTTTTAAATGTATGTATATATTTATTTTATATTTTTTGACATATATATTTTAAAAAATTGCAGTATGATCCATTTATGTGTCAAATATTTTATGTATACTCGCATCAATTTTCAAGAACGCATTTTGTAGAATGGGAGTGAAAAGTGCAATATGAGGTAGCATGATTTAATACGACATTCAAACATAAAGTGAACTTGAAACAATCGAGTATGCTTTGATAAAAAATGATTAAATGAATCAATGTTCGATAAAAGGACCATACTTTAAATTTTGACTCGAATCCACAAACTTCACCACTATGACAACGTATAAGTGGCCAGTACCAATTTTGGGCGTTGTGGGGGTGTTAATCATTCCCCACACATATTCGACTCTCGATCCCTTAAAAATAAATCGTTAGTTAACACAAACCCATTTTGTCTTTTTTAAATAATTTTGCTTAAAATTGTTTTAAAGGACGATTTAGGTATTCGATCTACCTAACCCAAAGGGCGATGGTGACTCCCAACATCATTTCACAAAAGTCATACCATACAATTATTTTTTTTTTGTAAAAAAAAATGTCGACACCTCTATTAAAAAGACTAAGACCAAGGTTAGTGAAAGACTGCTAAGACTAAGGCTTAGCTAGTAGTGACATATATGCTTAATAAGATATTATTATGACCAAAAATATCAAGCATAATTCTTTAATAGGCCTTAATAAAGAGAAAATGATTTATTGGAAAGTAGTGTGATAAGTATGAAAGTGCATGTCTAGGATTGGCTCTGTGAAGATTTGGTACTTAAGCATGCCTAGTGCATAACCTCTCTTTCATAGACACCTACCTGGTGCGTTATTCATTACTATTCTCACCATTCCAATTTATAAAATACTATGACAAGATAAGAACTCTTTAAACTTAGTGCAGAAGTTAAAAGAGTAGAGATTAAATTAGCATAATAGAATACCAAATTTAGTCATAGTAAATAAAATATGTGATGGTCTCTTAAGGCTAATATGTTGAATATTATGAATGCAAAATTGATAGAAACTAGTGCTACTAAAAAGATGGTTTGTAGCCATTGAATATATTATTACATAAAGAAGATGAAAGAAGTTGTCTATTCTCATAAGTTGTGTTAAATCTCTTGCTCTAAATTTGAGATATTTTTCCTATTGTTAGAAAAAGTTGAGAACTCCTCAAAAAATTCATAATTTCCTAAACACTTCTTATGAAGAATTAGGAAAAATTAAAATTCCTTATGAATGAACAAAGTCGTGGAGGACTAAAATAGGATATAAGGAATTTCATGATCATTCGAGATTATGAATACTAATATTAATGAATAGTAACTTCTTAAAACTTTGACAATATAGTCATGTGTAAACAAGATTTGTGTTTGAAAAGCATAGTTTTATGGTTAAAACTGATAACAAACTTTACTCTAATATGATTGAGTATATGTGTAAGAAAATTTGTTTACACGTTGTCCAAGACACTTAGGTGGCGTTTGGTTCGTTGGAATGTTTCTGAGGGAATTAGAATCTGTGAAGGAATTGGAATCTGTCAGGAATTAGAATCTAATTCCATATTCTATTTGGTTGGCAGGAAATTAAATTGGAATCCAATTCCATATTTTGTTTGGTTCGCAGACATGTCAGATGAATTTGATTTCAGTAATGTAAAATGACATGATTGCCCTTCTTGTTTTTTTGCACTTAATTTTAGTTTGTTTTATAAATTACATATAGCAATATATTATAAAAATTAAAAAAAATTAATTTTTTTGATTGATTATTCATTTCAATAAATTATAAAAATCATGCTAATAAACATCATAAGTTAAAATCATCCCAATAAGGGATGGCCATGGTTCGGGTTGGGTCGGGTTTTTGGTCCACCCGACCCGACCCGAGAACAAGGAAACCTCCATCCGAGACCCGACCAAAATAAAGTTTCACCTGACCCGACCCGAATATATGAATTAGAACCCGACCCGAAATAATAAAAAAATTATTTTTATTCAATAAAAGCAGTGACTTAATTGGAAATATATATATATAGAGGGATATTATTGTAATTATTTCTAAATATATAAGGTAATTTTATATATTTTTTGGATTGGGTCGGGTCGGGTATTTTTCACCCTAAACCCGAATCCGACCCGACCCTACCCGAATATCACACTTAAAAAAAACCGACCCGACCAAAATAAAGTTTCACCTGACCCGAATATATGAATTAGAAATCCGACCCGACCCAAAATAATAAAAAATTATTTTTATTCAATAAAAACAACGACTTAATTGAAAAAAATTATATAGAGAGGGGTATTATTGTAATTATTCCTAAATATATAAGGTAAAATTATATATATTTTCGGGTTGGGTATTTTTCACTCTAAATCCGAACTCGACCCGACCCAAATATCACACTTAAAAAAACTGACCAGATCCGACCAAAATAAAGTTTCACCCAACCCGACCCGAATATATGAATTAGAAACCCGACCCGAAATAATAAAAAAATATTTTTATTCAATATATGAATAAGTTACCAAAAGATTGATGAGGGTAGCATAGTCAATTTTCAATTCCCTCCAACAAGGGAATTGAATTCCATCATAGAATGGATGGAATTCACTTTCCCTCATTTGATGGAAAGTTGAAGCTGTGAGGGATTTCAATTCCCTTGGAAAACTTGAACCAAACATGGGAAAGTGGTGGAATTGGATTCCAATTCCCCCTAATTCCAAGGGATTCTTGTCAACCAAACGCCACCTTATGGATTTATTTTTATCCCAAAAATGTTATAAATGTGGGGGTGTCTTAAGTGATGATCAAAGTGATAGGGGAACCTAGTTGATCTGCTTACCAAAGGTTACAATCGTAAATGGTTCTTGATTCGTCGAGGGGATGAGTCTAAATACCATTGGTTGAGGAATTCATGATGGATACTCAACTTAGTTATCTAAGTACATTTCTATTTTCTTATCCCTATGATGAATAATGTACATGCACAAGATAAATTTAATTACTCTTAATAAATTCATAGTCCAGGTTTTGGATGATCTTAGTGAGAAAAACTTGATGAATTTACCCATTTTGGCTAAATATATATTCTTAATAAGTTCATAACCTAGAGTTGATTGGGTAGTTCTAATCGCGCAGAACTAGATGAACCTATCGCTAGAGAGGATGAGTTTATTAAAATTCTTAATGAATTCAAATTCAAGAGTTTGGGTGTTCCTAGTGAGAATGACATTGAATTCACCAATTAATGAGGTTGAATATTTATTCTTAATGATTTCTTGTCCCAAAGTTTGGGTGGTTCATTTAAAAAATGAACTTGAAGAAATTCACCATACCTATTGTGAGAATAAGCTATTTACAAATCTCTTAATTATTTCATAGTCCAGTTTGAGTGGTTTATATTGAGATAAACATGATAAAATAACCTATGTAAGCAAGAAGGGTTAGCCACATTCTATGAAAAATGTTGGGTTGTTTTTCTAGTACACTTACTAGAATCCTAAGGAAAGATGGATATATATATTTGTATATATACTTTGTAAACACATCGAGGACATCGGTGGATGAAGGGATTAGTTGTGTGTTATGAGTTCACCCTAATCTTATAAAGTTCAAGATTCGTTCACTTATCGAATAGAAGAATTACACATCATCACTATGTACTAGTTCCAGATACGTTCACTAGTGCTTAAGCAAATAATCTCGCTATTGTGTTCTCGTGTTTTGGCTCCAAATTTCTTGTTTTTATATAACAATTCTTTTGTATTAGTAGGGGAATGTTGGCAATATAAAGAATTTCACATTGGGTATGAACCATTTGGTGTGGTCTGATTTGGTTCGTATGTGTTTCTTTTAGACAAGATCCTCCTGGTAGAATATTATTTATCAGAGTTTATTTTATCGTTTATAGTTGTTACAAAATATTTACTATATTTCATGTTCATTAGAATAATATTTATGAAAATTAATTATTTTGTAATTGTTATTGGATCTTTTACCATTTTACCCTTATATGGAGCCTATAAATGAATGTTTATTTTTCCATTTCATATGTCACTTCAAGAGAAATCTCTCTAAATATCCCTAAGCAAATGTTTTCTTTTAAACACTCTTCCTTTTCTGAGTGTTGTTCTAAGTTGAGAGAAGAGCAGTACCACCAAAGTCCACTCCATCTTTCGGGTGTGCAAAATTTGGAGAGTCGTGTTAACATCGAGGGGTTATTCGTCCATTGTAGTGATTACACACATCGGGACAATTCGCTTCTAAGGCAATGGATTACCATGACACAATTATTGTCCCTTTTTGCATACTTTATTTAGTATTTTCTAGACAATGCTAACACCTCGTTTTGAAACAGTCTATTTTCTCGATCAAGGTGGTAAGAATTATATGTTATCTGAATTTCGTCCACAAGTAACATCTCTATCGTCATTTATGATTCTATCAAATGTTTTGGAGGAATCCTTCCGTTAATCAAAATCTTCGGAATGACTTTCACAAAATGAAACCTCTAGATTTTCTAAAAGTATTAGGAGTTTCATATCCTCCAGCTAATTATAATCTCCTCACTTATTGATAGACCCATATAATTTTCTTAATTAATTTGTTATCTGACAACTAAATTTATTTACATTGTCAATCTACAGATAACCCTCATGACTCTAAACTTAACAAGAATTACTATATAAATTATCATAGGGTTAGAAGGAATATTATAAACTCTTCAATTCTCTTTCTATTCTCTCTATATCATGCATCATCTTCTTCGATTTATTAAAATCATTAAAAATAACTTTTCGTCAAAATTAAAAAAGAAAATTGAACAATGAAAAACGACATTATAATTAAATATTGAAAACTAAAACATTATATATACACGATAGCACTGCGAATTTAAAAAATTTACATTAATATTAAAACACATAATTTATGTCTCATATTTTAATGATAGCATGGATCACATGATTTATGAGTAAATATTGAATATGATCGCATATTTTAAAATATATATATATATAACAACATACTTAAATAAAATAATGTTTGGTTCATTAATTATTTAATTGTACTTTTTGGAGGGTTTCGTTTGGGTTTAAATACCATAAATAAGTTTAAAATGAGTTGGGTTGGATTTTTATTTTGTTTATTTATATATGCATCGTGTTTGGTGTGTGTATTATATGTTGTATTAGGATTTCGAGGTATGGTTGTATTGAAAAAAATAGATATATTTATACTGGCAGTTTATTCGGTTCCAAAAGTCTATCAAATAAAGTACTAAAACGGAACGTTCAAAACGACTATACTAATGTTTTGCTGGCCTATGTCCAGAATGGAATTTATCCTAACTAATCCCGACTAATTCATATTGTACTTCTAGTTTTGATAGATAACTCTTTTAGAGGAGTTTTAAATCTGAGACATTATTTAAGTGATATCTAATTACTTACCATTTAAACCAATTCGTTGATGGATTTTTAAATTTATTGATAACACATATATGTCCTAAAGACATAATTATTCAAACTCGAATACTTTAAAAGAAAACAATACTCCCTTTTATTAAAAGGAGGACACTTAATAAATTTCAATTTAAAAGAAAACATTGAAGGTCAAGGATTCTACTCAAGATAGAAAAAAGAATTAACATATATGGTTCAACTATGACTATACATACATGAACATCACATTCTCCTCAAATCACACGAAAAGAAAAAGAAAAAAAAAGAGTATGGCATATCCTCATGGTTTTTCAGAGTGTGGTTTATTAGTAGCGCATGAAGAACCAAGAGTTTGATAGTTAACATATCGGCTTGGAGCTGATGAATGCTTAGACCCTTTCGGCATGCAACCCTTGAATAGTTCCTTCTTATTGAAAACCTCGTGCTTGTTGTGGATCAGCAATTGAGGTTTCGTCTTCACGTAATCGATCGACGTAGGCATCATCGTGCTCGGAACACTCGATGGGATGTTGCGAGCGGCGATTGCGACATCCATCGAACAAGAAAACATCAAGAAGAGATAGATGAAAATGGTGCAAAATATAGTGGAAGACATTGTTTTTTTTTTTTTCCTTTTCCCCTCGAGGAATGGTTTGGTTTTGGTTGTGTTTTAGAGAGGTTTTTGAAAGGGTTTTTAAAGAGAGTGGCTAAGTGGTAAAGAGGGTCTTAAATATGCCCGTGAGTAGGTGAAAATGCCCGTGAGCTTCGTTTATTACACTAATCAAACCAAATATATGCTGCTTCAAATGCCCCAAATTATTCCGCTTCTTTCTTCATTTTCCCTCCACCCTCCAATAGGGACTGCTTTCTTGGATCAGCGAAATATTTAGGAGAAAACCCTTTAATTTCTATGCAACCCTTGGGATTTGTTTCTGGAAAACTGAGCATAATGATAGAAAATACTCCTTACTTTGTCTTTTCTATTTTAATATTTTTCTCTCTAATATTTTATTTTGGATAAGAAGATCTCTTCTTAGATGAAAATCATTAGTTGACAAAATGTCAATGTTCAAAAAGTAAGATTTTGTCTCGTAAAATGAAATGTTTGAGATGAAAATGTTTTAGAAAAAAATAAGGGCAAAAGGGATGATTTAGTTAAATGCTAGGGTTTTTTTTAAATTCTAAACTAAAATATTAGAGGTCAAAACACTTTCAAAAAAAGAATAAGATCTAAAATGATTATTTTTTTAATAGAGCTAAAATAACTATTTTGTGAAATTTTAGGGGATTTTTTGGCATTATGCCGGAAAACTATTTGTGTAAGCTATAACCATCATCAATCGTCTTCATTTGATTGATTCCCAATAGTTTATGGACTGAATTGTCTCGTTTATTACATATAGTTTATCAACAGAAATAATTAACCCCGTCTTCAGTTTTCCTTGTTTGCCTCTTATCACGGTGTCCCAATTATTTTAAGAGGGACCTCATGAGCATTCAATCCCATTTTAAACAGATCTTCCATTTAAGAAACAGTAATAAATATTAAAGAGATGGGGCAAATCAGCAAATGCTTTTGTTGGTTTTGTTTATTACAGGGCCCATTAATATACCAATCCGTGTAATGTTGTTTGTCAGCGAATTCACCAACCCCATGGTTCCGGTAAGCAATCTATTACATTACATTTTTTCATCAAAACAATATTACATTACATTTTGTAAAAGAAACAATATTATGACTTTTTTTTTGCCCTCCGATTCTTAATATTTTATCTTGATTAATTTGAATTGATTTAAGTTATATATTTGATATTGATGGGTAAATTTTCCGACAAGAGCTTCCGATATGATTGATTTTATAATATACTATTAGATGAAAACTATTATATATCTATATATATCTTTAAGACACTAGTTACTATTAAGCCAAAAAAAAGATAGTAGTTACTAATATTTAATTATGAAAGCGTTTACTAATATAAATTTCATTGCCGAGGATATGATTCAAAATTAATCAGTTTATGACCATCAAGTCAACTTAGTAGTTAAAGGGATATTTATTTATTTTAGAGGTCTTAAATTTAAGCACTAACGCTCGTAAGATATTTAAGTATTTATTGCCAAATCGTTAATAATTTTTATAATATATACTATCACTTGTAATCACCTTAGATTAATAAAAAAAAATTAACAAGTATATGAATCAAGTAAGTGGTCTCAATGTCTAAATGGAGTATTAATTTCTTTAGAAGTCTTGAGTTCAAGTAGTTGATGAGTGTGTATGCGTTGTCAATGATTAAGAAAGATTTTGAACACATACTACCTTATAATCATACAATACTATTAAAAAATTAACAAATATAAACTTTATAGTTATTGACAATAACAAATCCATAAGTACTTTTGAGAGTGGATACATATATTTTAAAAAAATATAAAATTTTCGTACATAATAGACACATATAACATTTTAGAACAAGTACAATATATAAAATAGATAATTATTCGAATTAAAAATCATATTTTAAGGTGGACATTTATCTACCCTAAGTACAGAGTGAATCCGCCCTTGGATATTGTTAGAAGATAAAGTTTGTATTATATTTTTAAAATATAGTTTTTGTTTATTATTGTTTAATTATATTTAGGATAAATTACACAAATGGTCCTCCAATTATATGATACTACTTTATTAAGTCGCTCGACTATTAAAAGTTATAAAATGATCATCTGACTATAGAGTATTGCTTTGTTGAGTCCCTCGATAATTAAAAGTTACAAAATGATCACCTGACTATTCATTATGTTCCAAGCTCATCCTTTTCTGCTAAAAATGGACGGTATTCTGAGTTGAATGTTAATCTGTTGACTGTGATATGATAAAAACTCGGTCAAAGAATCTCAAACGAGTATCATATCCTAGTCATCATGTTAATGTCCAGCTTAAACAATTATCAATTTTTAACGGAAAATGATGAGTTTGGAACATAATGAGGATGATCATTTTGTAACTATTAATAGTCGAGGAACTTAACAAAGTAACATTCTATAGTCGAATGACTATTTTGTAACTTTTAATAGTCAAGGGACTTAATAAAGTAATATCCTATAATCGAAGGACCATTTTTGTACTTTACCCTTATATTTAAATAAATTTTTTAGTGTTTTTAATAAATATTTTAATATTTTTATTATAATGTAGTTAATGTGCAATGCATCAAATATAATATCAAATTTTAAACAATCGGGTATGCTTGGAAATTTCGGCATTGAATAAGATGCATTAACTTTGGGAGTGATTCACAACAAGTGCTGTTATTTTCGACGGTGCAAATCCTGGACTAGTTTCACGTTTTGTCTATGCATCCTTAAGCTTCGTGCCAAAACATATTCAATAGCCCTCCAGAATTTATGACCCTTCAAATAAATGCCCTTCAAGATTCCTCTCATAGGAATATAAAAATTAAAGTACGCAAACGGTTCTCTCGGATACTGGTTACTGCTTTGTTGTGTATTTGACTATTAAAAATTATAAAATGGTCCTTTATTGGTAGGATGTTATTTTGATGTGTCCTTCAACTATTAAAAGTTATAAAATGACCACCTGACTATTCATATGTTCCAAATACGTCTTTTTCTGTTATCATCTGAGTTAGATATTAATATGTTGAATGAGATATGATAAAATCTGATCTTGTGATTATGTGAGCTATATTTTGTGGATTAACTCTCAGTTTACATTATGTCATCAAACCAGTACTTGAAACATTGTCATCGAGCTAGTGCTTGAAAGCAACGGCGGTGCTAGTAGGCATAATGATTTTACCATGTCTTAGTCAACAGGTTAGCAAATAGCTTAGGTGATAGTCAATTTTTAACGGAAAATGACAAGTTTAGAACATATAAATAGACAAGTGATCATTTTGTAATTTTTAATAGTCAGAAGACTCAATAAAACAATGTCTTATAATTGAGAGATCATTTTATAACTTTTAATAGTCAGAAAACTCAACAAAGTAATGCCCTATGGTTGGGGGACCAATGATGAAGCCATGATACCAGTTTAAGGGGACAAAGTATAATTAACCATAGAAATAAGAAGAAAAAATTAAAATAAACTGAAATTAAGAGATCTAATTTAATATTTACCCATATATATTTTTAAATTGTAAAAAAAAAATACATTGGCCCCCGAGACAAAGCTTATATTTTTCCCAAAAAAAGTATTGCTATCATTGTTTGGAGTTAGACACTGAAAACAAAATCAAGAAAAAAGGATTACATACTTCAAAGTATTGGTGAAAATTTGGATATAATTAATTAATTATGGTTCAAAATGTAGAAATCTTCAAGTGCAGAAGCTGGTATTCCACTCCTGCAATAGACAAATATATTTTTCGCAAAAAGGTGTAAGAGATCCATATACTTTTTAGGAAAGAAAATTAATGCGGCTCTCGTATTATTTTTTCTTTTCAATGTTCAACTCAAAAAATAAACTCAATGTGATATTTTGACCAACGTTTTTTGTTGTTGATCGTTACAGTACTGGTGTGTCAATTCACGGTGCTGACATGATAGTTCATCTGTCATGTTTGAGTTACCAATTTAGTCAAACTACTATTTCATCAGCCCCGTTAATCTGCTGTCATGGACTGTCATGTTAACATCATGAACTGATACATTAGCACCATAACAGTTAACGAAGAAAGAACAATGGTCAAAGGACTACATTAGGTTTATTTTCTGAGTTGGAGGGTCACATTGAGAGAGAAAATAATATGAGGGTCACATTCATTTTTTTTCAAAAGTACATGGACCTTGAATGCCTTTTTGCCTATATTTTACAATGACCAATTAGTACATGTCTAGAATTTTCTTAATATATTGATAATATATATTACACAAATGTAACTATTTGAACATAATTTCTTTAAATATAATAATATATTTTATCACTAAGATCACTGAATTAGTTCACGATTAACGTAATTAGATATAATGTTTGAGGGTTGATTTACATTTAGTACTCTTTATTATGAGCATTACCCACCCTAGCCTTATAAAATAACTGGAAGTAGTTGTTGTAGATGAACTCATTTTTAAAACAATTACACATCTCTGACAATTTCCTATTAACTAAATATTGGGTGTGGTTGGTTGTTCGTTTGAATTATATGAACTTTTTAGGGCAAGGAGCAAGTGGGTACTTTTGTATCAATTTAATTGAAGTTCCACTGGCCATTCACTGTAACTTTTATGAAGGCAGGCATGTGTTATTCAACGGTGAAATCATTCGACTGTGCATAAAAATTAACACATAAATTTACATTAGAGATACGAATCTAAATAATTATATTAAAAATTTAAAAGATCTAAAATTAAATATAAAATATAAAAAAGTTATATAAATTTAATAAAAAAATTTTCGATCCATCTCATCGGAACACTTGTATCTTTTCAATACGATAGGTATGGCTGGTGAAGCAACCATTACAATGGGAAACGCTAGACTTAACGTTAGCTACGGTTATCAAAACAGACATTTTTTCTCTGCAGAGAAAGTCGGGAGTGCAAATTAATTACATGATTAGAGTAAGATGGAAACAAAGTTTTATACATTTAAATTGGATTTTGTTGTCTTGAAGCTTCCATCATCCTTTTGACATATATGAAGCTAAATAGATTAAGTAATATTAATTATAAAAATAATATAGCAATCTTAGAATAAAAAGTAGATAACCTACACATTTAGTATCTAAACCGATAGTTTAAATATTAAAATTTACAAAACCCGGTAATTTAAATACTAAACGTGTAATTTACCCTTAAAAGTATTATAAAAATAAATTACAGTGCACTTGATGCATTATTCCAACTTTCACAATCTAAAGTTTAAAAGGATTAAAATTAAAAAATAATAATAAGTATTTTTGAAGTTCTTTAAATTTGTAACTTCAAAGTAAGGGGTTCTCTTCAATTTCTAGTTTGATCTATGTAAAAAATTAAAATTAGATAGCCAAATTAAATAATATTCTAAATATTAAATAACCCAAAAAAATCATGATGCCAATCAAAATAATAAAATAACATTTATACTGGATCAATTCTTAAAGATGAACGATATGCATCAGTCGTAAAATAATATTTGCATCGTATCATTTGACACCGAGTACTATTTTTTTGGGTTGATTTGAGGGATTTTAGAAAGAAGATTCAGGATAGCTTGATTGTTTTGGTTTTGATCGCCCTGGTTTTGGGATCGATTTTTTTAGTGATATCTGAATGTCAAAAGTTGTCTATGCTCATCGCACTAAGTATTTATGAGAATAAATTTGTCGAATCCTTTCTGTCGCACAATAATTCAATAATTTTTTCAAGTAAAATGGCGTTCATTTTGTGTTTATTGAGCACCAAAATAATTATATCAAAATAACATCGTTTTGGTGAGGCATCCACGTTAGCAACATCATAGCACGGAACTGCCGTTAAATCCTGAATGGCGGAGTGGTATAATTACACCTAAAAGAAAATGTTAGTGTACATGTCTATTTGAATTGACATGAAAATTTTAGATCTTTTATTTGTATTTTTTATTGACAATTTATTTTTGTTTTCCTCTAAAATTTTATAAATTCTCCCATCTAACATAAAATATTGTACATGTACCTTTAATTATATGCCTCACAAAATGTGCAATATTAACAAAGAAAAATTCCGGTTGGGGAGCCATAGAGAAGAGAGGCTGTTCTTCACCGCTCATGGAACTGCATTTTCATGCAACCAGTTTATTATGACAATAAAATGGCTAACCAGAGAATATTTCATGATTCAGCACTAAAGAAAAGCAGGTGTGTTTAAACAGCGACATGCATACTTCCACAAACTTCAACACAAGTTTTTTCTTTTGTTTTTGTATTAACCAAATCACAAGGATCTGGATAGCCCAAGAGTTGGATTCATGAACAGATTATAAACACTTTCCTGAAGGACATTCCAGTCATTTCCTTATAGTTGAAAGATATCTTTGATCTCTATTGCATCTTCGTCATCTTATATGAACATCATAAAACTATCATTAAATAACGTCAAACCATACTGAATTGCAAATGTTTCACAATCTAAAAGCTAAATAAATTCATGATCTTCTCATAGGATCCAGGGCTGAGAACAACAAATTGTTAGAATTTAATTCTCATCGATCAAATAAGCACACCAAACAGGGTTTAAAACAACGCACTATCCCTCAACACCAGAGCGGGATTTCAGTTCTGAAATAACATTGCAAAGACTGCTTTCCGAAGTTCAGCGAACAGAGTCGTGTGTCAACCAACAAACAGAATGTTTCAACACAAAGAAAGTCAAGATCCAAGGGAATGGAGATATTTTCTTAACCCTTGTTTATAAGGGATCCTAGCCATTACACTTCCCCATAGCGCGCACACACAAAAAAACATTAGATATTTTGTTAGTATTTTTTATTGATAATCAGTTTTATGAGTTCGACTATCTTAAAATTTTAAAAATTCACCCATCTAACCAAAAAAAATCATATTTTCTCTCTATCTGCAACATGGGGTTATCATGCGTAATACAATATACACACACCAAATAAGTTGCAATTTATCCCACTTCTTAACCCACCTTAACCTTATCCTACCCAATTTGGCCAAATAGAATACATTAGAATGAACTATATAACACAGGAAAAAACGTCGACGCAGGTAACAAGAAAAATGTCAATAAACAAAAACAGCTCGAAATTCAGAAATTAAAGCGCCATTTATTCATTAAAATAAACACTTTGGCATTAGTTTAGTGGCTTATACAGAATGCACTATTTGAATGCCATCTAGACCGATTCCCGGGCCGTGGCTAGGTTATCGGGGTCATGTGTAAATTCTTATAAGGAGATCCCTATTTTTTAGATACATTCGATTTCGGGACCCCTATTTTTATGCTTCTTAATGGCAATAACTTATACATATACTCAATTTCGGGGTCTTTATTTTTATGATTCTTAATGGCAACAATTGATTGATATACTCGATTTTGAGGCCTCTATTTTTATGTTTATTAATGACAACAACTGATAGATATACTCGATTTCAAGACCCTATTTTTTGGGGCCTACGTGATCTCTCACCCTACACACCCTCAGCCACGCCCCTGCTGATTCCATAGGCTCATAGTTAATTTAACACAATGAAAAAACGAATAAAAACCAGGGATCTCTCGTCCTAGTTTTACAGACGATTACGGAATAATTGAAGAGAAGGTTATGTAATCAGACATGGAAACAAGTGAAAAGAACAAAAAAAAATTACCAAAAACGAAGGGAGGGATTAGTTGTAGTAGAGCTCGAGGCCCATTCCGTCATGAATCTCGTAGTCTTTGAGGGTGATGTGATCCTTGTAGATGGTGTACCACTTCTGGATTCGGATCTTGTCCGGTCGGGTTCCGGTCTGGGCGGCAACGAGCTTCTTGAGGTCGCCGATGGTATCGTCCTCGTTGCACTTCACCCGCACCTTCTTCCCTAGCCTGTCGTTCAACACCACTTCTATCATCTTCTTTCTTCCAAACACAAAGATTCCCATGACCAGTCAATGTCTAACACGTGTTAATACTTGGGTGAACCATTCAGAGTTGCTCTTTTTTAAAATATGTTAAATAATTCTTGTCACTCATTCTAATAGTTATCATAAATATTTTTTTCGTTTTCTTTTAAGTTAAATATTGTGTCGTTAATTTTATCAAAAAGAAATATTATGTTGTTAATTGTCATCCTCCCTCTAGCATTTATCAAAGTTTAATAATTACTATCTTGTACTTCTTTTGACCATAGTAAACTTGTTCTTATCATCCTTAAAGTTTTTATTAAATCTATAGTAATTTTTAAGCATATATTCTATTTAATCATATAACTATTAGTAGAAAAATAACTGGTCAAATTAATTATAATAATTTTGAACAAGTCAAATTAATTATAATAATTTTGAACAATGAGTTGTAGACATTCGGTGAGGAACATTCAGTTATAATAAAATTTAAAAGATTTAACATTTTCTAAAATAGTTACGCTGAATAATGTATGGTAACTAAATTGGTAAGTATCTATTTCACCTTCTCTTTTAAACATGAAGATGTTAGAAAATTTTCCCAACTTTGTTAATAAATCGATCATGGTTTCTACTTTTCATTATGTTAAAGTCTTCTTCATTGCTGATTACATTGTTTTTCTTGATTAGCGTACTAGAATTGTTTTTAGTATTTAAATTAAACATTTGAGATTATATGGCATTTGGAAAGAAACTATGGGTGTGTTTGTTTGCCGTAATTTGAATTACGGAATTGGTTTTCCCCGAATTCTCGTGTTTGTTTCAGTAATTCATTTTCCAGTTCTAGTAATTCAAATTTCAGTAATTCATTTTTCAGAAAACCAATTACAGCCAAACAAACAGACCATATATTACTGATACATACAAGGAGATGTCAAGATTTGATTATATTATTAATTTATGCATTATTTCGATTAGTTTAATTTATATGTTGATTCGATTCTTTTATTTGGATATTGAATTGATTGCTTTGATTTTATTTTTTTATATGGATATTGAATGCAATTATTTGTTGTATTTATCAAGGATTGTATTAGTATAATTATAGTTTGTACCTTTAGTTATTAACATAATGGGAAAAGATAGTGTGGTTATTGCACTTGGTCACAGTTAGACATTGCACTCAAGCCTTCTTAGGCCAGTTCCATTTGATCATGCACTCTTTTACTAGATGATAGATATAATGGGGGGACAAAATAATGGAAAATTACTTTAATTATTAAATTTTGTTATAAATTAAAGGAATGCTAAGAATACGAATATTTAAGTAAGCAATACTTACTAATTATATTATGTAACTCCTCTATTTGGTGAAATGTTTATTATTGTTCTCACTTGTAGATTTATTTCATGATGTTATGTCGTTATTGGGTCCCTTAATTATATCCCTTAAAACTCTTGGGGTTCTTTCCTAAAACTATTCGTTGGTACCAATACTAAGCCCTTCAGTATCAGTACTAACCCCTGGGTATCGATACTAACCTCTTGGTATTAATGCTACTAACTTATTGAAGCCTAGTAACAAAGGGTGGTTATCGATACTCTAAGTTGAGTATCAATACTTCTAGTCAGTGGTATTGATATCGTCCTGAGTATCGATACCAACTTTGGCTTTGATGTTTTGAAAAATAACTAAGTATCAATACCCCTGTCAGGGAGTTTCAATACACTACCCTTTGTATTGATACTCCTCATGAGTATCGATACCAAAAATGACTACTGAAATTTGCTAAGTGAACTTGGTATCGATACGAGTATTGATACCTCACCTAAAATATTGATACCCATTGCATGAGTATCGATACTTCTAACCTAAAAATCTCTTTATTTTTAACATCTGAAGATTAACATCGATATTGTCCTTCTAGTATCGATACTTATGCCTATACATACCCTATTTTGGGCATAAAAATGTCTCTCCAGCACTCCTAAATGTCTTACTGAGGTCCCCAAATTTTATTAGAGTGTTATGTCTAATAATAGGAGTCATAATAAGTCTCTAAACATCCTGATAACACCCAAACACTAAAATCTACCATGAACATGCTTCATGACACATGCAAGCTAACAAACTCACCTAGTGACCTACAATGTAGTAGAGTTTAGTTAGAAGTGAGTTACCTTGAATGTCTAAACTACTGGAAACACCTAAAGCTCAACCAAGCACTAGCTTCTCCTTTCCCTTAGCCTTGGAGCTTTCTCCAACTTCTCTCACTAGATAAGAATCAACCACATATGTTACTAGCTTGATTTAAAGGTTAACAAGGATTGAAATACTTAAGTTCTATAAACCCTTACAAAACTCATATTTGGCTACCATGGTTAAATGAAGAGGTTGAGGGCTTTATTTGATGTTATGAAGTTGAAGATTAAGATTCTTACCTTTAGAATGTCAAACCAGGGTTGTAAGGCCACCAAGTTATCACCTTTGTTGGTTCTAGGTTGAGAGGAAAATGAAAGATAAAGGATTAGAAGAAGAGAAAAAATTATGTTTCAAAAGTTTATGTGGAAATTTCTCTCTTAGTCCTTCATCTTTTAACTTTAGATTAAAAATACCCATTTTTTTACTCATTTTGAGCCTCAAACAAGCCCAATCCAACACTCATTTGGGTTAAGCTTTCTTACAAGGCTAATGGATTTATTCCAAGACCCACTTAGATTAAATTGAAACTACTAACCTGGGATTCGGGGTATTACAACTCTCTTCTCCTAATTAAATTTTTATCTAAAAATTTACCTAGATAGAATAGGTGAGGGTACTAAAGCTACATGTCCTCTTCTGTTTCCCAGGTCGGTTCCTCAACGACATGGTTCCTCTATAACACCTTCACTAAAGGAATCCTTTACATATCTTGCTAAATATTCTGATCAGTTCCTCCTCATATGTCATATTTGGGCTCACCTCGATCTGCTCTATAGGTTTGACGTGAGATGGGTCTGATATGTATATCCAAAGCATGAATACATGGAAAATATTGTGGATGCACTTCAACTATAGTGGTAAGGCCAACAAGTATGCTATTGGTCCAACTCTCTCTAGTACCTTATAAAGCCCTATAAAGTGCGAGATCAACTTCCCTTTGTGACCAAAGCAAAGCACTTTCTTCCATGGGGAAACCTTGAAGAACACTTTGACCCCTACTGCAAACTCTATATCCTTGCGCTTGAAATCTGCATAGGATCTCTGTCTATCTAAGGCTTCTTTTAACCGGACCTGAATTAGCCAAACATTTTTATCAGTTTGTCTGATCAAGTCTGGACTCACTATCTTTCCCTCATCGAGTTCTATCCAACATAGTGGAGTTCTACACTTGTGTCTATACAAGGCCTCATACGGAGCCATCTGAATACATGACAGGAATTTGTTGTTTTATGCGAATTCCACTAATGGTTGGTGGTCCTCTTAACCACCCTCAAGATCTGTAATGGTGCACCTAAGCATTTCTTCTAAGATCTGAATGACATGTTCTGACTAAATGTCTATCTTAGGATATAAAGTTGTACTGAAATTTAGTTTGGTGTCTAGGGATTAATGAAGTGCTTTCTAGAATTGGGAAGTGAATCGGGGATGTCTGTCGAATATGATGGAAATTAGTACCTCGTCCAACCTTCCTATCTTATGGATGTATAACTGAGCTAACCTCTCTAAGGTATAATCCATCCTAACTGGGAGAAAGTGAGCTGATTTGTTAGACGGTCTACTATTACCCAAATTGAGTTGTCTCTATCTAGTCATGGGTAACCCAGTCACGTAGACCATTGTTACTATGTCCCATTTTCAATGAGGAATCTAAATGGGCTGAAGTAATACTGAAGGAATCTGGTGTTTCACTTTAACATGTTAACACACTAAGCATCTAGCGGCAAACTCTGACACTTCCATTTTCATGCCCGACCACCAGTACAACTTTCGAAGCTTCTGATACATCTTGTTACTACCTGGGTGAACTGAAAGTGGACTACAAAGTGACTCATGGAGGATTTCACTACGTAACTGAGCATTGTATTTATTGAGGATTGTATTAGTATAATTATAGTTTGTACCTTTAGTTATTAACATAATGGGAAAAGATAATGCGGTTATTGCTCTTGGTCACAGTTAGACATTGCACTCAAGCCTTCTTAGGCCAGTTCCATTTGATCATTCACTCTTTTACTAGATGATAGATATAATGTGGGGAAATACAAAAATAATGGAAAAATACTTTAATTATTAAATTTTGTTATAAATTAAAGGAATACTAAGATTACGAATATTTAAGTAACACTTACTAATTATATTATGTAACTCCTCTATTTGGTGATTTTTTTTGTTCTAATCATATTATGATTATATAAATCTTGTACCTCTAGCTCTCTAATCCTATTAGATTAAGTTATTAACCAATATTATAACTTACGAATATTGCTTACTTACTCTACGCATTTAACCAAGAAAAATACTCGTATTTTGTTTTGGTAGAATCTGCATTCATCCATTAACCGCTCTATCATTTATTGTGCTATGGATTATGTTAAATGCCCTCATTATTTTGTGCTATTATTATGCTTAACTTGCTTCTGTTTGCCTATTTCATATAGTGGTAATATAGTAAAATTTATAGTCCGAACTTATTTTTTTCATACAATAGTTGATAGATTTTGTGACAGTGTCAATGAACGACATCTTTAAAAGAGTGGTAGCCACGATATTTCAGTGTACATCACCTTATTATTTTTAGTTGGATATACAGATTCATAAGAATCTTACTTAATACTTTGATCAATAAACTCATTTTTTATATTTACGCTTTATATACACTTTTAACTGTTGGTAAAATTTACCGTTGCAAGATAATACGTAAGTACTAACAGAACAAATTAAATAAATAATAAAATGTGAAAACAAATCATAGTGTTGTACAAATCATTGTCTTAGAAGCGAATTTACTTCGATGTATGTAACCGTTAAAATTGATGAATGCCCCCTGAGGTTAGTACAGTCTCTTCAAGAATTTGTACACCAAAAATTTAAAGCAAACTTTAGATGATAGACTCTTCAATAGAAAAAGAACTTGAAATAAGCTAGAGAGCTTTCGAGAGTGAAATTGTTTAAGAGAGAATTCATTTTTGGTGATACTCAAAAGCTGAAGTATTTATAAGTTCAAAATATGGTTAAAATGGTAAAAGATATAATATTAGTTATAAAATGGTCAATTGTCTAGTGACTCATTCCGTCTGTCTAGGTATAATAATTGATATTCATAGCCAGTGTTAATCAGTAACTACTCAAGTGCTTCTGACTGTTAGAAGTCATCTCTTTGAGAAGCTCATTATTGGTGCAGTGAATCCTCCTCCAGCGACGGTGGTTCTTGAGAACGGTGAAGTTGTTGAGAAAGAAGCATATGAACTCTTTATTGCACAATACAGTGTGCTGACATCATTGCTGTTGTGTACGATGAGCTCATCGATTTTACCTCATTGTGGTTATTACAGCCAGTCGAGAGCCTTTCACTTTGCAAGGGATTACTTCAGCGCTCGTGGACGCTGAAATTCAATAAAAAGGATTTGATGAAGCATGTAACCTTAACATTAGTGCGAGTATGGCCCAGATGATAGTGGGTGATTCATTGACAAAAGCCGATGTGTGATCCTCTGGTCAACAACCTGCACGCTCACAATATCACGGGGATCATGGTTATGGGCGTGCTTAGGTTCAATGCTAGTTGTGTGGGAAAATCGGCTATTTAGTGGATATATGTTGGTATCAGTTTGAACAAAACTTTCATGGCGTCTTGGCTGGAAATAATAAACCTCTAGTTGCTACCAAACCTCCCTCAGCAAATATGTGCTCCTTTGCTTCAGGTCATATGTTGTGCTAATCAAGGATCGTGGGATGGTCATGCTTCGACAATGGTGGCTGAATGTGGGAAGTATATAAATCTAGCAAATTGTGAAGCAACGAATAAGTCTGGATAGTGGTTTGTGGACTCTAAGGCTACCCATCATGTCACCTCGGACGCCTCCAATGTGGTATGTGGTAAAGATTTTACTGGAATGGGTAAGTTGATTTGTAACACTCTAATCTAGTCTGATCCGAAGAAAAACATATTACAATGTTACACGCGACCACCGAAGTGGCTAACCCAAAATTTTTCTTTTAAAACAACTGTAAAACACCATGTAAAATCCATCCAATGTAAATAAAATAAGATGTAATAATCAAAGTTTACAAAATACGGGAGAATCGTCCAATTAAATGCATTGAGTTTAAACCAAAATAGAGTTATGAATGGATATAGAAAGGGTTTACAATAGTACATGCCCTTTAATATAAATTAAAGTGTACTCTAATGCCTCAGCTATGCTAGAAAATCTGATGACGATAACGCTCTACGGACGGCCTCCAAATAATCTGTGCACGAAAACATATTCTGAACACTGAGCTTACGAGCTCAGTGACTTGGCACTAACTAGGATATCCGATTGTATGATTGTATCTGCTAAAGTAACTCGGGTGTCCTGATTGTGTCTCGAGCATCAAACAAGACTAGTTTTACGTCTTCATAGTTGCTATTGTTTCTAGTTGCTATGAGTTTATTATTGTTCTCACTTGTAGATTTATTTCATGATGTTATGCAGTTATTGGGTCCCTTAATTATATCCCTTAAAACTCTTGGGTTTCTTTCCCAAAACTATTTGTTGGTACCGATACTAAATCCTTCAGTATTAGTACTAACCCCTGTGTATGGATACTAACCTCTTAGTATCAATGCTACTAACTTATTGAAGGCTAGTAACAAAGGGCAGTTATCGATACTCTAAGTTCAGTATCAATACTTCTAGTCGGTGGTATTGATACCGTCCTAAGTATCTGTAACATCCTCCATACCGAGTTAGTGATCAAATTGTGAAATTTCAAAATTTAGTGACCAAAGTAGATAAATTGAATAGTTGAAATATTTAATGGGAATGTTTTGTGTAGGATCAATTAACAAAGAATGAGGAACTAAAGGGGTAAATGAGTCTTTTAATAGGGGAAATAATTAAATATTAGATGATGATATTTAAATCCACGTGGAAGGCAAATGGAGAGAACAAAAGTTTCCAGATTTCTCTTCTTCTTCACTTCTTCTTCTCCATCGTGAGACCAAGCTAAAGGTGAGTTTTCTTGTTGATCAAATTCTTGATGAAATTAAGATTTCTTATTGATCCTTAGATGATAACTAAGCTTAAGGAAAGCTTAGATTATCTTAAAACCATAAGATGAGAAGTATATGAAGAATTAAAGAAAGGAAGTAGAAAAGTGAAATCTTGGATTAGAGATCATAATAAGAATTAGAAGTGAGATTTGACTTGTCATAAAGCTAACTAAGAAGTATGAGGTGTTAGAATTCAAATTAGAACATGCTGAAATTTGGGTTAGATTCTTAAATTCTACATGGAGAATTGGATTTCTAAGTTTTAGAGGTATGAAATGGATAATAATTAGTTT
Source organism: Hibiscus syriacus (assembly GCF_006381635.1). Taxonomy (NCBI): domain Eukaryota; kingdom Viridiplantae; phylum Streptophyta; class Magnoliopsida; order Malvales; family Malvaceae; genus Hibiscus; species Hibiscus syriacus. Next base: position 1,099,636 of record NW_024062652.1, read on the forward strand.
AAGTAAGAGTATGCAAGTTAGGGATATAAAAAGAAGGTGAAATATAAAGTGTAGAGAAGATTATAAAGAGATTTCCGTGCTTAAAATGACATTTATGGGCTATGTGCATCGATGCACATTCAATGTGCACCGATGCGTCAAGGATAAATCCCAGAAATTGTTCAAGGTGTACCGATGCACATGAAGTACATCAATGCACTATTTTAAAATACAAATATCGAATGCCATCGATGCATCGATGCATAAGGAGTGCATCGATGCACCCCATAAATACAAACATCGAATAAGATTTATGCATCGATGCATGGTGTAGTGCATCGATGCATACCTCCATTAAAAGATGAAAATGGCTTTTCTTTTAGCCTAAGAAATGATAGTTGAGAATATACTAATTAGTATACTGATAAGTATCAATGAATTACTATGTAGATATCGAGCCTAAACGAGTTCTGGAACAATCGACAAGTAGGATTGATCGAGGGAAAGCCAAATAAATCTAGGTGAGTGCATATACATAGCATGAATATAGTATTATAATCAGTTCTAGACTTATGATAAGTCTAGATTCAATATTTTGATACATGATTACATTCCATATTATGAAACATGATATGAGTTTATACCATATGCATTATGTGACATGAATATGCAGGAAAAAGTTATATGAGTTATGTGATAAAGGTATGGAAATGATATGTCTATGTGATAAAGGAAGGAAAATAATATGTCTACGTGATACAAATTATGTGAATTGTGAAAACCCATGTTATGTAAATGAGAACTATAGGTATAGTTGGCATACAAAGGGTAGAGGGTCTACGCGGTCCTTCGGGATATATATATATTCTTTGGAACATGTGTGAAGTCTTGTGAGACACATACTTGATCCCTAGTATATTTATATGATTCTTAAGGAATGATATGTGGTCCTTGTGGACATTATTATATGGCACTACGGTGCAATTCTACGCGGCACTACGGTGCAATTCTATGCGGCACTACGGTGCAATTCTACGCGGCACTTCGGTGCAATTCTACGTGGCACTTCGGTACAATTATACGACCTCACAATACTCACATACCTTAGGTTCTCAATATGGTATCATGGGCTAATGAACTTAATAATGTGAACTTATGAATGTGAATTTGATAAATCTATGTATAAGAAACATGGTTATGGTTATTGCATTGTTTACATACATATTATCATTGCAACCCATCTCATTTTGGTAATTCCTTTATATTTTATTGTTATTATTGTATTACCTCACTAAGTCGATGACTTAGCGTGTGGGTGTTTCACACGTAGGATCCGATAAAGTAGACGATTGAGGTTAAACAACTGGATAACATTACTCCTGCAACTATCAGATCAGAAGCAACTTAATCAGTAGGTTATTTTGTTATGTAAATGGATGCTGGCATGTAACTAAAGGGTTAAGTTGTGTATGCTCTGAGTATTTTGGTAAAAGTGTATTAATATATGTATATTATCATATTTTCTTAATATAAGTTCAAATGTTGTGATTTTGTAAGAAATGTGTTTTAAAAAGGTAATGTGACACCTCGAACTAGTATCCGGGTCAGATACGGTTGGGGGTGTTACATTTAATGGTATCAGAGCTATGGTTTAGGCGATTCTAGGCATAAACCAGAGTCTATAGAGTCTTTAAATGGAATACATGCCAATAAATAGTGAGAACTTCTAATATGGTATAGTATGAGTATGTTGTTTTGCTAATAGAACAATGTGTTTATTTTATTAGATGTCCGAACATAGTAGCTCCCGAAGTGAAGCGGGAGAAGATAGGCTTGCTGAAAGCAGTAATTCACCTGCCCTGGCCAGGCAAGGTGAAGGCCAGGCATCTCAGGGAGTGCCTGTACAAGATTAAGACACTTTCTTCAGGACGTTGGATGCTATTCTGATGCGTCTTCAACCTCCTGCTCCACCAACTCAAAGAATGAATGTAGCAAAAGAGTTGAGAGGTTTAGGAGCTCCCGAATTTAAAGGAGAAGCCGAGGAAGGTCCGGTTGCGGCGGATCTTTGGCTAAATGATTTGAAAATCATGTTGAATGGTCTCCACTGTTCTGAAGTAGAGAAGTTAGATGGAGTTGTCTCGTTGCTGAGGGGTCAGGCGAGGATATGGTGGACGAACATCACCATGAGGATATCTAGTGACCATTTGACTTGGTTATTGTTCTTAGATGAATTTAAAAACAAGTACATTGGAGATCAATTTATTCGGCAGATGAAGCATGAGTTTTTAAATTTGAAACAAATGAACCGCTCTGTATATGAGTATGAATGTGAGTTTAACAAGCTGAGTATATTTGCATTTGAGCTTGTGCCTACTAAAAAAGAGGCTTGTGAATGGTTTGTGGAGGGCTTACGCCCTATATTGAAAGAGATGCTGATAGTATTGAATTCGTCCTCGTTCCAAGAGGTAATCAATTGTGCCAAGGCTCTTGAAAGAGCTCAAAATGAGAGATTCGGGTAGATTCAGACATCAAAGAGGACGGGTGCTTCTTCTAGCTCAGCACCACCAAAAAGAGGAAGAGACTCAAGATTTTGATCACAAGCTAGATCAGAATCAGTTGCATCATCTGCTAAGGAAGCAAGTCAGGCAAGACCTAGACAGACGCAGTCAGTGGGATCTGGTGTTGGGAGATCTACTCTGAGTCAAGCGAGACAGTGTCAGCACTGTGGGAAAAACCATTCTGGGGCTTGTCGGATGGCTGCTGGGACTTGTTTCCGATGCAGAGATGCCAGACATTTTATCCGGGATTGTCCATTGATGGTTGGTGAGCCTGCATATCTGAAAGAGTTGGTTCTGCCTCACAAAGAGGACGAGGAAGAGGCAGAGGAAGGAACCCGTCTGAATCCTCTGCTCAACCTAAAGTTCGGTCAACCACACGGGTGTACAATCTAAAGACAAGTGAAGACTGTGATGACCCTGATATTATAGCAGGTACTTTTATCCAGGCTCTAATTATTCTTACATTACGAGTAAGTTAGTAAATGAATTGAGGATTTCCTTAGAAGCTACGAGTAATGAGATTATAGTAACTAATCCTTTAGGCCATAGTGCTCGGGTGAACAAAGTCTGTAAGGGGTGTCCCATAAAGATTCAGGGAATTGAATTCCCTGCTAATCTGCTGGAATTACCCTTTGATGAGTTTGAAGTGATTCTGGGAATGGATTGGTTATTCCGTTACTATGGAGATGTTAATTGCAGATCGAAAAAGGTAACCCTGAAGAGTCTAGGAGGAACAGAGATAAGTGTGAGTAGTGAAAGGTTTAATCCTTTAGCAAATGTAATATCAGTAATGTCAGCTAAGAAGCTGTTGCTACAAGGATGTCAAGGATTTCTTACGAATGTGATAGATTCAAGAGCTAAAGAAAAAGGATTGAATGAGATTTTAATAGTTCGTGAATTCCCTGATGTTTTCCCGGCTGAGTTGCCAGGATTACCTCCAGATAGAGAGGTAGAATTTCAAATTGAAGTAATGCCAGGAACCGCTTCAATTGCAATGGCACCTTATCGGATGACTCTGAAAGAATTGCAAGAGTTAAAGAATCAATTGCAAGAGTTGTTAGAAAAGGGATTTATTCGACCAAGTGTGTCACATTGGGGAGCTCTGGTGTTATTTGTTAAGTAGAAGGATGGATCAATGCGTCTCTGTATTGATTATCGACATCTTAATAAGGTGACCATCAAGAATAATTATCCCCTTCCGCGCATTGATGACTTGTTTGATCAGCTAAAAGGAGCTTCGGTATTTTCGAAGATCGATATACGTTCGGGTTATCATCAATTGAAGATTCAGAAGAAAGATATTCTGAAGATGGCTTTCAGAACGAGATATGGTCATTATGAATTCATTGTAATGCCCTTCGGAGTAACGAATGCACGTGCTGCTTTCATGGATCTTCTGAACAGGATTTTCCAACCCTATTTGGACCAGTTTGTTATTGTTTTTATTGATGACATACTGGTGTACTCGAAATCCATTGAAGAGCACAGCGCACATCTGAGGCTAGTTTTGCAAATTCTCAGGGATAAGAAGCTTTATGCGAAATTGTCCAAATGCGAATTTTGGCTAAGCGAAGTAATTTTCTTGGGGCATGTGATCTCGGCAGATGAGATTAGAGTGGACCCTCAGAAGGTTAAAGCTATAATGGACTGGGAAGTTGCCAAGAATGTATCTGAAGTTCAGAGTTTCCTAGGACTTGCCGGTTATTATCGAAGATTTGTTAAGAATTTTTCGATGATAGTGCTGCCTTTAACGAAGCTGATGAGAAAGAATGTACCATTTGTTTGGACTTATGAATGCCAAGAAAGTTTTGAAGCTTTAAAGAGAATTCTGACAGAAACTCCTGTATTGGTTCAACCAGAATCTGGCAAGAATTTTGTCGTATACAGTGACGCGTCCCATAACGGGTTGGTGTGTGTATTAATGCAAGAAGAGAAGGTGGTAGCGTATGCATCGAGACAGTTAAAACCACATGAAAAGAATTACCCCACCCATGATTTAGAAATGGCTGCAGTGGTGTTCTCCCTCAAGATTTGGCATCATTATCTATATGGAGAACGATGTTATTTGTATACGGATCATAAGAGCTTGAAATACCTGATGACTCAAAAAGAGCTTAATTTGAGACTGTTGAAAACATTTTGATATTTCGATATAACAAATTATGTTAAATAAATTTTAAGATTTTCCAAATGATTTTCTAAGTATATTCGATATAATTATTCGAATATCAAAACATTACTCCAAATATTTCAAAAATCATTTTTAATCCTTACTTAAGTGTAAAATTAAGTTTTAATCTTAAAACAATTTCAAAATAATCTTTCAAAGTATTTCGAACCATTTCAAAGCCAAAAATTCTAGATTGCTCAGAGGGAACCGATTCCCCCCCAAGGGGGTACCGATTCCCCCTGAATGGTTTGGCTCCGAGATTTCCAGAATGCTCGGAGGGAACCGATTCCCCCATAGGGGGTACCGATTCCCCTGATCAACGGTCGAAATATTTGAATTTTTCACTTAGGGAACCGATTCCCTATGAGGAGGAACCGATTCCCCCACGCTCCAAGCTATTTTATTAATTGTTTTCACTCTAAAATAGCTATATGATCTTCACTAATCATCCCCAACGTTCAGAAGTGATTCAAGGTGTATTTAAACAAGTTCTGAAGCCCTTGATCAATAAGAAATCATAGAGAAACAAGAGAGAAAGCATCAAACACCAAGTTTGTGCAAATCAAGCAATTTTCCTTTCAATATTCATTTTGCTTTCAAGAACACCATTTGTGCTCATTTGTAATTATCTTTGAGTGTTCTTTTCTTGTTCTAGAATTGTGCAAACATCTTACCTTGTGAGATTTTCCTTGTAAGTTTGCAAATTTGTAATCTTCTCTTTGGGAAAGAGTATTCTCAAGAATTGGGGTATATTCTTGAGGGTGTTGTAATGTTATCTCTTTGGCCCCAAAAGAAAGAACAAATTAGTGAATTTGTTGGAAAATCCTTAGTGTGGATAGCTAAGGTAGTAGACGTAGACTTTGATTGAGAAAGTCAAACCACTCTAAATCGCTGTGCAATTACTTTCAATTTTCTGCAAAAAGCTTCCACCAAATTTTTAATTGCCAATTCACCCCCCTCTTAGCCAAATCTGTTAATCAATTAACTCAACAATTGGTATCAGAGCCTAATTCATTTGAAGGTTTAATCGCCTCTTGAGTCGATTCGGGAAGAGTTATATCGATAATCAAAGTCATCAATGGCCTCCGCTTCAAACTTCGACTCCGGTCTCGACTCGATGCCCGTCAACAAGCCTCCTTTCTTCAATGGAGCTAACTATGCCTATTGGAAGAATAGAATGATGTACTTCATTCAAGCAAGTGACATGGGAGCATGGAATGCTGTAGAAGAATGATACATCAAACCTCTCACTCATCCAAGGTTGTGGAGTGAAGGAGAGACAAGAATGTTCCAGCTCAACTCCAAAGCCATCCATATCATTTTTTGTGCTCTTGGACCAGATGAATACGGAAGAGTTTCATCGTGTACAACCGCCAAAGAAATATGGGACAAACTTCAAGTCACTCATGAAGGTACCGATGAGGTAAAGAAATCTAAAATTAGTATTCTAACGCATAGCTATGAAAATTTCAGGATGAAACCAAATGAAGATATCAAAGCTATGACGGATAGATTTTCAACGATTGTCAATGGTCTCAAATCATATGGAGAGATCATTTCAAATGAAAAGCTTGTGAGGAAGTTAGTCTACTCCCTCCCAAAATCGTGGCAATCAAAGAAGACGGTAATCATCGAGTCTAAGGACTTAACGTCCTTAACTCTTGAAGAGCTAATTGGGTCACTCCTCACTCATGAAATGATGCTCGAAGATGAGGTGGACCTAGACAAAATTGACGAGACACCAAAGGAGGAGGAGAAGAAGAAAAACATTGGAGTTGCTCTCAAATCCACAAAAGATGAGAGTGATTCGAATAACGATGACGAGGAAATGGCATTGTTTGCCAAACGGTTCAGAAAAATGATGAGACCTTATCGAGGAAGAAAATTCAAACAAAATGAAGGCCTCAAAAATGAACCGAAAGAGAAGGACCCAATCATTTGCTACGAATGCAAAAAGCCAGGGCATGTTAAATATGATTGCCCACAATTGAAGAAAAAGGGTTAATCAAAGAATAAGCACAAGGCTCATGTGGCTACATGGAGCGATGAAGAAAGTTCCGATGAAGAGGAACAAGAAGTAGCTAACTTGTGCTTGATGGCATTTGGGGAAGATTCTAAGGTAACCTCTAACTCATCCGATTTTGATGATTTATCCTATGATGAGTTATTAGAGGAATATAATGGGTTGGCTTCGGATTATGATAAATTATTTTTAAAATATAAAAACGATATTTCAAAATTTAAAAATGAAAACAAACTCATATCCAAAACCAACAACGATCTTGAAAGTAAAATCAAAGATTTGCAAATCAAACTAGAAGAGTTTGAAAAGAAAAATTTAGATTTGCAAAATTTACTTTCAAAGATCAATGATGATCATCAAAAGAAAATTGATGATCTTAAAACTTCTTTTGATAAAGTTGGAACAAAACATTTTGAAAAAGGTGGAAATTCAAAATCCAACTTTGTTAGAAAAAGTTTTAGAAACTACAATCATAGAGGTCCCCAAAGAACCTCTAATGGAAAAAATCGTTAGAAGTATGTGGGTTACTAAAGAACTCATTACTACTAAAGATAAAAATATCCTACACAAGTGGATACCTAAGGGGACTAGGATTTTGGAAACTAATGAATATGGACCCAAAAGAATTTGGGTACCAAAAATCAAAAATTAGTCTATGTTTGTAGGGAAAGGATCATTGCTACAAGGCACGGGAAACAAATTCAAATTCATGGTACCTTGATAGTGGATGCTCAAGACACATGACCGGAGACAAAAGCCGGTTCATTGAGCTTAACACCAAAAATGGAGGAGAAGTGACTTTTGGAGACAATTCAAAAGGTCACATTGAAGGTATTGGTACAATAGGTAATACCTCTTCCATACAAATTAAGAATGTTTTATATGTGAATGGATTAAAGCATAATCTATTGAGTATTAGTCAATTATGCGATAAAGGATTCAATGTCTTATTTGAAATTAATGGTTATAAAGTCATTGACATTGCATCTAATCGGATTATGCTTGTTGGTCATAGAATAGGGAACATTTACATGGTGCATTTAGATTCTTTTGATATGACTAATTTATGCCTAGTTGCTAAGGATGAACATGATAGTTGGTTATGGCATAGGAGACTAGGACATGCTAGTATGAGTGTTTTGCAACGGCTAATTCAAGGTGATTTAGTTCGAGGGTTGCCTAAGCTTAAATTTGATAATGATAAAATCTGTGATGCTTGTGCTAAAGGAAAAAAAAAGCTTGTTTCTTTTAAATCCATTAATGACGTATCAACTAGTAGAGTATCCAAAATGAAAAGGGTTACTCTATAACTAGTGTTAGGAGTGATCATGGCACTGAATTTGAAAATCTTGGATTTATTGAATTTTGTAATTCTAATTGTATTAGTCATAATTTTTCAGCACCTAAAACCCCTCAATAAAATGGAGTTGTTGAGAGGAAAAATTGAACTTTAGAAGAAATGGCTAGAACCATGCTTTGTGAAAATAATTTGCCAAAATATTTTTGGGCGGAAGCCACAAATACTGCTTGTTATGTTGTTATTCGAGTAATGATTAGGCCAATTTTAAAGAAAACTCCATATAAAATTTTCAAAAATAAAAAGCCTAACATTAGCTATTTTCATCCTTTTGGATGTAAATGTTTTGTTTTAAACAACGGTAAAGAAAACCTTGGCAAATTTGATGCTAAAAGTGATGAAGGAATTTTTCTGGGTTACTCCTTAAATTCTAAAGCTTATCGAGTATTTAATAAAAGAACTTTAGTTGTAGAAGAGTCTATACATGTTGTGTTTGATGATAATCCCCTTCCAAGGAAGGATTCTTGTGTGAATGATGATGTAGGTGTTATAAATACAAATGATGTTAGACATGAAGTTGGAGAACCATCATCAAAGGAAGAAACGAAAAATGAGGAAACTCATGATCCTCTTGAGAATCCAACCATTGAAGAAAGGGAAGTATCTTATCCAAGAGAGTACAACTATGTCAAGGATGGTGAAATTATAGGTGATCCATCAAAAGGGGTAACAACTTGATCTTCTCTTAGAAATATTTGTAATTATGTTGCATTTATCTCATGCATAGAGCCTAAGAATATTAAAGAAGCATTAAATGATGAACATTGGATTATGGCTATGAAAGAAGAGTTAAATCAATTTGAGAGAAGTAAAGTGTGGACATTAGTTGAAAGGCCTAGTAATAAATCTACTGTAGGTACTAGATGGGTATTTAGGAATAAGCTTGATGAGAGTGGTAATATAGTGAGAAACAAGTCTAGACTTGTTACTCAAGGGTATACTCAAGAAGAGGGCATAGACTATGATGAAACATACGCTCCCGTAGCTAGGATGGAAGCAATTAGAATGTTATTAGCATTTGCATGTTTTCATGAATTTAAACTATATCAAATGGATGTTAAAAGTGCATTTTTAAATGGTTTTATAAAAGAATAAGTATATGTGGAACAATCTCCAGGTTTTGAAGATTCAAAATTTTCAGATCAAGTTCTTAAATTGACAAAAGCACTTTATGGTTTAAAACAAGCTCCTAGAGCTTGGTATGAAAGATTGTCAAACTTTTTAATTGAAAAAGGTTTTTCAAAAGGGAAGGTTGACACTACATTGTTTTTAAAGTATAAAGGTAAATATTTATTAGTAGTTCAAATTTATGTTGATGATATAATATTTGGTTATACTAATGATGTTCTTTGCCAAGAATTTTCTAAGCTAATACAAAGTGAATTCGAGATGAGCATGATGGGTGAGCTCTCATATTTCTTGGGACTCCAAATCAAGCAAAGAAAAGATGGCATCTTCATCAATCAAGCTAAATACGTCAAAGATATGCTCAAGAAGTTTGGACTGGAAAATGGCAAACCTCATGACACTCCAATGAGCTCTTCAACAAAGCTTGACTTAGATGAAGGAGGTAAATGTGTAGATGTTAAATTATATAGGTCAATGATTGGATCTTTACTTTATCTAACTGCAAGTAGACCGGACATTATGTTTAGTGTCTGCTTATGTGCTAGATTTCAATCATGACCTAAGGAATCACATTTACTAGCTGTTAAGAGAATCTTTAGATACCTTAAGGACACTCTTAGTTTAGGACTTTGGTATCCTAGAGACTCTAGTTTTAGCTTGCATGCCTTCTCTGATGCGGATTATGGAGGATGAAAATTAGATAGGAAAAGCACCTCCGGTACTTGCCAACTCCTTGGAAATATGCTGATTTCTTGGTTTTCAAAGAAACAAAATTGTGTTGCATTATCTACCACTGAAGCGGAATATATTTCAGCCGATAGTTGTTGTGCACAAGTTTTATGGATGAAACAACAACTTTTTGATTATGGAATTGAAGTAGGTACTATTCCTATCAAGTGTGACAATACTAGTGCTATTTGTCTCATTAAAAATCCCATCCAACACTCTAGAACTAAACACATTGAAATTAGACATCACTTCATTAGAGACCATGTCACTAAGGAAGATGTAGTTCTAGAATTTGTTGATACTTTGCATCAATTAGCGGATATTTTTACAAAACCCTTAGATAAGGAAAGGTTTTGGACACTTAGGAGAGAATTAGGTTTAACTGACCTATCTTCACTTAGTGTTTAAAATAATTCAACACTTTTAATAAATACTGAAAAATGCTCATAATAGTAATTTTTGATTGCATTCATTGTTATTAGTTAGGGGGAGTTTATGATTCTTGATGAAAAATTAATTTTATGTTCAAATATTGATTAAAGATTAATTTAATTGTTTGAACATAATTATTTTTCAATATATGAGTTGCCTATACCACTAGAGAAGATTAATTTAGCATTTTGTGTGCTTAAAAGTCGGATTTCAGCATTTTGGTGCAGGGGGAATCGATACCCCCCTGGGGTTCTATTAAAATCGGGCAGAACGCCCCAAAACCCTTCCGCCGTTCTCTCTCTCAACTTTTCTCAAATCTCCATTTTTGCCTCAAATCAACGATATTAATCGGAATTCGATTCAAATAGCATCTTCTAAACCTGTTGGAATCATTAAAATCGTGCAAACAACATCTAAATCCCCTCAATCTTCATCTTTCAAGGTAAATTTTTCTAAACTCTATATTTCATTGATTTTGAACATAGGATTAGTTTTAATTAGTTCTAGGTTAAAATAGTGATCGGGCATTGATTATTTAGTGATTAGAAACTAGATGTTACAACTAATTTCATCAAAAACACAAGAATTTTCCAAAAATTTTCAAATTTTCGAAATTAAAAAAAAATGTTAATTTTCAAATTATTGTGTTTTGATTAAATTATGTTATTGTTATGAAAACTATACATATATTGTTTCTCAAAACCATATTTTTCAAAAGTTTTTCAAAAACTTTGCCCATTAGGATTGATTTAGAGAACCTTGAAATATTGAAGACTCAATTGAGTTTTGGGATTAATTGAATTGCATACATTTGTTTTTAAAATTGCAGGTTATCCAATCTATTCCGATTTCCTTCACCATGTCCAATCCTAAACGTGCTAGGTCTTCATCTAGTCGTTCTAGTCGTCAACCAAATCCACCTCCAAATCCTCCTCCTATTCCTCAAAATCCTATTCCAAATCTTGATCCTAACTTGACTATCCAAAATTCTTGTTTCAATCAATCGAGTCCTAAAGATTATCGTTTTTGGTTTTACCAATATTTTGACTCGTATAAGATTAGGGAAGAATGTATCCCATCTCTTCAGGCTATGGTTGCTATTAACTTTAAATATCTCCCTATCTTGCACGAATGGAAATTTGATAAACTTTTGGAACTTGAACCCGTTGTCTATCATCAACTTGTTCGTATCTTTTATTGTAATGCCGTTTGTATCAAAAATCGTGACAAAACCAAAACCATAGGAGTACGTTCCTACCTCCTAGGTCAATATTTCCATCTTGATCCGGCTTACATAGCCAATGCCTTAGGCTTGGATAATGAAGGTTTATCAAATGAAAAACAAGTTTTAGGCTCACGATATAAACGAAATGATAGTGCAAGTGTTCTAGATCTTCATGAGCGTTTTCTTCATCTCATGATCACTTGGTGGTTTCGACCATCCGGGGGTCGTTATTCTACTCTCAGAGCTTTAGATCTTTGGTGGTTGCATTATTTTGAACACAATATAAAAATAAACCTTTCCGAGATTATCTTTGTTGAGATTGTTGAAACCGTTAACCTAGTGCCAAATAAGAAACTTTGTTCCTCACTAGTTTACGGTTGTATCCTTAGTAATCTCTTTTCTAAAGCCGAGCTTCGAGTTGGTCTAGATACCTCCTTTCCTCTTAAGAAACAAATCAATCTTCTTTGTTTAACAAGAGCGGGATGGGTCAAAAATAAAGAAACCGGTGAATGGGTTCGATCTTCTGCAACTACTCCGGGAGCTAGTTCTTCACAAGCTCCACTCGAAGCTGACGAAGATCCAGAGTTTGAACAATTAATGAGGGATATCGATGAAGTCGAAGATGATCCTGAGCAACCCGAGGAGCACGCACAACAATCGACTCAAATGCCTCCATATTTTCAATCATTTATGGAGACATTTGATTTCCGATATGCGACCATGGATTCGTGCTTTAATTCTATAGAGTCTCATTTATCCACAATGGGAGCTCAACAATTAGAAATTCTTCGGGAAATGCGTGCAAATAACGAAGCAACCAACGCACGTATTAATGACCTCACTAACGAAATGGCCGCTATGCGAGCTCGTTTTACTCCTCCTGATCCGGATATGTGATTAAATGTTTTACTTTGAACTCTAAACTTATTGTTTTAATATTTTGAATATTTTGGAATGTTTGAATTTGTGAATTGATTGATTGTGAATTTGTTTGGATTTATGGATTGTATGAACTTATATATTTTGTGTGATTTATTCATTATTGCATCATTTATTTCATGTTAGGTATATGACCAATTTTGCCATATCACATTGTTTATGAATATTGATTATGGAACTAATGGCTAACGTTTTTCTTGATTGTGATCTTAGCAGCTTATGCATACATATACCTAATCAATTGGCTAAATGATTTTCACGTTTCTTTGAATCTTTTTGATTTAACAAAAAGGGGAAGAAGTGTGTGTTTTTAAAATGATAAATGGGAGAAGTGTTAAAGTAAGGGGTGTGTTTTTAAAATGATAAATGGGAGAAGTGTTAAAGTAAGGGGGAGTAATTTCAAAACTTGATTTCAAAATCTTAAAATTACTAAAATGTTTTGTTATATCAAAAAAGGGGAGATTGTTGAAAACATTTTGATATTTCGATATAAGAAATTATGTTAAATGAATTTTAAGATTTTCCAAATGATTTTCTAAGTATATTCGATATAATTATTCGAATATCAAAACATTACTCCAAATATTTCAAAAATCATTTTTAATCCTTACTTAAGTGTAAAATTAAGTTTTAATCTTAAAACAATTTCAAAATAATCTTTCAAAGTATTTCGAACCATTTCAAAGCCAAAAATTCCAGATTGCTCAGAGAGAACCGATTCCCCCCCCAAGGGGATACCGATTCCCCCTGAATGGTTTGGCTCCGAGATTTCCAGAATGCTCGGAGGGAACCGATTCCCCCATAGGGGGCACCGATTCCCCCCTGATCAACGGTTGAAATATTTGAATTTTGCACTTAGGGAACCGATTCCCTATGAGGAGGAACTGATTCCCTATGAGGAGGAACCGATTCCCCCAAGCTCCAAGCTATTTTATTAATTGTTTTCACACTAAAACGGCTATATGATCTTCACTAATCATCCCCAATGTTCAGAAGTGATTCAAGGTGTATTTAAACAAGTTCTGAAGCCCTTGATCAACAAGAAATCATAGAGAAACAAGAGAGAAAGCATCAAACACCAAGTTTGTGCAAATCAAGAGAATTTTCCTTTCAATATTCATTTTGCTTTCAAGAACACCATTTGTGCTCATTTGTAATTATCTTTGAGTGTTCTTTTCTTATTCTAGAATTGTGCAAATATCTTACCTTGTGAGGTTTTCCTTGTAAGTTTGCAAATTTGTAATCTTCTCTTTGGGAAAGAGTGTTCTTAAGAATTAGGGTATATTCTTGAGGGTGTTGTAAGGTTATCTCTTTGGCCTCAAAAGAAAGAACAAATTAGTGAATTTGTTGGAAAATCCTTAGTGTGGATAGCTAAGGTAGTGGACGTAGACTTTGATTGAGAAAGTCGAACCACTCTAAATCGTTGTGCAATTACTTTCAATTTTCTGCAAAAAGCTTCCACCAAATTTTTAATTGCCAATTCACCCCCCTCTTGGCCAAATCCGTCAATCGATTAACTCAACAGAGACAAAGGAGATGGGTGGAGTTTTTGAGAGATTATGATGTGATAATTGACTATCATCTCGGAAAGGCTAACATGGTAGTAGATGCCTTAAGCAGGAAAACGTTTGCAGCCTTACGAGCTATAGATGCAAGATTATCTTTAACTGGAGACGATGGTCTTTGTGCAGAGTTAAAACTTAAACCAACATGGTTGGAATGAATAGGAGAATTGCAAAGTAAAGATGAAACGTGTTTGAAAAGAATTGAGCAAGTAAAGAGCAAAGAGATTAAAGACTTTGAGGTTAAGTTAGATGGAAATTTGTATTATAAAGGAAGAATTGTGATACCCGACAATGAAGATTTGAAGAAAGAAATATTGATAGAGGCTCATTGCAATCCATTAACGATGCACCCGGGTGGAACCAAGATGTATATGGATTTGAAGGATCAATTTTGGTGGCCAGGGATGAAATGAAGCATCACCGAATTCGTGTCTAAGTGTTTGATATGTCAACAAGTCAAAGTTGAGCATCAAGTTCCGTCAGGATTATTGCAACCGCTTTATATTCCTCAAAGGAAATGGGAAAATGTTACGATGGATTTTGCTTCGGGGTTACCCTTGACTCCGAACAAAACATAATCAATCTGGGTAATTGTTGATCGATTGACTAAGTCAGCGCATTTCCTTCCGGTTAGAACATATTTCTCTATGGAAAAGTACGATGAGCTGTATATTAGAGAAATTATTAGATTGCATGGAGTGCCTGTTTCCATAGTCTCTGATCGAGACCCTCGATTCACTTCTAGATTCTAGAAATCTTTGCATAGGGAACTCGTTTAAACTTTAGTACGGCTTTTCATCCTCAGACTGACGGGTAATCAGAGAGAACTATTCAGATCTTGGAAGATATGTTGAGAGCATGCGTAATGGAATTCAAAGGATCATGGGAAAAGTATTTACCACTGGCAGAGTTCGCTTACAACAATAGTTATCAGTCCAGTATAAAGATGGCCCCATACGAGGCATTATATGGGAAGAAATGTCGTACTCCATTGAATTGGCATGAACTCAAAGATCGAAGTGTTCTTGGTCTGGATTTAATTCAAGATGTAGAAAAGAAAGTTCGAGAAATTCAACATAACCTCAAAGTAGCCTCTGATCGAAAAAATTCCTATTCTGATATTAAAAGAAAAGAGATTGAATTCGAGGTTGGAGATAAAGTTTTCCTTAAAGTATCCCCTGGAAGAAAATATTACGTTTTGGTCGGAAAGGAAAGTTAAGTCTAGATTCATTGGGCCATATGAAGTTGTTAAGAGAATAGGACCCGTGGCATATCAGTTATCCTTGCCACCGGAAATGGAGAAGATCTATAACGTCTTCCATGTTACAAAGATAAATGTCTGAACCCTCTCACATCGTTGCACCAGAACAAGTAGAAGTTCAATCGGATCTAACATATTAAGAAGAGCCAGTGAGAATATTGGATTATGAAGTAAAACAGTTGAGGAATAAAGCTATTCCATTGGTCAAAGTTCTCTGGAGGAATCACAAAGTAGAAGAAGCCACGTGGGAACGTGAAGAAGATATGCGATTTCAATATCCTCATATATTCATGCAATGAAAATTTGAGGACAAATTTTCTTAAGGGAGGGAGATTTGTAACATCCTCCATACCGAGTTAGTGATCAAATTGTGAAATTTCAAAATTTAGTGACCAAAGTACATAAATTAAATAGTTGAAAGATTTAATGGGAATGTTTTGTGTAGGATCAATTAACAAAGAATGAGGAACTAAAGGGGTAAATGAGTCTTTTAATAGTGGAAATAATTAAATATTAGATGATGATATTTAAATCCACGTGGAAGGCAAATGGAGAGAACAAAAGTTTCCAGATTTCTCTTCTTCTTCACTTCTTCTTCTCCATCGTGAGACCAAACTAAAGGTGAGTTTTCTTGTTGATCAAATTCTTGATGAAATTAAGATTTCTTATTGATCCTTAGATGATAACTAAGCTTAAGGAAAGCTTAGATTATCTTAAAACCATAAGATGAGAAGTATATAAAGAATTAAAGAAAGGAAGTAGAAAAGTGAAATCTTGGATTAGAGTTCATAATAAGAATTAGAGGTGAGATTTGACTTGTCATAAAGCTAACTAAGAAGTATGAGGTGTTAGAATTCAAATTAGAACATGTTGGAATTTGGGTTAGATTCTTAAATTCTACATGGAGAATTGAATTTCTAAGTTTTAGAGGTATGAAATGGATAATAATTAGTTTAAGTAAGAGTATGCAAGTTAGGGATATAAAAAGGAGGTGAAATATAAAGTGTAGAGAAGATTATAAAGAGATTTTCGTGCTTAAAACGACATTTCTGGGCTATGTGCATCGGTGCACATTCAATGTGCACCGATGCATCAAGGATAAATCCCAGAAATTGTTCAAGGTGTACCGATGCACATGAAGTGCATCGATGCACTATTTTAAAATACAAACATCGAATGCCATCGATGCATCGATGCATAAGGAGTGCATCGATGCACCCCATTAAATACAAACATCGAATAAGATTTATGCATCGATGCATGGTGTAGTGCATCGATGCATACCTCCATTAAAAGATGAAAATGGCTTTTCTTTTAGCCTAAGAAATGATAATTGAGAATATACTAATTAGTATACTGATAAGTATCAATGAATTACTATGTAGATATCAAGCCTAAACGAGTTATGGAACAATCGACAAGTAGGATTGATCGAGGGAAAGACAAAGAAATCTAGGTGAGTGCATATGTATAGCATGAATATAGTATTATAATCAGTTCTAGACTTATGATAAGTCTAGATTCAATATTTTGATACATGATTACATTACATATTATGAAACATGATATGAGTTTATACCATATGCATTATGTGACATGAATATGCATGAAAAAGTTATATGAGTTATGTGATAAAGGTATGGAAATAATATATCTTTGTGATAAAGGTAGGAAAATAATATGTTTACGTGATACAAATTATGTGAATTGTGAAAGCCCATGTTATGTAGATGAGAACTATAGGTATAGTTGGCATGCCAAGGGTAGAGGGTCTACGCGGTCCTTCGGGATATATATATATATTCTTTGGAACATGTGTGAAGTCTTGTGAGACACATACTTGATCCCTAGTATATTTATATGATTCTTAAGGAATGTTATGTGGTCCTTATGGACATTATTATATGGCACTATAGTGCAATTCTACGCGGCACTCCGGTGTAATTCTACGTGGCACTTCGGTGCAATTCTACCTGGCACTTCGGTGCAATTATACGAGTTATGGTGACACCATAGTGCACAACCTCACAATACTCACATACCTTAGGTTCTCAATATGGTATCATGGGCTAATGAACTTAATAATGTGAACTTATGAATGTGAATTTGATAAATCTATGTATAAGAAACATGGTTATGGTTATTGCATTGTTTACATACATAATATCATTGCAACCCATCTCATTTTGGCAATTCCTTTATATTTTATTGTTATTATTAGATTGCCTTACTATGTCGATGACTTAGCGTATGAGTGTTTCACACGTAGGATCCGATAAAGTAGACGATCGAGGTTAAGCAGCTGGACAACATTACTCCTGTAACTATCAGATCAGAAGCAACTTAATCAGTAGGTCATTTTATTATGTAAATGGATGTTGGCATGTAACGAAAGAGTTAAGTTGTGTATGCTCTGAGTATTTTGGTAAAAGTGTATTAATATATGTATATTATCGTATTTTCTTAATATAAGTTCAAATGTTTTGATTTTGTAAGAAAGGTGTTTTAAAAAGGTAATGTGACACCTCGGACTAGTATCCGGGTCGGATACGGGTTGGGGGTGTTACATAATCAAATCAACTTTGGCTTTAATGATTTTAAAAATACCTAAGTATCTATACCCCTGTTAGGGAGTTTCGAAATTCTACCCTTGGTATCGATACTCCTCATGAGTATCGATACAAAAAATGTCTACTGAAATTTGCTAAGTGAACTTGGTATCGATACCACCTTGCGAGTATTGATACCTCACTTACAATATTGATACTTCTAACCTAAAAATCCATTTATTTTTAACATCTAAAGAATAACATTGGTATTGTTCTTCTAGTATCGATACTTATGCCTAGAAATACCCTATCTTGGGCATGAAAATGTCTCTCTAACACTCCTAAATGTCTTACTGAGGTCTCCAAATTTTATTAGAGTGTTATGTCTGATAATAGGGCCATAATAAGTCTGTAGACATGCTGATAACACCCAAACACTAAAATCTACCATGAACATGCTTCATTACTCATGCAAGCTAACAAACTCGCCTTGTGACCTATAATGTAATAGAGTTGAGTTAGAAGTGAGTTACCTTGAATATCTAAACTACTGATAACACCTAAAGCTCAACCAAGCACTAGCTTCTCCTTTCCCCTAGTTTTGGAGCTTTCTCCAACTTCTCTCACTATATAAGAATCAACCATAAATATTACTAGCTTGATTTAAAGATTAAGAATGATTGAAATACTTAAGTTCTATAAACTCCTACAAAAACCATATTTGGCTACCATGGTCAAATGAATAGGTTGAGGGCTTGATTTGAAGCTATGAAGTTGAAGATTAAGATTCTTACCTTTAGAATGCCAAACTAGGGTTGTTAGGCCACCAAGTTATCACCTTTGTTGGTTCTAGGTTGAGAGGAAAATGAAAGATAAAGGATTAGAAGAAGAGATAAAGAAGAGTTGAGAAAAAAAGATGTTTTAGATGTGATATCATCAAAAATTAGAGGGAATTCAACCTTTCAAAAGTTTCTGTGGTAATTACTCTCTTAGTCTTCATCTTTTAACTTTAGATTAAAAATACCTATTTTTTTACTCTTGCTTAGCCTCAAACAAGCCCAATCCAACACTCATTGGGTTAAGCTTTCTTACAAGGCTAATGGATTTATTCCAAGACCCACTCAGAAAACTACTAACCTGGGATTCGTGGCATTACAACTCTCCTCTCCTAATTAAAATTTTACCCTAAAAATTTACCTAAATAGAAGATGAGAGGGTACTAAAGCTGCATGGCCTCCTCCGTTTCCCAAGTCACTTCCTCAACAGCATGGTTCCTCTATAACACCTTCACTAAAGGAATCCCCTTGTTCCTTGGCTCATTTACAAGATTCTTATCGGTTCTTCCTCATATGTCATGTTTGGGATCACCTCGATCTACTCTAAAGGTTTTGTTGAGATTTGCGGAAGCTCAAATCAAAAATTGGAATGGTTTGCAAAGAGGGTTAGGATCAGTTTTTATATTTAGGGAGTAAGGTGATTGAAAGATAGAAAATTGCACAACGATTTATAGTGGTTAAACTTTTTAACCAAGTCTACATCCACTACCTTAGTTCCTCACCAAGGATTTTCCAACAAATTTACCAATTTGTTCTTTCTTTTTACAGGATCAAGAGTAACCTTTACAAATTCTCTAGTTTTTCACGGTATAAACTAGAACCTTTCCCTATCTTTTAGACGGCTTAGCTAGAACCAAAACCCCTTTACAATGAAAGGAAAATGTAAACAAGAAAACCTCTCAAAGGTAAGTGTTTACAGGAATTAAGCTCATAAGAACATAAATATTTACAAGAGAAAGATAAACTAAGATTGAAAAACTTCTTCGCTTGTGTTTGATTGCTTAGATAGTTGTTCTCATACTTCTTCAAGTGTCCTCAGCTTGTATTTATAGCTTGGAATGTGTTTGAAGTCGTATCTAGCCGTTGGGATGTTTTGGATCCATTTAGGGATTTTTTTTTTGCAAAACAAGGTTGTCCAAAACATGGGGTATTGGTACCCCTTCAAAGGGTATCGGTACCCCTTTGTTAATTTCAATTTTAACTAGCCGTTGGAGCCTTAGGGTATCGATACTCCTTCAATGGGTATCAATACTCTTTTACACTATGGTACCGATACCCTTGCATGGTATCGGTACCAAAATTGCATTCGATGTTTGAGCAGTCATAGGGGTATTGATACCCAGTCATAGGGGTATCGGTACCCTGGGTATTGATACCCATTCATAGGGGTATCAGTACCTCTTAGCATTTTTGCTCAAATATGAATTTAATGGACTTTGAATTATTTTTGAAAACTTTTAATAAATTCAATTAAAGTCCAAAAACATTTTGCCATAATTGTTATATCAAAACTTAGTTTTACAGGTTTGACGTGAGATGGGTCTAATATGTATCTCCAAAGTATGGATACATGGAACATATTATGGATGATCTCCAACTCTAGTGGTAAGGCCAACGAGTAGGCTACTGGTCTAACTTTATCTAGTACTTCATAAGGCCCTATGAAGTGCAGCGTCAACTTCCCTTTGTAACCAAAATGAAGCACTTTCATCCATGAGGAAACCTTGAAGAACACTTTAACCCCTACTGTGAACTCTATGTCCTTGCACTTTAAATCTGTATATGATCTCTATCTATTTAAGGCTTCTTTTAACCGACCATGAATTAGCTAAACCTTTTTCTCAGTTTATCTGATCAAGTCTGGACTCACTATCTTCCCCTCATCGAGTTCTATCGAACATGGTGCAGTTCTACACTTGCATCTATACAAGGCCTCATACGGAGCCATCTGAATGCATGACGGGAAACTGTTGTTTTATGCAAATTCCACTAATTGTAGGTGGTCCTCTTAACTACCCTCTTGATCTATAATGGTGCACCTAAGCATTTCTTCTAAGATCTAAATGACATGTTCTGACTAAATGTCTGTCTGAGGATGTAAAGTTGTACTAAAATTTAGTTTAGTGCCTAAGGATTCATGAAGGGCTTTCTAGAATTGGGAAGTGAATCGGGGATGTCTATCGAATATGATTGAAATCGGTACCCCGTGTAACCTCACTATCTTACGGATGTACAACTGAGCTAACCTATCTAAGGTATAATCCATCATAACTGGGATGAAGTGAGTTGATTTGGTCATACGGTGTACTATGACCCAAATTGAGTCATGTCTCTGTCTAGTCAAGGGTAACCCAGTCACGAAGTCCATAGTTACTTTGTCCCATTATCAATGAGGAATCTAAATGGGATAAAGTAATACTGAAGGAACCTGGTGTTCCACTTTAACATGTTAACATACTAAGCATCTAGCGACAAACTCTAACACTTCCATTTTCATGCTCGGCCAACAGTACAACTGTCAAAGCTTCTGATACATCTTGTTACTACCTGGATGAACTGAAAGTGGACTATAAAGTGACTCATGGAGGATTATACTACGTAATTGAGCATCTGTGGGCACGCACAATCGACTCTGAAGTACAAAACACCCCAATCGCAAACTCAAAACCTTATGCCTCTCCTTATCGACCTTCTCAACCTGAGCCTTTAATCGATCATCTAAACTCTATAATCTCTTGTTCTTGCCTACTAACTTGGGCTCGACTCACAACTCGGTTAACAAACCATCTTCATTAGATAAGCTCAACCATGCTAGGAAAGCTTACAACTCTAACATCGACTTCTACTCAAAACGTCTGCCATAACATTTGATTTACCTGGTTGGTAGTAAATTACATAATCATAGTCGATAAGTAACTCGACCCACCTACACTGCCTCAAGTTCAACTCTTTCTAAGAGAGTAGATACTTGAGACTGTTATGATCGGTGAAGATGTGACATTTCTAATTGAATAGGTATTCAAGGCAAACATCATTACTGCTAACTCAAGGGCATGGGTGGGTAATTACACTCATGAGGTTTAATCTAGTGGGAAGAATAAACAACAACCATAAATTTTAGCATCAAGATACATCTACGACCATTCAACGAAGCATCACTGAAAACTATGAAGTCTATGAACTAATTTAACTAGGGGTGAAAGAATCAATTCATCAAGTCCATGAATGATGCCGAGCAATTGGTGAGTCCAAAAGGCATTACCAATAACTCGTAATGATTGTATATCGTCTATCTCGTCCTGAAAGATATCTTTGCTACATCAGTGTCTTTGACTTTTAACTAGTAATAACCTAATCGTAATTCGATCTTGGAGAATACATATGCTTCCATCAACTGGTTGAAGAGATTGTCTATCCTTGGAATTGCGTAACAGTTCTTGACTTTTAACTTGTTCAACTGCCCATAGTCGATGCATAACCTCATCGACCCATCATTCTTCTTGAAAAATAAGATTGACGATCCCCACAGATATATGATCAATCAGATGAAGCCTTTCTCTAGAAAATCTTGAATTTAGGCCTTTAAATCCTTCAGCTTTGTCGGTTCTATACAATAGGGAACGATGGACATCGAAGCTAAACCTGATATTACCTCAATGCAAAACTCCAATTCACAGTTGGACATTAAGCCCTACAACTCTTTTGGCAACACATCATGGAAATCTCGCTTTGCTTGGATATCCTCAAGTGTTGGAACTGAAATTCGGGTGTCAACCACTAATCCAAGAAGGCCTCATATCCATGGATGATTGTCTGTTATACTTTTATAGCTGACACGATTTTTGACCGACCTGACTTATCACTAGCCATCACTAACATGGTTCCATCGTCTGCTTTGAGCTTAAGTTGTTTGACTTTACACTTCAAACTAACGTCGTGCTCAGATAACCAATACATACCTAAGATCATGTCAAACTCTCAGAAGGTAACTCCATTAAGTCTGCTAGAAAGGTCTAACCCTAAATTTTTACTAGACATCTCCGATAAATCTTGTCTACTAGAACATCTAGACCTAGAGGTCTCGATACTCGAACTCCTACCTCTAAGTCTTCGGTGTCTCTATCTTGAACTAGGTCAGAGTAAATGTAAGAGTGGGTGGAACAAAGATCTATAAATATAGTAACTGAATGGATAATATTGTGAATGTACCTTATATTACGTCTACTGCATCGCAATCCTCATGGGCTCTCACCAGATACTGTCTAGAAATTACCCTTGGATCTGCACCGACCACTGATCTAGTTGTCCCTCTACTCTACTGTCCAGACGTAGTACTACCACCTCTCACTAACCCTCAGCCTCTCTGCATGGATGAAGTTAATCTTTGGGTCACTGTTGGAGTCACTCACTGAGTCCCTAAACAGTCTTAGATAAAGCGATCTAAGAATTCACAACTGAAACAACCTCTAGATCCCTTCTGGAACATCCATAAGTGCCTCCTCCCACACTAAAAATAAATGGGGTGAGTGAAGACTCTCGTTGAATCACTAACACTAGCTCCGGACACTAAGGTTAAGGGTCTCTTCTTATACTCGGATTTACCCCTCTGTTCAGTCCTCCTCGACTGTGCTATTGGGGTCTCTATGAACCCTATCTATCTGTGGCCCTCTCAGACAAAGCCTACGATGGTTTAGCTGGCTTGGTGACTTTCCTAGATTATCTCATGAACTTACTAGACTATCTAGCCCTCATACTCATGACTCTCTCGACCGTCTTCGCCTGGAGGAATAACTCAACAAATACCTTGGGAGGGTTAACTGCAAGATGCGATAAGATGTCGAGGTGTATGCCCTCTCTAAACCTACGAAAGTGGTGCTCCTCTGTTGACACCAACTCTAAAGCATATATGTTCAGCCTAAGGAACTTTATCTCGTACTCTATCATAGTCTGGTCCAATTGAGTGAAGTGTAGGAATTGCTCCCTCAAGTCATCGGTGTATGCCTCTTCAATGTATTTCTATCTGAACTCTTGTAATTACCCAAATTTTGGTTAGTGACCAAAATGTAACTTTTGAAAGTTTGGTCGCTAAAGTAGAAAATTGGGAAAAGTTTAGGGACCTAAGTGATAATTTTCCCAAAAAGAATTTTTATTCCATATACTCTTGAGAGTGGGGTTTTACTGAAATCAAATTCTTGATCTGGAAATTGTGTTAAAAACTAGAAAATGTTAAAGTCCGATAAAAATTCAGTAAATTGAATCAAATAGAAATTTTTAGAAAATTTCAAGGATGATAAATTAATCTTAAAATATTATTTTCACTTTTTAAAATGATGGAAAATAATATGGAGCATTGGATTTGAGAATTTATTTCCATGTTCAATTTGGATTGTTGGATTAAAAATGACAAGATTGGAATTTTTGGAAAATGGCATGGGCAAAGTTATAAAGGGAAAAATATTTTGTCCACTTTTGACTTTGGAAGATAATAAGGTTTATGTGGCTTGGTATTATTGTAAATATCAAGTTTCATTAATGGCAAAATGGGCATTTCTCATAAATGATATTTATTTAAGCTTAAATAAAGGTTAAATTAACATGAAATTCATTAGAAATTTCATGAAAACTTAGCCATTTTCAGCTAACATTTTGTGCTCCCCATGAACAAGGTAAGAGAATTTTTATTTTTCATTTTTGAGCAATTTCCTTTGGATTTTGGAGCATGTTATGAAAGAGAAAATTATTCTATTCGAAAAATATCATTTGGTACCATTATTGTTTGCTAATTTGGTTTGTGTTCAAAGATCCCAAATTCTAGAGTTTATGTTCACATTAGTTTTTATGGAATTGATGAAAGATTTTGATGTTATTGAGGTTGTATAATCATTTCCAAGCATGATTAATGATTAAAATTACTTGTATATGATCATATGAACATATGGAGTTTCAGCCTAACCCTAATCTTGGGAGAAAGATGTGTTTTGATGAAATTAAGTTAGTCTTTTTATTATAGAGATTTTATAATGTTGAATCGATGTTGATTTCATGCTTTAATTGAATCAAAATCGAGTAGAATCATGAAAACCCTAATCTTGAACATACAAAGCATTCGACTTTGACTATAGAGGATGAGAAAAATTATGGAAAAATTATGTAGGGGCTGGAAATGATATAGGAAGTATTCTACAAACCTTAGAAAAATTTGGGGACTATTATGTAATTTTTGAAAAGTTAAAGGACCAAATCAATAATTTTGGAAAAGTTTTGGATTGTTACGTAATTGTTAAATATTTTATGTTCTACGCTGTAAATTAATGTTTGAGTGTTGAAATTGAAGTTATGATGTGAAATTATAAATATTAAGGTCAACATTTATATTGTGACATGGAAATTGTATCAAATAAGCATAAAAAAATTTGTTAGGAATTTATTTTTCCAAAGTATGCCTAAGTTAGTAAGATTCTAACATTCAGTTTGAATTTATATATGTTTGGTAAAGATGTTCATTTATATTGAGTGCTTGAAATCGAGATCAAATATTTTTAAAGCTAAGGAGAAACTTAAGGATGAAATGGGAAATTCCAAGTGAGTGCAAATTTAATTGTACTTATGTTATCGAACAAACATTGGCTTGCGATGAGCTAGTGACGGAGTTACTATGGTAAGGATTGACTCCTAAAATGTTATGTGATTTATGATGCATGCATATATGTGCATTTGGTGAGCTAATAAAATTATTGAACAAGTTGAAAATGCAAATTGGTGAAATTTGCTTACAATTTATGTTCTGGACAGTAAGTTTAAAAAATCACCATAAATTCTACAAAAATGATTAGAGGAATATTTTTATACCTTTATAGTCTTATATCAGTATAGTCTTTTAGAACAAACGGAAACTAATTTCGAGTTGTATACAAAAAATATGATTTTTTAATCGTGGATGGGTCAGAAAATGGGCAGCAAATTCTGCTCAAAACATGTTTTGTTGGTCAACTTTGAAAATTCACCATGAATTATACAAATTGAACTAGAATGAGTACCTTGTATGGATAGATTTGTATTTGAGTATAGTTTACATTGGTATAAATGGAATAATTTTTAAAGATGTATATTAATAGAATAATATTTCTTTAAAGGTAGTGTAAACCGCCAGAACATGAAATTATGACAAACTTGTTGATTTAACCAAATTAGAAACAAGGGATTAAGTTAAATCTTAGTGAGACTTATATTTTTACTTTTATATAATGTCAAAATGATTGCAATGCATGCATAACATTATACATGGATGTTTTATACATCATCGGGTAGGACTTGCGATGAGTCTACCTTAATAATGTTGGCATGATAATTATGTAAATTATCATATATTTGACATATTCTAAATATGTCAAAGGTTCAATATAAAATGCATTGATCACTGATTATGTATATGATTTTTATCATAAATATATATAATGTTTATTATGAATTTTACTTTGGGTATGAACTATCCAATGTTAAAATTTTATTAATATACATTGCTATGGATGGAACAAAAAAATAGACTATATGCATAAGTAAGTCATTGAGGGACAGCGTATAGTTGGCATACCATAGAGTATACCAGCTACTAGTGTGTAAGGACACTAAGTGCAGGTGGAGGGCATAACCTTATGTGTCATATCCGGATTAGCACTAGATTGTAAACCTAGTGTAGGTGGTGGACACGACCTTATGTGTCATATATGGATTAGCACTAGAGCGTAAGCTTAGTACAGGTTTAGCACTACGATGCATATATTTGACTCGAATACTCAGGGTCCTCAGGGTTTAAATTGGGCTATAGTTTATTGGTTAATAAATGGTAAACAGAAAAATAAGCTTACGAGCTTGTGGAATGAATGGCAAGTATATTGGTAAGAAACTTGAAATTCAGTTATATCATGTTAATATATGATAACATGGTTGGAATACAGGTAATTGATCATATTGCATTGAATATGGTTGTTCATTTAAATTTATCTGTTATATTGCTTTAAATATTCATATGATTGCCTCACTAAGTGTATACTTAGCGTGCAATGATTTTCACACGTAGGAAAAAGGAGGAAAATGAGTAAGGAGTTGAGCTTGGCATCAACCACCAAGGAAATATTTACATGTAACAATGATGACACCCTACTGTGTTCTAAAAGTCTTAGTTTGCATGTTTACGAGAATGGAATTCTGCAATTTCTTAATATAGTTAGTATTAAATATAATTAATAATATGAATAAATATTATGATATTAAACTACGCTTAGCAAAAATTAATTTGGGTTTTAAATCAAATGTGTTAGACAATCTTATTTATTTTATGAAATAGAACAAAATTGTTTATCACTGCTTGAAACTGGTTTTGAATTGGTAACCAACAACATTATATTATGATTTTTTATCCAAAATTATTAGGTTTTTTATCCAAAATTGTTCGTGGGTACCGATACTAAGCCCCTCAGTATCAATACTGATCCCTAGGTATCGACGCTACTGATTTATTGATTGCTGATAACAAAGGGTGAGTATCGATACTCTAACTTGAGTATTGATACTTCTAGTCGATGCTATCGATACTCCCCATGAGTACCAATACCAAAAATGGCTACTGAAATTTGTTAAGTGAACTTGGTATTGATACCACCCTGCGAGTATCGATACCACACCTACAGTATCGATACCCATTTATTGATATGTGTGTACTAGATATTATATATCATTTATTGATGTGTATACTAGATATACTTGGGTTTATTTACTGAAAGAGAAATCTCAAGCGTTGCATGCTTTTCAATTATTTCAATGGATAGTTCGAGTTCAATTTAATAAGGAAATTAAAGAGGTCCAAAAACGATTGGGGTAGTGAGTTTTAGCCATTCACTAAGGTGCTCCTATAGGCAAGGATCTGACATCGGCTCACATGCCCAAATATGTCGCAACAAAATGGTGTTGTAAAACATAAACATCAGTGTATTGTTAAGATAGCTCTCACCTTGTTAGCTCAAGCCTTACTACCTTTGAAGTTTTGGTCTTATGCGATAGTTACGTTCGTTTGTTTGATCAATTGATTGTCCACAAGAGTTCTTCATGGTCATAATCCATTTCACAAGCTATTTGGGAATGAGCCTTAGTATGAACATCTATGTGTATTTGGAGTAATTGTTTTTTATGTCTTCAACCACATGCATCTCATAAGCTTATTTTTAAATCTCAGGCATATACGTTTCTCAGCTACAATGTACATCATAAGGGCTATGTATGCATGACACCTAAAGGTCACATTTATATTTCAAGACATATTAAGTTTGATGAAGGAAGTTTCCTTTTGCAAATTAGGGTAAGAGCTTGACTACTTCCTCATAACGTGTTTAGTTGTCAAACGCTAATATTGATGTTGCGCATGGTATAGAAGAAGTTCTACATGGTGGACGATCTCAATTCATATATATATCCAACCATCAATGCATTCTTACTCCTTAACATAAGTGTAAGGTGGAACCGAGGTCTTTTGATCCAAGAGTTCACGAGGGTGTGTCTATATATGTCTCCATAGAAGGTATTCATGCATTAGAAGCAAATGTTAATACCTCTTGAGGTTTGTGTCGAGGGTCACGAAATATATATTATGCTGATTACTTAGAGAATAGAGTAGAAATAGAACACAATAATGATAACGCTTGTCACTCTGCTCAACATAATGGTTACACTCAGACTTCAAATTTGGATTCTACTCCCCCTTTTTTAGGTGGTGATCAAACCTTGGGTCGTAAGAAAATATCTATCATGAAGGTTATGTTATCGTAGACAAAAATCTATCATAAAGCACGATTAGTGGTAAAAGGCTTTACTCAAGTTCCTAGCCAAGACTTTGGTGATACATTTAGTCTGGTTATCAAACCATCTATCATGAAAGTTATGTTGTCTCTAGAAGTGATAAACGGTTGGAAATTACGCCACGTCGATGTGAATAATGTGTTTCCAATTGGGGACCTATTGGATGAGGTATTTATGGCATAACCATAGGGTTTTCAACAATATGGTCCTAATGGTTCAAAACTGATTTGTAAACTCAAAAATGCCTTGTATGGTCTTAAACAAGCAACAAGGAGTTGGTACGCTAATCTTTGTGTGTTTCTCGTTCAAATTGATTGTTTAGGAACACAAGCTGATGTTTATTATTTATTCGATGGTTGGGTGATACTCTTGTTTATGTTCTAGTATATGTTGATGATATTATTGCTATGAGTCTATATGATACTGAAAATTGAGCAAGTTGTGTCTCTTTTGGGATAAGAATTCTCTCTAAAATATTTAGGGAGCTGGATTTTTTCCTTGGTTTGAAAGTTCAACATGATGACAAAATGTTTGTTTTACGACAAAAGGAATTTATAATTGACTTGTTGGAAATAAATAATATGCTTGGTGCAAATCATGTTCCCACCACTTCGGTTGTTTCACCGAAATTAAGTAAAGACGAAGGAAGTTCGTCGCAAGATGCTCCCAAATTTAGTCAAATAATATGCTTGGCCTATGCTAAATCAGTATGCATAGATCGACAAGTTGACTTATTTAGTGCAAAACCTCGCAAATTTAGTCCATACAATGAGTTTTGCACGAGAATTTTGAGAAAAGGGGGGAACAACTAGCAATATCAAAAAGCGTCAACATTCAAACACGAAACTTTATAAGCTCAGTAGTACACCAATAATCTAATATATCATACAATCTATATAAAAAAAGTGTGTGTTGAAAACATTTTAATATTTCGATATAACAAATTAAGTTAAATGAATTTTAAGATTTTTCCAAATGATTTTCTAAGTATATTCGATATAACTATTCGAATATCAAAACATTACTCCAAATCTTTCAAAGATCATTTTTAATCCTTACTCAAGTGTAAAATTAAGTTTTAATCTTAAAACAATCTCAAAATAATTTTACAAAGTATTTCGAACCATTTCAAAGCCAAAAATTCCAGATTGCTCAGAGGGAACCGATTCCCCCCCCCCCAAGGGGGTACCGATTCCCCCCTGAATGGTTTGGCTCCGAGAATTCCAGTATGCTCGGAGGGAACCGATTCCCCCCCAGGGGGTACCGATTCCCCCTTGTATAACGGTTGAAATATTTGAATTTTACACTTAGGGAACCGATTCCCCATAGGGGGTACCGATTCCCCCCACGCTCCAAACTGTTTTATTAATTGTTTTCACACTAAAACGGCTATATTATCTTCTCTAATCATCCCCAACGTTCAGAAGTGATTCAAGGTGTATTTAAGCAAGCTTAGAAGCCATTGATCAATAACAAGAAACATCAAGCAATTAGAATCAAGAGAGAATCAAAGAGAAAGCATCAAACCTCATGTTTGAGCATTTCAAGCCTATTTTTCATTCAATATTCATTTTGCTTTCAAGAACACTTATTGTGCTCAATTGTATTTATTCTTGAGTGTTCTTTCTTTATTCTATAATTGTGCAAACATATTTGCCTTGTGAGGTTTTTCTTGTAAGTTTGCAAATTTGTATTTCTCTTTGAGAAAAGAGTGTTCTCAAGAATTGAGGTATATTCTTGAGGGTGTTGTAAGGTTAACTCTATGGCCTCAAAAGAAAGAAAAAATTAGTGAACATGTTGGAAAATCCTTAGTGTGGATAGCTAAGGTAGTGGACGTAGACTTTAATTGATAAAGTCGAACCACTCTAAATCGCTATGCAATTTCTTTCAATTTTCTGCAAAAGCTTCCACCAAAATTTTTATTGCCAATTCACCCCCTCTTGGTCGATTCCGTCAATCGATTAACTCAACAATTGGCATCAGAGCCTAATTCATTTGAAGGTTTAATCGCCTCTTGAGTCGATTCGGGAAGAGTTATATCGATAATCAAAGTCATCAATGGTCTCCGCTTCAAACTCCGACTCCGGTCTCGATTCGATGACCGTCAACAAGCCTCCTTTCTTCAATGGAGCTAACTATGCCTATTGGAAGAATAGAATGATGTACTTCATTCAAGCAAGTGACATGGGAGCATGGAATGCCGTAGAAGAATGATACATCAAACCTCTCACTCATCCAAGGTTGTGGAGTGAAGGAGAGACAAGAATGTTCCAGCTCAACTCCAAAGCCATACATATCATTTTTTGTGCTCTTAGACCAGATGAATACGGAAGAGTTTCATCGTGTACAACCGCCAAAGAAATATGGGATAAACTTCAATTCACTCATGAAGGTACCGATGAGGTAAAGAAATCTAAAATTAGTATTCTAACGCATAGCTATGAAAATTTCAGGATGAAACCAAATGAAGATATCAAAGCTATGACGGATAGATTTTTAACGATTGTCAATGGTCTCAAATCATATGGAGAGATCATTTCAAATGTAAAGCTTGTGAGGAAGTTAGTCTACTCCCTCCCAAAATCGTGGCAATCATTGAGTCTAAGGACTTAACGTCCTTAACTCTTGAAGAGCTAATTGGGTCACTCCTCACTCATGAAATGATGCTCGAAGATGAGGTGGACCTCAACATGATTGACGAGACACTAAAGGAGAAGGAGAAGAAGAAAAATATTGGAGTTGCTCTCAAATCCATAAAAGATGAGAGTGATTCGAATAATGATGACGATGATGAGGAAATGGCATTGTTTGCCAAACGGTTCAGAAAAATGATGAGACCTTATCGAGCAAGAAAATTCAAACGAAATGAAGGCCTCAAAAATGAACCGAAAGAGAAGAACCCAATCATTTGCTATGAATGCAAAAAGTCGGGGCATGTCAAATATGATTACCCATAATTGAAGAAAAAGGGTCAATCAAAGAATAAGCACAAGGCTCATGTGGCTACATGGAGCGATGAAGAAAGTTCTGATGAAGAGGAATAAGAAGTAGCTAACTTGTTCTTGATAGAATTCGGGGAAGATTCTAAGGTAACCTCTAACTCATCCTATTTTGATGATTTATCCTATGATGAGTTATTAGAGGAATATAATGGGTTGGCTTCGGATTATGAGAATTTATTTTTAAAATATAAAAATGATGTTTCAAAATTGAAAAATGAAAACAAACTCATATCCAAAACCAACAACGATCTTGAAAGTAAAATCAAAGATTTGCAAATCAAACTAGAAGAGTTTGAAAAGAAAAATTTATATTTGCAAAATTTACTTTCAAATATCAATGATGATCATCAAAAGAAAATTGATGATCTTAAAACTTCTTTTGATAAAGTTGGAACAAAACATTTTGAAAATGGTGGAAATTCAAAATCCAACTTTGTTAGAAAAAGTTTTAGAAACTACAATCATAGAGGTCCCCAAAGAACCTTTAATGGAAAAATCGTTAGAAGTATGTGGGTTCCTAAAGAACTCATTACTACTAAAGATAAAGATATCCTACACAACTGGATACCTAAGGGGACTAGGATTTTGGAAACTAATGAATATGGACCCAAAAGAATTTGGGTACCAAAAATCAAAAATTAATCTATGTTTGTAGGGAAATGAGCATTGCTACAAGGAACGAGAAACAAATTCAAATTCATGGTACCTTGATAGTGGATGCTCAAGACACATGACCGGAGACAAAAGCTGGTTCATTGAGCTTAACGCAAAAAATGGAGGAGAAGTGACTTTTGGAGACAATTCAAAAGGTCACATTGAAGGTATTGGTACAATAGGTAATATCTCTTCCATATAAATTAAAAATGTTTTATATGTGAATGAAGTAAATCATAATCTATTGAGTATTAGTCAATTATGCGATAAAGGATTCAATGTCTTATTTGAAATTAATGGTTATAAAGTCATTGACATTGCATCTAATCGGATTATGCTTGTTGGTCATAGAATAGGAAACATATACATTGTGCATTTAGATTCTTTTGATATGACTAATTTATGCCTAGTTGCTAAGGATGAGCCTGATAGTTGGTTATGGTATAGAAGACTAGGACATGCTAGTATGAGTGTTTTGCAACTGTTAAATCAAGAAGACCTAGTAAGAATGTTGCCTAAGCTTAAATTTGATAATGATAAAATCTGTGATGCTTGTGCTAAAAGAAAACAAAAGCGAGTTTCTTTTAAATCCATTAATGATGTATCAACTAATAGAGTTTTACAATTGATCCATTTAGATCTTTTTGGGCCAACTAGAACTACTAGCTTGGGTGGAAAACAATATGCATTTGTCTTGGTAGATGACTATTCTAGATATACTTGGGTTCTATTTTTAAGTACTAAAAATGAAGCATTAGAACAATTCATCACGTTTTCAAAAGTAATACAAAATGAAAAAGGTTACTCTATAACTAGTGTTAGGAGTGATCATGGAACTGAATTTGAAAATCTTGGATTTACTGAATTTTGTAACTCGAACGGTATTAGCCATAATTTTTCAGCACCTAGAACCCCTCAACAAAATGGAGTTGTTGAGAGGAAAAATCGAACTTTAGAAGAAATGGCTAGAACCATGCTTTGTGAAAATAATTTGCCAAAATATTTTTGGGCGGAAGCCACAAATACCGCTTATTATGTTGTAAATCGAGTAATGATTAGGCCAATTTTAAAGAAAACTCCATATGAAATTTTCAAAAATAAAAAGCCTAACATTAGTTATTTTCATCCTTTTGGATGTAAATGTTTTGTTTTAAACAACGGTAAAGAAAACATTGGCAAATTTGATGCTAAAAGTGATGAATGAATTTTTCTGGGTTATTCCTTAAATTCTAAAGCTTATCGTGTATTTAATAAAAGAACTTTAGTTGTAGAAGAGTCTATACATGTTGTTTTCGATGATAATCCCCTTCCGAGGAAGGATTCTTGTGTGAATGATGATGTAGGTGTTATAAATACAAATGACGTTAGACATGACGTTGGAGAACCATCATCAAAGGAAGAAACGAAAAATGAGGAAACTCATGATCCTCTTGAGAATCCAACCATTGAAGAAAGGGAAGTATCTTATCCAAGAGAGTACAACTATGTCAAGAATGGTGAAATTATAGGTGATCCATCCAAAGGGGTAACAACTCGATCTTCTCTTAGAAATATTTGTGATTATGTTGCATTTATCTCATGCATAGAGCCTAAGAATATTAAAGAAGCATTAAATGATGAACATTGGATTATGGCTATGCAAGAAGAATTAAATCAATTTGAGAGAAGTAAAGTATGGACTTTAGTTGAAAGGCCTAGTAATAAATCTATTGTAGGTACTAGATGGGTATTTAGGAATAAGCTTGATGAGAGTGGTAATATAGTGAGAAACAAGGCTAGACTTGTTGCTCAAGGCTATACTCAAGAAGAAGGCATAGACTATGATGAAACATACGCTCCCGTAGCTAGGTTGGAAGCAATTAGAATGTTATTAGTATTTGCATGTTTCAATGAATTTAAATTATATCAAATGGATGTTAAAAGTGCATTTTTAAATGGTTTTATAAAAGAAGAAGTGTATGTGGAACAACCTCCAGGTTTTGAAGATTCAAAATTTTCGGATCATGTTTTAAAATTGAAAAAAGCTCTTTATGGTTTAAAGCAAGCTCCTAGAGCTTGGTATGAAAGATTGTCAAATTTTTTAATTGAAAAAGGTTTTTCAAAAGGGAAAGTTGACACTACATTGTTTTTGAAGCATAAAGGTAAAGATTTATTAGTAGTTCAAATTTATGTTGATGATATAATATTTGGTTCTACTAATGATGTTCTTTGCCAAGAATTTTCTAAGCTAATGCAAAGTGAGTTTGAGATGAGCATGATGGGGGAGCTCTCATTTTTCTTGGAACTCCAAATCAAGCAAAAAAAAGATGGCATCTTCATCAATCAAGCTAAGTACGTCAAAGATATGCTCAAGAAGTTTGGACTGGAAAATGGCAAACCGCATGACACTCCAATGAGCTCTTCACCAAAGCTTGACTTAGATGAAGAAGGTAAATGTGTAGATGTTAAATTATATAGGTCAATGATTGGATCTCTACTTTATCTAACTGCAAGTAGACCAGACATTATGTTTAGTGTTTGCTTATGTGCTAGATTTCAATCATGTCCTAAGGAATCACATTTACTAGCTGTTAAGAGAATCTTTAGATACCTTAAGGACACTCCTAGTTTAGGACTTTGGTATCCTAGAGACTCTAGCTTTAGCTTGCATGCTTTTTCTGATGCGGATTATGGAGGATGCAAATTAGATAGGAAAAGCACCTCCGGTACTTGCCAATTCCTTGGAAATATGCTAATTTCTTGGTTTTCAAAGAAACAAAATTGTGTTGCATTATCTACCACTGAAGCCGAATACATTTCAGCTGGTAGTTGATGTGCACAAGTTTTATGGATGAAACAACAACTTTTTGATTATGGAATTGAAGTAGGAACCATTCCTATCAAGTGTGACAATACTAGTGTTATTTGTCTCACTAAAAATCCCATCTAACACTCTAGAACTAAGCACATTGAAATAAGACATCACTTCATTAGAGACCATGTCACTAAGGAAGATGTAGTTCTAGAATTTGTTGATACTTTGCACCAATTAGAGGATATCTTTACAAAACCCTTAGACAAGGAAAGATTTTGGACACTTAGGAGAGAATTAGGTTTGACCAACATATCTTCACTTAGTGTTTAAAAATAATTTTAACATTTTTAAGAATAAATGAAAAATGCTTATAATAGTAATTTTTGATTGCATTCATTGCAATTAGTTAGGGGAGTTTATGATTCTTGATGAAAAATTAATTTTATGTTTAATTATTGTTTAAAGATTAATTTAATTGTTTGAACGTAATTAATTTTCAATATATGAGTTGCCAATACCACTAGAGGAAATTAATTTATCATTTTGGGTGTTTAAAATCGGATTTTAGCATTTTGGTGCAGAGGGAATCATCCCCCCATGAGGGAACCGATTCCCCCTTTGAAGGGGAACTGATTCCCCCTACAGGGGAATCGATACCCCATGGGGTTCTGGTTATACACGGGCAGAACCCTTCAAAATCTTCAAAAACCCTATATTTTCTTCCTTGCCGCCAAACTCTCTCCCTATCTCCATTCTTGCCTCAAATCATCGGTTTTAATCGGAATTCACTTCAAATATCATCTCCTAAACTTGCAATCATCATTAAAATCGTGCAAACAACATCAAAGTCCACTCAATCTCATCCTTCAAGGTAAAATTTTCTAAACTCACTATTTAATTGATTTTGAACATAGGACTAGTTTTAATTAGTTCTAGGATGAACTTTAGATCGGGCATTGATTGTTTAGTGATTAAAAACTAGATATTTCAACTAATTTCATCAAAAACACAAGAATTTTCCATAAAAAATTAAATTTTCGAAATTAAAAAAAATTGTTAATTTTCAAATTATTGTGTTTTGATTAAATTATGTTGTTGTTATGAAAACTATACATATATTGTTTCTCAAAACCGTATTTTTCAAAAGTTTTCATAAACTTTGCCCATTAGGATTGATTTAGAGAACCTTGAAATATTGAGGACCCAATTGAGTTTTGGGATTGATTGAATTGCATACATGTGTTTTAAATTGCAGGTTATCCATTCTATTCCGATTTCCTAAACCATGTCCAATCCTAAACGTGCTAGGTCATCATCTAGTCGCTCACACCGTCAACCAAATCCACTTCCAAATCCTCAAAATCTAATTCCTAATCCTAATCCTATTGATCCCAACTTGACTATCCAAAATTAGTGTTTCAATCATCCTGGTCCTGGAAATTATCGTTTTTGGTATTATCAATATTTCGACTCTTACAAAATCCGGGAAGAACGTATTCCTTCTTGTCAAGCAATGTTAGCTATTAATTTTAAATATCTTCCTCTTTTACAAGAGTGGAAATTTGATAAACTCTTTGACCTTGAACCCATCGTTTACCATCAACTTGTTCGTATTTTCTATTCTAATGTCGTTTGTGTTAAAAACCAAACTGAAACCGAAACCATAGGAATTCGTTCCTACCTCCTAGGACAATTCTTATATATTGACTCGGCTTACATAGCCAATACATTCGGATTAGATAACGATTGTATTTCAAATGAAAAACAGGTTTTAGGATCTCGTTATAAAAGAAGAGATAGTGCGAGTGACTTAGACCTACATGAACGTTTTCTTCATCTAATGATTTCTTGGTGGTTTCGACCATCCGGAGGTCGTTATTCTACTCTTAGAGCCTTAGATATTTGGTGGTTACATTGTTTCGAAAACAATATTAAAATTAACCTACCTCAGATTATTTTTGCTGAAATTATTGAAACCGTAAATCTTGTTCCTAACAAGAAACTCTGTTCATCTCTTGTTTACGGTTGCATTTTGAGTAATCTGTTTTCCAAAGCTGGGCTTAGAGTCGGTCTAGATGTCATTTTTCCCCTTAAGAAACAAATTAACCTTCTTTCCTTAACGAGAGCGGGATGGATTAAGGATAAGGAAACCGGTGAATGGGTTCGATCTTCTGCAAATACTCCGGGAGCTAGTTCTTCACAAGCTCCACCCGAAGCTGACGAAGATCTCGAGCTTGAGCAATTAATGCGAGACATCGATGAAGCCAAAGATGAGCCTGAGCAGCCCGAGGAGCAAGCACAACAAACGTATCAAATGCCTCCATATTTTCAATCATTTATGGAGATATTCGATTTTCGATATGCTACCATGGATTCGCGCTTTACTTCTATAAAGTCCGACTTATCCACAATGGGAGCTCAATAATTAGAAATTCTTCGGGAGATGCGTGCAAACAATGTGGCAACCAACGCGCGTATTAATGACCTCACTCACAAAATGGCCGCTATGCGAGCTCGTTTTCCTCCTTCTGATCCTGATATGTGATTCTATGTTTTGCTTTGAACTCCAAACTTATTGTTTTAACATTTTGAATATTTTGGAATGTTTGAATTTGTGGATTGATTGATTTTGAATTTGATTGGATTTATGAATGGTGAGAACTTATCTATTTGGTGTGATTAAATTTATTCATTATTGCATCATTTACTTCATATTAGATATATGACCAATTTTGCCATGTCACATTAATTATGAATATTGATTATGAAACTAATGGCTAATGTTTCTCTTGCTTGTGATCTTAGCAGCTTATATTATATATAATCAATTGGCTAAATGATTTCAAAACCTTGTTTAAATTCTTTAAAATGTCTTTTTGATTTAACAAAAAGGGGGAGAAGTTAAATGTGTTTTAAATGATAAATGGGAGAAGTGTTAAAGTAAGGGAGAGTAATTTCAAAATTTGATCAAAACTTGATTTCAAAATCTTAAAATTACTAAAATGTTTTGTTATATCAAAAAGGGGGAGATTGTTGAAAACATTTTGATATTTCGATATAACAAATTAAGTTAAATGAATTTTAAGATTTTTCCAAATGATTTTCTAAGTATATTCGATATAACTATTCGAATATCAAAGCATTACTCCAAATCTTTCAAAGATCATTTTTAATCCTTACTCAAGTGTAAAATTAAGTTTTAATCTTAAAACAATCTCAAAATAATTTTACAAAGTATTTCGAACCATTTCAAAGCCAAAAATTCCAAATTGCTCAGAGGGAACATATTCCCCCCAATGGGGGTACCGATTCCCCCTGAATGGTTTGGCTCCGAGAATTCTAGTATGCTCGGAGGGAACCGATTCCCCCCCAGGGGGTACCGATTCCCCCCTTGTATAACGGTCGAAATATTTGAATTTTACACTTAGGGAACCGATTCCCCATAGGGGGTACCGATTCCCCCCACGCTCCAAGCTATTTTATTAATTGTTTTCACACTAAAACGGCTATATTATCTTCTCTAATCATCCCCAACGTTCAGAAGTGATTCAAGGTGTATTTAAGCAAGCTTAGAAGCCATTGATCAATAACAAGAAACATCAAGCAATTAGAATCAAGAGAGAATCGAAGAGAAAGCATCAAACCTCAAGTTTGAGCATTTCAAGCCTATTTTTCATTCAATATTCATTTTGCTTTCAAGAACACTTATTGTGCTCAATTGTATTTATTCTTGAGTGTTCTTTCTTTATTCTAGAATTGTGCAAACATATTTGCCTTGTGAGGTTTTTCTTGTAAGTTTGCAAATTTGTATTTCTCTTTGAGAAAAGAGTGTTCTCAAGAATTGGGGTATATTCTTGAGGGTGTTGTAAGGTTATCTCTTTGGCCTCAAAAGAAAGAACAAATTAGTGAATTTGTTGGAAAATCCTTAGTGTGGATAGCTAAGGTAGTGGACGTAGACTTTGGTTGATAAAGTCGAACCACTCTAAATCGCTATGCAATTTCTTTCAATTTTCTGCAAAAGCTTCCACCAAAATTTTTATTGCCAATTCACCCCCTCTTGGCCGATTCCGTCAATCGATTAACTCAACGGTGTGCTAATAGTATAAATAATGAATAATGAGTAAATGTATGTTTTATCATCCAATATTATATCATGCTTATGATCAATTAATTAAAAATCATTTGATAATAATAATCTCATGTATACCCTAGTCCTTATTCTTATGACTTAATCATGATATAATGTCAACAACGCTAAATTATCTCTTTTCACCTAGCATCAGACAACAATCAATAATATTCAATAATCAGTAATAACCTCATAGATCACTAAACAATCAAGTAATATGATATGATGGTACTTGGTGTCACATAAGCTATCAAGTAGTAACAAAAATGGTGGCACTTGATCTCTCTAAGCATAAAGTAATATTTCGTCATATAGACTTAAGTATGGTTGTCTGGTCAAGCATCAAGTTATTAATTCATCATATAGATGTAAGTATAGTCGTTTGGTCTCACTAAGCATACATTCACAACTATCTGAATAGTCTATCATGTATACAATTACACACAATTATGAGTGACCATAGACCAAATATATCAATAATTTCTCTTATGAGAAAACATTGAGACTATAAGATTCATCATGTACTATAAAAGGTTGATTCAGATGAAGTGGTTCGTTCTCTTCGTTAAACACATACCTTGAACTCTCAAAGCAAGACCAATAATTCTACTCATAGGGGTCACATGACTTATTAGTGAGTTCTATGCACTAATTATCCTTATTATACTATTAAACATTCATTAGACACTTACATTGGTAGAGACATCTTAGTGAAATTATTTCATTTAAAATATCTCAACCTTTTTATAGTAATTTTATTCTTTCAATCTTTTTATATAACATATTTTATGAAATTTTTGACTTTTTAAAATTATTTGTGTAGTCAACAAATAACAAAATTATCGAGATAAAATGAGAAATTAATAAATGTGATAATTTATGTATAACAAAAAAGTGGTGATTTTAAGTGTTATTAGTGTTTTAATTTTTCTAACATATAGTCGATTTTGAAATATATTTTTTTAAGTTAAAATGCAAAGCTTTAAAATTATTCCTAAAAAAAGGTTTTAAATTTTTTATAAATTATAATTTTATAGGTAATTGAACATATTTAATTCAAAATTATCTATGATAACTCTATTTAAAAAATAGTTTAAAAAATAGTTGTACAAAATTGATGTTTGAATAATGTTTTATTTCAATTATATAATATATATTTTTTAATAATATTTTTGTTGTTAATAATAGTAATTTTTAAAATATTTTAATATAATCTCATAATAATATTTATTTTATTTTAACCTAGATAAACTCATACACATGTTATAAACAATATTATTTGAACTCCAATCATTTGAAAATAATATACAACAAAATGTCTTTGTTTATCGACCACACTAACTTTGACGTTGATTTTCGATATTGTCATTTTATTATTTTTAAAATACATCTTTATTTTTCTCTTATTTTAAAATTTCAATAAGTTTGGCTTTATGACACATTTTTATATGTCTTTATGGCACTTTTTTCTCTATATTTTGGTATGTTTTTTGTCGTTAGGTTGTTGTTTTTCATTTGTACTTTTTAAGGGTTGATTCGACATCGTCACGACTGATCAAGATGGTGATTATCTATTATCATGTTGATCTTCCCTACATTGGACCCCTTGGATTTGATTTGGATACTTGATGTGTATTTGTGGATAGTTTTTTTCACGTCATTCGATTCTGATTTACAGTTTTGTCAGTGATCTTTTAATAGTTTGATCTCCTTTTGTGGTTCGTTTGCTACTGCGATCAAATCTGTTTGTATCTATCATGTTCGAGTTTGGGTTAGCTTTTATAATCTTTCATTGTATGGTCCTTATGTGATCTTAAGTTGCTAATTTATGTTAATAATTTTAGAAAAATGTCTTGATTATATGCTTAATTTTTACAATTATGACTATAAATCTCTATTGTAATTCGAGATATTTATTTTTCAATAAAATTAGCGACTTCTATAAAAAAAACATACAACTAAATCACTCCTTAAATTTTTTGGGTAAACTACGTATTTAGTACCTAAACTGTCAATTTTAATCCGTTTTAGTAACTAAACTTTCAGTTTTTTAAAAACATATCTAACGTTTAGTTTTCATTCCATTTTTGTACTCTATCGTTAAAAACTTAACTCGTTTAGTACCTAAACTATTCGTTTTAGTCCGTTTTAGTACCTAAACTTTCAATTTTTATAAAACTCAACATTAAATTTTGAATGGGTACTAAAATGAAACAAAAACTAAGGTTTTCAACGGCGGGTACTAAAATAAAACAAAAAATAAACTTTAGATATGATTTAAAACAAAATGAAAGTTTAGATACTAAAACGGACTATAATTAATAGTTTAGGTACTAAATACAAATTTACCCTAAATTTTAATCTCAATAAAAGTAAATTTAGATATTTTTTTCTAAATATTTATTGGACACAAAAGGAGAAGCACAAAGAAAATCGATTTTTAACACATCTATAAATAGCAACGAAGTGTTGGCTTTTAATTTCCTCCAATTTCTTCTTCTTCTTCTTATTCTTCAAATCGCAGGGCTTTCTCAGCTCTCTCTCTAGAACCCTCTATTGTTTATATGGCATCTCAAGCCAGCCTCCTCCTTCAAAAACAGCTCAAAGGTACTCCTTTTCTTTGATCGATTTTAAATTTAATGATTCTTAATACTATTTGCTTTTTGAGGGTTTGGGTGAATTTTGAAACGGGTTCTGATTTTTGTGTTTTGGCTAGATCTTTGTAAGAATCCGGTTGATGGGTTCTCTGCCGGATTGGTTGATGAGAACAATATCTTTGAATGGAGTGTTACAATTATTGGACCACCTGATACTCTTTAGTGAGTTTCTTTTCCTTTTTCTTTTTTTGCTGGTAAAGTTTCTTTTTCTTTTGTTGAAATTAGTTGTTTCTTATGGATTCTTTGATTTGGATTTTGTGTGTAACTTTGGATAAGGAGATTAATTATTGATAGGGATAGGGTTTTGAAATTAGATTTGCTTGGCTGGATTTTAATTGCCATAGTTGATTTAAGTGTCTTCTATTGAATCCGAATGGAATTATGGGATCTAAATTTGATCATCTTGCTTGAGCTATAGGTGGCTGTAAGGTTTGGAATATATGGTTTTGAGTTTACCTAGTGATTGTGTTGCCAATCGCCATTCAGTTAGATTTTTGAATTGATTGCACACGGAAATAGCAACGAAACAAATTGTTCATTTTCACTTTTTATATGGAATGACTATTGGTAAGGGCTGCTGAAAGCTTCTGTATATGCATCATTAAGACCTGGTTCAATGGAGAATGATAAATGGTAGGTTCTTAGCTTCTCTATGGAGGTTGTTGGTTATGAGGGGCAAAAATTTTCGTTCTTCTGCGTTTGGAATTTGTTTAATTGCAAACGCTTCTCAAGAATGATATGTGTTTACCGCTAGAATAAGTTCCTTTCTAATGTGTCTTACTTTCCCACTGCTTATTTTCTTTTTAATACTTTGTCTTCAAGTAATCTTGATATGGAATTGAGTTCTTTATGGCACACCTTGTAACTTTATGATATTAATTCATTAATGTTCTTGAACATAAATATTCTAATTTCAGTGAAGGAGGATTTTTCAATGCCATCATGAGCTTTCCGCCTAATTATCCAAACAGTCCTCCAACAGTGAAATTTACAACAGAGATTTGGCATCCTAATGGTATACCTTTGTCTGTTCATAATATTATGCCTTTGTCTAATGCAAGAATTAATACGATCTTTAGTGTCTTTGCAGTTTATCCTGATGGGCGTGTTTGCATTTCTATTCTTCATCCTCCTGGTGATGATCCAAATGGCTATGAGCTTGCAAGTGAGCGCTGGATGCCGGTCCATACAGTATGTTTGTGAAGTTTCTGTTTTACATGAATTTTCTTTTTAGTTTTTTTTACTTTATTATTATATTTTTCCTGTTCAACTGCTAATAACATTCATAGTGCTATAGTATTGATTTCAAATTGCTCAAACTTAAATTACTTTAATATATGGACACCCTGCTCCTTACTGTTTTCCTTTCCCTCCTTTTATCTTGACACTATGATAGTGCATTAACAAATTTAGATCCTTACAATGTGGCAGGTTGAAAGTATTGTATTGAGTATAATATCAATGCTTTCCAGCCCTAATGACGAATCTCCTGCAAATGTTGAAGCTGCTGTAAGTGATTGTTGAATTTTTTTATTAATTTATTCCTTTCTTGTTTTAGTTTGGCTTTTTGGTTTGGTTGATTTTTATTCAGCTTCCTAGTTGCATTTCTCCCTTCAGTATGATTGATTAATTTCTGTGGTTGCATGTGATGTTACTTCCGAATGTTCGATGCCATAACAGGGTGTCCACCCTACTAAGGACTCTAGTGTTATGAAACGCCCTTTAAAATGCTTATTTTATCAAGCTCGGTTTATCATTGATTAAAATGGCACTTGGATTTTTAGTGCTTTAACATAGTTTTCTTTACCTATTTAAATCCTATGTCATTCTGTTACTCTGTGATATCATCTATGGTGATCAGCATATTGCTTTACCGTAGAATCATGCGAATACTAATGAATCTGAAGTTGTTTGACATTAGAATACTGTTGTTGAGATTGTAAAACCAAGGAATCAAAGTCATGCACCGTGATGTTTTCCTGTGTTTTTTTATCAATACTTGTCGTCGATTATTTCAGAAGGAATGGAGAGATAGGAAAGATGAATTCAAGAGAAAGGTTGGCCGCTGCGTCCGTCGATCACAAGAAATGTCATGATCTGTGATGGCTGTTGCTTTCGTTTCTTTACAATTTATGAACCCATGGAAAGCGTTATCTTGTAGGGAGATCAAATGTGGTTGATTACAGTGAAGAGCCCTTGTGAACCCAGGGATTGCCTCAACTTCTCCTCCCTTTTTTCCTATTTTATTTTATTGTGCCCTTAATTAGTAATTTTTAATAACTCAAATGTTTATTTTGCATTCGAAAGCGTTTTTGTTTTGATTAGTGTTTGTTGGCAAGCGTTCTTGTTGATTATCTCGTTTGTGACTCTAACGCTTCTTTTGATGGATAAATTGTCTTTTATTAGATGCTTTTATTGATCCTTTTACTAGTTTATAACATCTCCTTTCCAAGACTAACTGGTACACAATGTGGGGGCTTAAGCTTTTCAAAAACAAATTACAAAATTGTATTCATGTTATAGAAAATATGAATTTTTTTTACTCGGTATATAAATTTTTGAGAAAATAACCTCAGTGACCGAAAATTCCTTATAATATATGATTTTGACCAATTTTTTTCGATTTGCTAAAATGACCAATAAAATCGTAATGCGATCTTTAAATCGCAACGCGATCTCTAAATCGTAACGCGATCTCTAAATCGTAACGCGATCTCCAGTATCGCAAATTAGTTTTCAAATTCGCAACGCGATTTTGACAATCGCAATGCGAATATGTAAATCGCAACGCAATTCTGACTATCGCAACGCGATAATACATAATCGCAACGCGATTCTG
This sequence comes from Hibiscus syriacus, assembly GCF_006381635.1. Classification (NCBI taxonomy): domain Eukaryota; kingdom Viridiplantae; phylum Streptophyta; class Magnoliopsida; order Malvales; family Malvaceae; genus Hibiscus; species Hibiscus syriacus. The sequence continues at coordinate 1,144,311 of NW_024062652.1, forward strand.
ACCATCGCAACGCGATTCTGATCATCGCAACGTGATAATACATAATCGCAATGCTATTCTGACTATCGCAACGCGATAATACAAAATCTCAATGCGATTTTCAAAGAGCCATTAGTATCTCAACGCATATTTTATTTTCAAATTCCAAACACGAATATTAATACATCCCGTAATTGCAACTCTTAACATAAAACTCTAAATCACAACTCAGTCACATCTCCATTCTCACTCTCTACGGCGACATCCGTCCCCATCTCCGACGAAATCCGTCCCCATCTCCGACGAAATCAGTCTATCTCCATATCTTAGAGCCACCCTCACAATCATTCACGATCAGAAATGGAAAATCAATCAAATCAACTATCGAGGGTTAGTTTTTTTAATTATTTTTATTTTGAAATTTTTGCATTATTATTAGGTTTTTCATATTGAAATTGATGATAAGTTTACTGGTAATTTCAATAATAGATTAACCATTTCACTTAAATTGCTTATTAAATTCATTCGATTGCTGTCAATACTTCTAAACTGTTTAGTCTTTAACCCTGTAAAGTTAGTATTTGTCTTTGTTTTGTCTTTTGGTTGAAGTAATGCAATTCATTCAAGTTTCAATTTTAGACAATGACTATTTAAAACCGAGGATCGCAACGCGAAATGAAAATCGCAACGATAGTCAAATTCGCGTTGCGATAGTCATTTTCATGTTGCGATTTTCATTTCGCGTTGCGATTATCTCGTTACGATAGTCAAATTCGCGTTGCGATAATCATTTTCGTGTTGCGATTTTAAGTTTCAGAAACTATTATTCTTCTGCAAATTGAAACTTGAATGAATTGCATTACTTCAACCAAAAAACAAAGACAAATACGAAATTTACAGTGTTGCAAATTTAAGTTTGAAGAATAAACTACTACTACTCTTTATTGTTTTTGGTATATCTTCACAGTGTAGTTTTTAATCTAACTTGATATGTTTATTGTTTTTGTAGAACTTTTTTCGGCTCAATTGACCTTAAGGAATAAAATAAGCCTAGTCACTACAATTGCGTCGAAACTTTCACCTGTACAAAGAACATTGTTTGAGGATACTTGCTTCGGGCCATGGCTGAAAGTACGACATCCGGGTGGAGATGCTATGTTGACCCATTTGTGGCTTCAGACCATGACTAGCGATCTACCCGAGAGTATAAAACGTGGTAATGAAGAGATATGGTTTCATTTTCCACCGGTGTATACGTGTTTTGGGCGGGAGGAGTTTTGCTTAATCACTGGTCTACGCTTCGGACACGATGATGTAGGTCGATACACTAGTCATATTACCCGTCCATCATGGTTATCCCGAGTTTTTCCTGAGCTGTCAATGGAGAAGATGAATTTACACGTCGATGACTTGACGAGATTATTGAATAAGAAAGATGGTTTTACTCTGATGGATGACGTCGATGTTGTCCGAGTATGTCTTTTAGTACTTTTGCATGTCGGTTTTTTAGGCAGAGAGGCTAGACAACCTATTTCTAAGGACCTAATATTATTGGTAGAGGACCTAAATGCATGGAACCTGTTTCCGTGGGGTTCGTATCTATGGAAAGCTACCTGGAATAAGTTGTCGTCTGCCTTTGATGACCGCAAAAGTTTGCGTGGCGATGGTTCCAAATACACTTTGTCAGGCTTTATTTGGGCCTTTAAGGTAAGAATTTCTATATAATGTTTCCAAAATTATAATTAATTATTTAACAATTACTAATGTTTGTGTATTATATTATTTTTGTAGATTTGGATATTTGAGGCTTTTCCCGACATGCAGACATATGCATTAAAAACTTTAAATGATATTTCTAGAGCTATTTTCTGGAAGAGGAAACGGCGGCTGTTGATTTGGGAAGAGTTACTACGGTATACGACAATAAATGATGTAAGTTAACACAAATACTACCATATATATAAACAAGTTAATACTAGTACACGTTTAACTTTGTTTGAGCTTTTATATTGTTAGGAGGCCAACACTCCATTACAGAGGCTGACACCCACGGAGGCTGAGCTTGCCACTGATTGGTGGCAAGCTAGTAAGCGTTTTTTTGATGGCATGGATGATGAGTAGCCTCTACTTCGAGAGCCATCACCTCACCCAGAGCCATCACCTGATCGACCACACTATATACCTCTACAACGAGAGCCATCACCTATTCCGTCATATCATCGAGCCTCTTCTCCACCATCACCTCATGATAGGCGACCGGCAAAGATGCCACGACATTTATCTCCTTGTTCTCCACCTCCACCTCCACGGGATGAGTTAGGGGAGTTACGTGATGAGGTCAATGCCTTGCGTGAGGAGATCAGTACTTTACGCGATGACAATGGTGGATGGCGTGACGAGGTATCTACTTTACGTGGTGAGGTAGCGGCTCTACGTGAGATGGTAGCATCGTTGCAGAATGAGGTTCATACTCTACACAACGAGGTAAGTTTAAGATTTTTCATAATTAACTTGATTTACTCATAATTTCACTTAGATTAACCATTTCACTTAGAAGTAATACAATCCATTCTAGTTTCAATTTACTCTACACAATGGTGGATGGCGTGACGAGGTATCTACTTTACGTGGTGAGGTTGCTGCCAATACTGCTAAACAGTTCTAAAATAACCCTGTGAAGTTAGTATTTGTCTTTGTTTTGTCTTTTGGTTGAAGTAATACAATCCATTCTAGTTTCAATTTGCAGAAGAAGAATAGTCGCAACACGAAACTTAAATCACAACGCGAAAATGACTATCGCAAAGCAGAAATGACTATCGCAACGCGAATTTGACTATCGCAACAGGATAATCGCAATGCGAAATAAAAATCGCAATGCGAAAATGACTATCGCAACGCAAATTTAGTTTCGCGTTGCGATTTTGGTTTCGCTTTGCGATTTTCTCGTTGCGATTTTTATTTCGCATTGCGATTATCCCGTTGCGATAGTCAAATTCACGTTGCGATAGTCATTTTTGCGTTGCAATTTAAGTTTCGTGTTGCGATTTTAAGTTTCATAAACTATTCTTCTTCTGCAAATTGAAACTTAAATGGATTGGATTACTTCAACCAAAAGACAAAGACAAATACTAACTTCACAGTATTGCAAATTTAAGTTTCAAGAATAAACTACTACTCTTTATGTTGTCTTTGAACATGCACTAAACCTATATGTTGTCCTTTTAAATGTTTATAAGTGCTTACTTCTGGAATGTTATCTGATGCATTTTGTGAACTATGATAGAATAATGACTTGGGTGAATACCGTGCAAGTTTGAAACATATTTGCCTTTGTTTTCACTGTTTAATATCATGTCTGTTTATTTACTGATTTATGTATTAATAATTATTTTTAGCGGCCCGATAAGGTGGATGTTTTACGTCAGGTTTTTCTTGCACGACGGGGTTCATGCATCAGACAGCGTGCACGTGCCATTACGTCTTCGTTTACCCCAATAGTGCGAAGACTCCGTAAGAAGAAACCCGACTCACATGTCATTGTTCAAGAGGCCTCTCCTATCGTTCAAGAGTCCCATATCATCCCTCAAGAGTCCCCTCCCATCGTTCAAGAGGCCCCTGTCATCATTGAAGAGTTCCCTCCCACTATTCAAGTGCTCGATTCATACGGCGTAATATGTCGAATTATTGAGAAACCCCCTCACATGCCGGACATAATGGATGACTGTTGGATTTCGTATGAGTTACCGGCCAGTACCATTCCGGCAGATGAAGTGGAGAGGAAACAAATACCAGAAACAATTCTGGATAATACCCTTTGGGCTAAGACCGCAGTTGATTTTTATCTACATGAGCGGAGCCAAGGGTGTTACGCTGACATATACAAACTCAATGATGATATGCATTTGTTGATTGATCGGTCTTGGTGGGGTGTGTTATTAGGGGTTGAAGACAAATGCTATTTCGATGGGGGTAAGTCTTATATTTCTTCTTATATTTCATTTTGATTAATTTTTTTTAAAATTTATGTAATTCACTAATATATGTCTTTTTTGTAAAATAGCATATTGATGCATGGTTGTCGCGTCTTCTAATAGTAAGGAAATTGATGAAAAATAAAAAAAAAATACGCGATATACAATTATGCCGACGTATTTTCACGTAGTTCACTTGAAGAATCAACGACAGGAATCATATGTGTTGGCTAATGGACAAGATAAACTTTATCCTGCATGGTGGGAGGTCGATAAGGTTAGTATTTATTTTTTTTAAATATTTTAAAGGTGTTCATAAATAAGTGCGTAATTTGAATTATTACTTATGATTGCAGGTGTTTATCCCTGTTTTGGAACGTACTCATTGGCTTTTCATCGAGCTTCAGCTCTCATCCCTGAAGATAATAGTATATGACAGCATGATAAATTACATATCATTGTCTGATTTGAGAGATATTATTAAGGAATGGAGCTCTCATTTGGCTAAATTCTTGGATGCGATTAAATATTGGACTTATTCTGGAAACAAGAAGCCAAAGAAGTTCAATGTTACAGTTATCAAAGACGAGACCGCGCCACAACAAACGCTGGAAGCCAGAGGGGATTGTGGTCCTCTCGTATGCATGTGCTTGGAGCGTTTGACGATAGGAAGTACACAGTTTCTACCTCCCACCGATAGAGATAGAGGTGAAGTATGCTTGTGGTTTCGGCATTTTATGGCTAGAGCGATATATGTGAGACGCTGCCTACCTGCATCCGCGTTATGAAAGTGTCCATAAACAATTTGTAAGTCAAATGCAAGTGTTGTTAAGTACCTAGAATTCAATAATAATTTGTTGTTTATTGGTTTTAGATGTGTAGAAAGTGTTATTTGAGCAAATGTTTGGTTTCTGCAGGTTAATCCTGAAGTGAGCTGCGTGAAATTGATGTATGGGTGCATAAACAACTGTCTGGGTACACATTTTTTGATTGTTTAATTGATTCTTAAAAGTCTGATTTGTTTAATTGATGAGGAAAATAAGAATTATTAGCATTTTTTTGCTTATTTAATTAATTTGTAAAAGTTGATTTGTTTAATATTGATGTGTAAATAATTCTTATTTGTGCTTGTTTAATTGATTGAAATGTAAAAGTTGATTTGTTGATTTCAATCTGCATCATATTGAAGGCAAAAGACCTGTTGAAGGTACAATTTCGCAACGCTAAACTCAAAATCGCAATGCGAAAGCTAAAATTGCAACGCGAAAGTCAATTCGCGTTGCGATAGTCTAATATGCTTTGCGATTTTCTCGTTGCGATAGTCAAATACCCGTTGCGATAACCAAATTCGTGTTGCGATAGTCAAATTTGCGTTGCGATTTTTGCGTTGCGATAGTCAAATTCGCGTTGCGATAATCAAATTCACGTTACGATAGTCAAATTCGCGTTGTAATATTCAAATGAATGTGTAATAAGTGATTCAAACTCAAGTTACTAATACATGCCTAACTGAAAATGTTAAAAGTTTACACATAAAATACACATAATAGTCAAATTCGCGTTGCGATATTCAAATGAATGTGTAATAAGTGATAACAATTGAACAGATCATAGCAATGTTCAAACTCAAGTTACTAATACATGCCTAACTGAAAATGTTAAAAGTTTACACATAAAATACACATAATACAACGTTTGCATTTAAAAATCACCTAAGTTAATAGTCCTAAAAGGTGAAGCCGGTTGTGATTGGGATTTTGATTACGATTTTGATTGCATTTTTCTTGACACCATATGAGCTTTGGATTTTGATGAGGATCCATATTTTGGTAGAAGAAAAGATGATTGTGATGGCACTAGTGATCCACATGTCAACCTTGTATGACCACTTTGCTTGCATCGACTACATGTCGATCTCTTCTTCTCTTCACCCTTAGACGGTATACGATCGTAACTTTTTGGTCGGCCAGGTAGCCTTCTGTCCATGGATGATGGAAAAATTATTTTTAAGTCATCTGGTATATCCCACTCAGAAGGATGTGGAATAGGGTAGATAATCTCGACATAAGTCTATCGATATACTTCTGTAGTGTAGCAATCCATAGCGTATGCGCTTGAATCATCTTGGTTTAGATGAAGAGCAACTTTTATAACATGGCCACACGGATAACCAGATGTTTGTCATTTCATACAACTACACGTCTTTGCATTTAGATCGACAAGCCCATTTAAGTTATTATCCAATACTTCAAACAAAGTGTTTGAACATGGTTCAAATCTCCATGACGTTGACTTCACAACACGTTTCGTTATCTTTTTTTCAGTCCATGGTGTAACACGATGTTCCAATGTTCCTGTAAATTTAAATAAATAATACTTAGTAAAATATATGATAAGTTACGAATTTAAAGAAATAATACCTGCATGGTTTCTTTTCTTGTAGTACCACTGTTGAATAGAGGCTCGAAAAAACTCCATTAACATAGTAATGGGTAATTTCTGGGAATGACGACTTAGAGCGTTGATTGATTCTGCACTATTAGACATCATGAAACCATATTTTGCTCCAAGTTGATGTACTCTTGACCATATTTCAAACCTGACATCTTCTAGTGTTTGAACACACTGAGGCAAAACACGTCTTAAACAATTTATATGCCTATTAAAATCCACTTCCCGATAAGCTTTTACAGCCTTCTAGTATGTCCATTTGTGATTTTTTATACCAGCAGACCTTGATTTTAGATTTCTATACAAATGAACACCACAAAGTCCATGAAAAGCATCTGGGAAACACCTTCTAACAGCGTTGTCAATTGAGTTTTCCCTATCGGATATGATTGTCAGATTGCTAATAGGACCTATGCAATCCCTAAGATGCCCCATAAACCATGTCCATGAATCAGAGGTTTTAGATTTGCCAACCCCGTAAACTATTGGCAGTATCCCATTGTTAGCATCCATGGCTACTGCTAATAAGTTTACTCCAAGGTATTGACCTTTTAAATGTGCTCCGTCAACTATAATATCTGGGCGCATGCAAGTAATAAACGAACGAATCTACAAAATCATATACACAAGAAATATAATCATTTAAATGTGAAATGCATGTAACTAACAAAAATGAGTCAACAAAATTATATTGATTTACTAACCGCAGCACTAATGGCGATAAACAGCAACTCAAAGCGTCAATCTCTATCTGTTTTGATATGAGTTACCGACCCAGGATTTTTCAGCTTTAAATTGTGACAATAAACCGGCAGTTGGGCAAACGATGCTTCTGGCGACCCCCTCAACAATTCCAAGGCATAACATTTGGCTCTCCAAGCTTGAGAATATGAGATACTAATCTTGAACTGAGCATTCATGTCAGTCATAATTTTATGTCCCCGATATACCCTGCAATTCAAAAACATTAACTCAGCCAGAAAACCACCCAACACCTTTTTGTTTGCCTGTCTATGGTGAGGAAAAACTTGGGTTCTTGAACATATATGTTTATCAATAAAAGTCCTAACTTGAAACATTTCGCAATCTTTTATCCTCTTTGCAATCATACGCCACGTACAGTTTTTGTCAATCATACACCTTGTTTCGAAACGATCTTTGCTTGATTTGTTAACTTTTAGTTGATAGCCATCTTTCGCACATTTCGTATACAAAGCTATCTTCAAGTCTTCCTTTGTATCAAAACAATCATCTTTCTTGATACGAATAATTTTTGTGTAACAATCAACTGCTATTTTTACCATCTCTTATTCCGGTATCTGAATTAATTCTGGCATATTCCAGTTATACTCTCGTGGCATTTTCTTCGGGGACTTTTCTTCGGGGATTTCTTCTTCTTCTTCTTCAGGGTTATATGAATTACATAATGGATGTTCAATATTTTCATTCACAGTCGTAACTTCCTCCTCGTTATCAACAACAACATCTTCCTCGGCAACGGCTGTTTCATCATCAAAATTCAGGTATTGACCAATATCAAAATCATTACATGCAGGGTCTGTTTCTTCTTCTAAAACATCATCAAAATCCGAGTATTGACCAAGATCAAAGTCCGGGTATTGACCAAGATCAAATTTCGAATACCGACTAGTACTCATAATTTTTTCTGTTGGCTCATCATCGTCTAACTGGTTAATACGAAAACCGAAATTCGGTGCTGAAAGTTGATTGGGATTTGGATTAGGGAAAGGTTGTGGGTTTTGAGATTGTGTTTGATATTGGAAATGTGGTGAAACAAAATTTGCTTGGTGATGAAATTGTGGTGTAACCATTAAATTTTGGGCACCATAAACTAGGGTTGAAAAACTTAGTTGATTACTACCCGCTACTGACCCAACTTCACAACTTCTAGGTTCAACAACATACAATGTAACATCATCTTGCGAAACACTAATGTAAGCAATGATCGTTCAACATCTTCATTGTCGGTTAACAAATAAACTTTACATTTTCTCTGATAAGATAGCCTAAATCCACTTAAGGGCTCTAAATTCAATTTATTTGCAACACGTAACATTATAGTTTCATAAGTTAACTTTTTTAATGACAATTTTAGTTGAACATTCATGGGTAAAGGCATATATTGTAAAACACCATGAACATTCTCCCATGACCCTCCAAAACACAAATCTATCCAAACTTGATCAACATTAGATGATTTCATTATTGTAAATTAATTTACTAAACAAACGAGCTGCGAAACTAAAACCTGTTGCCGGATGGGGAAGGATGTCGTTGGATATAGGAACGGATGTCGTCGGAGAGAGTGATAGATGGAGATGGAATGAGTTACGATTTAGGGATTTAGGTTATGAGTTACTTCTGCTACGTAGTTATATACCCAAAACATTTGTGTTGCGAAACTAAAACCTGTTGCGAATTTGAAATTCAGTGTTGCGACAGTCAAAATCGCGTTGCGATTATGTATTATCGCGCTGCGATTATGTATTATCGCGTTACGATAGTCAGAATCGCGTTGCGATTTACATATTCGCGTTCCGATTTTACAAAATTCGCGATTTTACAAAATCGCAACGCGAATTTGGAAAATAATCGCAATGCGATAGTCAAAATCGCGTTGCGAATCTGGAAACTGATTTGCGATACTGGAGATCGCGTTGCGATTTAGAGATCGCATTGCGATTTTGTTGGTCATTTTGGTAAATCGAAAAAAATTGGTCAAAATCGTATATTATAAGGAATTTTCGGTCACTGAGGTTATTTTCTTTAAATTTTTTAATAGCCTAGTTGATCATAAGATAATATTTGTTCATAGTTTTCTTAATAAATAATGCATGCATATTTATAGTTGTAGTTGTCAAATACAAAATCTTTAGAGAGAATTCATTGAGATCATTTGATGGGTTTAAATGTGTATATATTCATAAGGTAAATCTTAGGGTTTAAACTCGTACACGGTGGAACAACATAAGTATTTTTGGTCACTTGATTTAATAATTAATTTAATTTTTAAAGAAAGAATACAAATAAGGTAAATTATAAATTTGATAACTGAATTATATTCTCTCTTCTATTTCACTTATTGTACTTTATATTTAGCTTTTTCATGTTTAACTTTGCGTCTGGAAGTAAATTATAATTTTATCCTTATTAATGCACGAGGTCCACTCAATTATGTATTTACATTTTATTTTAATAATTTAATATTAATATTCTTAAAAAATAATTTATTGTTTAATAATTTATTTTAATTATTTAAAAATAAATAAAATTCATGATTTGCTTATTAAAATATTAATAGGGTTATTATAAAATATATTATATTTTTTATTACAATTTAAATCGGTATATTTCATATATAATAATAATTTCTCAGATAGTTAAACTTTAAAGGCTTAAGGCTTACATTTGCCCTTGTAGTAGACCCAATTTATCATTTTCGCCCCTATTATATTTTCACATCAATTTAATCTCGAAGTTGTTTAATTGCATCATTATATATCTTACTCTAACTTAAAATCCTAAATTATAAATCCTAAGATAGGGTTTAAGGTTAGGGTTTATGGTTTTGAGGTTATAGAATTGTGATTTAGGGCTTAAGTTAGGGGGTAAGGTATAGAATGATGCAATTGAATAATTTCGAGAGCTAAATTGATGCGAAAATATGATAGGGACAAAAATAATAAATTGAGTCTACTACATGGGCAAAAGTTACCATTTTGCCAACTTTAAACTCACTTTTATCTTTTCATAGTATCTATAACGGATATTTTATCTTTTCAAATTCATTTTTTAACATCAATCCCAAATAACTAAATTTTAAGCAACACTTTAAAAAAAAATTATAGCACTTGTAATCCTAAATCTAAATCTACAATTATTATTTGGATATAGTTTCATTAGAACATGTAATACAACAAAGACTTTTCTTTAAAAGTATTTTTGAGTACTTTTTCCTTTTAATAATTTATCTTATTATCATTTCGGACTATGAGTTTTCAATTATATTGCGATAAAATGGAAGTATTTTTCTCCGTTGTTTATGTTGATGAGGTTAGGGATGGCAAACGGGCGGGTCGGGTGCGGATACCCCCTCCCCCATCCCCATACCCACCTAATATTTTTCAATTCACCACCCGCCCACCACCCATGATGGGTACAAATTTTCAAATCCACACCCGCCCACGCAGGTACATTCTCAAATCCATCCCCACACCCACTACCCACTAGTGACGTACCCGTCTAGACCCGCCTGACAGCAAACTTAAGTTATACATAAGCAACAAACATAAAAAAAACATGTCCATTAAGAAACATAATAAAATAATCCAATGATTATCTAAGTTAAGTGTTAATATAGATCTTAAAATACATAAAACACCATAATAAAGGACATAATTAAAGTCTAGAAACATAAATGACAAACACATAATGTTTTTGTTCTTTCCAGTATTACAATCATCATTCTCTATTTCCTCCAACTAAGAGCGCTCTAATTTAAATTCACTACTACCTACATATATAATAGAAAGTAAAACTAATATAAGTTAGTAACTAAACTTTAATAAGATAATTAAGCACAATTTGACAACTAATATAAACTAAATAATAATATTACCTTTAATATCGGCCCAAAGCCAATTTTGAGCATACATTAATGCTTCAATCGTCTCCGGAAGTAGTAGACTACGATAAGGACCAATTACTCTTCCACCTATACTGAATGCAGATTTTGATGGGACAGTGGAGACAGGAATGCCCAAAATATCCTTTGCTATTTGTTGGAGAGTTGGATAAATTACATGTTATATCTTATACAATATTAGAATTTATAAATTAGTCTCTAAAATTACACCTAAATTCATAATGATCTAAAATTTAATGGATATTTAGCTGGGCGGGCGGATGTGGGGAGAGCGGATGCGGGGCGGGCGGATGCGGGGCGGGTAATGTCTCAAACCCATTACCCGCCCACCACCCGCGATGGGTACCACTTTCTAAATCCACACCCGCCCACTACCCGCTAAAATTATACCCATCCTCGCCCCAATTGGAGCGGATGCGGTGCGAAATCCACGAAACTGTACCCGTTTGCCATCCCTAGATGAGGTGAAACATTCTTTAAAGGTTAAACGTTTCTACCAGGAAACACATTTACGTATAATTCAAATGTTACCATTGAATTTAAAGAGTAAAAAAATAAATCATTAATTTGAACAAATCAAATCTTGTTTGTCACTAAGACATGGCGTATCAAAACGATTAACCTTGAAATTAATAACTTTTTACTTTAATATTAATTCAATTTTAAATTTTTAATAAAAATCAATTGTCATTAACTCGATAGAAAATCAATTAAATCTCGTCATTACGTTGTAATTCACGTATAAATTATTATGTAAATACATTTAATCATTGTATATGCATAATAATAATCAACGATAATTTTCGTTAATAAAATAATATTAATCTAATTTAAAAATTAAAGTTAAATTAATACACTTAGAAATAGGTAATCTCACTAATTTGAGACCATTCTAAAAATAAATTTAATCCTAAGACATGTTATTAAAAGAAATCTCGGAAATAAATAGTTCATCAACGGTGTCTTTTTTTTATATATAAAAAGGGTAATGATCTTTTAACTATTTTAATATTATTTTATTGTGTCTATTGAGTTTTAAAAACTATAAATGATCCTTTAATTATAAAACATTTTTTTGTTGAGTCTCTCTACTTTTAAAAGTTACAAAATGATGACTCAAGTATTTATATATTCTAAATTCCTCATTTTCTGTTAAAAATTTGGTGATCGTTTAAGTTTGATGTTAACATGTTAACTAGGATATGATCAAATCTGATCTCAAAATTGTTTGAGTAGTACATTTTTGGATTGATTCTCTATTTACATTATACTTTCAAGCCAGTGCTTGAAAGTAATGACGGTGCTAATAAACATCATTACAATATGATTTTATCATATTCCAATTAGTAAATTAACATTCAACTCAGATAACCTTTAAATTTTTTAGTTTAAATGGAAGAGTTTGAAACATATGAATAGTCAAGTGACTATTTTGTAACTTTTGTCAAAGGACTTAACAAAATAACGCCATTTAATTAGGGACTATTTTGTAACTTTTAATAGTCATAAGATTCAATAACGTAACAACACCTTATAGTCGGTAGACCATTTGTGTACTTTACCCATAAAAATGCAGTTAACCGGGAACATTTGTTATACTTGACACGTTTTTTTAATCAGGATAAACTACATGTTTAGTATCTTAACTATTATTTTTGTTTCGTTTTGATGACTCAACTATTTTTTAATCATACCTAACGTTACGTTTTAGTTTTAGTTTTATTTTGATCACTTACCTTTAAAAAATTAACAAAACTGCTTATATGATATATTTTTATTTTTTTAATGATGGTGTGGTATTACCTTATAGTAACACATAAACATCATCATTAGTTTTTTTTAATGGAGATGGTCAAAATTAAATTAAAATTAAATGGTAAGTATGATTTTAAAAATGAAATAGTTAGGTGACCAAACCAAAACAAATGATAATTTTGATACTGAAAGTGTAGGTTACCATCTTAATTAAAAATAAAAAGAGGATACCAATTTAAGAAATGATTTATGGAAGGGTGTTTTTGTCAGATAAAAAAGGTCATATTCACTGCTCGTATGGCGCGCGTGTGTAAATTTGTAAATAATAATAATAAAAAAGGGGTCACTGTCAATGAAATAATTTAATAAAAAACCCGAGGTAAGTGACATATTCGTTGGTATCCAAAAAAGGCTTATAAATTAGATAGAGACTTGTTCGTATGTGATCTAACTCACACCTCTGATCAAATCAAAGCCGTCAATTGTTTTTTTCTCTATATCAAAGCCATTTTAACATTAACACGTCAATTTCATGACATCTTTAAAGTAGCAGGATAAAGCGCACACACAAGGTCTTTAATTATAGGGTGATATTTTATTGAGTTTTTTATTATTAAAAGTAATAAAATAGTTCATTGATTATGAAACGTTTTTTATTGAGTTTATTGATTATTAAAAGTTACAAAATAGTCATATAATTATTCATATGTTCCAAACTCATTTTTTTTATTTAAAAATTGATGAAAGTCTGAGCTACACGTTAACTTGTTGATTGAAATATGATAAAATATGATCCTAGAATTTCAAACAATTATTATATATCAGTCAAAATGTTAACATCTACCTTAGATTACTGTCAATTTTTTTAATAAAAAAGGATGGATTTAGAACATATAAATAGTTAGATAATTATTTTGTAAATTTTAATAGTCTAAGAACTGAAAAAAATAACGTTATATAATCATATGACTATTTTATAAATTTTAATAGTCAGAAGACTCAATAAAATAATGTTATACTATTAGTTAAAGATTTATTTAAATAAATAAATCAAAATTAACATCACTAAACATAACTATTTTTATTAATCTTGGGTAAATATAAAACAATATTTATTCTAAGATAATTTTTAATCTTTTTGAGGTTGAGCGATTATACCCCTAGTATTCATAGTGCTCGAACCAATATCCTCAAATAATAATAACAATTTTTATCACAGATGTCACTCGATTCGTGTCTTTAAGAACATTCTATTTTATCATTCTATTTTATATTAAATATTTTAATAATAAATCCTATTAAATTGGCCAACTTGTTCATAGATGTACTATTTAAATTTAAATGATTATAATTTTACCAAATTAAATATTAAAATGCTAAAAATGTATCGATCAACATATCCTTCAAAGAAAGAGGAATGGTAGAGATGTTATAAAATGCAGGATAATAGTGTAAGCAGCGATGTAGAGGAGATAAGAACATAGTACTTAACGGAGAGACAGAAAAAAGTGGACCTGAAACTGAAAGTTGTAATTTTACTCGGTCTTCAATTTTGAGCATTTCAAGTGAGAGACAGGAGCCTTGGATTTGATAATCTCTTCTAAGGTTTCTACTGTGTTTTCAGGTATTTTTTCCTCTGAAACCTCTTTACTTTCGGTTTGTTTGACTGTTGTTTTTCCGATTTGAGGTGTTTACTGCTCTTTTAGGATTTTTTTCATCTCTGTCTTTCAATGACTTTTCTCTCATTTAAGTATGATCTGGGTATTTTTCACTCCTGTTTTTGCTTTTAGTTTTGAGTAAACGTTCAGATTTATGCTTTTTTTTTTTGCTTTTTTACTTTCTTACCTAACTTAAAAAAAAACACTAGGAGACTGCAGTTTTTTTCCGGGCAGTGTAGAACAGCACATTTTGTCACTTCGATAGGCTCTTTTGAAGCCTTGTTAATTTTATTTTTTTATTTTAATTTATTGTTCAAAATGTTTTCCTTTTTGAGCTGTGAGCAAGCATCTTAAAAAGCTGTAACATTTCTGCGTCGTTTGCAGCCTAATGCAAGCATTTTCTGCGTGTTCAACCTCACGTTCTTAGATTTCCTTATTCTTCACTCTCAAGTGTAATTTTTCCTTTTTGTTTACCATTTACGTTTATTTATCTATATTTGCTTGCAGGTGTTCCCACGTTCTTAACGATTCGCTTATTTTGCTGCCGAACTGGTTTTCTAGGTAATATTCGTATCCTTTATAAACATGTCTTTAATGTGCTTGCATGTTGGTTTATTGAGCATATTATTGGAAAAAATCTTCACTTTTGGGTTTCATAAATTTGCTTCTGTTTTTTGGGTGTTTGATTGTCTATGGTTGTTCCTTTATTCCACTCTGCGATTATAATAAGATCTTCAAGCCATTATTCAGTTTACTGAATTCACTGAGTGCATGCTTACGTTTGTCTTAAAATGATTGGAACTCTTATTATGGTTGAAGTATAAAAGTACCTACAATTGTGTCACCACATACGGTGGCAAACTTATAAAATTTTAAGGAATTACGAACTTATAAATTTTTTTGGGGATGGTGGGGGCGAAAAATAGATTAACAATCGAAAATACAAAGAAATAATCTAAAATATAAGAGAATTTGAAAATTTGGGTGGGGGACTGCTCCCCCTTGGTCCATCCCTGACCACATAGATAACAAGAGGGATTGCTTGTAACCCCCTAGACCCGGCCTATGCGTTTCGACTAAGTCTAGTGGATCACATTATAATTATTAAAGACATTTTTCGCAACCGTTATTCCATCGATATAAAATCACATTATAAAAACATGAAATTATAAACAATTTATACTATCAAAAACCAACTCGTAAATATAGTACAAATAAATAATAATTTAATTTAAAACATGTCTTCAAATTCAAAATCACAATAAACCGAGCAGTAGTAGCAAAAGTGTTATCATTATAAAAATCTGATATTTTAAAATAAGGTCCATGTCACCAAAATAAAGTAAACTTGCCAGATAAAAACATTACAATCTGATTTACTTCAAGAGATATGTTGATCCTCCAAGTGCTCGAACCAAGGTATCTACCCAACAGTATCTGAAAGGGGAAAACATTTTCAAAAGGTGAGCTAGGCTCAGTGTGTCCCAACATTTCCATAAAATCACAATAGGTACAAATCATAGTCCAGTAATCTCACAAATTCGTAAAAGAGTTTAACTTTTTGAAAATCATAGTTTAAACCCTTTTCTGGTACACCATCAGTAGTTCCCAAAATTATTTTCCATATAGCTTACTTTATGCACATAGCAAAAAGAAAGCCGACTTAAGGATAGGCTCTGAAGCTTGTATCCTTAAGCCCAAGTCAATAAGTCCATATAGCTTACCCTAAGCACACAGCAAAGGAAAGCCGACCTAATGAAACATCTTGGGGCCCTCAAGAGTCACATTAGGCCCAATTAGCTTGATCAGAGCTATTCCATCGTATTTCAATTCCAAAATTCAATTGCACCGTGACATAAATTCCATAAATCCAAAAACATGGTAATCATATACCATTTCAAAACAAAAATTAGATAGCAGTCATATTCCATAAATTGTCACATTAAATTGGTGCATCCATAAAACAATAGCCAATGAATTCGGTGTACCACATATTAAAACCAATAAAACAGTTCAATAATAAGTAGGGAACACACCTCGACAATAGATTCAAATAACAAATCTACTGATTGCTGGTTTCACCACGCTCTGCTACAATTTTCGAACGGGTGAATACTGGCACACGTGGTTTAACTGATCTAGAAGAGCTGGGTCGAGCTGTCGAACGATCCGGAGAGTCTCTTGTACCTTCAAACAATAATATTTATCAGTCTCAAATCCTATTCAATTGTTCAAAGCTAAACTTCTTAAGTATATACGCATTTTTCGGGTTTGACTATCAATTTGAGGTATTTCGAGTCTGAATTTGGCCAAACGGATTACGGAATCGGAATCAGGGCGTCGAAAAACATAAAGTATGACTTTTCGAAAATTCAAATTCTTGGTCAAAGTCAAAGTCAACCACTTTGACCGTAGATTTGGAGACCTTCGGATTCAAATTTGACAAAACGGACCACGGAAACGGATTCGGCACGTCGAAAACTATCAGGATAGGTATACTCGGAAAAGATTAACGGTCGTTTAATGCTCGGTCAAAGCCATTTTAAGTTTTGGTCAAAGAAAGTCAACGGTCAACGGTCAACGGTCAACGGTCGGGTCGGGTCGGGTCAACGGTCGGGTCGAGTCGGGTCAACGGTCGGGTCGGGTCGGGTCAACGGTCGGGTCGGGTCTGACCGGTCAAACCGGTTCAGACCGGTCAAACCGGTTCGAACCGGTTGAAACCGGTCAAACCGGTCAGAACCGGTTGAAAACCGGTTAAACCGGTTTCCAGCAGCCACTCGCCCTGCGGCGGCGCGTGTGGCGCGTGAGGCGTCCTCCGGGGCCCTAAAAATCCCGGAAAAATTTCTAAAAATTATTTTGAGCGATTTCAAGATACTTACAACGATCGGTTCAAATTTTTGAACGGCGGAGAGCTCGATTTCAAATCGGCCGAATCTTTGACTGCACCACCTCCCCACGCGCCGCCGTCTACGGCGGACAAGGTTGACACCGGTGAACTCGGAACGGCACAAGGAACACGATGGTGCGGGAGGTGTCGTAAACAGAGCAACGATCAGCGGTGAATTTAAGATTTTCTCGGCGATAGAGCTAACAAAACCGTCGCTACTTTGACTGGAAATTCCCGACGTTTGGCCGCGTTTCGCTTCAATTAATTTGAAGGTTTTGCTCCTCGCTCGATGATGAACACAACGGTGGTTTCAAAACAACGATCGGAATTCGGACGGCGTCGGAATCGAGTTTGGAAGTTGTGTGCGTGAGGAAGAATTTCACAATTGTTTTCTGTTTTGAAAACAGAAAACCATTCATATGTTTATATGAAATTTTCTGCCGACACTAAAAGGAGTAATGCAGGGCTTGGTCCCTGAATTTCCTTTAACTTCTAAAATGGCCTACAATTTTGAAAACTTTCGATTTAATCCTCAAATTTTTGCCAAATTACTTAATTAATTTTTTTTTTTCTAAATTTTATTCCGGGTTGTTACAATTCTCCCCCTCTACAAGAAATTTCGTCCTCGAAATTTACCTTATGAGAATAGTTGAGGAAACTGAGCCTCCATTGACTCCAATGTCTCCCAAGTAGCTTCTGAGGGGCCTCGATTACTCCATTGAACTTTGACCATTGGAATTCGCCTATTCCGAAGAACTCGTTCATCTCTCTCCAAGATCTGAATGGGCTCCTCTTCATATGACAAATCAGGTCTCAGCTCTACTTCTTCAACCTGAATAATGTGACCTGGATCTGGACGGTATCTCCTCAACATTGATACATGAAAGACATCATGAATACGACTTAGCTCAGAAGGCAACTCAAGCTGATATGCAACAGGTCCTACCCTCTTCAAGATACGAAATGGTCCAATAAATCTTGGACTCAATTTACCCTTACGCCCGAATCTTAATACTTTCTTCCAGGGTGAAACTTTCAAAAAGACCCGATCTCCCACTTCAAACTGTATATCCTTCCTTCTTTGATCTGCATAAGATTTATGCCTATCAAATGCCTCTTTCAGACGGTCACGGATTAATCTGACTGTGTCCTCCGTCTCTCGCACTAACTCAGGTCCCAACGTTTTCCTATCACGCAACTCAGTCCAACAGATCGGAGTGCGACATTTACGCCCATATAGTGCTTCATAGGGTGCCATACGAATACTGGTCTGATAACTGTTATTGTAAGCAAATTCAGCCAACGGCAAAAAGTTCTCCCAACTACCATGAAAATCGATTACGCAACCCCGCAACATATCCTCCAAAATCTGAATTACTCTCTCAGATTGACCATCAGTTTGTGGATGAAAGGATGTACTATAATCCAATCTTGTTCCCAAAGCCGTATGTAACGCCTTCCAAAATCTCGAAGTAAATCTCGGATCTCGATCAGAAATAATAGACAATGGAACACCATGCAATCTGACAATCTCTGAAATATACAATCTTGCCAGCTTATCCAAAGTATAATTTACTCGCACAGGAATGAAGTGAGCTGACTTTGTAAGTCTGTCAACAATCACCCAAACAGAATCTTTTTTCAAAGGAGTCATAGGCAAGCCAGTAACAAAATCCATAGTAATACGCTCCCACTTCCATTCAGGAATCTTGATAGGCTGTAACAAACCTGATGGATGTTGATGTTCTGCCTTAACTTGCTGACAAGTCAAACACCTAGCCACAAAGTCAGATATGTCTTTCTTCATACCAATCCAATAATACCTCTCTCTCAAATTCCGGTACATCTTATCTCCTCCGGGGTGCATAGCATATGGACTACTATGAGCCTCGGTAAGGATAGTCTGCCTCAACTCAGCATCATCAGGCACACAATATCTACCTTTAAAGCATAAAACTTCATCCTGATCAATTGCGTAATCTGTGTTTGTCCCCTGCTCTACTTGCTCAATGATGGAAAACAAGGAGCTATCAAGGGGCTGTTTAGCCTTGATCTCATCAACCAAGGTCGGCTTAACTTGCAATTCTGCTAACAAAGTGCCATCGTCATATAAATTCATCTTGGCCATTAAAGACCTCAACTCCGATACCGTCTTTCGACTCAAAGCATCTGCTACAATGTTAGCTTTACCAGGGTGGTAATCAATCACGCAATCATAATCCTTTAGAAGCTCTAACCAGCGACGCTGTCTCAAATTAAGTTCCTTCTGGGTCAGAAGATACTTTAAGCTCTTATGATCTGTGAAAATGTAACACTTCTCTCCATAAAGATAGTGTCTCCAAATCTTCAAGGCAAAATTACTGCTGCCAACTCTAAATCATGAGTAGGATAGTTACTCTCATGCGGCCGCAGCTGACGGGATGCATAAGCCACCACCTTACTTTCCTGCATTAAAACACAACCAAGTCCTGAATGTGAAGCATCACTATACACTGTAAAATCCTTTCCGGACTCCGGTTGAATCAACACAGGTGCTTGAGTCAAAACCGCCTTTAATTTCTCAAAGCTCTCCTGTTGTGCCTCACCCCAGTCAAACAGCACATTCTTCCTTAACAACTTTGTCAAAGGAGAAGCAATGATCGAGAAGCCCTCAACAAAACGTCGATAATAACCAGCCAAGCCCAAGAAACTGCGGATTTCAGATACGTTCTTAGGTCGTTTCCAATTCATAATGGCCTCTATCTTGCTGGGATCAACCTGAACACCTCGCGCAGAAATAATATGCCCCAGAAATGACACTTCTTGAAGCCAAAACTCACACTTGCTTAGTTTGGCATATAGACGATGCTCTCTCAAAGTCCGCAGAACGATCTTCAAATGCTCGTCATGCTCTGCCTCAGTACGAGAGTATATCAGAATATCGTCAATGAAGACCACCACAAATTGATCCAAATATGGTCGGAACACCCGATTCATCAAATCCATAAAAGCTGCAGGAGCGTTCGTCAAACCAAAAGGCATCACTAAAAATTCATAATGACCATATCTAGTGCGAATGGCCGTTTTTGCAACATCAGATCCTTTAACTTTCAATTGATAATACCCCGAACGAAGATCAATCTTAGAGAATACAGTAGCTCCTCGCAATTGATCAAATAAGTCATCAATCCTGGGTAATGGGTATTTATTCTTGACCGTCATCTTGTTCAATTTCCGATAGTCAATACATAATCTTAGCGACCCATCCTTCTTTTTCACGAATAGAACTGGAGCTCCCCATGGTGAAGTACTATGTCGGATAAATCCTCGATCGAATAATTCTTGCAATTGGACTTTCAACTCCTTAAGTTCCTTTGGAGCCATACGATAAGGTGCCATAGAAATAGGTGAAGATCCTGGATAAGTCTCAATCTCGAACTCTACCTCTCTATCAGGAGGTAACCCAGGCAACTCCTCCGGAAAAACATCAGGAAACTCGCTAACTGTACGAATTTTCTCGATCGTGGACAATGCACCTTTGGTGTTCAAAATACAAGCAATGAAGGTCTCATATCCCTTCCGGATCATACGATCAATTTCCATCACTGAAACTATGTTGGAGAGATAACCACGCCGTTCACCAATTAACACAACAGTCCGACCATCTGAAGTCTTCAGAGTAGCCCGCTTGTATTCGCAATCCAGCTTTACCTTGTGTTTATTCAACCAATCCATTCCAAGAATTAGATCGAACTCCTTTAAAGGAAGCTCCATAAGATCAGCGAGAAAAATTTCTCCCTGAACCTCGAGAGGACAACGTCGGAATACTTTATTCACTAATACCGCTTGTCCTACTGGACTTGTAACTGTAACAGTATTTTCAGTGTTCTCGATCGGAATCTGAAGGTTTCGAG
Organism: Hibiscus syriacus; assembly: GCF_006381635.1. Classification (NCBI taxonomy): domain Eukaryota; kingdom Viridiplantae; phylum Streptophyta; class Magnoliopsida; order Malvales; family Malvaceae; genus Hibiscus; species Hibiscus syriacus. The sequence continues at coordinate 1,165,571 of NW_024062652.1, forward strand.
ATACTGAGCTCGATACATAGGAGTGAGTGGAACCATTGTCCAATAATGCAAAGTATGGGGTAGAATAAATAGTAAATGTACCTGCAATAACCTCAGGCTCATCTCTGTCATCACGACGTCTAGTTGCATAAACCAAAGCTGGTTGTCTAGCCTCAGAAGCTGTTGGCCCTCTATTTTGCTGAGGTCGGGCTCTACTGTCTGTCCTGGACGCTGATCCTCGAGTCTTTCCTTGACTACGATCTCTAATTGGGGTCTGTACTGTAGTCTGCGAACGCACAGGAGTTTGGGTAGTGGTCTGCTCAAACGAAACTAACTGAGGACAATCCCTCCGATAATGACCACTAGATCCACACTGATAGCAAAGACCCATCTTCTTACGACACTCTCCTGAGTGTTGTTTACCACAATACTCACAAAGGGGCCCATTATAATACGACGAGGAACCGCCTCGACTGACAGCTAAAGGTGAGGATGCTGCAGGCCTGAAACGTGTATTGCTTCTATGAGGGGCTGAAGTACGAGTCCTCTTTCCGGACTGTGCTGATGACTCCATCGGGACTGAAAATTTCTTAGATCGATCTTGATCAACACGCTCTCTACCAGAAGCTAAAAACTCCACCTCTTCCGCATCTTTGGCTCTGCCCACCAGCACATCAAATATCTCATCCTGATGGGTTACAACTTGCCTACGCAGCTCGTATCTGAGTCCAAGGGCAAATTTACGACATCGATCTCTCTCCGTAGGTACCATACTGAATCCATACTTCAGCAATTTCAGGAACTCGATCTCATATTCAGAAACAGTCATGTCTCCCTGAACCAGGTCTTGAAACTGTTGTCGTCTCTGAGCTAAGTAGCGCTCTCCCAGAAAACGGCTCCGAAAGCGATCCTTAAAGAAATTCCAGGTCAAACGATCGGTAGGAACACTACTGGTCACTGACTCCCACCAAGTGTAGGCATTGCCATCTAACATCGCCACAGCACCCTGATATCTCTTAATTGAGTCCAAACCCAACTGATCCATGCGTCTCTCTGTATCCTGGAGCCAATCCTCAGCTTCAGTAGGAGCTCCATCTATCTGTCCCCCAAAAGTTCTAACTCCATTGGCAATCAAAGTATGCGAAATAGGAACCTCAGATACAAAACCAGTAGCTCTGACTGCTCCCTGTATTAACTGCAGAAATTGTCTACCAAAATTCTCATCCAAAGCAACTCCGTTAGACTCTAACTCAATATCGGTCGCTCCTATTATCGGTGTAGTCATGCCAATACCAGCGGCAGGAGGCAGATCCGTTGGGGTCGTAGGAGCATGATCACCTATCGGAGGTGGGGGATCTACCCGTATCTCATCGATCGGATCTGCGAATCTAGCCACTCGACCTCGTCCACGGCTAGTTCGACGACTACGTCTAGCACTCATTTTGATGGATCTCAAGTTTACTACAGAAGATAAAACTTAGGGTTAGATAAGCACTTGGAGTCTCAAACATAGTTAAAATCTTAATAACTTTGTGACATGGCCTTAGTAACTCGTTTTGTAAAATATTTCAAAACCGTATTTTCAATGTGGACTCATACACAGTCCGAGGGTTAAAAACCAAAAGCTCTGATACCAATAAATGTAACCCCCTAGACCCGGCCTATGCGTTTCGACTAAGTCTAGTGGATCACATTATAATTATTAAAGACATTTTTCGCAACCGTTATTCCATCGATATAAAATCACATTATAAAAACATGAAATTATAAACAATTTATACTATCAAAAACCAACTCGTAAATATAGTACAAATAAATAATAATTTAATTTAAAACATGTCTTCAAATTCAAAATCACAATAAACCGAGCAGTAGTAGCAAAAGTGTTATCATTATAAAATCCGATATTTTAAAATAAGGTCCATGTCACCAAAATAAAGTAAACTTGCCAGATAAAAACATTACAATCTGATTTACTTCAAGAGATATGTTGATCCTCCAAGTGCTCGAACCAAGGTATCTACCCAACAGTATCTGAAAGGGGAAAACATTTTCAAAAGGTGAGCTAGGCTCAGTGTGTCCCAACATTTCCATAAAATCACAATAGGTACAAATCATAGTCCAGTAATCTCACAAATTCGTAAAAGAGTTTAACTTTTTGAAAATCATAGTTTAAACCCTTTTCTGGTACACCATCAGTAGTTCCCAAAATTATTTTCCATATAGCTTACTTTATGCACATAGCAAAAAGAAAGCCGACTTAAGGATAGGCTCTGAAGCTTGTATCCTTAAGCCCAAGTCAATAAGTCCATATAGCTTACCCTAAGCACACAGCAAAGGAAAGCCGACCTAATGAAACATCTTGGGGCCCTCAAGAGTCACATTAGGCCCAATTAGCTTGATCAGAGCTATTCCATCGTATTTCAATTCCAAAATTCAATTGCACCGTGACATAAATTCCATAAATCCAAAACATGGTAATCATATACCATTTCAAAACAAAATTAGATAGCAGTCATATTCCATAAATTGTCACATTAAATTGGTGCATCCATAAAACAATAGCCAATGAATTCGGTGTACCACATATTAAAACCAATAAAACAGTTCAATAATAAGTAGGGAACACACCTCGACAATAGATTCAAATAACAAATCTACTGATTGCTGGTTTCACCACGCTCTGCTACAATTTTCGAACGGGTGAATACTGGCACACGTGGTTTAACTGATCTAGAAGAGCTGGGTCGAGCTGTCGAACGATCCGGAGAGTCTCTTGTACCTTCAAACAATAATATTTATCAGTCTCAAATCCTATTCAATTGTTCAAAGCTAAACTTCTTAAGTATACGCATTTTTCGGGTTTGACTATCAATTTGAGGTATTTCGAGTCTGAATTTGGCCAAACGGATTACGGAATCGGAATCAGGGCGTCGAAAAACATAAAGTATGACTTTTCGAAAATTCAAATTCTTGGTCAAAGTCAAAGTCAACCACTTTGACCGTAGATTTGGAGACCTTCGGATTCAAATTTGACAAAACGGACCACGGAAACGGATTCGGCACGTCGAAAACTATCAGGATAGGTATACTCGGAAAAGATTAACGGTCGTTTAATGCTCGGTCAAAGCCATTTTAAGTTTTGGTCAAAGAAAGTCAACGGTCAACGGTCAACGGTCAACGGTCGGGTCGGGTCGGGTCAACGGTCGGGTCGAGTCGGGTCAACGGTCGGGTCGGGTCGGGTCAACGGTCGGGTCGGGTCTGACCGGTCAAACCGGTTCAGACCGGTCAAACCGGTTCGAACCGGTTGAAACCGGTCAAACCGGTCAGAACCGGTTGAAAACCGGTTAAACCGGTTTCCAGCAGCCACTCGCCCTGCGGCGGCGCGTGTGGCGCGTGAGGCGTCCTCCGGGGCCCTAAAAATCCCGGAAAAATTTCTAAAAATTATTTTGAGCGATTTCAAGATACTTACAACGATCGGTTCAAATTTTTGAACGGCGGAGAGCTCGATTTCAAATCGGCCGAATCTTTGACTGCACCACCTCCCCACGCGCCGCCGTCTACGGCGGACAAGGTTGACACCGGTGAACTCGGAACGGCACAAGGAACACGATGGTGCGGGAGGTGTCGTAAACAGAGCAACGATCAGCGGTGAATTTAAGATTTTCTCGGCGATAGAGCTAACAAAACCGTCGCTACTTTGACTGGAAATTCCCGACGTTTGGCCGCGTTTCGCTTCAATTAATTTGAAGGTTTTGCTCCTCGCTCGATGATGAACACAACGGTGGTTTCAAAACAACGATCGGAATTCGGACGGCGTCGGAATCGAGTTTGGAAGTTGTGTGCGTGAGGAAGAATTTCACAATTGTTTTCTGTTTTGAAAACAGAAACCATTCATATGTTTATATGAAATTTTCTGCCGACACTAAAAGGAGTAATGCAGGGCTTGGTCCCTGAATTTCCTTTAACTTCTAAAATGGCCTACAATTTTGAAAACTTTCGATTTAATCCTCAAATTTTTGCCAAATTACTTAATTAATTTTTTTTTTTTTTCTAAATTTTATTCCGGGTTGTTACAATTCTCCCCCTCTACAAGAAATTTCGTCCTCGAAATTTACCTTATGAGAATAGTTGAGGAAACTGAGCCTCCATTGACTCCAATGTCTCCCAAGTAGCTTCTGAGGGGCCTCGATTACTCCATTGAACTTTGACCATTGGAATTCGCCTATTCCGAAGAACTCGTTCATCTCTCTCCAAGATCTGAATGGGCTCCTCTTCATATGACAAATCAGGTCTCAGCTCTACTTCTTCAACCTGAATAATGTGACCTGGATCTGGACGGTATCTCCTCAACATTGATACATGAAAGACATCATGAATACGACTTAGCTCAGAAGGCAACTCAAGCTGATATGCAACAGGTCCTACCCTCTTCAAGATACGAAATGGTCCAATAAATCTTGGACTCAATTTACCCTTACGCCCGAATCTTAATACTTTCTTCCAGGGTGAAACTTTCAAAAAGACCCGATCTCCCACTTCAAACTGTATATCCTTCCTTCTTTGATCTGCATAAGATTTATGCCTATCAAATGCCTCTTTCAGACGGTCACGGATTAATCTGACTGTGTCCTCCGTCTCTCGCACTAACTCAAGTCCCAACGTTTTCCTATCACGCAACTCAGTCCAACAGATCGGAGTGCGACATTTACGCCCATATAGTGCTTCATAGGGTGCCATACGAATACTGGTCTGATAACTGTTATTGTAAGCAAATTCAGCCAACGGCAAAAAGTTCTCCCAACTACCATGAAAATCGATTACGCAACCCCGCAACATATCCTCCAAAATCTGAATTACTCTCTCAGATTGACCATCAGTTTGTGGATGAAATGATGTACTATAATCCAATCTTGTTCCCAAAGCCGTATGTAACGCCTTCCAAAATCTCGAAGTAAATCTCGGATCTCGATCAGAAATAATAGACAATGGAACACCATGCAATCTGACAATCTCTGAAATATACAATCTTGCCAGCTTATCCAAAGTATAATTTACTCGCACAGGAATGAAGTGAGCTGACTTTGTAAGTCTGTCAACAATCACCCAAACAGAATCTTTTTTCAAAGGAGTCATAGGCAAGCCAGTAACAAAATCCATAGTAATACGCTCCCACTTCCATTCAGGAATCTTGATAGGCTGTAACAAACCTGATGGATGTTGATGTTCTGCCTTAACTTGCTGACAAGTCAAACACCTAGCCACAAAGTCAGATATGTCTTTCTTCATACCAATCCAATAATACCTCTCTCTCAAATTCCGGTACATCTTATCTCCTCCGGGGTGCATAGCATATGGACTACTATGAGCCTCGGTAAGGATAGTCTGCCTCAACTCAGCATCATCAGGCACACAATATCTACCTTTAAAGCATAAAACTTCATCCTGATCAATTGCGTAATCTGTGTTTGTCCCCTGCTCTACTTGCTCAATGATGGAAAACAAGGAGCTATCAAGGGGCTGTTTAGCCTTGATCTCATCAACCAAGGTCGGCTTAACTTGCAATTCTGCTAACAAAGTGCCATCGTCATATAAATTCATCTTGGCCATTAAAGACCTCAACTCCGATACCGTCTTTCGACTCAAAGCATCTGCTACAATGTTAGCTTTACCAGGGTGGTAATCAATCACGCAATCATAATCCTTTAGAAGCTCTAACCAGCGACGCTGTCTCAAATTAAGTTCCTTCTGGGTCAGAAGATACTTTAAGCTCTTATGATCTGTGAAAATGTAACACTTCTCTCCATAAAGATAGTGTCTCCAAATCTTCAAGGCAAAAATTACTGCTGCCAACTCTAAATCATGAGTAGGATAGTTACTCTCATGCGGCCGCAGCTGACGGGATGCATAAGCCACCACCTTACTTTCCTGCATTAAAACACAACCAAGTCCTGAATGTGAAGCATCACTATACACTGTAAAATCCTTTCCGGACTCCGGTTGAATCAACACAGGTGCTTGAGTCAAAACCGCCTTTAATTTCTCAAAGCTCTCCTGTTGTGCCTCACCCCAGTCAAACAGCACATTCTTCCTTAACAACTTTGTCAAAGGAGAAGCAATGATCGAGAAACCCTCAACAAAACGTCGATAATAACCAGCCAAGCCCAAGAAACTGCGGATTTCAGATACGTTCTTAGGTCGTTTCCAATTCATAATGGCCTCTATCTTGCTGGGATCAACCTGAACACCTCGCGCAGAAATAATATGCCCCAGAAATGACACTTCTTGAAGCCAAAACTCACACTTGCTTAGTTTGGCATATAGACGATGCTCTCTCAAAGTCCGCAGAACGATCTTCAAATGCTCGTCATGCTCTGCCTCAGTACGAGAGTATATCAGAATATCGTCAATGAAGACCACCACAAATTGATCCAAATATGGTCGGAACACCCGATTCATCAAATCCATAAAAGCTGCAGGAGCGTTCGTCAAACCAAAAGGCATCACTAAAAATTCATAATGACCATATCTAGTGCGAATGGCCGTTTTTGCAACATCAGATCCTTTAACTTTCAATTGATAATACCCCGAACGAAGATCAATCTTAGAGAATACAGTAGCTCCTCGCAATTGATCAAATAAGTCATCAATCCTGGGTAATGGGTATTTATTCTTGACCGTCATCTTGTTCAATTTCCGATAGTCAATACATAATCTTAGCGACCCATCCTTCTTTTTCACGAATAGAACTGGAGCTCCCCATGGTGAAGTACTATGTCGGATAAATCCTCGATCGAATAATTCTTGCAATTGGACTTTCAACTCCTTAAGTTCCTTTGGAGCCATACGATAAGGTGCCATAGAAATAGGTGAAGATCCTGGATAAGTCTCAATCTCGAACTCTACCTCTCTATCAGGAGGTAACCCAGGCAACTCCTCCGGAAAAACATCAGGAAACTCGCTAACTGTACGAATTTTCTCGATCGTGGACAATGCACCTTTGGTGTTCAAAATACAAGCAATGAAGGTCTCATATCCCTTCCGGATCATACGATCAATTTCCATCACTGAAACTATGTTGGAGAGATAACCACGCCGTTCACCAATTAACACAACAGTCCGACCATCTGAAGTCTTCAGAGTAGCCCGCTTGTATTCGCAATCCAGCTTTACCTTGTGTTTATTCAACCAATCCATTCCAAGAATTAGATCGAACTCCTTTAAAGGAAGCTCCATAAGATCAGCGAGAAAAATTTCTCCCTGAACCTCGAGAGGACAACGTCGGAATACTTTATTCACTAATACCGCTTGTCCTACTGGACTTGTAACTGTAACAGTATTTTCAGTGTTCTCGATCGGAATCTGAAGGTTTCGAGATACTGAGCTCGATACATAGGAGTGAGTGGAACCATTGTCCAATAATGCAAAGTATGGGGTAGAATAAATAGTAAATGTACCTGCAATAACCTCAGGCTCATCTCTGTCATCACGACGTCTAGTTGCATAAACCAAAGCTGGTTGTCTAGCCTCAGAAGCTGTTGGCCCTCTATTTTGCTGAGGTCGGGCTCTACTGTCTGTCCTGGACGCTGATCCTCGAGTCTTTCCTTGACTACGATCTCTAATTGGGGTCTGTACTGTAGTCTGCGAACGCACAGGAGTTTGGGTAGTGGTCTGCTCAAACGAAACTAACTGAGGACAATCCCTCCGATAATGACCACTAGATCCACACTGATAGCAAAGACCCATCTTCTTACGACACTCTCCTGAGTGTTGTTTACCACAATACTCACAAAGGGGCCCATTATAATACGACGAGGAACCGCCTCGACTGACAGCTAAAGGTGAGGATGCTGCAGGCCTGAAACGTGTATTGCTTCTATGAGGGGCTGAATTACGAGTCCTCTTTCCGGACTGTGCTGATGACTCCATCGGGACTGAAAATTTCTTAGATCGATCTTGATCAACACGCTCTCTACCAGAAGCTAAAAACTCCACCTCTTCCGCATCTTTGGCTCTGCCCACCAGCACATCAAATATCTCATCCTGATGGGTTACAACTTGCCTACGCAGCTCGTATCTGAGTCCAAGGGCAAATTTACGACATCGATCTCTCTCCGTAGGTACCATACTGAATCCATACTTCAGCAATTTCAGGAACTCGATCTCATATTCAGAAACAGTCATGTCTCCCTGAACCAGGTCTTGAAACTGTTGTCGTCTCTGAGCTAAGTAGCGCTCTCCCAGAAAACGGCTCCGAAAGCGATCCTTAAAGAAATTCCAGGTCAAACGATCGGTAGGAACACTACTGGTCACTGACTCCCACCAAGTGTAGGCATTGCCATCTAACATCGCCACAGCACCCTGATATCTCTTAATTGAGTCCAAACCCAACTGATCCATGCGTCTCTCTGTATCCTGGAGCCAATCCTCAGCTTCAGTAGGAGCTCCATCTATCTGTCCCCCAAAAGTTCTAACTCCATTGGCAATCAAAGTATGCGAAATAGGAACCTCAGATACAAAACCAGTAGCTCTGACTGCTCCCTGTATTAACTGCAGAAATTGTCTACCAAAATTCTCATCCAAAGCAACTCCGTTAGACTCTAACTCAATATCGGTCGCTCCTATTATCGGTGTAGTCATGCCAATACCAGCGGCAGGAGGCAGATCCGTTGGGGTCGTAGGAGCATGATCACCTATCGGAGGTGGGGGATCTACCCGTATCTCATCGATCGGATCTGCGAATCTAGCCACTCGACCTCGTCCACGGCTAGTTCGACGACTACGTCTAGCACTCATTTTGATGGATCTCAAGTTTACTACAGAAGATAAAACTTAGGGTTAGATAAGCACTTGGAGTCTCAAACATAGTTAAAATCTTAATAACTTTGTGACATGGCCTTAGTAACTCGTTTTGTAAAATATTTCAAAACCGTATTTTCAATGTGGACTCATACACAGTCCGAGGGTTAAAAACCAAAAGCTCTGATACCAATAAATGTAACCCCCTAGACCCGGCCTATGCGTTTCGACTAAGTCTAGTGGATCACATTATAATTATTAAAGACATTTTTCGCAACCGTTATTCCATCGATATAAAATCACATTATAAAAACATGAAATTATAAACAATTTATACTATCAAAACCAACTCGTAAATATAGTACAAATAAATAATAATTTAATTTAAAACATGTCTTCAAATTCAAAATCACAATAAACCGAGCAGTAGTAGCAAAAGTGTTATCATTATAAAATCCGATATTTTAAAATAAGGTCCATGTCACCAAAATAAAGTAAACTTGCCAGATAAAAACATTACAATCTGATTTACTTCAAGAGATATGTTGATCCTCCAAGTGCTCGAACCAAGGTATCTACCCAACAGTATCTGAAAGGGGAAAACATTTTCAAAAGGTGAGCTAGGCTCAGTGTGTCCCAACATTTCCATAAAATCACAATAGGTACAAATCATAGTCCAGTAATCTCACAAATTCGTAAAAGAGTTTAACTTTTTGAAAATCATAGTTTAAACCCTTTTCTGGTACACCATCAGTAGTTCCCAAAATTATTTTCCATATAGCTTACTTTATGCACATAGCAAAAAGAAAGCCGACTTAAGGATAGGCTCTGAAGCTTGTATCCTTAAGCCCAAGTCAATAAGTCCATATAGCTTACCCTAAGCACACAGCAAAGGAAAGCCGACCTAATGAAACATCTTGGGGCCCTCAAGAGTCACATTAGGCCCAATTAGCTTGATCAGAGCTATTCCATCGTATTTCAATTCCAAAATTCAATTGCACCGTGACATAAATTCCATAAATCCAAAAACATGGTAATCATATACCATTTCAAAACAAAAATTAGATAGCAGTCATATTCCATAAATTGTCACATTAAATTGGTGCATCCATAAAACAATAGCCAATGAATTCGGTGTACCACATATTAAAACCAATAAAACAGTTCAATAATAAGTAGGGAACACACCTCGACAATAGATTCAAATAACAAATCTACTGATTGCTGGTTTCACCACGCTCTGCTACAATTTTCGAACGGGTGAATACTGGCACACGTGGTTTAACTGATCTAGAAGAGCTGGGTCGAGCTGTCGAACGATCCGGAGAGTCTCTTGTACCTTCAAACAATAATATTTATCAGTCTCAAATCCTATTCAATTGTTCAAAGCTAAACTTCTTAAGTATATACGCATTTTTCGGGTTTGACTATCAATTTGAGGTATTTCGAGTCTGAATTTGGCCAAACGGATTACGGAATCGGAATCAGGGCGTCGAAAAACATAAAGTATGACTTTTCGAAAATTCAAATTCTTGGTCAAAGTCAAAGTCAACCACTTTGACCGTAGATTTGGAGACCTTCGGATTCGAATTTGACAAAACGGACCACGGAAACGGATTCGGCACGTCGAAAAATATCAGGATAGGTATACTCGGAAAAGATTAACGGTCGTTTAATGCTCGGTCAAAGCCATTTTAAGTTTTGGTCAAAGAAAGTCAACGGTCAACGGTCAACGGTCGGGTCGGGTCGGGTCTGACCGGTCAAACCGGTTCAGACCGGTCAAACCGGTTCGAACCGGTTGAAACCGGTCAAACCGGTCAGAACCGGTTGAAAACCGGTTAAACCGGTGTCCAGCAGCCACTCGCCCTGCGGCGGCGCGTGTGGCGCGTGAGGCGTCCTCCGGGGCCCTAAAAATCCCGGAAAAATTTCTAAAAATTATTTTGAGCGATTTCAAGATACTTACAACGATCGGTTCAAATTTTTGAACGGCGGAGAGCTCGATTTCAAATCGGCCGAATCTTTGACTGCACCACCTCCCCACGCGCCGCCGTCTACGGCGGACAAGGTTGACACCGGTGAACTCGGAACGGCACAAGGAACACGATGGTGCGGGAGGTGTCGTAAACAGAGCAACGATCAGCGGTGAATTTAAGATTTTCTCGGCGATAGAGCTAACAAAACCGTCGCTACTTTGACTGGAAATTCCCGACGTTTGGCCGCGTTTCGCTTCAATTAATTTGAAGGTTTTGCTCCTCGCTCGATGATGAACACAACGGTGGTTTCAAAACAACGATCGGAATTCGGACGGCGTCGGAATCGAGTTTGGAAGTTGTGTGCGTGAGGAAGAATTTCACAATTGTTTTCTGTTTTGAAAACAGAAAACCATTCATATGTTTATATGAAATTTTCTGCCGACACTAAAAGGAGTAATGCAGGGCTTGGTCCCTGAATTTCCTTTAACTTCTAAAATGGCCTACAATTTTGAAAACTTTCGATTTAATCCTCAAATTTTTGCCAAATTACTTAATTAATTTTTTTTTTTTCTAAATTTTATTCCGGGTTGTTACATTGCTTCTCTTTCTCTATTTTGTTAATAGATTCTTAATGTCCCAGATTCATGTGTTTTAAGATTATGATATATCAAGAGGGATTGCTTCTTTTTTTCTCTGTTTTGTAACAACATGACTAATATATCAGCTTTAGAAGTTGGAAGCTGTTTTCTGCATGAAATGATTATATATTATCACACTTGTATATATTCCAAGCGGTTTCACTCTTATTTTAGGTTACCTTAGAACTTGTTATTGGTTTGTATTTCCTCTTCATATGAAACACATTTTTCTTCTTAGTTAGGATATGGACTCGTTGGAGCAAGATGGAAATGGGTAATGCCCGAGTCTCTTCCTCCTCCCCCACCTGTGCCACCCGATGTGGTACCAATAAAAGCATAATCTGAACCTCTAAAGAAGAAGGTTGCGCGGGTCCCAATGGGCAGGCGTTGTCTTGGGTTTAAATGGCAGAAGATTACTCTTCTAACGAATCACTTAAAAGTGAATGTTGGAAGTTTTGATGGATATTTCTTCCACTACTGTATGTCGTTCGATCCCATTGCACCTTTCTTTTATTAACTTTTTATTTTCTCCTCTGGCAATTTGTAAATGGATGATGCAAGTTTCTTCTTTTGCATTTGGTTTGATAGGTTTCTCTATCTTATGAAGATGGTCGTCCATGTTGGAAGCGTAGATGAGCACTCAGTAATTTATAACTCAAACTTGTATTAATACGAAGCTAAATACGTTACAACGACGTTATCCGAATATTATAATATTACAACACTACAACACTAGTTGCATCTAATTTACAAACATAACCTCGTTATTCTAAGTTTTACTAAGTTTTACCATCTCTCTCGTAGTTTTTCTAAGCTATCTATCATTCTTGCTTTTCTAAGTTATTACTCATTCATTTTTCTTTCACTTGTATTTTTTCATATACCTTTCATACATCACATATATATAATAGTGTTTAACCAACTAAGTTACCGCCTCAAACTTCTTTCACAACTAAGCATTTCATTTGTTTCTTCCATCTTTCTTATCCATGTATACGTTGCTTCCTTCATGCACATTAATTTGTGCTATTTTAATTGACTTCGTTGTATCTTCACTTAAGCTTAATACTTAAATAATTCGAAAAACTTCCTTAATTGATTTTTCTTTCACGTTTTTTTCCTTAATTATTAAGCATGAGCATGTTGCCAAAAACTTTTCAACTTTGCTAATTCTATAGCCTTTTTTGACTTGTAAGAAATCAAGTTTGATTTCTAATACTCCACCTCAAACTTGATTTTCGGTTTCGAGCTTTTCTCTACTTGTCATCTCCGATTGATTCTTCATTTATTACGAGATCACTATTTGCAAAGAGACTGAATAGTGAAATATTATTTAATTCATAATCGTTGTATCTTTCTGGTATTCTTCTCTCTCTTGTAGATCTTCGAACTTTAATGAGAGGTGCTTTATAATTTTCTATTATGTTGTTAAGATCGTTGCTGTTAGTTGACGATGATGGTATATTTTGTTGAGGACCTTGATCATCAGCTTGTTCATCTTGATTGATAAGATCATCATCTTTATCTTTATCTTCATTAAAAAAATTGTTCTTCAACTTTCTTTTCTTCTTTGCTCCATCTCTAATATTCTGCTTCATCGAACTCGACATCTCTTGAAATTATTACCTTCTTGGTAAGAGAATTATATAATATGTAAGCTTTGATTATTTCATCATAGCCAATAAAAATACATTTTTCTCCTCTGTCATCAAGCATCTTTCTATTATGTTCAAGAATGTGGGAATATGCGATGCACCCAAAAATCTTGAGGTGTCTAACTCCTGATTTCTGTCCACTCCATGTTTCGTTTGGCGTCATATACTTCACACTTTTTGTTGGATATCTGTTCAATAGGTAAACTGCACATCGAACTGCTTCAGTCCAGAAATTTCTCGGTAGATGTTTACCTTTTATCATGCTTCTTGCCATGTATAGAATTGTGTGGTTCTTTCTTTTTGCAACTCCATTTTGTTGTGGCATGTATCTAACAGTCAGCTGATGGATGATGCCATGCTCTTTGCATAATGTTTCAAATAACTTTGATGTATATTCGTATCCTCTATCTGATCTGATTATCTTCATATATTGACCATTTTGCTTTTCCGTCATTGCTTTAAATTCTTTCAATTTTTTCAGCGATTCTAACTTTTCTTTTAGAATGTAAATCCAACATTTTCTACTAAAATCATCAATAAAAGTTAGATAGTACCTGTTACCGCCAAGCGATGGTGTATCAAAAGGACCAGCTATATTTGAGTGTACTATCTCCAGCAGTCTTCGGGCACGCTAGGATCTACCAACTTCAAAGCTTTGTCTATGATGCTTTCCTTTAATGCAAGCCTCACATAATTGATTTAGAGGGTTGATCTCTGGCAATCCTTTCACCGTACTTGTTTTTTATAACAACTTCAAACCAAAAAATCCAATATGTCCATATCTTAGATGACATAGTCATGAATCATCTTTGATCATGATCTTCATGCACTTGACTTCTCCCGACTTGATATCAATTGTAAAGAGACGATTTCGAGTCATATCAACTTGGGTTATCAATTCTCCTTCTTTATTTTTGATGGCAAGCGAGCGATTCTTCATCTGCATTTCATATCCTTTTTCCAAGAGTTGACCAAGATTGATGATATTGCTTTTCAAAGCTGGTACATAATAAACATCTGAAATGTATTTTTTTCTCCATTTCTATGAGTAATCTGACTTCACCTTTTCCTTTTAGTTCTGCGTGCGAGTCATTTCCGAAAGTTACTCGCCCATGGACTGTTTCATCTAATTTTACAAACAGTTCCCTTTGACCACACATATGGTTACTGGTACAATTATCAAGATACCAAATATTTTTCTTGAATTCTCTATTTCCTTTATAAGTGAGGAATACATGAGATTTTTCAATTTTTTCTTCTTCAGCTGTTGTTACGTTATTTCTTTCTTCTTGTTTAAGAGCAGATCTACACTCATAATTATAATGACCATACTTATTGCAATTATAACATTGTACCTGAGATTTATTTCCTTGTTGATATCGGCCTCGGCCTCTAAATCATCGTCCACGACCTGATGTTGGATTGTTTTCACTTATTTGATCGGTGCCATATGATTGACCGCCACGTCCACGAGTTCCTCGTCCTCCTCTGTATCTATCACGATTTCCTCGTCCTCGTGTGTAGCTGCTGTTAGCTTTTTCTTCATTGACATTCATCTTGCTTTGTAGAGCTCACTTCAAATTTTCAGAATCTTCATTTTGTTTTATTTTCTGCTCATGAGCTTAAAGTGAAGTGTTAGAAATCAAAATTGATTTCTTACAAGTAAAAAAAACGGCTATAGAAATGAGCAAAGTTGAAAAGTTTTTGGTAGCATGCTTAATAATTAAGGGAAAAAACGTGGAAACAAAATCAATTAAGGAAGTTTCTTGAATTATTTAAGTATTAAGCTTAAGTGAAGATATATCAAAGTCAATTAAAGCAGCACAAATTAATGTGCATGAAGGAAACAACGTATATGTGGATAAGAAAGGTGGAAGAAACAAATGGAATGCTTAGTTGTGAAGGAAGTTTGAGACAGCAACTTAGTCGGTTAAACATTATTATATATATGTGATGTATGAAAGGTATATGAAAAAAATACAAGTGAAAGAAAAATGAATGAGTAAAAGCTTAGAAAAACAAGAATGAGAGATGGTTTAACAAAGCTATGACAGAGAGGGTAAAGCTTAGAATAACAAGATTGTGTTTGTAAACTAGTCACAGCTAGTGTTGTAATATTATAATATTGGGGTAATGTCGTTATAACGTATTTAACTTCGTTTTAATAAAAGTACGAGTTATATAAATTATCGAGTGTCCACCTACGCTTCCAACAGACCAGTTGATGGCAAGGGTGTTGAGAGAAAAGTGATAGATAGTGTGCAAGAAACCTATAACAATGAGTTGGCTGGAAAGGAATTTGCATATGACGGGGAGAAGAGTTTATTTACTGTTGGTCCTCTCCCAAATAACAAGCTTGAGTTTACAATTGTACTTGAGGATGTTACATCTAATAGGTGGACATGCACTTATGATTGGTTTTTAGTATTTATGTCGTTTCCATTATTGTTATTTAAACTCTAAACATAGACATTTTTATTTATAGAAACAATGGGAATGCGAGTCATGATGGCCATGAGAGCTCAAATGCTCATGACAGGAAGAGAGTTAAACGACCTTATCGGTAAAAAACCTTTAAAGAGGAGATTAGCTTTGCTGCAAAGATTCCCATGCAGGCCATTCAAAATGCACTACGTGGACAGGAATCAGAAAACTCACAAGAAGCCTGAAGGGTTCTAGATATCATTTTACGACAGCATGCTGCAAAACAGTGAGTTAAAAGTATGTCTACTTGTTGTTTTACCCTCTTTTAGGTTTTGGTCCTGGATGTGAATTTGAATTTGTTCCAACATTAATTTGATTATAGTGGATGCCTTCTTGTTCGCCACTCTTTCTTTCAGAACAATCCTGACAATTTGACAGAAATTGGAGGAGGTGTCCTAGGCTGTAGGGGGTTCCATTCTAGTTTCAAACGATTTTCTTTTATCTTTTAATTTGGTTTGATTGTATTCAAATGATTTTCTTACGGAAAAAGTCAAAATAAAACCTAACTATACATTTATTTATTAAATCAAACCAGAAATTAAAAAAATTAAATCAAACCAAATCACATAGTCGGATTCAAATCAAAATTTTATTTTATTTTTTCAAATTTTCTGTACAACCCTAGTGATAGTTGGTTAAGAAAACGTGTATTATCAATAATTGTAAAGACAATACTCAGAATAGTACCATAAATGGATGGAGGCTTAAAGGGTCAACTCGTTATAATTCACGTGTTCGGGGAAAACATTGCATCGTGGATTGCGTGGAAATCTAACCTTTTTTTTATCGTCACGTGTAGATTAATTGGGCTTTCGGCGACGGAATATCTTGAACGGCCGATCTAAGATTCCTATTTTTGTGTGTGTGAAGAAACTCGCTCTCTAATACAGTAACTCTGTTTGTGTTGTGTTGTTCTGTGCTTAGCGATATTAAAAAAAATACTTTATTCGATTGATTTGATTTATCGATCTAGTTAAAAAATATCGGTATTTATTTTTGAAAATATTCAATTTTTCGGGTTGGGAACCTGACCCGTTAAAATTTTCAGATTTCCAAATCGGGTTCGGATCACAAAATCTTACTTAACAGTCGACCCGATACCTGATTTATTATATATATTTTTCTATTTTTATTTTCTATTAAATTTTTATTTGTAATTCTCAAATTATTTCACTCTAACATTTAAAATCCAAAATTTCTTAAATTTGACCACCATAACATTTTAAATTCTTAATTTCTTAAATTATTATATATTAACATTCTAAATTATTTTTAAAGTATTTATTTTAACTTCCAAACATTTAAAATTTAATTATATTCTTTTATTTTAATTTTCAATAAATTTTCTTTCAATTATACAATTTGAAATTTTATATATTATAGACTTTCAATTTTAAAATTTTAGATTATATATATATATATATATATATATATATATATATATAAATATAAATATAATTTAAAGAAAAATTTAAAAAAATGAATTGGATACCCGTGATATGGAAATATGAGTACCTGAATTTTGCAAGTACCCAACTTACAGGTACCCGAATATAATAGGTCAGGACACAGACCGACAATTCGATACCTGAAATACATGTGCCTGGTTTTAAACACCCCTAGATGTGCCCATTATTCACACCGTTGGAATTCTGTAGCCAAATATTTTTACTATCATAAACGAACACGAGATTTTATGTTAAGAGGAATTAATTTAAATTTTTTAAATTTCAAGAGACGATTTAACTTATAAAATTTCAAAAAACGAAAACATATTCTCAATTAAAAATATATAAAAAAATTTAAAACATAAATAAATTTTAAATTTTCAAGCGACACTACTCTTACCCGCCCTTCTTAATCAATCCATGTTTACTATGTCCTAATTCTAAAGTGTTATATATAATTTTTTTTTCAAATAGAATCTTTTGTATAACAAAATATAATCAACCCATCAAAACATTTTACATAATATAAGGACTAACGTACTTAAAAAAATAGAATCAAAATGGTTGTTTTCAAAAAAAAAATAGAATCAAATTGAATGTTTATTTTTTAAAACATTTAATATCTGTGACTACATAAACATTTAATTATGGATATGTTCTTTCCCCTTTTTTCCCCTAATTTATTTGGAAAGAATTGTCTTTCCCTTTCCATGAAAATTAAATCATATTATAATTTAGAAGTTCAGTATTATTTTATTTTTTATTTTGAAAAATTTAGGATATGAGTGGTTCTTCTCTTCTAGAATCAGGGTATACCTAAGTGTTAAGACTCAATTGAGATTTACATAGAAATTTACAGACCGTTTATAAAAAGTGACGATGGTAAAATTTAATCGTAATCTTACAAGTTTAAAGTATTTAATCTTAACTACTTGTATCACCACTCGTTAATATTCAATAAATTTTTTTTATTGTTCACTTAATTTTAGGTTTATTTGATATAAAAAAATACAAATCATATATATTACCAAACCAATTCCATGGTTTTAAATATAAATATTTACAAAATTTCAAACAAAATAAGTACATAAGATTCCCATCATAATACGTAAGTGAAATAACCATTAATTTCAGTATCGCAAATATTTTCCATGGCCAAAGATATTCAGATGCTCATCAAACGTTTTTGTCATGTTCCCAAATCTCATATATTTCATTTTTTTTCTCTACATAAATCTCTTAGACAATCCAATTCCCACCACCAATTTCCTTCTTCTCCAGACCTTTCTCTTCATCGATTTTCAGTTTATACTTCAACCACTTCAAATCTCAAATTCTCTATAAGAAACCAATCTTCTGCAAAGTTCACTTGTAGTTATAAAGCTTTTTCTGTAAGGTAGATTTCTGCAATTTCGTTTGGCTTAAAATTTGAATGCCGAGTTGATGATCATATACTGAACGAAAAAGCCTGTACTTTTAATGTTGTCTGGTTGATAAAAAAAAAGATAATTTTTTTCTTTTTAAATGAAAACCTTTGGTTCCTTTGAGCCAAACAATCTCATGTCTCCAAATACTAAATTTTGGGTTCAAGAATTTTTGGGTTAATGCTTTCTTCTTCTTCTTTTCATAAAAATTGAGTATTGTGCTTTGGGGCAGTAAAGGTGAAAGCTTTGTGCTGTGAGGAAATGACGACTGGAGCTGTGCCAGCTTCGTTTCCTGGTTTGAAGAGCAAGGAGCCAGGCTTAGGATTTGCTAAAAGTATGGATTTTGTGAGACTTTGTGATTTGAAAAGACCCAAGTCTGGTAAAACAAGGATCTCTGTGATTAGGAATCAGAATCCCAGTCAGGATACTGCTCAGCTTCAGCCTGCATCAGAGGGGAGCCCTTTGTTAGGTATAAAGCTCAAACACCCCAAGAGAAATTATATTTTGGATTTAAAAATCACCATTTACTGAATCCGTTCTCATGGTAAAAGAAAGTGTTATCCTTGTTTATTCGAGCAACTGTGTCTGCTAATGTACAATCGCAATTGCTAAGAAATATTCTGAAAATATACTACCTTCCAATCGCTCTAGACTATTAAAAAATCACCATTTCCTGATTTTTTTTTTGGATCTTTTATATAAACTAATAATACCACAAAACTTAGTTGAAAAGAGGGTTGGTTCCCCTTTTCTCCTCTTGAGTTTCTATTGTTTTGAAATCTGAATCATGTTGAGTTTTCTTATGCCACTTAGATGTACAAATACCATGTTTATTTTAACTTATGATTAATCTATGCACCCTATTTAGGATTTAGTATTCTCCATTGGTGTTTTAAGGAACCTCCTATGACTAACAGTTTTAATTTAGTTCCAAGGCAAAAGTACTGTGAATCCATATACAAAACTGTCAGGAGAAAAACTAGGACGGTAATGGTCGGGAACGTGGCTCTTGGTAGCCAGCATCCGCTACGGATTCAAACAATGACTACGACAGATACTAAGGATGTTGCTGGGACAGTGGAAGAGGTATCGACGTCTCACTTCCACTTAAGCTTTTTCTTTTCTGTTCAAATAATGGGTTTGGGATTGGCGACCTATATCCGATGAGTGTTCGATGTGTAGAATGCGATGCTCTTGTTTCCTTACCTTATGGTGTCCTGACATTTTATTTGATATGCTGTTAATTAGTCTTATGAAATTAACTACTGTGGTCTTTTTAACAGATAATGAGAATTGCGGACAAGGGTGCGGATATTGTCCGGATAACTGTTCAAGGGAAGAAAGAGGCAGATGCATGTTTTGACATAAAGAACTCTCTGGTACAGAAAAAGTAAGTCTCTTTCTTTGTAAGAATTAGTTGTCCCTTTTTCAAGGTTCAGTCACATATTTAATATGAAAACTAATATTATCACTTATTGTTCATGCAGTTATAATATTCCTCTGGTGGCAGATATCCATTTTGCTCCTTCAGTTGCATTAAGAGTTGCCGAGTGCTTTGATAAAATTCGAGTCAACCCTGGAAATTTTGGTAAGTAATTCGATGTACTTTCATTTTTTTTTAGATTTTGGTTTCAGCTATTCTGAATGAAAAGTGTGGTAAACTGCAGCTGATAGAAGGGCTCAGTTTGAGCAACTAGAATATACAGATGAGGAGTATCAGAAAGAACTTGAGCATATTGAGGAGGTCAGAAGACTCTTCTTTTAGGTTCAGTCATGCATCACTTGGTATTTAGTTGGTTTGGGTGAAACGTATTAAAATTTTAACTACCGATTCAATAGTATTTTACATCTCACTGATTCTATAAACATGTATCAGTTTCACTATGCGTATTGACCAGCCCTCCACATGGACTCAGGTTTTTACTCCATTGGTTGAAAAATGTAAGAAATATGGAAGGGCGATGCGTATTGGAACCAACCATGGGAGCCTTTCTGACCGTATAATGAGCTACTATGGGGATTCTCCTAGGGGAATGGTGTGCATTTATCTCATCTCTCACTGCCTGACAGCTTTCAAGTGTATTTTATCGTCCTATGCATTCAATTAATTGGTTTTTTCGTAAAACAGGTTGAATCTGCATTCGAGTTTGCTAGGATATGTAGAAAGTTGGACTACCATAATTTTGTATTCTCAATGAAAGCAAGCAATCCAGTTGTCATGGTCCAGGCATACCGGCTGCTCGTCGCTGAAATGTATGTTCATGGCTGGGATTATCCACTACATCTGGGAGTCACTGAAGCAGGAGAAGGTGAGGATGGGAGGATCAAATCTGCGATTGGCATTGGGACCCTCCTTCAGGTAGCATCACAGTATACAGATAACATAGTCAATGGAAGCAATTGCCATAAAAGTTTTCACGCTGTGGTCCTGCACTGTTCCACAGCTATGGTTTTTAAAAATGTGTTCAACAAGTCTGGCTCATTTGTTGATGATATGATCT
Organism: Hibiscus syriacus; assembly: GCF_006381635.1. Taxonomy (NCBI): domain Eukaryota; kingdom Viridiplantae; phylum Streptophyta; class Magnoliopsida; order Malvales; family Malvaceae; genus Hibiscus; species Hibiscus syriacus. Next base: position 1,186,472 of record NW_024062652.1, read on the forward strand.
TATACTTGCAGGATGGTTTAGGTGACACAATCAGAGTTTCACTCACCGAGCCACCTGAGGAAGAGATAGATCCATGCAGAAGGCTGGTTAACCTTGGTATGAAAGCTGCCGAACTTCAGCAAGGGGTGGTAGGATTCGAAAACTTTGATTAACTAGACATGTTTTATCACTTCCAGTGCTGTTATTTTGAGAACCTTTCTATACATCTCAAAATTTCACCAGGCACCATTTGAGGAAAAACACAGACATTACTTTGATTTCCAGCGCCGATCTGGTCAATTGCCAACACAAAAGGAGGTTAGTCATAAATGTCTCAATATCATCGTGTTAGCTAACCCTGTTCCCTAACTGTTCTGAATGGAGGATTTATTTCTTCTATAGGGTGAGGATGTGGATTATAGAGGTGTCTTGCATCGTGATGGCTCAGTTCTTTTGTCTGTTACCTTGGATCAATTGAAGGTAGCTTATTCACTCTAGCTTCCTTATTTGAGATGGCGGAGAAATTCAGTAATTCCTTTTCCCACCTCTGCAGGCACCAGAACTCTTATACAAGTCACTTGCAGCAAAGCTGGTTGTTGGAATGCCATTTAAGGTCTACCCTTGATCCATTTATGCTATTAAGATTTGAGTATATTATGTGGGCTTTTGTCACAACTGTCTTGTAATATGTTGATGCAGGACTTGGCAACGGTGGACTCAATCATACTGAGGGAGCTTCCACCTGTAGATGACAGTGATGCTGTAAGAATCCAACTTCTTGTCCTTTCTCCCACGTCTCTCAACTCTTCACAAAATTTTGGAAATAATGGATGCTGTCCATTGTACCATTACAGCGGCTGGCTATTAAACGATTGATAGACATAAGTATGGGTGTCATAACACCTTTATCGGAGCAGCTAACAAAGCCATTGCCTAATGCTATTGCTCTGGTAAATCTTAAGGAACTATCGACTGGAGCTTACAAGCTTTTGCCAGAAGGTGCTGCTGCTTATTTTTAATATTTAGTTCTGAACTCATGGATGGTTATTCCTTGTTTATTCTTTTCTCATATGATACCAATTAATTCACTGTGCAGGTACGCGCCTGGCTGTATCTGTACGCGGCGATGAGCCCTACAAAGAGTTGGAAACCCTCAAAGACATTGAGGCTACAATGCTTCTTCACAATGTACCCTACCGTGAAGATAAGATTGGCCGAGTGCATGCAGCAAGGAGGTAATATACTAATCATCTGATTTGCTTATTTGTCATAAGATTGTGCTATTCTGGTTATGCTATTTCCCTTTACTTTTATGGTTCTGCCACCCATTGAATGCCATTCCTTGTTTCAGATGTTTGAACATTATGTTCTTCCGCAGGTTATTTGAGTATCTATCGGAGAACAGTCTTGATTTCCCTGTAATCCACCATATTCAGTTTCCAAATGGGACTCACAGGTAATAAATACTAGTCGATTGATGTATTAATAGGTTTCATTTTTTTAACTTTTTTTTGACATGCAGGGATGATCTGGCCATTAATGCCGGTACCAATGCTGGAGCCCTTCTGGTGGATGGACTTGGAGATGGTGTCTTGTTAGAAGCCCCAGACCAAGATTTCGATTTCCTCAGAAATACTTCTTTCAACTTACTACAGGGCTGCAGAATGAGGAACACCAAGACAGTATGAATCTCATCTAAGTTGAAAAACCACCACAATCTTTGGATATATATCTTATATCGCATCCGTTCTGGTTGCAGGAGTATGTCTCATGCCCATCTTGCGGCAGAACTTTATTTGACCTTCAAGAAATAAGTGCACAAATACGAGAAAAAACATCACACTTGCCTGGCGTTTCGGTAATGACCGGTCCTCAGTTTCCAGTCAAAGATTGAATAATAGTTCAAGTTAATATAATCATCGATCTATTTTGAACACGAGATCAATAAATGCGAACTCTTCTTCCAGATTGCAATTATGGGTTGCATCGTCAACGGTCCAGGAGAAATGGCTGATGCAGATTTTGGATACGTCGGTGGCGCTCCTGGAAAAATTGACCTCTATGTAGGCAAGGTGTGTATGCAAGTTAGATACAATATGAGAAAAAAACGACATGAATACATGGATTTTTCGGATCCATTTTCTGAAGCTAACCTGTATATGGATTGTTTTTCAGACTGTTGTGAAACGTGGAATTGCAATGGAGCATGCAACCGACGCTCTGATACAGCTAATAAAAGATCATGGCCGATGGATAGACCCGCCTGCTGAAGAATAAGATTAGGAGTAGAACCATTCCAGGGGGTAATCATGTTCCCCTTCGTTGCATACCATATCACATATAGTAAATTGCAGTCGTTTAAAGATGGTAGTGTTAAGATCATTGCCTAGTTGCAGGCTGCAAAGATTGGCACGCAATGTTTTATAAAGCATTTAAATGTTTAAAAAATGTAGACATTTAAATTTTTAATGCCTTTGTAGTAATTTTCATGATTTCTACTTTTTATACGTTTCTATTATCGGTATTTATGAAGGCTTAGAACTGGGCTTCCTATCGTTGACTTCAGTGTATAATTCTCTTCACTTTTAAATTTAGCTGGGTTTTACGTATCTGTCTATATGCAGAGATTTTTTCGCAAGGATTTATTTGCAGGGATTACTTCCCATTACAGACGCGCATATGATATTAATGACTGTATATGAATATTGTTCAACTATGTATTTATATATTTATTTATACATGCATTGCATTTTATCTATATTTTTAATTTTCTGACTGCCGGAGGTCTTTCACGGAAGCTACTCTCAACCTGGCGTTGGGGGCAGCCTACTATACTACTTCCCTCTTACCCCATTGCATATGGGAATTGGTTTTTGTTGTTGTTGATATATTCTTTTGTTCTACATGAAATGTAGAACTTCATTTTATCCAATGGCATGAATAAATGATTTGATATTTTTAAATAAATTTAAAAACGAAACAAAAAAAAAAAGGTTTGAAAGAGTGCTGCAAATTGGAAGACAATTCATCTTAGTTAATGACCATATCACATTAGGCACATAATCCATATGAAGAAAATCAAGAAATTTAAGTATTCTATGCCATTCGTTACAGTGGTTTTGAAATTTATCGCATAAAAATGATGAGTTTTATAATATATAATTAATAATTGAAATTCGTCATGGAAATATGACAAGTTTCATAGAAATTTTGTCCGGTTCACATGATGAATTCTATTTTTCTTAAAATATTTTATGAAATTTGTCATATAAATATAACAAACTTGCGTGTATTATAATAAATAGTTTTGATCTCAAAATAAATTAGCACCTTTGTTTTTTAATCACAATACTTTTAGATTATAGAGAGAGAGAGAGAGAGAGCCATTTACACGCTAAAGACAAAAACATCTCATAAGATTCAACCAAAATGATTACAATAGATAGGAGTAAATAACATTTAACTTAATTAAAAAAAATCAAAATTTTGATTTAATGATAAAAATATGGCCCTTCTTGTGTTTTTAACTGGTTTGAAAGGTTTCGAGATTTATTTTGACAAGTAAAAATAGTCTGGGTTGTTTGGTTTAGGGAATTAGGTATTAATTGGGGAATGAAATCCACATTCTCTCGTTTGGTTGGCCGGTAATCTTATTTCCGGTAATGTTTTATTACCTACAGTGGATTTTTTGAGTATATTACCCGGAATGTCATTACCCCCATTCCTTTAGGTATTATTGGATTACCGGCGTTTTGGACTAAAATACCCTGAATTTTTTTTCTTCAAAAATATCCTTCTTTTGTCATTGAATAATAAAAAATTCTACGAATGTTAAATTATAAATTTATCCTCAAACTATTTTAGATTTGCAAAAAAAAATCTATAACTAAAATTTTATATGAAGTTCAGGGGTTAAAATAAAATTTTACCCTTTCATTAAACCTTTTTATATTTTCAATTTTGTAAAAAAAATTATATAAATTTTATGAATTTAAATTTTTTAAAGAAAATATATAAATATTTTATAGTAATATTATAGTAGAATTCAACTTGTTAAAAAACAAATATATAATAAGGACAATTTGGTTAAATATACATTCTAATAATATTTTATTCCAATAAAATTTTATTCTTTTAACCAAATACAGTAATCTTACATTCCTGTTAAATCAATTAAACACAAAAAACAACATTCTATAATAATCTTCTATTCGCACTCGTAATTTTATATTCAGCGAATAAAACACACCCTAATAGTTAAAAGAAATGACTATAATTTTACTTTTGGTAAATGACGAGGCACCCTAGTCTAATAAACTAACTTACTCCACCACCTTTTTATCTGTCCAGAGGTTATAACTTGTTCCTAAAGGTGCGACCATTCTGTGGGTTCTTGAATATCCTTTTCGTCCCAGCTTGACCATCACATCAGCAATTCTGTTCCCCTCACGAAGGGTGTGTGTTGCTTGAATATCTCAATCTTTTCTTATCATATTAGCTACGTAATATCATACTGTTGATTCAAGATCTTTTTGGCCAACAACTTGTAGGTGCTTCCAGATTTTCTTGTTGTCAACCTCAATGATCAGTTTTTTTAATCCGAGTTCCCATGCAATTTTCATTCTTTCCAGAACTTCCCAAAGCTCCGCCTCTAAAACCGAGCATGTCCCGATAGTCTTGTGAAAACCCATTATCCATTCTCCTTTTTAATCTCTAATCACTCCTCCACAAGCTGCTACTCCGTTTGGTCCACTCACGGATCCATCCGAGTTAAGCTTTAGCCAGCCTGGTGGTGGGGGTTTCCATCTGATCTCTGATTGATCTTGGATGTATTCAATCGTCTTAGAGTCTCCTAAGGAAGCTATAGCTCGATTCGTTTCCATGACAAGCCGTCTGCTACGCTAATTTAATAGCTTTAAATTATTATTTAATTGAGTTCAAAAATAAATATTAAATTAACAAATAATTATTTAATTTAAAGAGTTAAAATATAAAATAAATTATATATATTAATATAATAACTTAACATGATTTTTTTTTTTGAAAAAAAAAAGGCAAAAGCCATGAACTTAAGCAGTAATTGATTTACAATAGGGGTACCCCTCACATGGCGGCTAAAAGATCCTGCATGAACTGCGGTGGCAAGGAAGGAGAGTAATCTTGTATGGCAAAGGCGAACGTAATTTGGCAATTCCATCAGCAAGTTTATTAGTTTTTCTATGAACTCAAGTGATCTTTGTCACTCAATATCATTGGCGAAGTTTATGAGTGGAACGCACCAGCACATGGTGACTCGTCGAGCAATAAAATTTATAACAAGATTAACCGCATCTGCACTATCCGATTGGACCAAGAACAATTCAAAATCATGGTACCAAGCAATTTTCAAACCGAGAAGAATAGTCCATAGCTCAGGCAACTGACCAATTACTTCAAAGTCTTGGACGGCTCCACCAAGTGGAGACAGAACCATCAACATTCAGGCAATATCAACCAGCCGACGGTCTTTGCCATTGAAACAAAGCATTCATTCTCTCAAACTGGGGAGCTATACTCTTCTAGCTGCCATGAAAATATGTTGCCCATGCAATACTATGATTGAGAACCGAGTGAGGAGGGCGCAACCACACGATCCCATAGTGAGCGAGCTTGTGGATAGTCCCGGAGCACATGGACTGCGGATTCAAAAGGGGCATTACAAATCATTCACGAAGGATCGTCGGTGAAAGTATACTTAGCTCATTCGAGATTTGTCATGAGATTTTGAGGAAAAATAGTCCAAAAAGAAAGTCGTATGCGCTGTGGAACTTGTAAGCACCTGATGGACTGTCAAAGTGGTGAGTGTGCATCCCAATTTAGGACCCCATCTCGGCGAAATCAGCCAATAATCCTTGTAATTATTTAGGTTTTTAAGATGACTCAAAAATTAATTAACAATCTACAATATTTATTACACTGATGTGAAAGTCGTCGGGCATGATGAGTTTTAATAAAAAAATATTTTTTTCATTAGAAATTTTTATCTGATGTGATACATTCTAATAAAAATAATATTTTTTAAAAACCCATCATGCCCATATGTTGAGTTTAAATAAAAAAATATTTTTTAAAACTCATTCCTAGGCCTGTAAATGAACTGAATGTTCAACGAATCGTTCATGAACCGTGTGGCGGGAAGTTGGTTATGTTCATTTATTTATTAAATGAACGAACATGAACAAGATTTTGCGTTTGTTTAATTAAATGAACGAACACGAACAAAGGGCTCGTTCGTTCATTTATGTTCGTGAACGTTCGATTATATGTTCGTTTATGTTCGTTCATTTATGTTCGAACAGAGGGTAAGTTGAATATGTTAAGAAAATTATTGAAGTTGTTTGGATTTCAAGAAGATTGTTTTGTTGAACAAATTAACTTTAAGACTTTATTATGTTCATATAGTTTATTTATGATTTATGTATGTTTTTGTCATATTCGAACAAATTAACTCTAAATTTGTAGGTTATATTAATGAATTTTAAGTTGTTATTCTTGTTGTTTACTTTTTCTTACATTCATTTGTTGTGTTCAAATAAGTTTGTTTTTTGTGTTTGTGTTGTTCGTTTATGTTCATTTATTGTGTTCGTTTATGTTCATTTATTATGCTCGTTTATGTTCATTCGTTTGTGCTCGTTTACGTTCGTTTATCGTTTAAATGAACGAACATGAACAATCTGTATTCCTTAATGAACGAACATGAACAAAAATTTTTTTGTTCGTTTATGTTCGTTTATTTATTAAATGAACGAACATGAACATACCTCTGTTCGTGTGCGTTCGGTTCGTTTACAAACCTATTCATCACCTTCACATGACGAGTTCACCCTAAATATCATAAATTTTAAAATAAACTTTGAGCTGACTAAATAATTTATCCGCATAGACTACTATCATCAATTTACCCCATTTCCAAATGCAGCAGTCTGATAACATGATTTTAACATAATTAGAATTGAGTTATGTAAAAATATTCAATAATAAAAAATAATTTTATCGTAACTAATTTTAATTATGAATAAAAATTAATTTAAAATTATTTCTTAAGAAATTTATTTGTTTCAAATTAAATTAAATAAAAAAATAATGATTTAAATAAAATTTATTGTGAATTTGTTATAAGAAAAATTCTAAATAAATAAACTCATAAAACAAAAAGTATTGTTTTATATGAATTTAAATTTGTGTGTGTGTTTGTTTATATTTGATTTAAATTTAAAATTTACAAATTGATAAACATTTAAAAACCAAAAAATCAAACAGAAAATTTTAATTTTTATGTCATTATATTTTAATTTTAAAAATCTATATAATACAATTTAATTTATCTTTTCATTAAAAAATTGAATCGAGTTAAACTGAATACACCACGCGTCATTAATCTAGAGAGCTGTGTTTAGGTTGAGTTTTCAGCCAACTCGAATATAAATCTAATCATCCGCCCACCCAAAAAAATAAAATAAAAATAAATCAATAGTGTAATGATAGAAACCCTAGTTTCTTAGGGTTAATACTTTTAAGTCCAAACATCAAAACCAGTTTATCGGCCTGTTAGCGAAATTACTAAATCATTCATGGAGTTTTGTAAACGAATCGAACGCACACGAATGTAGGTATGCTTATGTTCGTTCATTTAATAAATAAACGAACATGAACATAAACGAACATATTTTTTTTGTTTATGTTCGTTCATTAAGGAATATAATTCGTTCATGTTCGTTTATTTAAATGATAAACGAACGTAAACGAACATAAACAAACAATACAAACACAAAAAATAAACTTATTCGAGCACAACAAATGAATGTAAAAAAAAATAAACAACAAGAATAACAACTTCAAATTCATTAATATAACCTGTAACTTTAAAGTTAATTTGTTAGAATATGACAAAAACATATATATATCATAAATAAACTATATGAACATAATAAAATCTTAAAGTTAATTTGTTCAATAAAACAATCTTCTTGAAATCCAAACAACTTCAATAATCTTCGTAACATATTCAACTTGCCCTCTGTTCGAACATAAATGAACGAACATAAATGAACAAACATATAATCGAACGTTCACGAACGTAAATGAATGAACGAGCTCTTTGTTCGTGTTCATTCATTTAATTAAACGAACGCAAAATCTTATTTATCTTCGTTCATTTAATAAATAAACAAACATTAATAAATTTTTCGTCACACGATTCATAAACGGTTAATTGAGTTATTTACATGCCTACATCCATGCAATTTCTAATTTTCATAACGCGCTTAAAGGTCAAATTGGGCCATAGGCCAGAGAAATAGGATAAACCCTAGCTTTATTATCCCACTCTTTGCTCGCCTCCATTTCTGAAAACTCCAGTCTGCCCTTTTCTCCTCCATCAAAAAAGAGTAAACCCGACAATGCCGCCCAAGTTTGACCCTACACAAGTCGTGGATGTCTTCGTCCGCGTCACCGGCGGCGAAGTCGGGGCTGCCAGTTCTCTCGCCCCGAAGATCGGTCCACTCGGTCTCTCTCCCAAAAAGATCGGTGAAGATATCGCCAAAGAAACTGCCAAGGACTGGAAGGGTCTCCGTGTAACCGTCAAGCTCACCGTTCAGAACCGCCAGGCAAAAGTAACGGTCGTCCCATCAGCCGCCGCTCTGGTAATCAAGGCCTTGAAGGAGCCCGAGAGGGATAGGAAGAAGACCAAGAACATCAAGCATAACGGGAATATCAGCCTTGATGACGTCATCGAGATCGCTAAAGTAATGAGGCCGAGGTCGATGGCTAAGGATTTGCGAGGGACGGTGAAGGAGATTCTGGGCACGTGCGTCTCTGTTGGGTGCACTGTTGATGGCAAAGATCCAAAGGATTTGCAGCAGGAAATCGATGATGGAGATGTTGACGTTCCTTTCGAGTGAGAATGCTGGTTTCTTTTCTTATTACTAATACTATTCTCCCATTTCCCCTTTTTAGTTTTGTTTAATTTTAAGGTTTTGGACAATTTGCGGATATTTACCAGTTGGAGGTTGAATTGAGATCAATTTAGACTATTTTAACTATTATGGATCCTCAAATCGCTCTAGATGTAATGTTTATCTATAATTTTTCTTTAAAGTTCCTTTTCTTGTTTATCATATTGCATATTTAAAACGCAAGTACTGTTAGTGCTTTTTCTTAGTTTGTAGGAATTGAGTGGAAAATGCAAGTCCTGGTAGTGTCCTCCTCCGTAAGAAATTAATGAAATTCTTACATTGTAGTTGAGTTTGATTACTGAGCTTGGTTTAGGAAGTCAGTCGAATCGGTTTGCTGGTTATCAGTGTGCAATTTCTTTTATACATTATTGTTTGTTGGTACTGCAGCAAGAATTGGATGTTGTTCCGTTTGCATGGGGTTGGTTTTTATGAAGAATGCTAAATTTGTTAGGTTGTATGTTGGATAATTTTTACCATACAACAATTATGTCTATGATTAAATCTTTATTTGCAAGAAAGCCTAGTCTTTATAATCCGTGGAAACATTTATGGCCACTTTATTTTTATTTTCTTTGAATTTATAGACAAACTAGAGGTTTTTTTTTTATAATCTCTACAGTTCCAAATGTCTTAATTGTTTTCTAGCTTTAATTCCATTGTTTTACTGTTATCTTCTCCCTAAACCAAACTGTAATTGCATGCTGGACTATCGAAGGTTCCCATTGTTTTTGGTTCTTATTTATGGAAGCAATTAGGATGCAATGGAACTTTGTTTGTAGGATTGGGGTTTTGTTCTTTATAAGAATATTGAGCTTTTGTGCTATGAGTGGGAAAAACAAAAACCAAAACATATGATGGAAAAGAACCCTGTTTTAGGACTGCTTCCAATTTCTCATCCAAATCCATATTGAGTGTGCGTTGGGGGAGGAGGACCCGTACAGGGGAATATTTACCCATTTCACCTTTTCCATCCGGTAAGTTTGTTCTTCGTTTCCCCTTTGTTCAGTTATGATTTCTGGTTAAAAGTTATTCATATAGCGATACCACTGCCCTTGTTGGTTTTTCTCTGTATCGTTATGAGGTGTTTCTGTTTTAAGGCACGTTGAATGTACTAAAGTGTAACATTAGGTATATGATTTTGAAAAAGAAATATTCAAGTGACCAAGCAAAATAAAAATAATGGTTGGGTGCTAAACATGTAGTTTACTCTAAATTGTATTCATTACTTAATAAAATATTGATTTCTATTTGTTTTAAACGTAGGATGCATCTGTTTTACTTTGGTATGATTCTCTATTAAAATTTAGAAGCAAAAGCCGTAAAAAATGATCGAAAGTCTTTAAATTTTAATGAAAAATAATGTATTGATGACACATGTTCAACCAAATTCAATTTAACTCGACTCATAAACATTTCCACTATAATTTTCTTCCAAATTTGATAATAAATTTGAGATATTTTTCCAATAATTACGATTTCTTCCTTGTAATTTTATGTTGGGTAAAACTCAGAAATGGTCCTTGATTACAGGGTATTATTTTGTTAAACATTTCGAATATTAAAAGTTATAAAATGATTCTTAGACATGCTTTATTGAGTCTCCCAACTATTAAAAGTTACAAAATAATTATTTTATTATTTTATTATTCATATGTTATTAACTAGCCTTTTTTCTTTCAAATGATTTGGGATCGAATTTTATTATATTCTACGCATCAAATTAATGTCCAGTTTAGACGATCATCAACTTTTTAACAGAAAAGGACCAATTTAGAACACACGAATTATCGAGTTACTATTTTGAAACTTTTAATAGTTGAAGGACTCAACAAAGAATAACATTATAGTCAGGGTATTTTTTGTAACTTTTAATTGCCAACTCGATCTTGCGATACTTTTTTGAAAACCAGTTCCCGATATCGAATAGATAAAAAATATAAGATACCATTCGTATAGTTAACTCATAATTAAATATGTAACTTTTTTTAAAAAATAATTCTCATATTTTGGGAAAAATTGTTTCTTTTAAGGCACGAATCAAGGTACATCAATGTTTAAAAGAATGATTGTTATTCCAAGAGGTCCTAGGTTCGAGCACCATAGACTACATGATATTTGAGCATTCTTGTCAAATGGTTAAAAGTCTTTAGAAAAAATACTACCACTTGCAAACACCCTAGATTAATCTAAAAAAAATGTTTCTTTTAAGGGTAAAGAATTTGTATGACCACTTAAGTAGTTCATCCTTTCATTTTGACCATCGATTTTGAAATGTTGTCAATCAAATCATTTAAATATTTTAGTGTGTTAATCAAGCCACTTGTCGTTAACATTAAACGGAAAATGTGATGTGACAATTAAATTTTTATATAATCACACATTTGGTTTATATTACTTACATATTCTATCAATTTGGTCTAAATTACAATAGAATGTATTTTTAAAAGTTAAGATAAGAATAAAATATATTTTTAAGTTAAAATAAGATCAAAATATATTTATTTTAATTTATTAAAGTAAAATCAAATTGATAGAATATATGAACTAAATGTGTAATTATACCAACACTTTTAACTACCACCTCACCTTTTCTGTTTAATGTCAATGACATGTGACTTGATTGATACATTTAAATAGTTAAGTGACATGATTGATAAAATTTTAAAATTGACGGTCAAAATAAAAACGAATAACATTTAAATGATCTAGTTTACCCTTCTTTTAACAGTGGTTGCTTACAAAGGAATATATGTTCAAAATCCATTTTAGCTATAGACAACATATATAGATCCGCCTAAATATGAGACCTCTAAAAAACACAACATTCTTTTTTGTATTAAAATAGCTTGAGTGTTTAGGAAAACAACGGTCATGGCTTGGGGTTTAATGCATTTATAGCGAGCAACAAGTATATATGGACATGATAAAGTCAATGAAAACGAGGGCTGAGACCTTCAGATGTTTATGTAGGGGTACTAGTATGAGATACATGATAGATAATCATATCGTGTTACATTATGATGGTGGTTGATACTCATTCTTTTATAGCTAAGTTGCTTATGCATTTCTTAATTAGGTTGCAATTCTTAGACACTTGGATTTCCATGTCCCAATAGAAGTTTATGTAGGGGTACTAGTATGAGATGCATTTCTTATACATTAAAAATGGACATTACAATAGTAATCCCATTGAAAAAAAACCCCAAGACAAATTTTGAATACACAACAAAACTAAAGAAAGCCAACCAAGACAAACCACACAGCAAGACAAAGTCAAAATGTAAACAATTAAAAACTTCAAATTAAGAGAATAATAAAGAACATGTGATGATATATATAAAAATCATAATGTTTGGATCCTAAAGGACTTTATTTAGGGATTTCAGATTTAAGAGGAATGATTGGGATCAATATCACATAAAATCATAAAATACCTTAGACTTTGCCTTGATAGATGCAAACAAATAATGCAATGGAACCCTATTTTTCCCATGGGAAAAAGGCATTGGACCAAAGGGCATTGTTGTTGATGTTAATGTTATCCCCAAATGGGAACATCATTTCATCACCCCCAAATCCCAGATGACTTTTCGGATTATTATTGTTCATGAGCTCCATGATCCAATGTTGCCTCTGCATCGAATCCATGTTGTTGTCCGCCTCCGCTTGCACATTCTCCGGCGTTACTTCAGGCATTACCGTTGTCATCACCGATGGTGTTGTAGCCACGGAAGACGAAGACCCTTGGGGATTATGAGACGCCTTACTAAGTAAATCGACCCTCTTGTCGATTTCCTTGAGGTTCTGATCGATCAACCACCCGACATCGTTCAAATCCATCAGGTTTAACCCGTGGAGGCTGGCTTTTCCAATCAGGTTCTGGAACATGACATGGGTCATCTCCTTCTCCCGGTTGTCCTTGCACTGTTTCTTGAGCTGCTCACTGGCTTTGGTGATCCTTTGGGTAAGGAAAGTCTCTTGGTTCACCATCTTCTTGCTTTGTTCCATCTCGGGGATCTTCCTGAACTTGGAGAGCACTCGTTGAACTCCCATGGGGGATGGCCAAATCTCGGGTTGAGACTCATAAGGGCTGTACATAATAGCACAGGCGTCGATCCCACACAGGGTACTGAGTTCACTCACTTTCTTCATTAAACCCTTCTTTCTTTTCTTGAAGGTAGCTTTCCTTGCTGAGTCATTGGTAATATAAGCAAGCTTCACTTTCTTTCTCGTCATGGATTTGAAACCAAAGGTATTGGGACTCTTAGCTTTTTCTTTTCTTGTGTATTTCTTACCCCAAACAGCTAATTTATGCTGTTTATAGACTTGAAGGGATTTGTTGTTATCATTAAAAGATTGTGGAGCATTCAAATCCATTTTTTCTTGTGAAGAAATGCATGAACATGAAAATCTTGTCAAATTAATATCAGTAGCCCTAATTTTGGTATGTAAAAGATATCATGGGATATCAAAGCTGTATTGTTATATAGAGAATTAAACTGGATGAGTTCGTTAGATTTGGGTTTTTCCTAACAATTAAAGTTTGGAATAGATATATAATTTATTTTAGTCATAAAATTATACCATCACGTGTTTATATAGATCATATATTATCAAATGATAAACATATTGATATTAATTAAATCTATCTATTTCGTAATAACAGATATAATAATGTATATAATAATAGATGTATATTTTGTTAAGTATTAAAAACATAATTACATGTATTATATTAATTAAATCTACATATTTGATAATAACAGATATAAATATAAATATATATATATATATATATATATATATATATATATATATATATATAAGAATTGATGTGTGAGTAATAAAAATATAACTATACTTATTATATTAATTAAATTTACTTGTTTGATAATGGCAAATATAACTATATATATATAAGAATATATGTATAATTTATTGAGTAATACAGATATAATTTCACGTATTTACATAAAACATATAATATCGAATAAAAGTATTACATTTATATTCATTCATGTCGGTATTATTTAATATTATATTTTGGTTTTGACAAATATATTTAGTCATAAAAAAAGTAAATGCATGCTTTGTTTTTTCATAATATGATACCATCATGTGTCTATATGAATAATATAATATTAAATTATCAATGTTATATATTTTATATTCATGTTGATATTTATAATTTTGACAATGGCAAATATATGATTCATCTAATCATAAAATTATAACATTACGTATTTATATGAATCATATAATATCAATTAATAAATATTATTTTTGTATATGTTCATGTATATTGGTAAAATAATACAACATTTTTTATAATAACAACTATAACAATGTACATATAAGAATAAATGCATGATTTATTTAGTCATAAAATGATACCATAATGTATTTGTACGAATAATATAATATTGAATAATAAGTTTTATATCCATATATGTTCATTCATGTTGGTATAATAATTAATATTACATTTCTGGTAAGGACAGGTATAACAATATATATACAAGAATGGTAATGACATATATAGCAATGTATATACAAGAATGGTAATGACAAATACAACAATGTATTATGTATATACAAGAATACATTCAAGATTTGTTTAGTTTTTTTATTAATATGAGATAAATACAAGACAGTAATATATGTTTAAATATAGCTCTCAACTATTTTACATTATATTAGCAAGAAAAGGTATACTGGAAATGCATCATATAGTATTTCAAAAACTGTGTCAATCATATAAGAGGACTAACTATTTAAGAAGTTAGAAATAGCTTGCTTTACTGCTATATAGCTGTCACAACCACTTAACCGTATGAATAACACATGTTAAGAATAACCACGTGTGACTAACTACTTAACATTCATCCTGCTACTTTACATAACTTCTCTAACTCAAATACACCAAATTTGTTACTAATAACCCTTCAAATCTATTCAGCGCAAGAGGTTTTGTTAAGACATCTGCAATCTGACTGTCAGTCGGAACATAATTGATTTGAACTTCACGTGAGTCAATTTTTTCCCGCACGAAGTGTAAATCTAATTTAATATATTTACTCTTTGCGTGTAAGATAGGATTTGCCGCCATGGCAATTGCATTGGTGTTGTCGTACCAAACTTTCTGCGTTTCAAGCAAAGGTACTGCCATCTCATGTAGTACGACCTTTATCCACATTACTTCAGATGTAACATCAGCAAGGCTCCTATATTCAGCTTCCGCAATAAATCAAGACATTGCACGCTGTTTCTTGGAGCTCCAAGAAAGAAGGTGATTTCCGTTATAAACATAATAACCCGATATTGATCTTCTGGCATCAACATCTCCACCCCAATAGGAATCAGAAAAGACACTAAGGGTCACCATTCGTTGCACTTAAGCAGAGAACCAAAGACCAAATTCTAATGTTCCTCGTAAATAACGTAGAATTCGCTTAACAACCATCTAATGTACTTCAGTGGACTCTTGTAAGAACTTGACAGCTTTGTTAATAGAAATGAAATATATGGGCGAGTGTGACAAATGTATTGAAGTGCCCGATCATACTTCGATACTGTCGATGACCGATTGACAATTCTTCATCATTCTTGCTAAGCTTAGTCGTGGTAGTCATAGGTGTAGTAGTAGCATTCACATCAACCATTTGATTCTTTTACAACAACTCTGTGATAAATTTCTTTTGACTTAGAAACAAATCACATTCAAACCTATGAACTTCTATGCCAAGAAAAAGCTTCAGCTGCCCAAAATCCTTCAAGGAGAATTTCTCATGAAGCTTGTGTTGATCAACCTCCTCTTGTGAACTCCCGGTAATAAGAATATCGTTTACATAGACCACTACATAAGTGACATCATTACCATTTTTATGAATAAACAAAGAAGAGTCAACCTTTGAAGATTTGAATCCTAAACCATGCAAAAATTCTTGTAGCTTAATAAACAAATTCCTTGGTGCCTGTCGCAACCCTTACAATTCCTTTTTCAACTTACAGACTAACATTGTTCCATCAGTTGTAGATTCTTCAAAACCAGGTATTTGTTGCATATAAACAACCTCACTTAAATCTTCTTTTAAGAAGTTCACGTCCACCTGCCTTATCTGCCAATTGCATGTAACAGTTAGTGAAATCAAAATATTCATTGTGAAGAAGCAAATCACTGGAATAAAGGTGTTCATAAAATTATGTCCAAGATGAGCTTTCAGCCTTTTCACAAAGCCACCAACATTCTTCTTAACTTTAAAGATACATTTACAATCGATAGCTTTCCTCCCAGGTGGTAGTTCAACAACGTCCCACGTGTTATTACTTAAAAGAGCATTATATTCAGCCATAACAGCTGCCCTCCAGTCAGAATGTTCAAGAGTAGTCTGAATGTCACAGGGCACTTCTTTACATTGCATGTTATAAATTTTTGGCTTAAAAATACCATGTTTACTTCGAGTGGTCATAGCATGAGTGTTTATCGTACCTATATCCTGATTATTGACTTCATTCTGACCTTGACCACTAGATGCACCTATCACAATTCAAGATAGAAAATGATAGAATTGGGGATTTCAGAAAAATGAAGAAAGTATGAAGAAGAAGAATTGCATTGAAATCTCAGCATATTTTCTCAATTACAATTCTGTTGCATATATTTACTAATCAACAGCCAATTATTTATTTACAGCTGTCACTATATTTGTCTTGTAGTCTAACTGCCTGCTTCTTGATAGATTCCTTCAACAGATTTCTTCTTGGGCTTCACGGTGGGCTGTCATCCTCCTTTATATTCCACAGCTGTAGTTACTTGGGTATCTCCTGTGGCCCATTCCCATTTCACGTTCCAATCCAGTTTGTCATCTCCCTTGGTCTGCTCCAAAACTGCATTCTCATCAGGTAATTTAATCGATTCCTCTTTCTCCCAAATCCCTAGCTTTCGAATTCTCTGAACCCTAATTCCATATTTCCGCTAAATCTCCTCTCCATTTCACCTGTCTCCATGACAATACCCCCATCTTCAGATGATCCTTAACCCCAAGGATCAAACCGTGGAAACTGTATTTGCAAAACAGTATAATCTTCCCATGTAGCATCATCCTTTTCCCAAGTTTGTCCAGTGAATCAAAAATTGGGTAACATCCTGATTATTGCACTTCACAATTCGTTTGGCCAAAGCAGCAACAGGATATACCTTTAACTGGCCGTCAACATCAATCTCCGGAGGATCCAACGAGGTAATTTGCTGGTCACCAATATTTTTCTTTAAGAGACTAACATGGAAAACATGATGGATTTTCGAATGATCAGGTAATTTTAATTTGTATGCCACTAACCCCACTCGTTCAATCACTATGTAGGGACCAAAAAAATGAGCAGCCAATTTAAGATTTTTACGAAGTGCTAACGACGTCTACTGATACGGTTGGAGTTTAAGGTAAACACTATCCCCTACCTAAAATTCCTTATCTGTACGCTTCCTGTCTGCATATGCTTTCATTCTTGATTGAGCCTTCTGTAGTTGTTCCTGCAAAATTTTATTCATGACATCTTGTTGCTCTAATAACTCATGTACCGTCTTCACTATTGACTGACCACCCCAAGATAAAACTTGAGGTTTATAACCATACATTGCTTCAAATGGAGTTACTCCTAAGGCAGTGTGATAGTTGGTGTTATACCACCATTCTGCCTGTGGTAACCAATCAACCCATATAGTAGGTTTAATAAAACAAACACTCCTCAAGTACTGCTCAACACACTGATTTACTCTTTCAGTTTGGCAATCCGTTTCTGGATGATAGACAGTGCTGAAGTGAGTTTCTGTGCCAACCTGTTTCATAAATTCCTTCCAAAAAAAACTTGTAAATAACTTGTCTCTATCTGACACAAAAGACTTAGGATGGCCATGTAATTTATAAATCTGAGCTAAATAAAGCTTTGCCAAATCAGCTGCTGTGTAAGGATGTTTTAAAGGAATGAAATGACCATATTTAGTAAACCTGTCAACAATTACCCAAATGCAAGTGAATTTCTTGGAATGTGGCAAACCTTCAATAAAATCCATAGAAATCATATCACAAGCCTGGTGTGGAATTGGTAGTGGTTTTAGGAGACCAGCTTTGTGAGAATGATCAACTTTAGTCATCTGGAAGACCTCACACTGAGCAATAAAATTTGTGATCTGTTTTTTTAATCTTGGCCAATAAAAATATAGTTGAACTCTATAGACAGTAGCTTGAATTCCTGAATGTCCTCCCAAAGGAGATGCATGTAAAAGGGTCAAGATTTGTTGCCTCAATCCTCCAGTTTCACCCACATAAACTTTCTTGTTAAATCTCAAAACTCATTGAGTAAAAGTCCATTGACTGTTAGCATCTGTGTATATACTCAATTCTGTAATTTTTGCATTTGCAAAGCTATCTTCTGTATAGCTCTTTTCAAGATCTTGAACCCGCTGTGGAATAATAGTTGTTACAGTCATCTGCTGTAATTCAACTTCATTTTTTCTAGATAAAGCATCTGCAGCCAAATTACTTCTCCATTTTCTGTAAAGAATTTTATAGTCTAACCCCAAAAGTTTTATAAGTCATTTCTTTTGGATAGAAGTAGTGAGTCTTTGGTCCAAAAGATGTTTAAGTGCTTCATGATCTGTTTTGATGACAAATGGAATTCCTTCAAAGTAATGTCTCCATTTAGTTACTGCTATAAGAATAGCTAAGTATTCCCTTTCATAGACAGACAGATCAGAATGTCTAGGACTTAAGGCCTTACTTAAATAGGCTATAGGACGTCCCTCTTGAGATAAAACAACTCCAATTCCAGTAGAACTCGCATCTGTTTCCAAACAGAATGGTTTAGTAAAATTAGGCAAAGCAAGAACAGGAGCCTGAGACATGGCTGCTTTAAGTGTCTCAAAAGCTGTCCTAGATTCAGGTGTCCAAGTGAAATTATTCTTTTTAAGCATATCAGTCAATGGCCTACTAATCATACCATAATTGCGTATAAATTTCCTGTAAGACCCAAAAATCCCTTGAGAGACTTTAAATTTGTAGGCAACTTCCAAGTCGTCATAGCTTCTATCTTAGAAAAATCAGTAGCAACACCTTGAGCTGATATTACATAACCCAAATATTCCACATGTGTTTGCCCAAAAAAACACTTACTTCATTTAGAAAACAACTGGTGCTTCCTCAAAGTCTCTAACACAATTTTTAAATGTGTCTTGTGTTCTGCCATAGACTTACTGTATATAAGAATATCATTAAAAAAAATAAGACAAATTTCCTCAAATATGGTCCAAAAACTTCATTCATCAATGTTTGAAAAGTTGCTGGTGCATTTGTTAGACCAAATGGCATGATTTTGAACTCAAAGTGGCCATGATGAGTTCTAAAAGCTATCTTCTCAATATCATCAGGTCTTATTCGAATCTGCCAATACCCTGATCTAAGATTAATTTTAGAAAAATACTTAGATCCAACCAATTCATCCAAAAGATCTTCTACCACTGGTATAGGAAATTTGTTTTTAACTGTCATAGAATTCAATTGCCTATAATCAACACAAAGCCTTCATGAACCATCTTTCTTCTTAACCAACAAACAAGGAGAGGCAAAAGGACTCTTACTTGTTTGTATAATGGAAGAGGCTAACATCTCTTTAATCTGTCTCTCAACTTCTGTTTTTTGATGGTGAGGAAATCTGTATGGGCGTAGATTGACAGGTTGAGCTCCCTCCTTAAGTATAATTGCATGGTCTTGACCTCTTTGAGGTAGCATACCATCAGGTTCATCAAATATATTTGCATACTGTTGTAAAATTGATTGTAAATCTGCTGAAATTGAAAACTGATCTTCTTCTGTTATCATCAAATAGAATTCACCAACAAAAGCAACATCTTTAGCAACCATTTTATGTAACTTATTCTCAGAAAGTAATTTAATGGTTGGCATCTTTTTTTCTCCTTGTAAAAGAATTTGTTGTCCATCTTTTTGGAATGCCAATGTCAATTCATTAAAATCCATCAAAATGGGATTGTACTTTTTCATCCAATCAACCCCTAGCACCATATCACTCCCTCCCAGTTGCAAGACTCTGAAATCATGTTCAAAAAGATGTCCTTGCATTTTCCATTGGAGTTGTTTACTAGTGAGTGTGCTGTAAAGTTTCTCTCCATTTACTACTGTGATTGAAAGAGGTCTAGTAAAAATAACCTCTGCTCCTTCCTTAGCCCAACCAGCAGTTACAAAACTATTTGTACTACCACTGTCAATCAAAATATTTAAGGGTCTCCCTTTCACAGTCCCTTGAATTCTCAAAGTTGAAAAACTAGCCTGTCCATTTAAAACATTCATAGAAATTTCGAAAACTTTTGCTCCTGCAATTTGAGTAACAGATTCTGGTAATTCGGTCTCTTGAATATGCTTCTCTTCAATGTCTTCAACAAATTCACCTTCATTCATACAATTCAGCTGCTTTTGTTTACATTGATGTCCCGGAGCAAACTTGTGTCCATATTTAAAACAGAGATTATTAGCTCTTTGATAGTCTAAAATACTCTGCTTAGTGTTGGTAATTGGAGGACTAGGCTTAGAAAGAATTGTAGTAGACAAATTCTTCACTGTAGAAGTTTGACTTGAATTGTAGAAATTTCTAACAGGAAGTCGAAATTTTTTACTCTCAATTTCACCAGCAATTTCATGAAGTTTAGCTTGTTTAAATGTAGCAGCCAAAGATTTTGGTTCATGTGCTCGAACTCTGTGCTTCATTTCTTCCTTTAAGTCGATAATAAAGCTAGAAATGAAATACTCTTCCCCAAATGAGGATTCTGCTGTATAATAAAAGGCATTAATTCATCAAAACGTTACTGATACTCCTCCACAGTACCTCGTTGAGTTAATTTGTTAAACTCATCCACCACATCAATATACGTACTGCTGCCAAATCTGTGACACAAATCAGCTGCAAACTCATGCCAAGTAACCTTATGTTTGTGCATTAGATACCCATCAAACCACGTTTCAACCTTCCCAGTCAAATACATAGAAGCTATTTCAATCTGCTGAGAGTCAGGAATAGAAAATATTATGAAATATTTCTGACATTTTTGCAACCAACCCCTAGGATTTGAACCATCAAAGAACTGAAGTTCAATTATAGGTCTAGAAAATGAAACAGAACACCAACAGTAGCAGGAATAGCACTAGAATTCTCCCCAGAGGCATCTCCATTACTAACCAGTCTCAAAGATGGAACAGTTGGCAGAATAGGATCAGATTGTTTAGCACTAGAATTCTCCCCAGAGGCATCTCCATTACCTGGTTCTCTAGGTTTAAAAGAGTATCTTTCATGCTCATTAATTACAGTAACCTTACAAGGTGTCTTACCTTCCATTTTTGGTGAAGGAATGTCAGCTCCTTTCTTACTGGTTGCTGGAGTTAGGTGATCACCTTCCTCTGCACTTTTTGCAATTATCTGAATAATCTTCTGAAGATACCCAGTATTTTCTATGGACTGAGCTTCCAGGGTAGCTAGACGTTCCTCCCATTTCTCACGTTGAACAACCTACCATCTCGACACTTCCTCTTGCTGCTCTGCAGGTACAGTTTCAGTTGCTTCAATCGGATTTGTTTCAGCCATTTTTGTATTTTTCTTAGGCATCCCAATTTTTTTTTTTGAATTTTGGATCAATTAACGTAGCTCTGATTACCAATTGTCACAATTCAAGATAGAAAATGATAGAATTGGGGATTTCAGAAAAATGAAGAAAGTTTGAAGAAGAAGAATTGCATTGAAATCTCAGCATATTTTCTCAATTACAATTCCGTTGCATATATTTACTAATCAACAACCAATTATTTGTTTACAGCTGTCACTATATTTGTCTTGTAATCTAACTGTCTGCTTCTTGATAGATTCCTTCAACAGATTTCTTCTTGGGCTTCACGGTGGGCTGTCATCCTCCTTTATCTTCCACAGTTGTAGTTACTTGGGTATCTCCTGTGGCCCATTCCCAATTCACGTTCCAATCCAGTTTGTCATCTCCCTTGGTCTGCTCCAAAACTGCATTCTCATCAGGTAATTTAATCGATTCCTCTTTCTCCCAAATCCCTAGCTTCCGAGTTCCCAATTCTCTGAACCCTAATTCCATATCTCCCCCAAATATCTTCTCCATTTCACCTGTCACCATGACAGCACCTTGGTTTAGATCAAATGAAGTATCACTCGTTTGCTCTACAAGTTGCGCATCTGACTGATTTCTTGTATCTGTAGATTGTTCAGCTTTTGTTGTAGCTATAGTTTGAATGTCATTGGAACTCACATCTTGAACAAGCCTGCTTTGATCTTGCTGATTAAAACCAACAATAGGAGTAGTTACATAATGAATAATTGGTAAAGGTTTTGACCAAAATACTACGTTGGAATCTTTGTTGGAAGCCAGTGGTTTGCGATGGAAACACCTTTTCATTGAACACCACACTTCGAGACACAAATATTCTACCATTCGCATCCATACATTGATAGCCGTGGTGAATTGAAGAGTATCCCACAAAAACACAAGACTTGGAGCGAAAGTCCATTTTGTGCTTTTTGAATGGTCTGAGATGAGGAAAACACTCGCATCAAATTTTTTTAAGGAAATCATAGTCATGGGGTTTACCATAAAGCTTCTAATGAGGTGATAAATTGCCAAGAAGTTTGGAAGGCATCCTGTTAATGAGATAAACTGCACTAAGGACTACCTGAGACCAGTATATCAAAGGCATTGATGCTTGAGCCAATAATTCTAGAGCAGTTTCTATTATATGCCCATGTTTCCTTTCCACTACCCCATTTTGCGGAGATGAGGACAAGATCTCTTGAGTCTTACTCCAAGACGATGTATAATAGTTTCCAAAAATCTAACTCTCCTCCACCATCGGTTTGTAAAGCTAGAATTGTTGAATCAAATTGATTTTTAACTACAGCGGCAAACATTTCAAATGCAACAGAAAAATCACTTTTATTCCTTAAAAGATAGACCCAGTTATTCCTGGAGTACATATCCACAAAACTCACAAAGTAAAGAAAACCACTAGAAGTAATAGGGGGAGGACCCTATACATCAATTTCAACTAGCTCAAAGCGTCTGCTATACACTGTTTGTGATACGGAAAAAGGTAGAACTCGACTTTTTCCCATCTGACAGGCTGCACATATGCTATTTTTGTCTACATATACTTGTTTATTCAAGGTAGATCTTACCACCTCAGTTGCTGGATGCCCCAATCTCTTGTGCCATTTCCAATATTCTTAACTATCTTTAACAGTTGTATTGTGAACCACTGTTGACCTTTCATTAATTTGACACTCAAAGTTGTACAATCCACCATCAAGTCTTCCTTCCTTCAGCACAGCTCTTGTGCTTTCATCCTTAACATAGCAAGCATTGGCATGAAATTCAAAATAAACAGAATTATCTCTAGTAAATTTCGAGAGTAATAACAAATTCTTTGTTATTTGAGGAACGCATAAAGTCTGATCAAGCAAAAGATTCTAGAAGAAGTTTGAAAAACATTTCGACAAATATGACTAATTGAAATAGTTGAATCGTCTCCTAAATGAACCTTACCACTGTCTGTATATGCCTGCTTACCTGAAAGAGTAGAATAACTACTAGCCACATGATGGGTAGCTCCTGAATCGAGGAGCCATTTAGCATAGTTCAATGGATCATCAGCCGTTAATGCATTGACTTGAATGTTGTTAACTGGTTCCATGTCAGGAGAGCCTTCATCGCCTACATTTGCATTTACAAAAGGAGTATAATTATATTCAGACACGAGGACAACACGAACAGATATTTGCTTGAGCCTCAGAAGCCGTAGAACTCTTTTGAGTTGAGACTCCCTTAAAATTTTGATCGAACCTATGTAAGCATCTATCCACAATATGTCCGACCTTTCCACATAATTGACATTGCTACCTAGGTTGTCCCTTGTATGTATTTCCAGCATTGTTGTTGGGTTTAGAACCCTCATGTCATTTGTGTTTATGAACATCAGGAACCTGATTGGTGTTATAATGAGTAAAGTTTACTCCTACTGGAAAGCGAGATGAGTCATCAAGACGAGACTCAACATCAATGAGAACAGACACTACATTCTCCAATGCAAACGGTTCTCTGCTCGCTATAATAGCGGCAACAGTTGGTTCATATTCGACTGACAAACCATTAAGAATAATGGCTATGTGATCAATATCAGAAATGGGATTACCACACGTAGCTAGAAGGTCTCAAATTCCTTAATAGCCATCGTGTAATCTCTCTTGGATTATGTGCCTTTTTTCATTGACCTAAGGTGACAATGTAGAGTCATTATTTTAGTAGTGGAGAGCTTAGAGTATAACCATGTGATAGCATTTCAAACTGCTGCTATAGACTCAGCACCAACTAACTGTGGTAAGATGTTACGTCTTACTGTTGAAAGAAGACAAGGAGCTATCTTGCTTGACATAGCATAAGTATGTCGGATTAACAATCTGGTCATCGACGTTGTTGAGAACCATCTTGGCTGGAACCGACATGGATTGATCAAGATAATCTTCAAGACCTAGCCCTCGAATCGTGAGTTTCACTTATTGTTTTCAAAGAAGGTAGTCCGAGTCAGTTAAACACACGTTAATCCTTTTATTAGAGAAAGTGTATGAGCTAGTATCAGTGATCTGCTCATCCTCAACTACCTCAGAAATTGTCGTAGGTTGCACCATGACATAAATAGCAAGCTTCAAAACCCATAATTCAAGAAGAAATCAAGAAGAAGAAAAACAAGCAAAACCCAACGAAGCAATTTCAAGATCTCACTGCGAAAGATATCATATTAACAAGTAAAGGTATACTAGAAATGCATCAGATAGTATTTAAAGAATTGTGTCAATCATACAAGAGGGCTGGCTATTTAAGGAGCTAGAGATAGCTTGCTTAATTGCTATACAGTTGTTACAACCACTTAACAGTATGAATAACATGTGTTAAGAATGACCACATGTAACTAACTACTTAACACATTGAATGATTACACCCTATGGCATTCCTACTGCTCGAACCTAAGACTTCAATGAACAACAACAATTCATTTACCACCGAAATCGCTTCATTCGTGCCAAGATTTGTTTAGTTATCATCACGTATTTATATGAATCATATAATATTGAATAATAAATGTTACGCATATGTATACACACATTCATCTTGGTATCAATATTTTTGGTGAGGCAAATATAATAATGTTTGTGCACAAATTAAACTACTTCAATAATTAAAGATATGTTTGATATTATTCAAAAAGCTCACTAACATGGTAAGCACTTCTTAATGTCATCCGAAAAGCTCACTAATACAGTAAGCACTCAATTATACAATTTCATAAAATTAACCTTCCTTTAACTAATGATGCTAATTAACTACAATTGGAGTTAATAGCATTTTTTACAATGAAACTTCGGCCTTTATTGATGCTTAAAAGCATACGTCCATTAATGGTGAATATCAAGGAATCTTAGAGATGTTTAGCCATGGCTCGGGAAACTGTGATTAATATTATGATTTTTTTTATTCTGAAGTGTAAATAACTAATAAACGTAAGTTTACAGTAGGGCACTGCCTAGCTTGTCCTCATGAAGGATATGGAGGAATTCAAGAGGAGGATCTTCAAGAAGTGTAACTAATAAACGTAAGTTCAAACCGTGATGATATCATTAGGGGATTTTATATGAAGAGGCTACCGACTTGAGTAAATATTTGAGAGGGGTATATTACACCATTATTCATTAAACTTTAATATTTCTCTTATTTTACTCATTGTATTTTTAATTTTTCATTTTACTCGCTAAACTTTCGAATTGCTTCTGTTCTAGTCACTCTGAATTATTATATTATTTTTTGATATTATGTGACATTTTTATTATTATTAAAATATAAAATAAATAATAAAATATTATTTTTATTATTAAATTTTAAAAGATTTAAAATAATCATCATCCACCGTTGACCATCGTTAATCTTTGAAACCGACAATTGTTCGGTCCCAAATTTCATGGGAATTCAAGTTGATTGATAAAATGAAGACACAACTTTCAAGTCGTGCGGCAAAAACACTATCCCTTGCAGGTAGCCAGAGTTAAGCTTGCTAAGGCCTAGGGCTGTTGTTCAGGCGATCTCAACCTATATTATGCAAACTTCAGATATTCCAAAATATGTTTGTGAGGCAAAGAAGAGGATTACTAAAAATTTGGTTTGGGGTTCCACTAATGAAAAAATAAAAAGAGTATTCATCTTGTTAATTGGAATGCAGCTGTTGAAATATTTGGTTTGTGATGGTTGTACTGCGGATTTTTGGATGGAACCGGAAGGCCCTCTAGCTCCTAGATGTTATGACGCGTTCTCTCCCATTTTTTCGATGAAAGTAGCGTCGATGGTTATCTACGCCTTTGTCCATCCTGAGCGTAATTAATTAGAAGAGATAATGATTTCACAAGGAAACCATTATAAAGGGTGGCTTTTGGATAACTTACATTAACACAACAATTCAAAATGAAACTTTCTATTCGTTTGTAAGACAGCTGTTGATTAATTGGACGAGATCACTCGAGGGATGGATCAAGGCTAACGCAAATTAGGTTGAGGTACAAGGTTATAGTTGAAACTGATAATACCTGAATTGTACAACTTTTATCTCTTGCCACAACAATAGACATCAGTTGTGGAATTGATCAAGCAAAAATGGGAAGTGAGAGGGAAACAAATTACATGTCGTTAAAGTTTAACGGAGCAACTAACGTGATAGTTAATAAATTTAGTGTAATTATATATTTAGTCCTTATAATTTATACATTCTTTCAATTTGATTTTAATTTTAAATCAATTCAATAATTTTAATCTTCCAATCAAATTACGACACATATCGCTATATGATTAGAAGAAAAACCGATTACAAGAAAAGTGTGAGAAGCTAAAAAAACCTAGGCCTTGCAAGTGAGATGCACACACTTGCCACTAAGCTAAACTCTGAACTTCAGATGTAAATCATAACAATATTTCTATAACTTATAGGAAAAAGGAAAGAAAAATGACAGATACAAGTTGTTGCAGTGATAACATGGGCAGTTGTGGATTCAACTCTTGATGTCGACAATGACAAACCGGGTCAAAATGTATATGTTATATGTGTTGCTGATGGTGTTTGGCTCTGCAGACTAATGTGGACAAAGATAAAGTGAAGGCTGCTATTAAAGCTCAACAAGAACAACAAATTGATAATGCAAGACCTTGCAAATAAGATGCACACATTTGCCACTAAGCCAATTTAGTTTTTTTAATCGTGAATGAGAACCAAATCCTAATAAATATAAAAATTTAATCATGTCAAATTATTAAGAATAAAATATTAGACGTATAAATATAACTGAATTAATTGATAGATTGAAATCATTGAGTCTTTATTTGATTGTGATCTTCCAAGAAGATATGTATGCTCTAGCCGTAAAAAAACTTTGACGAGATGAGAGTAATACAAGTTAACATATTTCTTGAGGACTATTACCTCTTTATATAGAATGAATTTTAGGTTAATCTCTTAAGTATTTATAATTATGTCTTTCATCAAATTATAAATACAATTTATGGTATCAACACTTTAATTTCATGACACTTTAAAACCTATGACACATGTAACATAATTGGTCACTTAATTTTATGTCATACTTTATGATAAAATTGTATATTATACATATGTTTCCATAATTATGGATTTTAATACAACAATCTCCTACGATGTACCCACAATTATGGATTTTAATACAACAATATCCCACTAGGGCAACATATGTTTCCTGATAAATGTACAACCTTGTGATCTCAAAATTTACTATCATATACTCTCTTTGACCCATAAAAATTATCAATTATTGACTTTTAAAAAGTTAAAATTTTTAAACTTTGATCATGATTACTTAATTATTTCAAATAATTAAATTTTAGAAAATATATATTTAAAAACTACTTGATTGAAGATTTTTTTTTTCATATTTTTATCAATACTAAATTTTAAATAATAATAAGTCAAAGTTAAAAAATATTAATAAAAAAGTCAATAATGGACAGATTTAATATGAGAGAGGGAGTAATAGATATTTTATAACAATCTTGCCGATCAACAATATTCATATAGGATCAAAGTAGTATTCGTCGTATCAATCATGACTAGACATATTAATGGTCACGTATACAAACATAGTCAAATGACATAGATCAATCATGAAGTGTAGCATGAAAACTACATGCAATGTGAACCAAACATGCATATTTCCAGCTCCTCTTTAAACATTAGTGATATAAAATTTACTAAAATCAGAGTGTAGATAAACCAAAACAATTTTTTTTGGATAAATCAATTTATTACCAAAAGAAGAGGAGTTCCTGCTACAAAAATACAGGATCAACAACCTGATTACATCGACCACCTTACTTACAAAACAATGCAACGATTAAACTATACCCATTGATTACAAAGAGTAGTATTAACACTATCAAGTCTATTTATGTTCCTACCCCCTAATTGTATACGAAATATATCCTTAACAACTTTAATTATCTTAACAACATTTCTATAGTAGCCCTAGAACAATCTTCTGTTTCTCTCCTCCCAGAGGGTATAAATTTGAGCACACCAAGCTAGCTTCATAATTGTTGTGAGTAAAGACTTTCCTTTACAAGCTCCACTAGCCCATGCTATCTCAGCCTCACAACACAAAGAATTTATCCTCAAACCACTTAGATTCAACACAGTCTCCCATATAGCAGAAGCCAAAGTACATTCAAGGAGCAAGTGATCCATTGTCTCCAAAGCATCATTACAGTTAGCACATTTAACTCCGATTTCAAGCCCCATACACTGCAACCTATCCTTTGTTGGAAGTCTATCCAAAAATACCATCCAAGCAATCACACTATGCTTAGGGATGTGGAGAGGAAACCAAATCAGATTTTGCCAAAGAACTTTGACACCCTTCACCCGAATCTCTTCCCAAAGTTCTCCTACCTTCATTGCGCCAGCAGACAAAACTGAAAAAGCCTCAGTCATCCGTTTAAGGATACGCCTTAAGCATCAACTAGTATTAACTCCAACTTCCATGTGCCAAAAGTCCATATCCTTTAAAAAATTTATTTATGTAGAAAATAGCCTTAAAATAAATATTCTTAAACTGAAGTAATTTGAATTGTATTTATCACAAATGAGTATTAAAATTACAATCTCCCACTAAAACTGAATATCCTTAAATAATATTACACCCAAATATGTAGTGTGCTAATAAAATACTCCTTAGTAAACGTGTAATCATGAATTTGTATCAATATGTTCTATAAATACATAATCTTTTTAATTATACATATTTTTTTTGAAAAAGATATGTAATAGGGGGTTGTCTCTGGAAAGACAGACTAATATACGGAGTGACCGGATACATTAAAAGATATTTAACAAAATCGGTTTAGCGCTATCGGAAATGTTAAGTAATAATAATGTTGTAGGTGGAAATCATGAATAAATATTAAAAAATTTGGCAACCAACAAACTTAGCTTGTCGGTTTGTGTCGATACAAATAAAAAATGTATCGATCCATATCAATATAACAAGTAAAAATATGACATGTAATAGATGAGGATCAGTGAACACGATACATGAGGATACGACGAGACACAACATGTTTGATGAAACTAGAATTTTACTGACGGTGCAGAAATCTTCTAATATCCAGATTGTAACACCCTCAACCCATACCCGACCCGGATACGAGTCCAGGATGTCACATTGACTATCAAAAACAATATTCTTAAAAAATGATAAAACATTTGGACTTATATAACTAAAATATGATAATATACATAGGTTAATACAAGTTTATCAAAATACTCAGAGCATTCACAACTTGACCATTTGATTACATGCCAACATTCATTTACATAACAAAATGACCTACTGATTAAGTTGCTTATGATATGATAGTTCAGGAGTAATGTTGTCCAACTGCTTAACCTGTCTCGTCTACTTTCTCAGATCCTACGTGTGAAACACTCACACGCTAAGTCATCGACTTAGTGAGGAAAAATAATAATAATAACAACAAGGAATTGTAATGAAAATGCCATAATGAGATGAAATGAAATGAAGTCATATACTTAATCAATGCAGTTATATCACCATGTTCCTTACCTATAAGCGTATTACATTAACATTCATGAATTCGTATTAATAAGTTTATTGGCCCATGATACCATACTGAGAACCTAAGGTATGTGAGTACTGTAAGGTTGTGCACTATGCTATCACCACAACTCGTATAAATGCACCGAAGTGCCACGTAGAATTGCACCAAAGTGCCGCGTAGAATTGCACCGTAGTGCTATATAAGACGTCCCTAAGGACCACGTAGAAAATTCCTTAAGAATCATATATATATGTTAAGGATCAAGTACGTGTCCCAAAAGACATCACACATGTTCCAAAGAATATATATATGTCCCGAAGGATTGCGTAGACCCTCTACTCTTGGCATGCCAACTATACCTATAGTTCTAATCTACATAACATGGGCTTTTCTCAATCTACATAGTATATCACATAAACATATCATTTTCCTTACTTTCATCACATAGTTCATATAACTTTGCATACATATTCATTTAAAACATATTACACAATGCACATAGTATGAATTTCTATTACATTTCATAATATGAAATGAATCATGTATCAATGTATTGAATATAGACTTATCACAAGTCTAGAACTGAATACACTACGATAATCATGTTATGCATATGCACTCACCTATATTTCTTTGCCTTTCCCTCGATCGATCTTACTGGGCAATTGTTCTGGAACTTGTTTAAGCTCTGTATCTACATAGTAATACATTGATACTTATCAGTATACTAATTATATATTCTAAACTATCATTTCTTAGGTTAAAAGAAAAGCTATTTTCATCTTTTAATAAAGGTATGTATCGATGCACTCTACAGTGTATCGATGCACTCCTTAATGTGTGCATCGATGCACTACCCATGCATTGGTACACAAATTACATTCGATGTTTTCTTCTCAAGGGGGTGCATCAATGCACTCCTTATACATCGATGCACTAATTGCATTCGATGTTCATTTATTTGAGAGTGCATCGGTACACATTGAATGTGTATCGATGCACTTAACCTAGAAATATTATTTTGAGCACGAAAATCCCTTCATAATCCTCTCAACACTACATAATTCACCTCTTTTCATATCTCTAACTTGCATACACTTACTTAAACTAATTATTATCCATTCAATACATCTAAAACTTAAAAATCCAATCTTCCCTATAGAATTTAAGAATCTCACTCAAATTCCAACATGTTCTAATCCCTATTCTAACACTTCCTATTCCTTAATTAGCTTAATGACAAGTCAAATCTCACTTCCAATTCTTATTATGAACTCTATTCCAAGATTTCACTTTTCTACTTTCTTTTTTTAATTCTTCATGTACTCCTCATCTTATGGTTTTAAACCAAATTAAATTTCCTTTAAGCTTAACTATTGTCTAATGGTCATAAATCAACCATAAATTCATCAAGAATTTCACTAACAAGAAAACTCACATTTAACTTGGCTTCACGATGGAGAAGAATAATAAAGAATAAGAGAAATCTGGAAACTTTGGTTCTCCCAATAGCTTTCCACGTGGATATATAATTATCCTCAACTAATATTTAATTACTTCCTTGCTAAAAGACTCTTTCGCCCTTGTAATTCTTCCTTTTTTGCTAATTAATCCTACACAAAACATTTCAATCAAGTCCTTGAACTTTTCAATTTATCCAATTTGGTCACTGAATTTTTAAATCTCACAATTTAATCACTACCCCGATATAAAAGATGTTACACAGATAAAGTTCATGTTAGTGTGAACAGCAGCAGGTCCCTGATCAAGGTTCGAGTGGAAGAATATGAAGGTGAACGAAGGTTCATAGATGGGCAACTGATCTCCAACGGTGAGGAATGATGCGACATGGCTAGAGTGATTGGTATCTCAAGATCTACGGAATTAATTAATGACGAAGGAGATTTCGAGGAAAATGATATAAGGGGGAACATAGACCTCGAAGACATGCAAAATGATGCAGAGGGAGTTGCTTTTGTCTCTTCTAGGTCAGAGGGTAGTATAAACGTTACGTGTTAGGATATTACGCAGAGAGATGAACTCCACGAAGTACCCATCATGTTAGGTAGGGGTCTGGTCCCTAGGGAGGTAGAAGCTGAAATTGGGCCAGCATATGACATGTTGGAGCCCAGAGACTTTAGTGCGGATCAGTCCATATCCCATGCTTCGAGATTGCTCGATGTCCCCAATAGGAGTCGATAATTGGCTTCAGTTTGAATCGGTTGGAAGGGAGTCAACGTTTTTTCTTGCCACGTGTAATGTAAACCAAATTTCAATACCGAGTGAGCAGCTGACTCTCCCAGTCGGTGAAATGATGGGTGTAGCAAGCAGGAAAAAAAATCTCGTTTGAAAGCAAATAAAGCATCAAAAGGTTCGAAGAGAGGAACTTCTGAAAGGGAAAAAACAAAAACAAAAAAAACATCAGCTTTCAAACAGAAAAGTGGGAAATCGATGTAACACCGATTGGGGAGAGAGGGAAGCGAGTTCTCCTGTTGTGAGTTTGTCCCCTAGGTCAAAGGCTGTAGCTACCTTTGAAGTTGGAAGATGTTTGTGTGAGAAAGGAGGCATGGTGGCCAAGAGATGCCCAAAAGGTAAACGACAGTGAATGGAGATGAGAAGCTGTGAAAGAGTTAGCTAGAATTATTAGAGGACATGTGAAAATGAATTACAAAATGCATGGGTCAAAACCCTCTTCTAAGCCAGGCTTTATATAGCCCAAATTACAATCAAATATTAACTACTTATTACTAACAAACTTCCAACTAATTATAGTTACTTCTAACTATATTCTAACATTCACCCTCCTCTTCTTTCCTTCTGAACCTTCTTGAAAAAAAATTTATTTTCAGCTAGTGATTGCATCAGTGTACCAGTCGTTTGACATTATCTGAACAACAAATTCACTATTTTCTTCTTTCCCATCCACACAACATTTATTCACCCAACTTTTTCAACTTCCTTGATCTTCTTCAATAAGATTGAACATGTGTTGGTATTGAGTTCTTTACTTCTTCTTCTATAACTTTTTTTAACAGCTTTTGAAAGCTGGCATTGGCTTGATCAATTACTCGGCATATTCCTTTCCTTGAACATATGATCAGCAAACTGTACATGTGTTGTTTGAAAATTTACTGGAATCGTTCTTCCTTTCTTTTCCATTTTTTTCCGATCAGTATCGATGTGTTTACCTCTCCTTGAACAACTGACCATGTCCATTTGCTCTTTCTTTATTTATTTGGCAGTGGACTATTCAATATTAAAATTATGTTTACTGGAATACTCAGCAACATACCCACAACTATTTGAGAAACTCAATGCTCAACATAAGTCTAAGAGCTTTGTTTCAACAGTCACCATTCTTATATACTTACTCTACAACAATCACTTTAATCTCGCTTAGTCGATAGACTATTCAATTCAACTCAATCCTTTGAAGCTTTTCCAATTACTTTAGGATGCAAAATAGAACATTCAACACCAATTCTTCATCTCAACAATAAAGACTAGCAACAATTTTAACAACATACTAATCTTCAGCGAAGTAGTCCATTCATCCAACAAATCACGTGAAAGATACTAGTAAAGAAAAATGATTAAGATAACAACTGAAAGATTCCAGACCTTTAAACAAATCAGTGAGCAAGCATACCGGTGAAGAGTGACAAATTAGATTAAAGTGACGGACGTAAAATAGCAACACTAGCGCATCAGAATCAGATTAATAGATCAGAGACTGAGATCAAATATAGCAACAAATCTTCAACGACAGGCATCAGATCTAATGAACAAAAACCAAGGAGAGATGAAGAGGCGTAGATGAAATTCATGACAGAAGGCAACGGTGTTTGAATCATTGGCATCAGTTTAATCAGACGTGTAACTGAATCGGCAATGAAGCGGAAGAGATGGCCACAAGATCATCGACGAATGATACCATGTGAGAAAGGAGGCATGGTGGCCAAGAGATGCCCAAAAGGTAAACGACAGTGAATGGAGATGAGAAGCTGTGAAAGAGTTAGCTAGAATTATTAGAGGACATGTGAAAATGAATTACAAAATGCTTGGGTCAAAACCCTCTTCTAAGCCAGGCTTTATATAGCCCAAATTACAATCAAATATTAACTACTTATTACTAACAAACTTCCAACTAATTATAGTTACTTCTAACTATATTCTAATAGTTTGGGGTTAGAGTTTGAAGCCCCGTATAATGCGGTTATTGAGAGGCTATAGGATCTGGAGGGTGATCGTGATTACTGACTTTTCGACCATGAGAGTCCTCTGGTACGTGTGTAAATAACTAGTTTTTGTTATGGAGTTTTCTGTAGTGTCATGGAATGTGCATCGTGGTGGGTAAAGGAGAAAAGGTTAGAGCCATTAGCAAATTGATATTTTCTAGTAAATCAAAAATGGTAAAACTACAAGAACCCAAAATGGAAGCAGAGAGGCCATTGTTGATGAAGAGGCTTTGTGGAAGTAGATTTGATTGCTATGAATGTTCCCTTTAGAAGGGGTGGGGGGGCTTATAACATTATGGGATTCTCAGTTCTTTAAAGTAGAGAGACAACATCTGCATAAGTATTTTTTGGTGCTGGTGAAGAGTCTAGTTAACCCAAAGGCGAATGTGGCTTTTCTCAATGTGTATGCCCCAATAATTCAGGCTGCTGGGAAAGATATACTCAAGGAAATAGAGGAATTTATTGCTGCTTTGGGCATTCCCATAATTTTGGGAGGAGATGTTAACGTAGTGTTGAGGGCCAATGAGAGGGTTGGTGTTACCACCAATGTCTTGACTTTGAAGGAATTTTTTTACTGTGTTTAGAATGGTAATTTGTTAGACGTGCCGCTTGAGGGTAGTTCGTTTACTTGGTTCAGAGGAGGAGAATCCTCGTCCACCAATAGGCTGGACAGATTCCTGGTCTCGCCAGAAATCCTTGTTCTGTTTTTGAACCTATCACAGTTTCGCTGTTGAGGAGTCTCTGTAGCCACAATCCAATATTGTTAGAAGCCGAAGAAGCAGTCAGGAAAGACGAGACTCTTTAAGTGGTTTTCCCATTGGGCTGATGATTGTGGATTTACGCAAATGATTAAGAATGTTTGCGGCAACAGTAAAAATAAAGTGGTGTGCTCTTTGTTGAAGGACATGAAGGAATTAGAAGAGTTAACTATGCTCCCTGGTTACAATAGTGAGATTCAAGTGGAATTAAAAAATCTCAAGGTCGAGCTCTAGTCAAGATACAGAAGATAGGAAAGGGAGTGTTTGCAGAAATCTAGGCTAAAATGGTTCAAGGCGGGAGATCAAAATACAAATTTTTTTAATCTCACCGCAATTAGGAGAGGTTGCGCAAATTTGATAAGTAGAGTTCGACTTGGAGATAAAGTATATCAGAAGCCGAGAAAGATTTCCAAAGTGTGTGAGAGCCATTTTAGAAGAAGGTTCAATACAATAAAACTATACCAGTCAAAAGATTCGATGTGGGTTTAAGCAAACTTCAGTCTTCATCAAAGAAATCTTTAGAAGATCCTTTCTTAAAGAATGAAATTTGGAGTGCTATTGGTTCTCTCGATGGATCCAAAGCATCAGGGCCTTATGGATTCAATATATACTTCTTTAAGAGATTTTGGGGTGAGATTAAAGGGGAAGTGATGGCATTCTTTGAGGCTTTTTTCAAAGGGAGAATAAAAGATCATTCCTTCAATCAATCGTATATTTCAATTATTCTAAAAAATGATACGCCAAAGAGCATTGATGATTACAGACCTATCTCCCTTGTAGGAAGCATCTACAAGGTCCTGGCTAAAGTGTTGTCGAGGAGATTAGCACGGTGGATCAATAAAGTGATAAGCGTCAACCAATTTGCCTGTCACCAAAAAATAGATTGTGGACTGTGTGTTAACTAATGAAGATGTCGACGATTGTTTTAGAAGGAAAAGAAAAGCAACTCTTCTGAAAGTGGACTTTAGTGTTAGTGTGAAGAATGAATGAAGTTGCTATGCATGGGACATGAGCACACGTACAACTGCAGTTCATGATGGTTGTGTCTACAGCTGATACATTTTAGCTAATCAGTTGGAGCAGTTAATTTGTTGAAGTTAGTTACATCATCAGTTACTGCTATAGTGTTCACTATAAATACACTCCTTGAGACTTGTAATTGATATACTTGGAAATAATGAATTTCAGAAGATTTCTTTCTCTTGTTTGTTTTCTCTGTTCTTGCTTACATAGGTTAGACATCTAGTGATAATCTTTACATGGTATCAGTTGCCAAAACGATCCTGCAATTTCTGGCTTCTTCTTTTCTTGGAGGTTCTTGAAGGTTCTTGCATTTCTTTAAAGATGGTGGACTTGCAACAAGCTGGAGTTCAGTCTCCGGTGAATACCACAGTTACTTCAACGTCATATGGTTCTTCAGTTCTGTCCAGTGTTCAACATATACCCAAACAGGATGTCATAAAGCTTACCGAGTCAACATACCTTCTTTGGAAGCATCAGGTGACCCTTATAATTGATGGTTATGGATTGTTGGCTTACATCTCTGGTGATGGTCCTGCTCCATCTCAGTTTGTTACAAATGAGTATGGGCAGCTTGAGGAAAATCCAGTGTATCCTGTGCATAGGCAACAAGACAAGTTGCTTGCTTCGTGGTTGTTGACAACGGTTAGCATGGAGGTTTTGCCACATCTTACGGGGCTCACATCCTCTCGCACAATCTGGAATGCAGTTTCTAGATTGTTTGGAGTTCGTTCCAGTGCCAAGATTTCTTCTCTCAGACACAGTTTGCACTATCAGAGGAAAGCTGGCTTGACTGTGAGTGATTATTTAGTCAAGATCAAGACAATCTGTGATTTGTTGAATGCTGTAGGTTGTGTTGTACCTGAACAAGAACAAGTAAGTGTGATTCTTGCTGGATTGTCAATGGAATTCGAGTCCATTATTGCTATAGCATCTCATGATGTAGTGTCACTGGATAGCCTCACTGAAATGTTCCTGGATTGTGAGGCAAGGCAGAAAGATTTTTTAAGTGATGGTATTGCTGCAAATATTGTTGTGCAGCCGAAAGAAGAGAAAGGGACAAAGTCTCAGGCTGCCACTGAAACAGATGCAACAGAAAAGTAGTTTTATTCGGGAGGTTAACAGGGAGGCTATCACGGTCGAGGCAGAGGAAGGTTTAACAGTTCAAATAGACCACAATGTCAGTTGTGTAGAAAGTTTGGGAACATTGTTCAGCGGTGTTATCGTCGATTGATCAAGATTTCACTGGACTTGGCAGTGAAGATCAGTCTGCTGAGCTGTGGAAGAAACCACCTGAACAGACAATACCTGTGAATGGACATGCGTATAGTCACACACTGCAATCTCCTGTCTTCTACCACTATCCATCTAGTTTCATGCATGGTATGCCTTATGTTTTGACTCGTCAAGGACTGCCTTACTCCTCGAGTCAAGTAATGAATACCTTCCTTGGGGACTGTGGAACTCATCCTGCAAAAACAGAAGGACAAGAGTCATTTGTTCATACTGCACCTACAGCCTTTGTATCCCCTGTGCCTAGTATGACAGCAACTCACAGTGCTTCAAACCACTCCCATGCTTTGTGGTATCCAGACACTGGAGCCACTCTTCACGTATCAAATGATCTTGTACCGTTCAATTCAGGTATGACATACAAAGGTAACAATACTCTTTTAATGGGAAATGGTGAAGGAATTAAAATTGATCATATTGGTCAAGGCTTTCTATCTTCTAGTCTGAGACCTCTAGTGTTACAGAATATGCTACATGTCCCACACATTAAGAAAAAGTTACTGTCAGTATCTCAATTCACTAGTGATAACAATGTATGTATTGAGTTTCACCCCTTTGAGTGCTTGGTGAAGGATGCACAGACTCGAAACATTCTGTTGAGAGGGAAGCTCACACGTGAAGGTTTATACCAGCTGCTACCATATGAAGAAAAGAAATCGTGTTGCATGGTGAATAATGTGACCAAGGCCTCAAACAGTCTGGAACTTTGGCATAGGCGCTTAGGAAACTCCTGTGAGAAGACTGTCAAAGATGTTATGAAAATGTGTAATGTTTCTTTTAGTGAAAACAAATTGAGCAATGTTTGTTCTGCGTGTTTACAAGGCAAGGCTCACAAGCTACCTTTTTGTAATTCGTTGACTGAATACAAAGAAATTTTTCAGCTGGTTATGTCAGATGTGTGGGGACCTGCTTTTGTAGTTTCGACTGAAGTTTACGTATATTATGTATCGTTTATTGATGTGTTCAGCAGACATACCTGGGTGTATCTAATTAGAAAGAGATCTGAAGTCAGCCAATGCTTTCTCAATTTTGTTAAAATAGCCGAGGTTCAGTTTGGGAAGAAAATCAAAGCATTGCAAAGTGATGGTGGAGGTGAATATCAGGCTCTGAAGAGTTGGTTTTTTACCAATGGAGTACAGCATCGAATCTCTTGTCCCAGCACGTCAGAGCAGAATGGGAAGGCTGAACGTAAACATCGCCATATTGTTGAGATGGGACTATCCATGTTAGCTCAAGCATCACTGCCAATAAAGTTCTGGAGTTATGCCTTTACTATGGCAGTGTATATCATAAACAAGCTTCCATCTGAGGTTATTTCAGGCAAGACCCCGTTTAAGGTTCTCTATCAGAAAGCTCCTGACTACTCAGGAATGAGTGTTTGGATGTGCTTGCTTTCCCTTCTTGAGACCGTTTAATCAACATAAATTGGATTTTCAGTCAAGGCAGTGTGTGTTTCTTGGGCCCAGCACCTCACATCATGGGTACAAATGTCTATACAGTAATGGCAGAGTGTTTGTATCTCGACATGTGAGGTTTGACGAGCAAGTTTTTCCTTTTGATAATAATAAATTTGTGTGCAAGTGCCATAGACAAGAAATTGTCACTACTGGACAATTACCTATATTCTATAATAAGTGTAGAGCCACACTGCTTGGAAATTATCATAATACGCATGGGGTTGGAGCCACCTCATTTTCTGCACATGGTGCCAACATTGGGACCACACCGCTTGGAGCTATACGAGACAATGCTCATGACCATGGGACCATGCCGCTTGGATCCACGCGAGAGATTACGCATGAACATGGGCCATGCCGTTTGAATTAATATCTGTTCACAATAATGCACATAGTGGTGTGCAAATTCCAAGTAATGGGGTCGGCCATTATAGTGGAGCTAGTGCGCATAGTCCAAGCACTCACAATGGAGATGAAATTGTTGAAGGCACACGTGGATACAATAATAATATGCAAGATTTGAATATTAAAAGTGCTCCAACTATTGAAGACTTTAATGCGCATGGTCCACTTTGGGAGCATGGTGCGACGTTAAACAATAATGCACAAGATTTGAGTATTGAAAGTGCTCCACCAATTGAAGACTTTAATGCGCATGATCCACATTGGGAGCAAGGTGTGGCAAACACATGGGTCCAAGGAGAAAATAATGCAAATTTAAATATTGAAAGTGGTGATGGCTCACGTGGGGACAAAGGTGCGGTAAACATAAATAATGAGGATATTTTTAATAGCTATTCGCATGGAATCCAAGAAGAAAATCGTGATGATGAAAATTATGGGAGTAGTTGTAGTGTCAGTGTACATGGGGTCCAAGAAAATCAAGATGGTAGCAATTGTGATGACAGCTCACGTGGAACTTAAGGAGAAAATGGTGCAGTAGAGCCGAGTGTTGAAGTTCAACGCAATGTAGAGAGTGGTATACCACAAGCAGTCTCCAATGTATATCCCATGATAACAAGGAGTAAGCATGGAATCTGGAAGCCGAAAGTTTACAACGTTGCAAGTTCAGATCGAGAAC
This sequence comes from Hibiscus syriacus, assembly GCF_006381635.1. Classification (NCBI taxonomy): domain Eukaryota; kingdom Viridiplantae; phylum Streptophyta; class Magnoliopsida; order Malvales; family Malvaceae; genus Hibiscus; species Hibiscus syriacus. The sequence goes on from NW_024062652.1 coordinate 1,226,544, forward strand.
CAACAAGTATAACAGAGGCCCTGATGAGTCCTCATTGGAAAGAAGCTGCACAAGCAGAGTTTGATGCCCTGGTAAGGAATGGCACATGGACTCTAGTTCCTCTTCCTAGAGATAGGAAGGCAGTAAACTGTAAATGGATTTTTCGAGTAAAGAGAAATGTTGATGGCTCGATATCAAGGTATAAAGCGCGTTTGGTGGCCAAAGGTTTTCTTCAAAAACCAGGAATTGACTTTGATGAAGTCTTCAGTCTGGTGGTTAAGCCTACAACGATCAGGGTGATCATTTCCTTGGCGTTGTCACAAGGATAGAAGTTGAGACAAGTTGATGTCAATAATGCCTTTTTGAACGGGTTGCTCACTGAAGAGGTGTACATGACTCAACCACCAGGGTATGAGCAAGGAAATGGTGAGCTGGTATGCAAGCTACACAAGGCGATTTATGGGCTGAAACAAGCACCGAGGGCCTGGTTTGATCGGCTGAAGGCATACTTGGAGTCTGAAGGTTTTTGCCTAGCTAAGTCGGATGCCTCTCTTTATGTTCGAAAGACCTCAGATAGCTTGGTGTACTTACTGGTGTACGTCGATGATATCATCTTGACAGGGGATAAAGAGGTGGTTGTTCAAAGTGTTATAGACAGACTGAATGCTCAGTTTTCGTTGAAGGATCTTGGACCATTGAGTTTTTTCCTAGGAGTTGAAGTCAGTTATGAAGGTTGTGATGTTGTTTTGAGTCAGCAAAAGTACATTCACGACCTTTTACAGAAGCATGGTTTTGCTGGAGTAAAGAGCCTTCCCACTCCCATGGTCTCAAATATCAAGCTATCTGCTAAGGAGGGAAAACCACTTGAAGATGTTGCACAGTACAGAAGCATAGTTGGTGCTCTGCAATACATTGTAATCACTCGGCCTGATGTGGCGTTTGTTGTGAATAGAGTATGTCAATTCATGCAAGCCCCACTGGATGTTCATTTTCAGGCAATCAAACGAATACTTCGTTATCTACAAGGCACAGTTGATTTTGGACTACGGTTTACACCCTCCTCGAGAATGGCTTTGACTGGCTTTGCAGATGCGAATTGGGGTTCAGATGTTGATGATAGGCGATCTACTTCAGGATTCTGTATATATTTTTTGTGGGAACTTGGTCTAGTGGAGCTCTAGAAAGAAACAGGTTGTTGCACGTTCAACTGCTGAGGTTGAATACCGAAGTGTGGCCTGTGCAGCTACTGAGATGGTGTGGCTTCGATCGTTGTTGGGGGAATTACATGTAGTTTCACATGGCAAGGCCACATTGTGGTGTGATAATACAAGTGCAGTGGCAGTATGTGCTAATCCTGTTCTTCATTCCAAGTTCAAACATGTTGAGTTAGATCTGTTTTTTGTTCGAGAAATGGTGGCTATGGGATAGCTACAAGTGCATGAAGTGCCTGCAGTCGAGCAAGTTGCTGATGTGCTGACCAAGCCTTTATCAGCACCTTTGTTTTTCAAACACAGACAACGGTTGCTGGTGATGCAGCTCAAGAGCAGATCAATTTGAGTTTGATGGAGGCTTGAAGTTGAAGGTTGCAAGGGGAATGTTAGTGTAAATGAGCATTTGTTCAATTTGAGTTTTTGAAGGAGTTTTGAAGTTGAAGGCTGCAAGGGGAATGTTAGTGTGAAGAATGAATGAAGTTGCTATGCATGGGACATGAGCACACGTACAACTGCAGTTCATGATGGTTGTGTCTATAGCTGATACATTTCAGCTAATAGTTGGAGCAGTTAATTTGTTGAAGTTAGTTACATCATCAGTTACTGCTATAGTGTTCACTATAAATACACTCCTTGAGACTTGTAATTGATATACTTGGAAATAATGAATTTCAGAAGATTTCTTTCTCTTGTTTGTTTTCTCTGTTCTTGCTTACATAGGTTAGACATCTAGTGATAATCTTTACATTTAGAAAGGCGTATGACTCTATTGAATGAAGTTTCCTTGATCTAGTTTTGAGGAAAATGAATTTCGGTTTAAGATGGAGGAAGTGGATTAAGTTGTGTATTTCATCCACTTCAATCTCAATATTAGTGAATTGTGTTCCGTCGAAATCTTTCAAGATTAGGAGAGGGCTACGACAGGTATGTCTGTTGTCCCCACTTCTGTTCAACCTGATCGCTGAAGCATTAAGCTGCTTAATTCGGAAAGTGTCAAAAGTTAATTTATTTGAAGGAATTAGGGTGGATAATTCGGAGGCTCCTATGACCCATATACAGTTTGCGGATATCATTTTGGTGTATACTCTCCTAAGTCGTTTTGTCAAAATACAGTCATAGAAGATTCCAAAAGAGTAGGAATTTGGAAGATGGTGTGGGAGATCAATGTCCCTCACAAGGTAGCTGCTTTTTTTAGGTTGTGTTGAATAGAATCTCGATTTGTGTTGAGTTAGCCAAAAGAGGAGTTGTGAGTTCGGACAAATGTTTATGCGTTCTTTGTCGTAAGGAAGTGGAATCAGTAAATCATATTTTTTGTCAATGCAATGTGATTTGGTTGGTTTGGAAGAAATGGTTTTCAAAGTGGAACCTCTAAGTTCTTAGTCCAGGTGATTTTAGATCCCTAATGGAATTATGGTTTGTCAGCTCGATTTTCAAATCGAGCCAGTTCATGTGGAACATTGCGTTCTTTGGTATTAATTGGTCGATATGGTTGAGTAGAAATGAGTCGCTGTTTAAGAATAAAAATTACGAGTGCATACAAAATCTTTGAATTTGCGTTAAGCAGGCAGCGTTCTGGAGTCGGTGCTCTAGGCCCGATTTTTGTTTTTCTACACTTGATTTCTGTAGGAGTACGAATGAGTTAATTAAACTGAAGTAATTATTGGGAGTGGGTTTTGGGGTCTGCTGGTGTCTTTGTTTTTTAGTCGCAGCCCTTGGTTTTGATCTTTGTTTTTGGTTTTTACGATATAATGTTGTTATTATTTATAGCTAAGAAGTGTATTAGGCTAGTTTCAAGTAGCTTGTTAGGAGCGAATATGTTTTGCTGCGGTAGTATCTTGCTTGGTATACGGTCGACCGAATCCATGGTTTTCGTAAGTGCAGGAACAGTTTTTTCATTGTTGAGGTAAAGCATAGTGGTGTTCCATAGCGTGAAGCTTAAAGGGTAAAACAAGGTCAATGCCCTTGAAAGCTGTTGGATTCAGATGGCTTGGTGGTATATGGCTTTCATACTGGTAGTATGGCTTAATGTTTTGTTGTTCGAGTGGCCATGCAAGGGATCCTGGTTCTAGTCATTTTGTAGAAAAGGAGTTTATGGCGCTATCATTGTGGTTTGCCCCTAGTGGTGTCTGAAAGTTTGTTGTCTTGAGCAAGAGGTTGTCTTGTCTAATCGTGTGGCATCAGAGTCAAAAATTTATCTTGATCAATTAATCATAACTCGAAGTACCTCAAATCCAAAATTACCTTAATATGAATAAATAGAACTTATAATGACCCAAACCTAAAACAGTTAAGAATTTAAAATTGACCCAAACCTCATCTGATTGGATGAAAAATTGATGAGACCTGAAGTGATTCAAAATAGGATAAATTATATGTTTAGTATCTAAACTATTAGTATTGAACTGTTTTAATACCTAAATTTTTAATTTTTTCAAAATTATACCTAAATTTTAGTTTTTATTTTATTTTACTACCTATATTAAAAAAATTTAACGTTAAATTTTGAAAAAAATAAATGTGTAGGTATTAAAACGAATTAAAATTGATATCTTAAGTACTAAATGTGTTAAATTTTTAACGATGTAGTATTAAAATGAAATGAAAAATAAACTTTAAGTATATTTAAAAAAAATAAAAATTTAATTATTAAAACAGACTAAAATTAACAAATTAACAAATTAAATAAATACGTAATTTATCTTTAATTTTTTTTAAAGTCTTAAAAATATTTGTACCCAAAAGAATTAGGGTATGTTTAATAAAAAGCCCAATAGCAAGAGAGGGCCACAAGAAAACTTATGCCTACCACCAGAAACGCAGATCTAAAATAAGAAGATCCATTAAAGTTGAGCAATAGGAAGATTTGAGCCATTGGCCATAGTCCCCCATTCCCAACTACCCTAGTGATTTGAAGCACCTGATTGGTCCGAACAACTCACCCACCCAGTCAAAACTCGCCAACTCGCCCTTCTTTATGCATCCGCCAACTCCCACCCTCTCTTGAATGTGTTATTTTGACTCGAGATTCAAATTTTCGTTTTTGGGTTAATTAGTTTCAGTGAAGGAAACAATTCTAAATCATGTTTATCTTTGATTGGTTCTATGGGATTCTTGCATCCCTTGGTTTATGGCAGAAAGAGGCCAAGATCTTGTTTTTAGGGCTTGATAATGCCGGCAAAACGACGCTGCTTCACATGCTCAAAGACGAGGTATTCTCATAATTCACCTTTTATTCATTAATTTGTTTTGTTGATCTCAGTTCTCATTTTGGGGGATTTGATTTCTGTATAATATTGTTGTTTTTTCTGATTGAGTTCTAATTTTTCTGATCTAACATGATTTGAATGCTATGGAAAGTTTAATTCAAAGTACGGCTATATAACATGTTCTGTTCTGAACCCACTGAGGGGATGGAATGTTGTTCTCTGAGAGGCCTAGGGTTCGAGCAGCCCTGCATAGTGTGAGTGTTATCAATGGTTAATAGAGATTTTGAATCGATACTACCTTGTCATCAGTCGAGAATATTAAAAAATATGATATTTTCTTGAAATATTGATGGGATTATAACCATGTAGCTGGAAATTTTGATTTATAAAAGGAAGAATATGTATGGTTGTTTGCTTTTTTCCCCTCTTTTTTCTATAATAAGTTGATTTATAGTTTGTTTTTTAATGGGATTTGGCAGAGATTAGTTCAGCATCAGCCTACACAGCATCCTACATCAGAGGAATTGAGTATTGGGAAAATCAAGTTTAAGGCTTTTGATTTGGGAGGCCATCAGATTGCTCGAAGAGTTTGGAAAGATTACTATGCCAAGGTAGATACTTTTACCTACAAGTTCATGTGATTTTTTTTTTGTTTCCAGACAACAAACTATGCACTTTTTTTTGCAAATTTTAGTCATCATTTCATATATATATATATATATATAGAGAGAGAGAGAGAGGGAAAAATAGACGGATGAGATTATCAATGGGAAATGAGAAGATATTCACTGAAAAATCCAGATATTCTCAGTTGTCTATTTTCACTCATCCAACTTCTTAAATCAATGTAAAACTTTTTTTAGTTTTACGTAGTGTAACTAGATCCTAATCCATGCAGTGTTTTCAAGGCATGTTCTTAGATGTGCCTGTTCCACGCACCTTAGCACTAGACAACGGAAGCGCCTCACACCCTTTTGGGCAAGTCCCATTTAACCAGGCACAGGCTTGGTGGTGCGTTTCGGGATGCTTTTGTAATTAGATATACCTTTACTGGTGCGAAAGAGAGAAGATTCGAGTCTATACTTCTCAACCAGAATGCCTGTTTTCTTTTTCTTGAGAGCATAGTTGAACTGATATAAAAGTTGATTGGTAGGTGGATGCTGTTGTTTACCTGGTGGATGCTTATGACAAGGAGAGGTTTGCTGAGTCTAAAAAGGAGTTGGATGCTCTCCTCTCCGATGAATCCTTGGCTAATGTTCCATTCCTGATATTGGGCAACAAGATCGATATACCATACGCTGCCTCAGAAGACGAGTTGCGTTATCACCTTGGCCTGACGAATTTCACCACCGGAAAGGGCCAGGTGAACTTGGGAGACTCAAACGTTCGCCCCCTCGAGGTATTCATGTGTAGTATCGTTCGAAAAATGGGTTATGGAGATGGTTTCAAGTGGGTTTCTCAATACATTAAGTAGGTAGGTATAGAGAATTCAGATATGCTATGTTTTCTTTCTCAATGTTATATCTGTACCGACTTCAGTAGGGTTATCCCTTTTCACTTTTGCTTCCATTTTTGTTTGAATCGATAAACATACTTTCCATCTATTTGCCCCTTCGTTGTCCATTGTTGCTTATCAATATGCATCCTTGTGATTCAACCAAGACTCAATTTAGCAGATAGGAATGACTAAAATCCTTTTTGATTTCTGCTATCTCCAATTTATAGGCAGGATTGTATATTAAATATATTACAATGATGTGCATCATCCTAAGAAGCAATGTAACATGCTACAATAAAATCTGGAAACAGTTACTATCGGGTCATTGCATATTTATCATGATTGCGGCAATAGTGAATGTTATTACAGGGATTATAGGTATCCATGATTGCGGCAATAGTGAATGTAATTACGGTGATTATAGGTATCGTGATTGTGAAATAATTGTTTTGGATGGTATCTTTATTTTAAAAAAGCGCAAAGTGCACTGCAAAGCTCACACCTTCTATATATTAATTTTATAATATATACACATCCATTATTCATCAGTTCACTCTTCAAGCATTTAATCTATTTCACTATTGTTATTTAAATATTATTTAATTTAATATTTTTATTATTTTAAAATTTATTATATTCACAACCTATATTTCACTTAGTCTTACATAAATACATTTCACTTGGTTTTACGGTGAATATAAACTCAATTTCACTTAGTTTTACAGTGAGTAGAAATTCTGTAAGAGACCTTAATAAAGAAAAAAATACATAAATGATTTATTGGAAAATAAAGTGATGATTTTGAGAGTGCATGTCTATGATTGATTCTATGAAGACTTGGTATTTAAGCCTACCTAGTGTGTCATCTCTCTTTCATAGAAACTTATATGGTGCACGGTTCATTATTATGCTCACTATTCCAATTTTATAAAATACTATGACAAGTTAAAAACTCTTAAAATTTAGTGCATAAATTAAAAAAGTAGAGATTAATTTGATTGAGTAGAATACAAAATTTTGTCACAGTAAATAAATATATGATGGTCTCTTTAGGGTTAACATGTTGAATATTATGAATGAAAAAGTGATTGACACTAGTGCTACTAAAAAGATGGTTTATAGTCATTGAGTATATTCTTAAATAAAGGAATTGAAAGAAATTAGTATATTAATAAATAGAGGAACTGAAACAAATTATCTATCCTAAGGAGTTGTTGAAATCTCTTTGTGAAATACTTGAGATAATTTTCTCGTTGTTAGGAAAAGTTAACAACTCTCAATAAATATTGTTATAATATTCATAGTTTCCTGAACACCTTTTATGAAGAGTTAGAAAAATCAAAATTCTTTTTGAATGAGAAAAAGTCGTGGAAGACTAAAATGAGATATAAAGAATTTCGTAATTGTTTGAGAATACAATCATGTATAAACAAATTTTGTGTTTGTTAAAGTATAATTTTATGGTTAAAACTAATAACAAACTTTACTCAAGTATGAATGAGTAAATGTGCAAGGGAACTTGTTTATACATTATCCAAGACACTTATGAATTTATTTATATCTTAAAATGTTATAAATGTGAAGTGTCTTGAAATGATGATCCAAGTGCGAGAAGAACCTAGTTGATCCTCTTACTAAATGTTAAAGTCGAAAACTTATTCTTGATTCGTCGAAGGAATGAGTTTAAAGCCCATTGGTTGAGGAATTCATGGTGGAGAACCAACTTAGTTATCTAAGTTCAATGTGATCAAACGAAACTATGGAAAAACTCATAACGTACATTTCTACTTACATATCTCTATGACGAATAATGTACATGCACAATAAGAGCTTAATTACTCTTAATAAATTCATAGCCTAGGCTTTGAGTGGTCTTAGTGAGAAAGACTTGATGAATTTACCTATTTTTGATTGAATATATATTCTTAATATGCTTCTAACCCAGTGTTGAGTGAGTAATCTTAATCATAAAGTATTAAATGAACTTACCGCTAGAGAGAATGAGTTTTATTAAAACGCTAAATGAATTCAAACCTAGTGTTGTGCAAACGTCACAGTGATCTTATAACCAAATAACGCAAAAAATGGGTTAAGTGCTTAAGTAGTGGATTTACCTATTCTTAAAGGAAATATAGTCCATCCTTGAAATGTTCCACACAGTTTTTTTTTAGTAGGTGTTTATTAGTAAATAGAAAGATACACTTATTATAAGAGATCCATTAAAAAAATCTACCTAAATCTAAATGGAGAAAAAAAGAGTGAAACAATAACAATGGCTCATAAAGACACCAACCCAGTTGAGAACATAAAAATGATATCCCTAGGTACTGACCCCACAATCCCACCGCAAATAAGAACAAACAAAATTAGAGGAGGGACAAAGCCACTGAGCCCAGTCGATGATGATTGAACAGAGCTATGGGGTCTACGATCCCCTTAGTACAATCAGACAGCGCCCAAGGCTAAGATTGCTCCACCCAACTCAAAAACCAAGACAAAACCCCATAGTCAAGTACCATCGAGAGCCTCCCCTGGACAAAAGCTGATCCAATCGCCCGCTTTGGTAGATGGTCAACTGTCGTGTTGCACCTTCTAGAGATATGCTTAACGACAAACTTTTCTTGAAGAATTATCGATGAAACAGGGATGAGGATGTAAGCCCATTTTGGAGGAGCGAGGGAGGGGAACTGCAGTCAGTTCACCACTTCAGTGTAATCACTTTCAATAATTAGGTCAAAAACCTTAAACCATTTGGATCCCATGAACAACTTAATAGCTTGGAGAACGACCAGAATCTTCACTTCCACCGAGGACTCGCACCCAATTGGAACCGAGAAAGAAAGAAGCGAGATACCATCAATATCATAGAGAACCCCGCCAATACCTCCGCCACCCATGTCCACCTGCATCGCACCATCTAAAATAAATTTTAAAGAGCCTCTCGGGGGAGGAAGGCAAGACTGATGTGAGATCACCAATTTCTTTACCAGTAAGGAATCATCCAGAGTGCTAAATCCGCTACCAAATTTCCCAAGCTAAACGGGGAGGCAAGGTACTTGGCCTTCAACCAACGAGCAACTCGATATTTTATGAGAAATACCAATTGAAGCCTTTCAAGTTTCTTACCATTAAAAATCAATTCGTTTTGATGTAACCAAATAGACCATATAGCAACGAAAGGCAATGTGCTCTAAACTTTCGATGCAGCTTGAAGAGGAGAGTCTCACTCCAGACCACCATGAAATTAATAGGATCAATCTGGAATACAACTGAGACCCCCCATAGTGTGAGAAGAATAAGTGTTCAATAGATTCCAAAAATTTCGAGCAAAATGGGCATGTCTAATCTAGCAACCCGACCCTCTCCTTTTAAGTTCAGCCCTTACCAGTACTCTCCGCTGAAACATTCTCCAAACAAATGCTTTCACTTTGGAGGGAGCAATTCCCACCCAAAAAAGTTTATTCCAATTAAACTGGACTAGCCCGCTTGGATATTTAAGAAGCGATGCTGATTTAATTGAAAATAATCCGTCAATCGAACCAAGCCATTTGACTCAGTCCGAAGATGACGACGAGCTCATAAAGTTGTTGAGCGCACGAAACAGTGCATCCCATTACTGCTTTTCCCAATAAAAAGCAACCCTTCTAAGCAATACCTTCCAACACCATCCCCGATTATTTTTCGGAAAAAACTCCATTATTGGTCACAGCGTTTTTGAAGAGCCAAAAGGAATGCCTCCCGTGAGAGAACAAGAGCACGCCATCACCCTTAAGCCAGATGATACCCCAATGAACTTAAGACCTTATAGGGTTTCTCATCATCAGAAAATTGAAGTGGAGAAGCAGGTGGTTGGAATGTTGTCCTTAACCATAATTCAGGTAAACAAAAGTTCTATTTCTTCTTACTTACTAGTTAGGAAGAAAGATGAATTTTGGAGACTTTGTATGGATTATAGGCAATTGAGTTCACTTACGGTTAAGAATAAATTCCCTACACCTATGGTTAAGGATCTATCGGATGAATAGCATGTGGTTGTCTATTTTTTAAAAATTGATTTGCGGTCTAGATATTGGAAAATTAGGATCAATGAGAAGGGTATATCTAAGACTAAATAGCAAAACATAACTTATCACGTAGTGGACAACTTGAGCAAAAAAAAAAAAAAAAAAGAGAGGCAGAAAACAGAATCAACTCAACCCCAACACAAATGCATAACAGAGCAAAAACACACTACAACATCAAGAACACCATTGGGCATATTCGAACTACACCTTCCTTAGTGTAAATGCTATTCGATCAATCTCAACTACAAAGCTCACCACATCCATGTTCACACTAATACACAGGTACATAACACCCCAGTCCAAAATTTCTTCACTCTTTAGGATATAACACCCTTTAACTATTTACGCAAGCAAGGAACGAATATAACAGCTTCAGAAAAACTTCTTCAAACCTCGCACCCCCCAAAGAGAAAACACTAATGATTTGCCTTTCAATTGGTTTTTAAACCAATCCACAACTCAACTTCTCGACCACTTGCAATATCTATCACCAAGTTTTGACAAGGGTTGTGCTGAAAACCTTTCTTTGCAAAATAATCACCATTATATATGGTGATTTAGAAAATCTATACTACTACTGACTGCTTCAAAATATCTTTGACCCAAAGCAAATGAATTTAACTTCCACCAAATACAGATAAGAAAAGGATTGCAACTCTCAATGGAATGAATAAACACGATTGCCCATCATCTGACTTACACTAAAAGCTACACTTAGCACTGCTTTCGTAACTCCACAAAGCTACTTATTCACAATGGACCATGACGATTTGCACCCATATTCCTCTCAAGATCATTTGGTCTTACTAACGAACCTGCTACTTTCCAATCTTTAGCGAACAAACTTTTCAAACAGTTTCTGAGGAAATTTGTATTAATTTTATTTTATGATATATTGGTATACAATTTAAGCCTACAAGATCACGCTAAACATCTCAGAATAGTCTTATCTATTCTTCAAGATCATGGATTATTTGCCAAAAGAAGTAAATGGTTTTTTGGACAACCATAAGTGAAATACTTAGGCCATCTGATTTATTCAAAAGGGGTAGCGATAGACCCTTCAAAAATTGCAACCATGGAGAATTAGCCACTACCAAGGAACTTGAAATCATTGAGGGGGTTCCTAGGTTTTACATGGTATTACAGGAGGTTTATTAGGGGATATAGAGCTATTAGTAGCCATTGACTAATATGCTCAAGAAGGAAGGCTTTAATTGGACACTTGCAACAAGAGAAGCTTTTGAACTACTCAAATCAGCTATGTGTAGTGCTCCAGTGTTAGTTTTGTCAGATTTTTCCAAGATTTTTTTAAGAAACAGATACTAGGTCAGGGGAGATTGAAGCTATTTTATCTCAGGAAGACAGACCTATTGCTTATCTCGGAAAAACTTTGGGTCCAAAATATATGGATTTGTCTATTTGAGAGAGAATATCTAACTATTTTATTAGCTGTCTTCAGATGGAGACATTATCTGGAGGGTGGAACCTTTATTATTAAAATAGACCATAAACCATTGAAGCATTTACTTGAGGAGAAATTGCCTAAAACTATAGAAAAGAAGGGATTTACCAAGCTGCTCGGATTGGATCGTACAATTGAATACGTTGAAGGGAAGAGCAATGTGGCAGCATGTGCCTTATCTAGACAGTATGAAGACAAATGAAAATTTAGTAAATCGAGGTCACTATGATCTTTCTAGCTTGGGTACAAGACATTAAAGACAACTATGCTCGATTTAGCTAAAGAGATTATGGTGGCTACAACAGTTCATAATGATCCAAATGCAGATTGGAAGTTGGTTAGGAGGTTCTTTGCAAACAAAAGGTCTATGTGGGATCTACTAGAACACTAAGACAACCGCTTTTAAACCTTTTGCATGACTCTCCTCAGGGCGGACAGTCGGGTATTCAAGCCACTTGTCAAAGACTTAAGTCCTATTTTTATTAGTTAGGAATGAAGACTATTATAGACTCATGTAACTCTCTGTAATACTTATCAAAGAACAGAGGATGAACATGTTTCCTATCGTGGTCTCTTTCAACCTATTGAAGTTCCTCTATTGAGGGCTTAGCAAAATCACAGAAATTCAATTGCATTCTGGTTATTATAGACAAATTCACCAAAAATGAACGCTTTCTAGCATTGACACACCCTACACTGTTCATTATATTGCTAAACTTTATTTAGATTAGGTTTACAAGTTACATGGTCCACTTAAAGTGGTTATTTCAGACATGGACAAGCCTTTCACCAGACTTTTTTTTTAAAGAAATTGATGAAACAATTGGAACCACTACCTTGTTAAGCACTCATTATCACCCTGAGACAAATGATCAAATCAAATGTTTGAACCAATACCTAGAGCAATATCTATGTTGTATGTGTTTCTTAAAACCACAATAATGGGTTACGTGGTTACCCCAGGTCGAGTGGTGGTATAACACCATTTATCATTCAACATTGGGTATAACACCCTTTGAAGCATTGTATGGTTACAAGCCACTATGGGTGACCTGACACCTAGATTCTAATTTTCAAGCATATCAGGATTTATTACAAGGAAGGGATCACTTTTTTTTTGCATAGCAATATCAATTTTATTTATAGTATGGACTAAGTCCATAATCCGGTATATATAACCCCGATGAGGCTCTACAAAGCCACTGCAACAAGCCCACTCACACCAAGAACAGTAGCTAATCGTCGCCCATATCACCGCTCAAAGAAGAAATAAAACACTTCTAGCTTTCGTGATCATAAAAGCACAAAACTGTTGAAACAAAAACCAAAACAAACACGCCTAACTACTCATTAAACAACTCGAGAGCTCACCACCATGCTTTGAGCATTGAATCTTTTCTCATCCGACATTTGCTAAAGAATCTGCCATATTTTTACTCTGCCTAGGCGCATAATTGAATTGTATATTCCCCATCTGGTTTACAGCTAAGTCGAAGTCTCTGAAGAAACTCTAGAACATCCATGGCCTCAATCTAGTGTTCTTCACCCATGATATCACCACTTGAGAATCCGATTCCACCTCCAATCCACAGTCAAGACTTTTTCTTGATTCCATAATCAAATCCGCTGCAAATTTAAAGGTGATTAATTCTGCATGATCTGAGCAAGATACAACTGTCGTAACCGATTTTCACCCGGTACAACGTTTTTTAGCGAAAAGCAAGTAAATGAATAGCTTATAATGAACAGAATGGAGTCGCCATCGATCTTTTAGGTTAGGTAGATCAAATACCTAAAAACCGCCTTTTAAAAGAGTTTTTAAGAAAATGTAATTTTAAAAGATAAACAAGTATAGTGTAATCAGAGATTCATTCTTTTTAGTAATAAAAAGGGATTCGAGGTCGATTACGCTGGGGGAAGGATAAGCATCCCACAACGCCTAAAATTAGTACCCATCGATTATAAATTATCTCTAATAGTGGAAATCTAAGAATTTGAATATAAATTTAAGTTACAATCCTATTATTCCTAATTTAATCACACAATTTTTATTTAACTCTAACGAGAAATAGAAAATATTCTAATATTTCCAATTGAAGATAAAATAATCCCTAAAATATTTTAGGACGAATATTTCTTTTTCCAACTGAAATAATTAGAATATGATAATTCCTCAAAAAAAAAACTCAATATTAAAATAATTTGATTCAACCAAAATGAATATAACTAAAGTAGGCATACTTGATTGATTTTTTTTAGGTTTTCTTAGTAGGATTTTTATTTATTTTAAAATATCAGAATAGGAAATCTAGTTACTTTAACACGATCATTTCTTAATATTTTTAAAATAAATATTGTCTTTAATCCATTTATGAAATCGGTGGAGTTATGCTTATAAAGATTTCATATATATTCATAGGGCTAAAATGAAATGAACAGAAAATAAAGAGCAACAATTAAAGTACTAAATTTAAAGTATCAAAAAATAAATGACAAAAATAAAAATAAAATAAAAACAATAACCAAATTATAATTAAACTGTGACCAAAATATAATCAAACAAAAACAACATATCAAAAATTAAAATAAGACAAAAAATAAATGATAAAATTTTGAGCAAACCAAACAACATATTAAAATAAAATATAACAAATGACCAAAACAAAAATAAATAAAAATAACGTATCAATGTTAAAATAAAATGTAAATATGACCAAAATAGAAACAATAAAATTGATATGCTCAAATTAGAAATAAAAAACAAAGAAATCAAGTGACTAAAGTGTAAATTCATGACAAAGCTAGGAGGGCTTTTGAGTGATTAACCTACAAACTTGTTACATAAATATAAAAACACGCTAAAGGTCAAGGGACCTTATCGTGATTTACCCCTAAAACGAAATTAAACTCTTAAGTAACCAAAACACAAGACGTAGCAAATATAAGGGGACTTAAACTTGATTTAACCCTAAAACTAGTGGCTAAATGTAAATCATAGCAAAACCTAGATTGACTTAAAGGTAAATAACTCAAAACCTAAACTATATATATATATATACATATTTTCTCTCTTGTGTGGCTAACCTAGCCAGTCTCTTCTTCTTTTTTTCTTTCAACCGAGAGAAACAAAAGCTCTCATTTTTTTACATTCGACCGAGCAACCCAAATAAAAAGTCTCACCGTCGGCCACCGTAAATCGGCTAGAATTTACTCTTCCGACCACCCATAACAAAATCCAAGCCTAAAAACATTCCTCCATAAATTCTAAGTCCCGATTTGGGACTAAACTACCAAGCACGAGACTTGCAAAAATTCAAGTCTTCCTCCGATGTTTCGCCAACGACCTAGACTCCGACGAAGAACCAAAAACGAGGTAAAATCATCTTCTTTACTACTTTTTTAGCTGGCTTATTTTTTCTGAAAAAATAAAATAAAATATGAAATTCAAAGCTGAAAAATAAAAACCAAATGTAAAAATAACCTTTGATGTATTTTTCTTTATGATTTTCTTTGTATTGCTCTATCTTTCTGTAAAAAGTTACATACTGTTCTGGGGTTTTTATAACCCCATTTTTCTTGTAAAAAATTTACATTATCATTTTTTTGTGATGATGGGCTGACCTGGGACGTGGGGCATGGGTGGCCATGGGTGGAGCTGCCGGTGACATAGAACACTTGAGACCACGGACGTGGCGGCTGTGCTATAACGAAGAGCGACAACTGTTGTTGGTAGAGCTGAAACGTGGAGGGATAGATGGTGTTCATCTGGAAGTTGTTCTGGAAGTTGTTGGAACCATCGATTGGAGCTACAACGTGGAGGGGGTAGCTGGTGGGTGTTGATTTGATTGCTACTGTTGATGCGCGTGGAGGCTGCTGTTGAGGTAAAAATGGTCATTACAATTGCCCCTCTTTGCTCATTATTGTGGAACAGGAATGGAGCAAAGACATAAAGCACCATTTCTAGCTTGAATTGTTCAAACTTCTGAGCTATAAGTTCTTCTCATTATGAAATATTTTGCTAGGAATGACGATCCACCTCCTTCTACGATGGATTTAAATAAGAATAAAAAAGCTGACCCACCTCATTCTGTGATGGTGTCGAGCAAAATGATGAAGTTGTTTTGACTCATTCTGTAAAGAAACAAGCACCAGATTGACGCTGATTCAACTCCTTCTATGAAGAACCAAGCGAAATATTTTCACTGATCTAACTCCTTCCATGAAGAATAAAGTGAAAGGTTGTTACTGATCCAATTTCTTCTGTGAAGGACTGAGTAACATGACAAATGTTGATCCAACTTCTTCTGTGAAGAATCAAACAAAATGTTGATGTTGATCTATCTCTTTTTGTGATAAAATCAAGCAACATGGTTGAACAAGTTCTTCTCATTAAGAACTTATTCTTCCTCCTTGGACACGTTCTTCTTATTATGAACTCTCCATTGGAAATGTTGATCCATCTCCTTCTGTGATGGAATCAAACAAAATGTTTATGTTGATCTATCTCCTTCTGAGATAGAGTCGAGCAAAAGGTTGAATAAATACTTTTCATTATGAACTTCTTTTTTCTCTTCGGAAAAGTTCTTCTCGTTATGAACTCTCCATTGAAAATGTTGATACTGATCTATCTCTTTCTGTGATAGAGTCGAGCAAAAGGTTGAATAAGTTCTTTTCATTATGAACTTTTTCTCCCTCATCGGATGAGTTCTTCTCATTATGAACTCTTCATTGGAAATGTTGACGATGATCTATCTCCTTTTGCTATAGAGTTGAGCAAAAATTTGAACAAGTTCTTCTCATTATGAACTTCATCTCCCTTATCGGACAAGTTCTTCTCATTATGAACTCTTTATTAGCAATGTTGATGCTGATATATCTCCTTCTACGATAGAGTCGAGCAAAAGGTTGAACAAGTTCTTCTCATTATGAACTTCTTCTCCCTCATCGGATGAGTTCTTCTTATTATGAACTCTCCATTAGAAATCTTGATGCTGATCTATCTCCTTCTGTGATAGAGTCGAGTAAAAGGTTGAACAAGTTGTTCTCATTATGAACTTTTTCTCCCTTATCGGACGAGTTCTTCTCATTATGAACTTTCAATTGGAAATATTGATGCTGATCTATCTTATTCTGCAATAGAGTATAGCAAAAGGTTGAATAAGTTCTTCTCATTATGAACTTCTTCTCCCTCATCGGATGAGTTCTTCTCATTATGAACTCTCCATTGAAAATGTTGATCCCTCGAGTGAGAGGTCGCTGATTCAACTTCATATACGACGAATCGAGCTAAGGTTGAACAAGTTCTTCTCATTATGAACTTCTCCTCCCTCATCGGATGATTTCATCTCATTATGAACTATCCATTGGAAATGTTGATCCCTCGAGTGAGGGGTTGCTGATTTAACTCTATATGCGATGAATTGAGCTAAGGTTGAACAAGTTCTTCTTATTATGAACTTCTTCTCCCTCATCAGATGAGTTCTTGTTATTATGAACTCTCCACTGGAATTGTTGATCACTCGAGTGAGGTGTCATTGATTCAACTCTATATATGATGAATTGAGCTAAGGTTAAACAAGTTATTCTCATTATGAACTTCTTCTCCCTTATCAGATGAGTTTTTCTTATTATGAACTCTCTATTTGAAATGTTGATCCCTAGAGTGAGGGAAATCGAGCTAAGGTTGAACAAGTTCTTTTCATTATGAAATTCTTCTCCCTCATCGGATGAGTTCTTCTCATTATGAACTCTCCACTGGTATTGTTGATCCCTCGAGTAAGGTATCGTTGATTCAACTTTATATATGATGAATTGAGCTAAGGTTAAACAAGTTATTCCTATTATGAATTTCTTCTCCCTTATCGGATGAGTTTTTCTCATTATGAACTATCCATTTGAAATATTGATCCATCGAGTGAGGGGTCGCTGATTCAACTCCATATGCGATAAATCGAGCTAAGGTTGAACAAGTTATTCTCATTATGAAATTTTTCTCCCTCATCGGATGAGTTCTTCTCATTATGAACTCTCCACTGGAAATGTTGATGTTGATCTATCTCTTTCTGCGATAGAGTCAAGCAAAAGGTTGAACAAGTTCTTCTTATTATAAACTTATTCTCCCTTATCGGACGAGTTCTTCACATTATGAACTCTTCACTGGAAATGTTGATCCCTCAAGTGAGGTGTCACTGATTCAACTCTATATACGATGAATCGAGCTAAGGTTGAAAAAGTTTTTCTTATTATGATCATCTTCTCCCTCATCAAATGAGTTCTTCTCATTATGAACTCTTTACTGGAAATGTTAATCCCTCGAGTAAGGTGTCGCTGATTCAACTCCATATGTGATGGATTTGAGCGAAATGAAATTTGTTTTAAGAAAAACTATCTCAAGTGAGATAAAATTTTGTTTCAAGTGAAAACTGTCTCAGGCGAGATGAAGTTTGTTTTAAGAAAAACTATCTCACTTCGAGTGAGATAAATTTCTATTTCGAGTGAAACTATCTCAAGAGAGAAAAAGTTTGTTTTAAGAAAAACAATATCAAGTGAGATAAAATTTTTGCTTCGAGTGAAACTATCTCAAACTAGATGAATCTTTGCTTCGAAAATGTTGAATCTGAAGATGATTGCTCCCTCTTGCTGAGGATGTCTTGTTATCTTTTAATCCCATTCTTTCCTAAAAGATCAGTAAAAATTGTATCTGAATGTAACTATCATGAATGTCCTTATGAGAAGAGAAAATGTCCTTGAGAAAGATAAGATTTCAAGAGAAATTTTAAGGGTACCCTCGTTTGATGAAAAAATAAAGTTTTTATTGCATAAGATGATGGTTGTTTTATGTAATGATGCAACATCATGTATGTGTATGGGTATGTCGATGCATGTTTTCTCGATTAAGGGCAGTGAAGAAGTGCTCAAGTAATCTTAGTTCTCTTCCTGGTCTGTTTGCCTTCATTCTCCTCCCACACCAAGGTGTACCATTACATTTCTTTGCAAAAAATATGCTTTTCATGGTCCCTAAAATTCAAATTCTTTGCCCTAATTTTTTATTATGAATTTCTAAATCTTAGGAACCTTTGTCAATTTCCAAGATACTCTCTAGAGAGATTGTTCTGTTTGAAAATATTTTTTCTTTTTATTTTCAGAATATGGAAAGTTTTTTTAAAGAAAAATGTCCTTCCAATTGGAGCAAATCATAGAACATGAGTTCACTAAATATCAAAAGAATCAACAACTCTTTTAATCTTTCAAAGTTATACATCTTTGACAAGTTTCAAAATTGATAGATTGGTTTCAGGTTAGCTCCTTGAAGTTTCTAAGGTTTCAGTCATCAAGATGTCATTGTTTTCTTAGTCCTTGTGGACCTTATGATATGCCTATCTTCTTTGGCTTGGCATTTTAATTAGATGCAGACAAAATGACGCAACTAGCATAATCAATTACTAGACTTTCGAGAACACTTCTATTTTGGTTCTCTGAAATCTTTTATTTGTTCAAGCTTCATAGAATCCTTTAGTAGAGGTAGTGTAGAGACATCAATCTAAAAATAGAATTCCTAATTGCTTGTGTGAAGTCGACTATAACAGGTGTTCCTCAACTCCCTTAGTCCATTTTACTGAAACTCGTTATTAGATCAAGCATATGCATTAAAGCCTTTATTTATTGGAATTTATTTAATTGGCCTTTTTTCAGACATAGCTGAAGGATTCATCTCTTTACAAAGTCTTCGACTTGACAATCACAGTGGAGAAAACACCGAAGTGCCAGGTATCTGATCAATGTCATGGTTTGAATGCAATCTATTCATAAAGCCAGGGCTTTTGAGTTGCCTCTATAACCAATTGATTTAGTGGAATAACTCAGCTTTATTGTATAATCTATAATAATGATAATTTATTAACCTTTTGAGTATTCAGATTTAGAATTTCTTAACTTATCGAGAAGAGTCTGTTATAGTCTAGGTGTCTTTGATAGTCAGGGAATCCCATATTTAGAGTTTTGCCCCCAAACAACTGACCAAAACTAAATTCGTGTACTCTACCATTCCATTTGCGAAGATTAGTATCATCACTGAACGTCTTCAATAAAAGTGTAGTCTAGGCAGTTTTGTAATGTCATACATAGGAGATGTCCCATGTTGTCCGCTTCTATACGTAGCTGAATGCCAAGCCTCTTGATCATCTCTCATGAGAGGAGAAGCCTATATTGGTCCCTGCAAGAGGGAGTATGGTGTTTGAGTGTATCTTCTGGGGTAAGGTCAAGGGTCCTTGTTCTATCAGTTTTCAATCTTGTCATTTTGTCAAAGATCTATAACTCTGATTTTTTAAAGAGCTTTTAATCCAATTGATAATGAATTTCAACATTAAAATTTACTCATTGCTCATAACCTCATAAGATATCATTTTATTTAATATATTTGATTATTAAGTGACTTACAAACCTTTTAACGAAAAGAAAATGTAAAGAAATTCAAACAAGACAATATACGACTGCAATGATTTTTCTCTGTTTGTATTAAAATGCCCCATCATTCCTCGAATGTCCATGCCCCTGAATCAATTAAATTATGAACCTTGCGCTTGAATGCCCCCGCAATTCTCATTAGTATGCCCTGAGCTTCCCATGTGGTAGCTACATACTACGTTAATATTATACCCTTTAAGAAATGAGGGTTCTTTCGGTTTAGACTGAACTGGAATCACGAGATTCTTCTGAACTAGTAATGAGAGCAGTTCTTCATATGTCATTGGAATTTCACCAATAAAAGTATTCTCTCGGGTCATTCTATAAGGTTTGGTCCCATGATTAGCTGAATAAGACTTACTGTGTTGACCTCGGCTCCTTTCTCGATGTCAGTATTGTCGGAGCTTCTTATCCTGCCATTCTTGATAGATGTTTTGATCATTTCTCCACACATGATGATGTCAGAGAAATTCTTAGTGGCAACCTTTATCATGTGATTAATATAGGGAGATTTTAATGTATTGATGAAAAAAGTAGTGAACTCTATTTCAATCACTAGTGGATGCACTTGAGAAGAAACGTCACTCCATCGTTGCGAATTTTGTCGAAAGCTCTCGTTGCACTTCATATTCATGTTTTGCAACATTGTTCGATCAGGGGTCATATCAGTCATGTGCTTGTATTGATCCAAAAAGGCTTGAGCTAAGTCTTTCCAAGAACAAATTTGAGTACGTTTTAGATGATTATACCATTTGTAAGCAGGCCCAGATAAACCATCTTGAAAATAGTGGATCAACAACTCCTCATTCTCCACATAGCTAACCATTCGACGATAATACATGGTGATACGAGATTAAGGGCATGTGGTCCCATTATACTTCTCAAAATTTGAAACCTTGAACTATGGTGGGAGAACCAGGTCAGGGACCAAACTTAGCTCTTTGGCGTCAAACACATAGAATGACGCAACCATCTCCCTAGATTTTATTACCTCTTCTATATTTTTCAGTCGTTGTGTGAATTTTTCATTCTCAACTAATTCATTTGGGTCAGGAACCTCATTATTAGTACATAAATCACCTGGCTTCAACCCAGAAGCAACATGACAGTCAGTGGGGAATGAAGCTTCAGTCTGATATTGTGGGTTCATAACAGTGAAGTGGATTGGTGGTTGGATTTCCTGATGCATAGAGGTGTGCCCAGAAATGTGAACTGGTGTAACACCCAGAGGATATGTGGGGTTTTGAACAAGACTCTTTTCAGCGGTCAAATGCCTTCAAAACATTTCTTCCATCTTGTTCAATAGATCAAGCTGAGAGTTTGCGATATCAGCCTCAATTTGTGCCAACTTGCTCTTCACTTATTCTTGCAACTCTTTCTGCTCTCTTTCAATTTTGGCTAGCTTATGCTCTGTTTCTTTAAGCATTTTTCTTGTGTCGTGCGGATGATGAGCGTTCTTGCTACTAGTAGGAATCAGGATCACTGTAATTGGAAACCTTATCTTATTATTATATTATTATTTTATTGAATGAATGTTTTAATGCATGATTTGTAAATGTATCGAGCAATACAAATGTAATGCAAGATGAATGTATGCAAAAGACATTATCAAATAAAAAGACATTGTCGTTTTGAGTACCTTCTAATGCTAACAATTATTTCGAGGATCAATATTTTTGATGATATGCCATGTATGAAACATGTGTTAATTCCAAGGTAATTATCCTAGAACAACTTTCAAAGAACATATAACGTCCCAATATGTCAAAGAAAATAAAATATCTACCCCTTCGTGTGGCGTTGTCATTTTAAAAGCCTTATAATTTTGATAAATAACAACTTTTTATAGGAAAAATCAGATCAAATTGGATCGAACCATTTACAGTGACTCAAGTATTTCCTCACGGTGCTCTTGAAGTTGAAAATAACTCAGGAGTTCGATTTAAAGTTAATGGTCAAAGGTTGAAGCCGCATTATGAAAATGCTCCGGTTGGTCTAATCGAATAAATCAATTTAGAGGAACATGCAGTCTAAAAAAAATTAGTTCGTCGAGCTAACGACGTTAAACAAAGGCGCTTGATAGGGGACAATCCATTTCGTTTCATTTTCGTTTTATTAGTTTTTAGCATACTTTATTTCATTTTAATTTATTTAATTCCATTTTATTTTATTGTATCAGATGCTTAATTTTATTTTATTTTTCTCCAAACAGATTCGAATTTCAATTGAATATACAACATTGGAGCAATGTGTTACGTGTGGATGCAACACCATAATTCAACAATAAGCAGCGCAGCCTTGCATCACCTTCACCACTTTCATGAGACCAAACAAGCCTTTACTGCTGCACCTCCTCCGCTGCTTATTCACCATCGCTATTTACAACTAGGGTTGCCACTAGATCGAGGAATATTCTTTTTCCCTCTCTTTGTTTATGTATTTGATATACATTTTGGGACAAAACGGATTGTGATCATGTTTTGATCGAATTTAATTTACATGATGGTGATTGGTATAGCTGGTGAATTTTTAGTTGAATATAGTTATTTCATGCTTTTGTTGATAGATAAGAACTTGATTCAGTATATATAAATTCTTGCGAGATTCGTGCCTAACGAGCATACATTTTCTTTCTTGCTCATTGTTTGATTTGAGAGTGTCGAACTAATTAGGATATTCTAGAACTTGTAATCAAAATGCATATCAAGATTACATATTGAACGTAATGTTTTAATGTGATAGGAACATCTAGGATAAACTCACTTTTCCAAAAAGTCTACCCATTTATATGTCTACTAGTGAACCACATTTGAGTCTATTTCTCTTTCTTTGTTTTACACCTCATAATTAAACCCGAAGCCTTTCTTTTTATTTTCCTCTCTTTTTACACCCTTGTCGAGACTTAAGATCTTGTATCACTCTTGTTCCACGAAAAAAAGGAAATGAAACAAAATTTAAAAAAAAAATGTGTTCACTATTTCAAACAGCAGAAAAAAAAGAGACACTTTGTTCAAATGAAAAAAGATAGGAAAAATCGATCGTTTCAATTGCCTTTTATATATTCTTTTTCCTTGTTTTATTTTTCATTGTGCTTCATGTTAGTTAATGGATTGTTCCTAATTGTTTTAATCTCTTTTCTTGGTACTTAAACCGATCATCATGGCCTTTCCCTACCCTAACCTAAGCCCCGTTACACCTTGTTTAAAGACCCCTTGATTATTGTATTATGTTCATTTTTTTGTAGTGGAGACTTGATTGGATTCCAAGCCTATGGTGATATTTTGGTTAGTTTCAGTTTGAGCGATTTCATTTACCCTAAACATTTTGAGCGGATATGTGTGAATCTTTGTGGGGTATTGAGTCATGTTTCATTGAAGTTGGCAATTAATTGGAATATATTGCTTGGTTTAAATATCCCTAGTTGCATCTTAGCTTGATTGTACATTGAATTCGACAATTTTCATGGACTTATTTCGATTGGAAGTTTGAGGAATAACATGGGATTGAAAATGGCAACTTATTATTTTGATGTATTAATTGATGAATGCTTGAGGACAAACATTGAATAAGTGAGGGGGGTTTGATAAGTACTTTATTTGGTTAATATTTTACTGTTAAATTGCTCCATAATCATTGGTTTTTATGGCTTATTCGTTCGTTTTGATTCATTTTATGTGCATGACACTAGATTCTGGAAATTGTACTAAAAGGACAAAATTCTGCAGTTTTTTTTATTTTTCAGAATGAAAGCTGGATTAATGGGCATGACTTTGGAATGATGCATCTGACATGGCAATGACATCAGTACCTTCTAGAAGGTCCAGTCAGCGCTTCTAGAAGGTCCAGTCAGCGCTTCTAGAAGAACGAATGGATCAGCCGCACATTTCTGCAATTCGAATTTGAATTAAACTCATGTTTTAGGATATTATTTTAAATATTTTATTTTATCTTATATTTGTTTTAGGTATTTTAGTTTAAATAATTTTAAGTATTTTCATTAGGATTTATTTCTTTATTTTATGAACTATCTTTACCTTATTTTTAGGATTTTGAAGGCTATAAATACCCCCTCAGTGTAAGCCTAGAAACATTTCTCTCAACAACTAAGAATTTACTCTTCTTCTTCTTTCTAGTTTTATAAAATTTTATCTTTTCTTTTCTTTTCTTTTTCAAGTTTTCATTTTCTTATTTTATGTTTTTCAAATAATTTTCTTTTAAGACGAAGGCTAAAGCGATGACTCAATTCCAAACGTGAGAAATATAAGACACTTAAATCGCTTCAAATATCTCTCTCTATTTTCTGTGCTTATTTTCAAATCAAAACAATTTTCAAAACCAAAAGTCGACGTTGGTCTGGATGTTGTTATGGTTAACGTGGAAGAAAGGATAGGCTTATTGAAACACATTCGACTTCCTGGGAACACACTTAGCAAAATTGTTTTCTAAGAGGAAACTGAGATCGAAATCAGTTATTGTTGAAACAACATAATCCGAGTCGACAACTTTTGGAGCCTCAACGGTTTTAGATCTACAATATTGTTGTTGCTTAAATCAAATCACAAGCCGAAATTAAAGATTTCTCTTGGGTATTCGGTATACAAAGCATAGTCACAAAGATATGTCCTTATAGACAAGTAACCGACGTGAATCCTGAAGTAAAGATCTATTTCGATGACCCGAGGAAACTGAGTCAAAGTTGAAAGCCTGAGACTACTTTTCACAATAAGTCTTCTTTTCAAATTCAAATTATTATTTTATTCTGTTTATTTTTATTTTTATTATTTGTCTTTATCTTATTTGCAAACAGTCTTTCAAAATCTCCATATTTTATCTTATTCTTATCTCACCTTTATTTTTATATTTTTATTTTTATTAATTTTTAATCTTGAATTTCATCCCTATCCAAACTCTACTGTTCAAAAACAAAATTATAATTAAACCAGAAACTGCATAGTCTATGTGGGATCAACCCTTACTTTCCACTTGCTATATTTTCTTTATATTTATTTTGGGATAAGGAATTATTTTGACACGAAAACGACGCGTGTCAGCCAACCACCGTAGACCGTTGTAGATGGTGGTCGTCAGTGCTTCTAGAAGAATGAATGGATCAGCCGCACATTTCTGCAATTCGAATTTGAATTAAACTCATGTTTTAGGATATTATTTTAAATATTATATTTTATCTTATATTTGTTTTAGGTATTTTAGTTTAAATAATTTTAAGTATTTTCATTAGGATTTATTTCTTTATTTTATGAACTATCTTTACCTTATTTTTAGGATTTTGAAGGCTATAAATACCCCCTCAGTGTAAGCCTAGAAACATTTCTCTCAACAATTGAGAATTTACTCTTCTTCTTCTTTCTAGTTTTATAAAATTCTCTCTTTTCTTTTCTTTTTCAAGTTTTCATTTTTTTTTATTTTATTTTATGTTTTTCAAATATGCTAAGTATGACTTTTATCATGCTTAACTAATTTTCTTTTAAGACGAAGGCTAAAGCGATGACTCAATTCCAAACGTGAGAATTATAAGACACTTAAATCGCTTCAAATATCTCTCTCTATTTTCCGGGCTTATTTTCAAATCAAAACAATTTTGAAAACCAAAAGTCGACGTTGGTCTGGATGTTGTTATGGTTAACGTGGGAGAAAGGATCGGCTTATTGAAGCACATTCGACTTCCTGGGAACACACTTAGCAAAATTGTTTTCTAAGAGGAAACTGAGATCGGAATCAGTTATTGTTGAAACAACATAATCTGAGTCGACAACTTTTGGAGCCTCAACGGTTTTAGACCTACAATATTGTTGTTGCTTAAATCAAATCACAAGCCGATATTAAAGATTGCTCTTGGGTATTCGGTATACAAAGCATAGTCACAAAGATATGTTCTTATAGACAAGTAACCGACGTGAATCCTGAAGTAAAGATCTATTTCGATGACCCGAGGAAACTGAGTCAAAATTGAAAGCCTGAGACTACTTTTCACAATAAGTCTTCTTTTCAAACTCAAATTATTATTTTATTCTGTTTATTTTTATTTTTATTATTTGTCTTTATCTTATTTTCAAACAGTCTTTCAAAATCCCCATATTTTATCTTATTCTTATCTCACCTTTATTTTTATATTTTTATTTTTATTAATTTTTAATCTTGAATTTCATCCCTATCCAAACTATACTATTCAAAAACAAAATTATAATTAAACCAAAAACTGCATAGTCTATGTGGGATCAACTCTTACTTTCCACTTGCTATATTTTCTTTATATTTCTTTTGGGATAAGGAATTATTTTGACACGAAAACGACGCGTGTCAACCAACCACTGTAGACCGCTGTAGATGGTGGTCGTTTGGTCTCAAATTTCATAGGTCGATTTGTCTCAACCCCTTGAGTCCGAATCTGATGGTTTTTTTTCCAGAAAATGTTCCAAAACCCATGGATCTCGACTAAAACATTTCACCTTCCTCAATTTCAATCTTCAATTCATGGATTTCGGAGCAAGTTCTGACAAAATGGAGGTTGGATTTGAACTCATAGTGTCGAGGCGAAGCGACCCATGAAATTTAGGATCGACAGTCGACGGTGGTGTCCGACCACCTTCTATTTTTATCTTATATTTTGAATTATTTTATATTAATAATAATAATAATAAAAATGTCACGTCATACGAAAATAATAATAAAATAATTCATAGTGATCAAAATAGGAACAATTTGAAAGTTCAGTGAGTAAATTAAAAAAATAAAAGTATAGTGAGTGAAATAAGAAAAAGAATATAGTTCAATAAGGAATGGTGTAATTTATCCTTTTTATTAAAACCTCTGTCATTAAAAATCTTTGATTTCGGTGACTGGGACCTTAAATGACTAACATCCAGCAATAAAATGTTGACATAAAATCAAAGAAATATGAATGAGGTAGAACTCAAACTCGAGAATTCTAAAGAAGTGAATAATGTTTAATCATTGGGATGAGTAAAGTTTTAATATTTTGACAAAATTGAATATATATAAGTTTTTCTTTTGATGGGATCCAATCTAGGACCTTTGAGAGGTAAGTGCAATACCCAAGTAGTATGCTAAGCAAGAAACTTGTCATAAAATTTAACTTCATGACCAAAATTTAAACTTATTATTGGTAAGAAGGCTGTAAGTGTAATTTATAAAGTGGATTATGTGATATATTATTTAGGCGTCAAAGAATTACATAATTTGATAACACTATACGATAAATGTCAAGAAGCTTCCATATGATAATAAACTTGCAGAGGATGTATGTATGTATGTATGTATGTATGTATGTATGTATGTATGTATGTATGTATATGTATGTATGTATGTATGTATGTATGTATGTATGTATGTATGTATGTATGTACGTACGTACGTACGTACGTATGTATGTATGTATGTATGTATGTATGTATGTATGTATGTATGTATGTATGTATGTATGTATGTACGTATGTACGTATGTACGTATGTACGTATGTATGTATGTATGTATTAATTGCCATAATCCTCGAGTTCTTACAAGGAAAACAAGTCTTTCTTCTTTCTGAAAGTGATTCATTTGATCTTCATTGTCTCACCATCTGATCTTATAATATTAACAAGTATATCTAAACCTCTGCATTCACAATCAAACATAAGCCACTTCCATCCACCTTGTCTGCTATGTTGCCGATGTACCGATTTCTTTCCTCATTTTCTGCATTGTTAAGACAGTCATATTTCAACGAATTAATCCTGCATTAACAGATAGAAATTATATAAACAATGAAGAGATTGAATGTCAAAGTAATCAAACCATTTCGGCTTTGGTGTTTTCCCAAGCTTTATCTAACTCATCAAAAACAACATCAATAGGCGGTCGGCCTCGACTTGATTTTGCAACACAAAGTACTGCAATATGCAAAATGGATTCGAAATCCTTCCTATTCAGATCCTCATGAAGCCTCGGATCTTCAAAATCTGTAACTGGTCGTCTTCCCAGGCTCACATCCGTTGCCTGCAACGAATTCATATCAGTTAACATTTCCGGATTCAAATGACTGTTACTATCACAATAGAATATCAAAATACATACTTTTCGTGTAAGTTGTTCACTGGCATCGAGATCCAACTCGATAACTTTCTGTCCAGACAGAATTTGCAAGGCTACAATGCCAAAGCTGTATATATCACTGGCACAGGTTAGCTTTGCATTGGTCATGTATTCTGGATCCATATAACCTATAGTTCCTCTCACGTCTGTGAATACTTTGCTTTCCTTCATTCCCAGAATTTTTGCCAGCCCGAAATCCGAGAGTTTCGGATCCAAATGTTCAGTCAAGAGGATGTTTGTGAGCTATAACACAGGCATTCAGCATTAGGAACAATTATATGAATAGTCAGTTGCTTGCTTTTGCAGACTGTTATTCGCATTCGAGTATCAGATATGAGTATTTTAAGGAAAATGAAAGATCGGAGCAACATAGGTCACAGAGATGGATCACTAGGTTATGATCAATGTTACCTTAATATCTCTATGAACAATGCATCCATCAATGTAACTATGAAGATACCTCAGCCCGAGTGCACAGTCTCTTAGGATCTTAACTCTTCTATCCCATGTCAAGACGCAGTCTTTCCCTGAAAATGAAACATAGTCAGGTTAGTTCATAAAACCTCGGTCTTAAAAGGCGACATTCAACCTATTTGAGACTCGAAGCGAAGCATATGCGATGCCACAGCCCTTCTTAAACCTTGAATACTGCAATTCGAGATGGAAAAAATAGGAAATTACTGAAAGAACAGGCAAACATGCAATGGTTTCAAGAAAAAATTACTTAAGAGATGCTGAGCAAGATTCCCCGCATGACAGTACTCCAAGACCAAGTACTGCTCATCACCTTCGATACAGCAACCAAGCAAAGAAACGAGGTTCGGGTGTCGAATCCGGGAAAGTCCAGCAACTTCCCTAGCAAAAGTATCCAAAGAGTTACCTTTCTTTATCTGCTTAATGGCCACAACTTGACCACTAGGCAACCTGCCTTCATAAACTTCACCAGCACTCCCTCGGCCTAAACTCTTCCTTCGATTGTTAATGCATATAGCTTTCTCAATCTCAGACTTTGAAAACCTGTAGAGACCAGACCAGGTATTGCTGTCCTTTAATGGCATTGGTTTTGGAAGCTCCTTTAATGGCATTGGTTTTGGAAGGTTTCTTTCACTCTTTCCCTTCTTCAAGGCCACAAATTTTACCAAGAATAGGATCAAAATCAGCACCATGACTGCTACAGAGAGCGCAAGAAGTGCTTTTGCCAGGGGCCCTAAACATGATTTCAGTGAACATTTTATAAATTTTTAAATGGCAGCTCAAACCAGGGGTTTAAAGTAGACACTATTTTATGATTTCAGCTTTCTCCAGTGACATTCATTGTGGATATTCACTGAAACCGCGACCGAAATTTAAATCCTTGACTCAAACAGAAGAAAGAGATGGAGATAAGCAATTCAACTTACTTTTGAGTCTGATGTAGCCTGGATCTGTTAGACAAACAATGGCTCAGAGTCAGTAGTAGTGAATCTTGAACTTATATTACTCAGACTAGGGTTTGAGTGTCAGACACGGGTATGTTTCAGAGTTCTTCATGTATGTCTTACAGATGGTGGACAAGGAAACTTCAAGGAAAATTAAAAGTAGGGGTAACATAGACTCGAACTACGCAAAAAAGACTTCTAAATAAGTTATGGTCCTTACCAAAAACATCTAAAGAAGACATGCAGCTAAACAAATTTGCACCAAAAGAGCTCTCAGTGGCATTTGCAGCAGCAACAGACTGCACAGCAGCTAGATTACATAATGTAATTTCAGTACCATTAGTCTGCGATTGAAATATTTGCAATAGAAACCAAGCTACCCTTGATATGGCCTCTGTGCAGTTTCTGCAGGAGCTTTGAAATGAAGAACTCAAGTTAGAACATGATTTAACTGCTTCCAGGTAAGGTGGACTGCCTTGAATCTGTGACAGAGATAAACTTGAACACTTGGAACTGCCAGAGTAAAAATTGCTGAATCCACAAGATTCTATGGAAACCAATTGTTGAGTTGGAAAGGGAGAATTGCATTGTTTCCATGAATCTTGTCCAATGAAGATGGCACTGTCTGGTGTTTGATTGGCTCGAACTGCTAGAACTTGAGTGAAGGCATTCAGGGCATTTCGACAGCAAAGGTGTGAAGATATCGTGCCCCACAAGTTAACTTTCCCATTGTCACCAATGCAGTCACCACTTGGTAGGTAAGGGTGTGAAGTGAAATTCAAGGTACAGTCTGCAAACCATAGCAAAAATTGTTAAGCTGCAGCCACAGGCGCGTTTTCGATTGCATCTACCATGGTCAATTACGATTAATATAGACAGTTGAAAAGGAATAGAAAAAAGGTCTCTAAAATGTACAATCCAAAGCTTAACTGTTACCTAGAAACATAGTTAACATAGAGTTTATTGTGCAACTCCTATGCATTAAGGCAAAAATAAGGCTCAACATACCTGAATGGTTTATCTAAAAGCAAGGCGATCTTTGATTGTAACTCAGTTAATTCATATAGCTATGCTTATGCGGTGACATATAGCAAATTGGCAACTCTTTCCCTATCCTCTGGCTACTATTTCCTTTTGTAAAAACAAGTGATCCTAGTGGACTTAAACTATTATCTAAATATTAATATTATGTTTAGATAATTTCATACTCAAATCACTTTTCCAAGAGTCAAGAACACTTTTTTAACTTTTATAATTGGGTTGAAAAGTACATTTCATCTTAAAAGCACCCCGTTCTTTGTTTACCGTAACAAAAGTAGAGATGTCATCCGATCAATCTAGATTCCAATTCCAAAATCTACACTTTTCATCTATACTGATACACTACGGTTTCTTTTTGTTATACCTCCGAAGATAATCTCTAGAAACCTCCATCAAACCGAAGTCACTAAAATAATCAACTCTCCATAAACCAAAGTCTTCAAAAACCCTCTCCATTGACCAGAATTTCCAACAAACGTAAATCCCCCGAATACAGATTTCTAGTAAACTACAATGTACAAACAAGATTTTCTGATAAGTCCATGTGATGCACCAGAATAAAATTCAAAGTCTGACAAACGAAACCACCCACCACTTAAGTCTTTAAATAGTCACGATGATCATACGACTGACACTCCACTAAAAATTCCTATCAATACCCACCTAAGACTACAAAAGGGGACAAGCCTCCTATGTCTACACGATTTTCATCTTTTTAATCACAATCACATCTCTCATGTAGATTACACCCTCAACTATCATTCTCTCACCAATCGTTACTCTTCGCCCAAACTAAGAAAGATAAAACCAAATTTATTCCAATCAACACTTTTATATTTATATATATATATCAGCTACAGAAATGTGAACCCGAAATTTTACGTAATTAGTTCATGCAATAATATCCAAAGAAATGGTATTTGAAACTCTAAATTCAAATCCCAACGTCTTCCATCACTTCTCATATCCGAAACTAGAGTGAAAGACTTACTCCCAAACGAATGAAATTGTCCCTAACAGTGTTAAATCCGGGAACAAACCAAAAGGTGAACATTGTCATTCAAACATAAAAAACAAACACATGGATTACATCAAATAGAAAAGAGAAGTTAACCTGCCAGTGAAGGAGAAGCAAAGGCAATGAAGAGGAAGCAATTAATGCAGCAGAAGGCAGCAAGTTTCAGCCATGGATGAAGTTTTCTCATCTCCTTTTTCCTCGTATGGTAGACCCTTTAAAGCTTTACACCATGGCGAAAGATGGAATTCAAATATTCACAACATGAGAAAGAGTGAAGAAGAAGCTGAAAATTTTCCATTGGAGAACACCCAATTCTTCATTTATACACACATTGTTGGCCTAGTGATTATCATATAAAAAGCTGGATATTCTTTTATGGTAGCTGGATTCTTTCGGCTAACTTTACAAATCTTGAAATTTTCACCAATTAAGCATCTTATCAGTATCTCTACCTTGCAATATACACTTGAAATCCGTATAAATTTGTGTTTAAGGTGAAGTGAAAACAAAACTTTCATTGAAATCAACTCCCATTTGAAGATTTTTTTAATATATATCCAACAGAGTAAATCCAAGCATAGAATCTTAAATCATATCGCCGCTTCTGTTGATGCCAGAAAAATAATAATGGCTATATGGTTTTTTTAACAGATTATGAGGTTAATACCGGTGTAAAAACCATTTTTTTTAAAACAATTAAGTTTAAAAAATAATTATTTACTTTGATTTGAAAAATTAGCGATTTTGAATTAAATTGAATGGGAGTCACCATTGATCTTTGAGCTAGGTAGGTCTAATACTTAAAAAAACGTTTTTCAAAACAATTTTAAGGAAAAATCGTTTTAAGACAAAAATTGGTATGCGTTTACCAAAAATCAGATTTAATGGGTCCGGAAGTCGATTACGTGTGGGGAATGATTAACACCCCAAAATGCCCAAAATTGATACTTAGTCGCTTATATGTTATCACAAATGCTGGAAATTATAAATCGAATATAAAGTTAAAATATGATTCATTTATTAAAGTTTAATTAATTTGCTTAGAATTATTTATTAGGTAAAATCTTTTAATTCGAAAAGAAATATCGAGATTAGCTCATCCTCTTCTTATTTCTTGTCTAAAAAGAATATTTTCTCCTTGATAAAAAAATGCAAATCGAATATAAAGTGAGCATCGACATTTGCAAAAAAAATAAATAGTTATTTAGAGAAAAATGCATTGCATTATTTGACTTAAAATAAAAAATAAATTAATTAGCACTTAAAAAAGTAACTTCGATTTATTTCAAGTCATATTTCGTTCGAATGTCGTATCGGATCATACTACTTCGAGCAATCAATGCTTTCCACGCCCATTCTACAAATAAGTGTTCTCGAAAACATTCGAGCTAGAGACTTTTAGAATATTATCAAATAATAATCATTTAGCGAAAATAAAAAATACGTACATAAATAAAATGTGTAAAATGAATAAAGATCCAAATGCATAAACACTACATATATGAACATTTAATATGACAATTCGTGCATAGCGACATTTACAATGAAAATATAGACTCTAAGTTGAAAGTACTAATGTGCAGTAAATAAATAAAACAAAGATCAAATTAACAAGATAAACAAAAACAGGGAGCTAAACAGGTAATAATCTTTATTTTGAGACTAAAACCAGTGATTACTTTACATATACTAAAATATATAGGGATTAAAGACACAAATAAACTGAAATTGGACAAACATTAGACAAAAAGTACTAAAAACAAATTGCTAGATCAAGCCAAATATTTAACCAAAACATTAAAACATACGTACGATGACTAAAACGTAAAGAAATGAAAACATGAAAGGCTCGAATCCATAAATATCCCATTTCATTTCAAACCTGCCAGATTACAAAACTCAAGGGCCTAAAATTGCAATTTTCCCCAAAACTTGTGAAAACACGGGACTGGGGGCGAAACCACGTTGTTTCGATCCATTTCGATCCGTGTATATAAACTCGATTTTAAGGCATTTCCCTCATCCTCTCCCCATTCCTCTACTTGTTTTAGAAAATGAAGAGAGAGAGAGTTTCCCAAAACTCTCTCAACTTCCCCTTGTCGGGAGAGAGGGTCGCCGTTCTCCGGTGGCGGTTCACGATCGTTCACGAAGATCGGAGGAAACAAACCCCCCCAAAATCCCTCTTGTCCTCTTTAACCCAAATATCACCCCTATTTAGTCTAAAAATCACCCTAGAATCATAGATCTCTATGGTTAACCTCTCGGAAAAAAAGGATATGGCGACCTTCGAGCTTCCAGCACTTTAAATCGAGGTATGTGTTTCTCTCTTTATTATTTTTCTTTGTTGATTTTTGTTGTTTTCGAATTTTTCCTCTCTGTGTGTGTTGTTTTTTTTTATTTTGAATCTTTTTTTCCGGTTTTCTTGCTCTCTCTTTCTTTATTTTTTTACTCTCTCTTCGAATCTGGTCCTCTCCTTTTTATCTTCTTCTTTGTTGATTTTTGGTGATGGCTTATTGTTTTCGAGGAAATAGGGTTTGGGTGCCCTATCTCTGTAGATTGACAGTCCTGGATTTGCCTGGGGATATCATTCAGATTTCTTTTTATTTTTTATTGGGGTTTTAGATCGGGTGGGATTTTTTCTGACTTGATGTGGTTTTCTGTCACTGTTGATGATGACGATGACTCAGGAGCTTACGGTGGTAGCTCACGCAGTTGGAGTGATGGACGATGAAGCGCACGCGCCGGTTAATGGCTGCTCAATACTGATGACGGTGGCTGATATATTAGGGTTAAAACCTTAAGCTCTTTGGTGATCTGGACCATTGGATGGGTCCATGTCCAACGGTTGGACATGAAGGTGGCGGTGGGTATAAAATAAACCCTAATGTGTTTAGGGTTCTGATATAATTAAGTCGGGTTAAATCTTGGGCTTCAGGGTTTTTCAAATAGGCTCCAATTGAGTCTGATATTGGGCTTTAGGTGCTGGGTCACTTGTTGGTTTTGTAATTTAGGCCTGCAAAATGTAATAATATTAATAATTAAAAAGTAATAATAATAATAATAATTTAAAATCCAGAAAAAAATGGTGTTTACAGCTACCCCTCTTTGCTCATTCTTGTGTTAATCAAGAATAAGGCAAAGACAACAAGACATCAAGTTTTTGTTTGGTTCTCCCTTTCGCTTTTAAACTTGATAGTAAAGAGGATGCTGCTCATCCATGTCGAAGAGATCTGGCCACTTTCAGATAAATTGTTTGTTGAAGATGATGATGTTCCTTTTCGTTGAGGAAGTCGGGTCAATTTGGAGATAATTTGGAGACAACAATCTCAAGTGAGATTAATTTTGTTTTAAGAGAATTTGTCTCAAGCGAGACAAAACTTTTTTCGACGGAAACAATCTCAAATGTTTATGATTCAAAAGAAACTGTCTCAAGAGAGATAAAATTTGTTTCAAGGGAAACAATCTCAAATGTTTATGTTTCAATAGGAACTGTCTCAAGCGAGATAAAATTTGTTTCAAGGAAACAATCTAAAATGTTTATGTTTCAAGAGAAACTGTCTCAAGCGAGATAAAATTTGTTTCAAGAGAAACAATCTCAAAGGTTTATGTTTCAAGAGAAACTGTCTCAAGCAAGACAAAATTTGTTTCAAGGGAAATAATCTCAAAGGTTTATGAATTTTGTTTCAAGTGAAACAATCTCAAAGGTTTATGTTTCAAGAGAAACTGTCTTAAGCGAGACAAAATTTGTTTCAAGAGAAACAATCTCAAAAGTTTATGTTTCAAGAGAAACTGTCTCAAGCGAGACAAAATTTGTTTCAAGGGAAACAATCACAAAGGTTTATGAATTTTGTTTCAAGTGAAACAATTTCCCAATTTTGTGTTTTGAGGGAAAATTGTCTCCAGTGAGACGAATTTGTTTTGAAAGAAACAATCTTAAGCGAGATTAATTTTGTTTCAAGTAAAACAACTTCAAAATTTGCATCTCAAGGGAAAATTGTCTCAAGTGAGACAAAATTTGTTGTTAGGAAAATAATCTCATGTGAGATCAAATTTGTTTCAAGAAAAACTGTCTCAAACGAGACGAAACTTTGTTTTTAAGAAAAACAATCTCAGATGTTCGTGTCTTAAGGAAGACTATCTCAAGTGAGACAAAATTTGTTTTTAAGAAAAATTGTCTCAAGTGAGACAAAATTTGTTCTTAAGAAAAAATCTCAAAGGCAAAAGACAGTCTGCTCCTGTATGTTGAGGAGATCTAACTGCATTTATAAGATCTGATCGTTCACTTTAGGATGTCAAATCCGTGGGTGACATTGTTCCTACATGTTGAGGACGTCTAGTCATCACCAAACTTTTATTTACTGAAAGGCCAAAATGATGCATTTATGAATGCTTATGTTGAATGTTTTATGGATGCCATGATGAAGTTTATTTCAATTGTTTGATTTGATGAATTTTTGAATTTTTCATCATGAGAGGGGATAAATGTATATAATAAAGACAAGATTTCATGTGAAATTTTTAAAAGTATCCTCGTGAGAGGGAAAATCAAAGTCTTTATTGCACGTGATGATGAATGTATGATGCAAAGATGCAAATTTCATATAACATGTATGTATGTGTTAATCTATGTTTTCTAGATCTGTAAGGGGAATGTTTGCGTGAGAAGTCTTCATTCTATCCCTGATTCAGTTGTCTTCATTTTCCACCAGGGTGTACTCTTGCAAACTTCGACCTGCGACAATTCGTTTTCCTTGCCCCATCAAATTTTGCCCCAAAAAAATTGGCTTCCCTTGCCCCAGCTTTGATCATGAACTTCGGAGAGATATTTGTTGAATTCCAAGATATGCTTCCAGAGAGGTTGTTTTGTTTGAAAATGTTTTTCTTCCTTTGGAAAAAAAACTACATGAAGAAAGAAAATGTAAATTTTCATTGTCAAATGAACTAAAATAATGCCCCATCTTCCGCATCACAATTGAAGCAAACATGAGTTCATTGATTATCAAAATAATCAACTGCTCTTTTAATCTTTCATAGCTGCAAATCTTTGACAAATATCAAGATCGACATATTGGTTTTGAGGTTAGCTACCTACATTTTAAGGCTTGTTTCATCGATCCATCCTTTTTCTTTTTCTCAGTCATCATGAAAATTATGACATGCCCCTCTTTCTTGGTTTGACATTTTAATCGGAGGTGGAAAATAATGCAACTACCATAGTCAATTGCTAGACTTTTTAGAACACTTATATTTCAATTCTCCGAAATCTTCAATTTGTTCAAGCTTCGTAGACTTTTCTAGCCAAGGCAGTGCAAAAATATCGATCTAAAAATGAGATTCCTGAGTGCTCGTGTGAAATTGACTATAACAGGTGTTCCTCAACTCCCTTAGTTCATATTCACCGAAACTCCTTATTTAGTAAATTTGATTTAATTTTCCATTGTTTGGCTAGCTGAATTCAGCTTTATTGTACATATATATTTTTATAATTTCCTTTATTTGGCTAGCTGAATGATTCATGTCTTCACAAAGTCTTTGACTTGACAATCACAGTGGAGCAAACATCGAATTGCTAAGTATCCGATCAATGTCATGGTTTGAATGTAATCTATTCATAAAGCCAGAGCTTTTGAGTTTCCCCTATAACCAATTGCTTTAGCTGAATAGATCAACTTTATTGTATACATATATATATTTCTGGGTATACGGATTCAATTTCTTAAGCTTGTCAAGAAGAACCTGATATAGTCCAGGTGTTGCTGAAAGTCAGAAAATCTCATCGTTAGAGTTCAATTTCCAAGCAACTGACCTAAGTTAGATTCACCTACTTGACCATTCCATCTGTGAAGATCATGATCATCATTGGACGTCATCAATGAAAGTAAAAACCAATTAGCTTTGTAATCTCATGTGCAAGATGCCCCATTTTGTCCGCTCCTAACACGTACCTGAATACCAAGCCCTTTGATTGTCTTTTCATAGTAGTAGATGGTTATTTTGGTCCCAGTAAGATAAAGGTGTGATGTCCGGGTACAACTTTTAGATTAGGATCAAGTGTTCTTGTTTTGCAGGGGTTCAATCTTTTCATTTGTCAAATATTTACAACCTCAATTATCAAAGAGCTTTTAATTGAGTTGATATTCAAATAATTTCAAGATTAAAATTTACTCATTCCTCATTACCTAAGAAGGAAGCGTTTTATTTAAAATGTTCGAACGTCAAATGACTTAAAAACATTCAAACATAGGAAGACAAAAA
The DNA here is from genome assembly GCF_006381635.1 of Hibiscus syriacus. Lineage (NCBI taxonomy): Eukaryota > Viridiplantae > Streptophyta > Magnoliopsida > Malvales > Malvaceae > Hibiscus > Hibiscus syriacus. Next base: position 1,264,275 of record NW_024062652.1, read on the forward strand.
AGAAAAACAAGTTCAAACAAGATGACATGCTTTTGATGAGAGTGCAAAAAAATTCCTGATAGATGCCACAGCTTACTCCTGGTCAGAATGCCCCATTAAACATCGAATGTCCATGCCCCTGAATCAATCAGATCTTGGACCTTGCGTTTCAGTGCCCCACAATTCTCAGTGGTGTGCCCTGAGCTCCCAATATGGTAGATGCAATGGCTTTAACATTATGACCTTCACGATATGGGGCCTCTCTTAGTTTGGATTGAACTGGAGTCACAAGGTTCTTCTTAATTAGCGTTGCGAACAATTCCTCATACGTAATTGGAATTGGAGTGATGTGAGTCTTTTCACGGAACACCTTATGAGGTTTGGTCCCCTGATTAGCTAGATAATATCCCACTATGTTAATCTCAACTTTTTCCTCAATGTCACTACTACCAGTGCCTCTTATCCTTCCATTCTTGATAGCTCTTTCAATCATTTCTCCACACATGATGATGTCAGAGAAACTCTTAGTAGAAGCTCCTATCATATAGTTAATATATGGAGATTTTAATTTATCGATGAATAAAGTAATGAAATCCCTTTCAATCAGTGGTGGATGCACTTGTGATGTAACGTCCCTCCATCATTGTGCATATTTTCTAAAGCTCTCATCACACTTCATCTTAATATTTTGCAGCGTTGTTCGATTAGGGGCCATATCAGTCATGTGTTTGTATTGACCCAAAAAGACATGGGTCAAATCCTTCCAGGAGTGAATTTGAGTATGACTCAATTGATTATACCACTTAGAGGTGGGTCCAATCAAACTGTCTTGAAAGAAATGGATGAACATCTGATCATTGTTGGTGTATCCAGTCATCATTCGAATAAACATTATGAGATGGACAGTAGGGCAACTGGTTCCATCATACTTTTCAAAATCGGGCATTTTAAATTTAAGCATGAGCACCAAGTTGGGAAGTAAAACTAGTTCTCTTACATCAATTTCATTATGAGAGCTTTGTTCTTTCATTCCCTTGAATGCCTCTCTACACCATTTTTTTAAGTTCTCATGGATCTCATTCTTGGCTTTTTTTATCTCATCAGAAGTGGACATGTTGTGATCAGTAGGATTATCCCGAGGATCTAACACAGTTACATGAGTTTTAGTGGCGAAGAAACATACTTTGTGGCTTGGAAGCTTGTCGGGCGAAATGAGTATTTGTGGATTAGCATTTGCTATCACACATTCAGAGGTTTCTCTGGTCGAGGAAATCTTCTATTTGCCTATTTCTTGGTTGAGCCCAATCAGTTTTGCTACAATTTGGTCCACTAGGTTGTCTTGGTTTTGCAAGATGCAATCCACAGTGTCCTTTTGAGCTTGCTCCATTTTAGCTTCCCAATCTATTTGCATCATTTGCAAATTCTCTTCTAGTTCTTTCTTCGATTTCTCAAAATTTTCTTCCATTCTCAGTACTGTGTGAATGAATTTGCACAGTTAGAAACACCTTCACATAGTCCTCCACGAGATAAATCCATGTATCCATGATTAATGCATGTAAAAAATGCCTAAATGAATGCCATGCAGAATGCAAAGATGCAAATACAAATACAAAAGTATTGATCCTAATGGTGAACATCATAGAACGATTTTCACCAGAGATAAAAGCCTTCACATTACAAGATAGTCCATTTTACAGTCATGCTCAGTTAGATGTTTAGTCTGAAGTGAGTTACTGCTTCATCTCGGATCTTCATCCTTGAAAATCATGCCCCTCAAGCACTCTGTAACCTAACTCCGTTAATGCCCCGGTGGTGCTGAAGTTAGTGCGTCGCTCCTTGATAACTAGCGATGAAATGATCATAGATAAGACTCTACTGCTGGATTACTCCTCGGATCAATGGATCATCATTCCAATCTCGAATATTGCACGATCTTCGAGAAATTCTCCTTCTTATACTATTTGAACTTCTTTTAGCCCTCGGTGCATGTCTGTGTACGCGACTGCTTGATTGAAAACTTTTATCTCTCCTTGTGAAAATTTTCACTTGAATATCCCCTTACGGATCAACATTTTTGCATTATTTCATGTCGATGAAATGCAATGCAAAAGGGTGAAAATAACACAAACAAAAGAAAAGAAACAAGTTAGTACAAGCAAAATAATCAATAGAGTTAAAAGATACTATTTAAAGATAAATATAACACACACCAACACGATCATGGTATCTACCCAAAATGATTTGCTTTCAAGAAATTCTTCCTAACCGCATGGTATTTAGTTCGCATGCTTTTATTCAACAAAATTTAAAGCAAAAGGTAAAGGTTTAGAAATACTCCTCCTTTGTGTACACTTATTTTGGGTACCTACTGACGAACAGAGGTTCAATATGACTATACCTAAGGTGGCTATTCTACGGTTCACTACATGCATGGTTTTGGCTCTATGAGGAAAGGATACTCGAATTGTCCTTGATGTCGGTGCCCTCATTGGGCTGCCAAGCCCTCAATCCTAACCCATTACAGGCATAAATGGATCGAGTTCAATTCGAGAGTATTCACTTCCTTATACCCATACGAGGAATAAATCCCTACGGAGGTATAAGGCATATGTATCCCAGAGGTTATTTGCTAAAACTCATACGAAGAATAAATTCTTACGAGACTAAAGCGTTCATCCTTACATACTTGGAACGAAACTCAGGTCTAGAGCTTATGTCATGCAAATGCACATGATGCGTGTAAGGAGGAACATACAAACCTTTGACTCAAAAACTGAAAAAGTAAAAACTCTCAAAAGGAACTTTGATGTAGCTGAAAACAAAAATTAAATCTTTAGTATAAAGATAAGAAATTAAAAACTTCAATAAATGAATCATAAGTTAACTATAGACTCAAACCCATAATGTCCACCACTACGACAATGTGTAAACGACTTACAGCCTGACTCTCTAAAAAAAGTCCCCAGTGGAGTTGCCAAGCTGTCATAACCATTTTTTTTTAACAATTAAGTTTAAAAAATATTATGATTTTGATTTGTAAAATTGGCGATTTTGAATTAATTTGAATTAAATTGAATGGGATTCGCCATTGACCTTTGAGCTAAGTAGGTCGAATACCTAAAAATGTCTTTTAAAATAATTTTAAAGAAAAATCGTTTTAATACAAAAATTGGTACATGTTTACCAAAAATCCGATTTAATGAGTCTGGGAGTCGATTATGTGTGGGGAAGGATTAACACCCTCATAATCCCCAAAATTGGTACTTAGTCGCTTATATGTTGTCGCAAATGCTAGAAATTATAAATCGGATATAAAGTTAAAATATGATTCATTTATTAAAGTTTAATTAATTTGCTTCAAATTATTTATTAGGGAAAATCCTTTAATTCGAAAAGAAATATCGAGATTAACTCATCCTCCGACGGAAAGGCTATCTCTTCTTATTTCTTGCCTAAAAAGAATATTCTCTCCTTGATAAAAAAATGCAAATCGAATATAAAGTGAACATCAACATTTGCATAAAATAAATAGCTATTTAGAGAAACATGCATTGCATTATTTGACTTAAAATAAAAAATGAATTAATTAGCACATAAAAAAGTAACTTTGATTTATTTCAAGTCACATTTCGTTCGAATGTCATATCGGAACGCACTACTTCGACCAAGCAATGCTTTTCACACCCATTCTACAAATAAGTGTTCTCGAAAACATTCGAGCTAGAGACATTTAAAATATTATCAAATAATAATCACCTAGCGAAAATAAAAATATGTACATAAATAAAATGCATAAAATGGATAAACATCCAAATGCGTAAACATATACATATATGAGCATTTAATATTACAATCCGTGCATAGCGACATTTACAACGAAAATATAGACCCTAAGTTAAAAGTACTAATGTACAGTAAATAAATAAAACAAATATCAAATTAACAAGATAAATAAAAACAGGGAGCTAAACAGGTAATAATCCATATTTTGAGACTAAAACCAGTGATTAATTTACATATACTAAAATATATAGGGATTGAAGGCACAAAAAAACCGAAATCGGACAAATATTAGACAAAAAGGACTAAAATGAACTAAAAACAAATTGCTAGATCAAGCCAAATATTTAACCAAAACATTAAAACAAATGTACGATGACTAAAACGTAAAAAAAAGAAACGCTCGAATCCATAAGTATCCCATTTCATTTCAAACCTGCATACCAGATTACAAAACTCAAGGGCCTAAAATTGTAATTTTCCCCAAAACTTGTGAAAACACGAGAGTGGGGGGGTCAAAACTACATCGTTTCGATCCGTGTATATAAACCTGATTTTAAGGCCTTTTCCTCATCCCATTCCTCAACTTGTTTTAGAAAATGAAGAGATAGATTTTCCCAAAACTCTCTCAACTTTCCCTCGTCGGGAGAGAGGGTCGTCGTTCTCTGGTGACGGTTCACGGTCGTTCACGACGGCCGGAGGAAACAAACCCCCAAACATCCCTCTCGTCCTATTTAACCCAAATATCACCCCTATTTAGTCTTAAAATCACTCTAAATCATAGATCTAGGCTTTACCTCTCGAAAAAAAAGGATCCGACGACCTTCAGGCTTATAACACTTCAAACTGAGGTCTATGTTTCTCTCTTTTTTATTTTTCTTTGTTGATTTTGGTTGTTCTCGGATTTCCCCCCTCTGTTTGTGTTGTTGTTTTTTTATTTCGAAACTTTTTTCCGATTTTCTTGCTCTCTCTCTTTCTTTGTTTTTTCCATCTCTTCGAATATGGTCCTATCATTTTTATCTTTTTTTGTTGAATTTTGGTGATGGCTTGTTGTTTTTGAGGAAATAGGGTTTGAGTACCCTATCTCTGCAGATTGACACTCCCGGATTTGCCTTGGGATATCATTTGGATTTCTTTTTATTTTTTATTGGGGTTTTAGGTTGGATGGGATTTTTTCTGACTTGATGTTTTTTTCTATCACTGTTGATGATGACGGCAGCTCTGGGAGCTTGTGTTGGCGGCTGAAGTGATGGACGGTGAAGTGCATGAGCCGATTAATGGCTGCTCAATGCTGACGGCGGTGGCTGAAACATTAGGGTTAAAACCCTAAGCTCTTGGGTGATCTGGACCGTTGGATGGGTCCAAATTCAACGGTTAGAAATGAAGGTGACGCTGGGTAAGAAGAAACTCTAATGTGTTTAGGGTTTTGATGTAATTGGGTCGGATCAAATCTTGGGCTTCAAGTTTTTTTCAAATGGGCTCCAATCGGGTATGCTATTGGGTTTTGGGTGTGGGTCACTTGTTGGTTTTGTTATTTAGGCCTGCAAAATGTAATAATATTAATAATAATAAAAGTAATAATAATAATAATAATAATAAAAGAATAATAATAATAATAATTTAAAACCCAGATAAAACGGGTCTACAGTCGGATAAAAAATTATTAGATAAAGTACACAAATAGTCTCTCGACTATAGAACGTTACTTTGTTGAGTCCCCGACTATTAAAAATTATAAAATGATACTTCAACGACATTTTTTAATTCCTCTAACTATTAAAAATTACAAATTTGTCATTCGATTATTCACATGTTCCAAAGTTATCCTTTTCTATTAAAAAAGTAACGACCCTCTAAATTGGACGTTAACTTGTTAAATGAGACATTAAAATTATATTTTTAATGATATCTACAGGTACTGTCGTTGCTTTCAAACATTGACTAACTGACATAAACATTAGCTTGATGGTGTAATATAAACGGAGAGCCAGTCTACAAAATATAGCTCAAATAGTTATAGCATCATATTTTATCATACCTCGATAAAAAAATGTTAACATTCAACTCAGACAGCCGCTAATTTTTTAACGAAAAATGACAAGTTTGAAACATATGAATAGTACTTCAATATTGAATCGCATGCTCCCATACCCCTATATAAAACTATGAAACTTCAATTCATATTTTTAACAATAATTTTTTACTTCTTATAATTAAATTTCTCAAATTTTCATTTTATTTAATTTTATCTTTCGACTGTAATTTTTATGGATTTTTTCTTATCATTTATAGATTAACTCCTTTATATCCCATCAATATTTTATTCTCAAATTTTATTATTTGAAAAGTAAAATTATAAATATATTTTATAATTTTATATTATATTTTATTTATTAAATAACATTACAAATTCTACTTATACATGTAAAAATGAAGAAGTATCTATATTTATCGTATATGATTAAAGTAAGTTGTTTAAATTATAACCAATTTGTATCACAATATTATAAATGATTACTATTAAAAATTAAAGAAAAACTTGAACGACTTGCTCAAATTTCATAAAGTTAACTCGAAAAAAATTTAAATAAAGTTTAAAACATAAAATATAACTCAGCAATTCGACTAACTCAAAATTTGTTTACTCGACTCGATTGAATGTTTACCGCTGTTGATAAAAGTATTTTTATTTTTTTATTATTTATTTATATGTTTAGAGAATTACCTTTGATCATATTAAAATATATGACAAATATGAATATTGGATAATTCTGGTGAAAGAAATATTCTATCTATACTAATGTAAAATTAATGAACTTTACAATACCATAAATGGATAGCTTTATATATATTATCATATATCATACATATACACTTTTTCCTACCAAGTTTATTTTCAAAGCTGATTCTCAGAGAATTGACTTCGTTTGGAAATCCTTTTCTAAACGAATTTTCCTAATGTAAAAATACATTTTTTTAACTTTTTGATTTGAATCAATAATCACATTTCAAACGTAAATTTTTATTAAAAATAAGTTATTTAAAGATGCTTTTACGTTTCATACGAAATTTTGAATCAAAAATACTTTCATATACATTCTCAAAGAGCCCCACCGATTGCAACGCAATACAATGATGCTAAGACCTTTGAATTATACTTACACTTTCGAGTTTATGCATCTTAAAAGTAATTAATTATCATTTATAAAAAATAGAATTTACTTTAATTCAAAAGAGATAAAGCTCGATTAGAAAGTTTTATGTCAAGTAAATATAAGGGTATATAATAGATGTAAATACAAAAATTGAATTCATCCCTGATTCCAGTGATGTAAAGCTTATTTCTACAACAGTTTTAAAGTAAAGCTTGCATTCCAGTGAAGTATGAAAGTAGATATGCTGCTCCTAAAAAAATGTAATATACACAAAAGGAAACCACAGATGATCTCAGATTTACATGCCGGTTAGTCTCCTCCAATGGAAAATACCAAAAAGAAAAACCCAACTCAATCAATGTCAACAGCTTTAGGTATATCAAGACATGCACTACAAAGCTTACATCAGTGAGATAGAAGAGATTGTGTGTCCAAAAGCATCATTGCGGTTCGTAACACATTACCTGATAGATGAGTTCTTTTTTGGTATGGCTCAGTTCCGTAAAACTCCAACCTAGGATGATGATGATGATCTAGCCGAAGAAGATTCTCCCAAAGAGACAGATGCTAGAGAAGACGCCCAAACACGGGCACTCTTCGCACCTTGCTGAAAATTCCGGGTCTTGCATAGCCTCGGTTTGGTCCAAACTCTCCGAACACCGACCATGTGAAGGGCTCTTACAAACAGTTGACTCGTTTCACTGAATATTTCCAAGTTTAACTGCGGAGCGTAGCAAACCCAGAGAGCCTTGAGACGAGAAAGTACTTCCAGGAGTACGAGTGAAAATACTCTCAGACAGAGAAATAACAAAGCAAAAGCCAAGTAGGGCTCCTGTTTTACTATCTCCATCACTGACGAGCCATTCCTTATTACACATTTATCCTGGTCTCCAGATACATTGGATTCTTTTTCGGCAACATATTGAACGGGTTCAAATCCTGATATCCAGACACTCGTGTAAATGTGATAATGTTCAACTCATAAACTCAGGTTAGTTTTATCAAGCTACAACTCAATGCAGAAGAGGATATATCTTTGGCATCAGGGAGTGAATACCTGTTGTTTTCTCGTAAAATTGAACAATTAAGTGGAGATCTTTTGGTCCACTGTATCTTGCCCTTGATGTTCGGTTCACAATTAAAATTGAAGGCAAGGTATGAATTCCATACCTCGAAAATATACTGTGATACATGTATAAAAGGTATTAATTTGAAAGTTGTCACAAAAATCTCTCATTGCATCGTGGATAGTATAAAACAACAGCAGAGCTATATAATCAATAGGAAATTACTTCGAAAGACATAACTACTTTGTTGGAATGAGGACATAGATATGTGATTCCTCGACTAACTGATTCGCCAAATGTCATTAGCACCTATGTTGCTCCGACTCTTTATTTTCGTCAACTACCCATATCTGACATTTATGTCTGATAGCATGGATAGAGTGCTATGACCTCCAAAGACTCCAAATACACAGAAAAAAGCTTAGACAGAATGATACATACCCGAGTCCGAGTAACAAAGATAAGCAGTCTAAGCAATTCAAAACCGTGAAACTGTGTTTGACCACAAGGATGCAATATAAAAGAGATCAATCAATAAAATGTTTAAAGTCATGTCAAACACTATAAGTAGAACAAATCAACACTTCAAAAAATTCTCTCCTTGTACCATTCATATAAGAATATCCCCCCCCCTTTTTTTATTAACGTGAAAAAAATTTAGTTGAGGAAAAAGAAAAAGAAATTTAGTAATTCATGAACAAACTCTAACGCTGAAAGCGAGATAAGTAGCTACACACCTTGGTGAAGCCAAAGACTGTTCGACTGCCAAATGCTCTAATTGAGGGAACATGAAACTCAGAATGTCAAATTTTGGTCGCAAACTGCGAGAAAATGGGCACCACGAAGCATAAAAGAGCACAGAAGTGTAACCATTTTGCTGTGAAGTCAATGCTCTGTCAAGGAAATCTCCATTAACCTGCATAGATAATGAGAAACATACATAACATGCTATCAGAATGTGTCTCCAAGAAATTGCAAGTAATGCAAATTTGGTATTCCTAAAAACATATCTTACAATCACAGAGAACAGTGATGTAAGCTAAATTACAGGAAGGATGGCAAATTTACTAACCATAAATGTGATGACTAGAGGAGAAACATGAAGACAACCGCATGAACCGTAATTGTTGACGATTTGGTAATACAAGTTGAATGATGCTCAAGTCAATGGTACTATTTAACGGATTTAATTAAAACTATCGTAGAAAATGGATAAGTAGAAAGTAAACAATGCCCTTAAAGAAAAAAAGGGAACAGGTACAGAATGAAGAGGTAGTTATATCCTATACCTCATTTGGCTTGAGTTTCTAGCCACATCAACAACATTTAGAGCATCTTTTTCTTACAAAATCAGTCTCATTTGGAAATGCAAAACCTTCTTCTAAATAAATGGAAGTTTAGAGAGTAAATCCCTTTTCAAACAATAGTAAGTTTTGAAATAGCTAATTGGAACCTGTAAAGAGACTAGCTGTTGATGCAACACTTAGAGCCGCTAAGAAATAGAGGAAATAATTAGTGAGAGAAGCTCCGGCTTCTCTATAACCCAGGCAATTTCAAATTTTAAATTTCCTCGAGCCCAGGCGTTTGTGATAGATATTTATTCTCTCCACCGACATCCACCTGTTGTTCGCCGCCACACTCCGACCACCTTTTTGTCTCTGTTTTTTCCTGGGAAGATCGACGGCCCACGATGATTTCAAATATGGCCTTAGATTTGTGTTTGAGACATTCAATCGTCGCAGATCTTCACGTGGTCCTCTGCCGATTTTCGGTGCTTCCCGCCGACCGTGGTCGTCACAGCTCACCACCGGACTCAGCTTCTTCTCGCGACCAAAACCCCCTATCCTAGGGTCTAGATTCGGTTCTTCTCTCCATTAATTTCCAGTGAATTGGTTCGGCAGTAAATACCCTATTCTTCAATCTTTCAATTTTTTCCAATAAATCCTTATTCCAGCTACCCAGATCTCTCCATGAAACTCCAACGCCCGTCTCAGCCCAGGCGAACTCGTGGGTTCGCTGCAACAACCGCAACAACTGTGAACCCCTCTAGTACCCCTTCTGGTCCCCACGACGCCTCCACTTTTTCCTACTCCAGCAAGGAAAAACGCGAGAGTGAGAACGATAAGGAGAGGACAAAGCTCCGGAAACGGAACAGGCGAGCCTTCACCAGACGTATGCTGGCCGGATTGAGGCAGTACGGTAATTTCCATCTCTCCGTGCGTTATAATATGAACGATGTACTGGTCGCCTTGGCCCGTGAGGCAGGTTGGACAATTGAGGCCGACGACACTACCTACAGACACTCGCCTTCGCCCCAAAATCAGCAAAATTTCAGAGTATTTTCAGCGAGGTCGGGTGAAAGTCCTTTATCAACCGGGCGTTTGAAAAATTGCTCTGTTAAAGCTACTTCAGATTGTCAACCACCTGTTGTTAGGACTGATGACAATGGAATGTCTTCTTCTCAAGGAGGGAAACAAAAGGTCGAAAAGAATTATGTAGTACAGGCAACACCAGCTCTTCCTACCGCTGATATTGATCATGATGGAACCAAAGAGAGCACCACGAAAGGGTACTCCTTTGAAAAATTTTCCAAAGGAACGAGGAGAAGAAACGGGTTTCAAAATTGGTCTAAGGATGGTCATCCAAGAATCGGAAATGGGATCAGAAATGGTTGTTACACGATTTTTATCGAAAACCTTCTAGAGACGATCCATTGGAAGAGACTTGGGTCTATTTTTGGCACACATGGTCATGTTATTGACGCCTTCATTCCTAAAAAAGAAACTCGAAATGGGTTCGGTTTGGGTTTATTCGCTATGCAACAATTGAAGAAGTCATGATAGTGATATCAAAGATGAATGGTAATTATATTTAGGGCAGCAAAGTCAGAGTCTCTTTAGCTAAATATAAACCCCGACAGTCTTTCTGGAGGAAGTCCTCAACAATTGTTCATAGTAAATCTGGGAGGGAAGATATTTCGAAGAATAAACTATTTGAAGTTGAGGGCGTAGTGGACGAAGATAAACTACAAGTGTTGAGCAACTGTCTTGTGGGGTGATGCAAGAACTTTATCAAAATTGGTAATCTTGCTAACCAAATACAAGCCAAAGGATTAGCTGGTTTCACGCTAATGAGAGCTGATGGAAATGTAGTTCTCATGGTTTTTGAAGACTCTGATTCGTTGAGAAGCTTGAAGGATGATAAGTTAGAAACGCTTGCAGAATGGTTTTCCAGAGTGGAAACTTGGTCAGAGAGCCTAGTGGTGGAGTGCCAGCGCGTGTGGTTAGTTTGCGAAGGTATCCCTTTTCACGCTTGGAATTGGGATACTTTCAAAAAAATTGCAACTAAGTGGGGCAAGTTAATAGCAATTGACAACAGTTGTGAGTTTCCATCGTCTTTTGATCGGGCTAAAATTCAAATACTCACAAATGCTCAAGGGAGAATTGATGAGTTATTGGAGTTGAGAGTCGGTGATAATTTATTCAATGTCTTGGTGCATGAAGTTGATCCTTCCTTCAAACCTAATTCTTGGGTCCCTGAAGATTGCGATATTTCATTAGAACTTGTTCCTCCTATTGGATCGTGATTGTTCGGTAGCTGTATTCAGAGGTGTTTTTTAGTTTGGGGTTGTGATTGTTGATTTTTATTTTGCTAAGATATCTTACATCTTGAGGTGTATTTTAGAAATAAGGTTATTGTCTTAGGGGCTTTTTGTTTGAAGATGTAAGATTTCTAGGTGATATGTGTAGGAATTATAGAAATATATGATTATGTAAATATCCTTTAATTAAGGGATTCTGTAAATATTCTACAATCCCTTATTTTAAGGGATCATATCTCCTAGGATTAGTATTTTTCCTTTCTTAGAGTTTCCTACTTTAGAGAGTTGATTTGTATATAAATATGTAATCTGTCCTATTGAAAAGAATAAGAAATTACAGAGAATTACTCTGATTTCTACAATATGGTTTGTAATGGTGTATATTCCCATATGAGGGATCAGCGTTCCACATGTACTTGGTCTACTATTTAATAAAATATGAGGCACTCTTTTCTTCCTTCCTTCCTATGTTCTTCAACATACTTCTAAGTATGTGGAAGAATATGAAGGGAGTTTTTAATGAGGCCTCCAACTTCTATAAAAAAAATAGCTAATTGGAAAGTTTCCGATACTTTCAATGGAATAAAAGAATTTAGCTAACCATTGCACCACAAAGTAGACAAGCTTACAACCAAACACTTCAAGTTAAGAAACATAAGGCTATGACTTCATGCATAGATTACTCAAATTGCAAAAACACCAGCTGAGTCATTTAAGAAGGTTCAACTTAAGAAACCTGGATCGATGCATGCTTGGATGCAATATTTTACGGATATTACTTATCATTGATCAGGTGAAGGACATCAAGTACCAACATCTCCCATACATCCTAAAAAGGTATTCTAGAAAGAAAAATTGTTCTGTACTTGCTTACTATTGCATTGGAAAGAGGAAAAAAGTGGATATTTACTATGTTTTCAGCTATAGACATCAATATACATCTCTTCCAAACCAACATATAGAGAAAAGAGGCCTAACCTAAGGACTCTTATGATTCGTAAACCAACTGATATGGGAGTATTCTACGAACAAATTCAATGTTACATATCTTCAATAAAGCTATGCAGTACAGATAACATATTTCGCTAACCCAGCTTATACTAGCATCGAATTGCAGAAGGCTTAAATCCTAGAATATAAGACTTAAGTAGGGAATGTAGTATACAACATGGCGCAAATAGCCTATGTAGCTATAACTCTTCATTTTGGTTGAAGCAAGATTTAAATAGTGGTCTGCTATCGGAATAGCAGTCATTATATAGCGGTAAAGATGCCGTCCAAAATCGTTATTTGACCACCGCGATATCCGCAATGGCCGCAATAGCACCCGCTATTGCCGCAATCGTGATAAATGCAGCGCAACCAAAAACATGACAGCAACCGCTATTTAAATCCCTGGGTTGAAGTAATCGAGTCTAATAAATATCTGGACATGGATATGGGAATATGATCCTCTAACGACCCTCCAAATATATGAAAAAAAACTTGGAAGGAAATGTTTCAATAACTAGGTGCTCTTGGTTTCAAATACATACAATAGCATTACAATTCAAAATCTTCAAGAAGATAATAGATATATTAAAAGTCCTCAAGCAAGCTAAATTTTGCAGCTTCCTTTCTCTTTTCTCTCCGTTATTTAATTTCTGCATATTAAATAATACCATTAAAACCCAATACCCCTAACCGTTTTAAAAGTCAACCATAAACCTTTCTTCTGATTCTTCAAATTTTTACTACTATGAAAATTTCCACAATAATACCCTAACATTTCAGGCTAAAATTCGCAAAAGATAAATAAAAAAAAGTTCCCTTCTTTTAGCGTAATTAGGCAAAATCATAAACAAATAAAATCAGATTTTAAAAATAAATACAATAAAAATTTGAATAAAATGCCAAGAACCCATTGTTCCTAAATTAATAAATGCATAAAAAGTAAAAATTCCAGCAAATTTGAGCTGAAAATTACCTTCAGCGAGGGAATTGGAGAGATCGAAGGAGAGCATTGAAAGTTAATATTTTTAATGAACACATCAGCTTCATGCGAGCAAATAGAAGAACACAGAACGCAGCGTATAGAACAAAAGGCTGTTATATAGAAGAACAGAAGAAGAGAGGAAGAATATGAAGAACCCATTTTGGATTTCATTTATAAAATAAAAAAAAATCACGACGAAGAAGAAATGGGAAAATTGAAACCGAAAAAAGAAATTAAAATCAAAAGATATTTATACAAATTTTGTGAGAAGGGGATGGGTTGGTGGTAGCTGTGGGCTATTTTTTTCGCGGTTGTGGGTAACAAAAACTGATCTTCGGTCAGCCTTGGTTGGCTGTTAATTTTATTTTAAAGAAATGTAAAATTGCTGCTTTCTTTTGGGGCATTGGAAACTAAGAAATTTGAGCAGTTTCAGATAAAAGATAGGGTTAATTACTGGAATGCTCACTTTTGTTTAAGTTGTATTCACTTTTGATCAATAATTTTAAAATAATTATTTCTCAGTCATTTATGTTATTGATTTATTAAATTTTGATCATTGAGCTGTTAAGATGTGTTAGTTTGATAACATGAAAGGATTAATTTTTAATTTGACCTATGATATTGAAATAGAATTTCGATTTGATCCCTAAACTTTAAGTAAAATATCATTATGACACTAAAACTCTAGATTAAATATCAATTTAATCATTGAACTCGACCAAAGTCTCTCGCCCCCAATCGCCACACACCATCTTTGTTTCCGATCATCTTCGACTGTCATCATCGACGACTGTTACACCCTAAAATTTCTAGTTCACTCTTTGTTTACCTCTTGAACATGAATATAATGTCTATTTCATGAGAAAATGTCCCAATTCAATAAGTTAACCAATAAAAATTTGACTTCCTTTTAAAACTAAATCATAACAATACATTTATTATTATATTCATTTTAAAAATAAGTGCACCAAAAAAATTAAATCTATATCTAATCAAATCCATACCTTTTTATTTATAATATTTTAATATAATATTTTTGTTATGATTATAATATTAATTATATTTTTAATATCTATAAATTATAATATTTTTAAGAAAAATGGGCCTTCTTAAAAGTCACTTCTAAACCTACAAAGGGAAAAGAGTGTGCTAAGAACTTGTATTACCATAAACATGATCATTGGATACTGTACAAGATATAAGCTTATGACAAATTAAGTCAAAATATAAAACATTACCAGACCTAAGAGCCCATGTAGCTATAGTATGAGCCACAAAATTACAAGGTCTATGAGCATAACAAGCCTTGAAGTGGATCCTAGGCTCTAGTGTCTTACGAGCTTTCAAAAGGTGGTAACCCAACATGGATAGATCCTCCTCACGTCGGGACAACTTGTTAACAACGAGCATCGATTCTGATTCGAAAATGACACGAGTCCAACTATAATCGTTAGCCAATGAAAATGCATCACTGAAAGTATGAATCTTCGATAGGCTAACTTCAACACAACCTGGCGATGCCGTAGTCATTCCTCTAAGTACCTAGCCGGGAGAATCATGAGCAATAACACCAACAAGTTCCACCTCACAATGGGTTCAAAAGCACCATCCATAGGAATGGTAACGGGGCGAGTTTTGCTCGCCCCGCCCCGTCCCCGAACCCAAAATAAATACCCTTCCCCGACCCCGACCCGATCCTCGTCGGGTTTTTTATCAGGGCGTCCCGTCGGGGATTTTTTTTGCCCTGTCCCCGAACCCGACCCGAAATATTATACTCAAACCCGAACCCGAACCTGAAAATATTATATATATAATTAATATAAAATATATAAAATATTATATATAATTAATATAAAAAATATAAAATATTATATTTATATATATATATATATAATCGGGGCGGGGATACCTTGTCCCGTCCCCGAACCCGACCCAAAAAAATCCCCGATACCCGACCTGAACTTGACCGGATTTCGGGTTTTCTGGTCGGGTTCGGGTCATTATGCCATCTCTAACCATCCAATGTAATTATAACGTAACCAGAAGGGGAGGTTTCCATTTCGTCTGACCTAGCAGCAATGACATTCCGAGAGTAACACGCACAGTCCTCACTCTCTTCAACGCTTGGTTCACGGCCGATAATAATTCTTGTTGCAAGCACTGAGCATTGATAGCCAATATCCATCATGCACTTTGGAATTCCTTCTGTTCTAAAAAAGAAAAAAAAGTAAGCTAAGTCATCAATCTTCAGAGATTATCAAATCGAGCCAATCTAATGGATATACAAGTTGACTAGATAGAAAAGAATCTTGTAATCCGGTACAAACAAACATTTCCTGAGCATATGTGCAGTCTCTGAAGACGTGAACGATCATCTCTTCATCCATTCCACACATTAGACATATACCATCACTTATTCCGGCCTCACACAAAAGCTTACCAACCGATAAACCACCATGAGCCACTAGCCAAGCAAAGATCTTAACCTTAGGTAAAACTTGCAGTTTATCTATTAATTTCCAAACTCTTGAGGTAACCATCACATAATGAGAAGGTCGTTGAAGCCACCTGTATCCCGAACGAATTGAATAAATACACGAGTCATGGTAACCCCAAATAATCATATCCCTATTGGTTGGAGTGATGGTGTCTTCAAAATCAATTCAGCGTCTATAGATTGAAAATTTGATGTACTATTGACTCATTCTAAGAAGTTGTCCCCTCTTGCATGAAATTCCAAGTCCGGAGCTGTTGTGTAGGAAGATAGGAATAGTTTCCAATAGATAGACTAACTTTGATCCGCCCTAATGATCTTTGTCATGTGAATATAACTATTCTGTCATACTCACTAGAATAATGCACCTGTTAAAGCTTGAATGGTTTTGTGAATACCCTTCCAAGCATAAGAACTTCTATCGCCATTAAAGGCACTTAATATGTTGCAATTTGGATAGTACTTTGCTTTCCATACTCGTGCTAATAAACAGTCAGAATAATGAATTAATCTCCATTTTTTTACCGAGCATAACCAAAATAAAATAACAAAGATCCCTTAACCCAAGCCCCCTTAACTCTTCAAGGTACAAATCGTTAACCATGCCAATAACGACTATCCATGCTTCTAACGACTATCCATGCTTTGAAATCTTACATGTCCACCAAAATCGTCACATTTTGCCAGAGACTTCATTAAGAATGTGTTCAAGAATCAGATAACAAAACATCACATACTGAGGAGGGTTTGGGTGACGAATTTTATAAATACCTCCCTACCACCATAGGATAACAACTGCTTTTTCCATCTAGTAACGCGTTCATGAACCTTATACCGTAGATAACCAAATGTACGAGTTTTGTTTTCCCCAATATATAGTGGTAGTCCCAAGTAACGGCCTAAGGAGTCAATAGCATGTATACCTTAGGTATTAATCATTTGCGTACGATGTTCCGGTAAGGTTCATGGGCTAAAGTAAAATACCAATTCAGTCAAGTTCACACGTTGACCAAAAGTGGCTGCATAAACATTTAATATTTCTTTGATCTGATTAGCCTTATACATGGAGTTATTCAGAAAGACCTGACTATCATCCGCAAAAAAAGAGATGAGAGACACGTGGACCTCGTTGAGAAGCTTGAATCCCTTTTATCAAACTCGTCCTTTGTGTTTTATGGAGCAATGCTGACAATCTTTAGGTAACAAATAGGAATAGAAAGGGCGATAATGGATCCCTTGTCTCAATCCCTTTGTGGGGTGAATTCACAAGTGAGTGAACCATTAACCCCGGCTAAAAAGATGACCATTGTAACACAATGTATTATTAAATTAATAAATTTAGGATCGAAACCTAGCTTGGTCATAACTCTTCGTAGAAAGTTCCATTCCACCATATCATATACCTTTTCAATATCTAATTTCATCACAACATCTTTGTTTGTCCCATTCGTTGCTGAATTCATGTAATGTAATATCTCATGAGCAACAAAAATATTACCAGAGATTTGTCGTCTCGAGAGGAAAGCAGTCTGATTATCGATTATACATAATTGTATAGAATCCTTTAATAGATTGACTGGTACCTTGGATACAATCTTATAGATCACATTATAGAGACTAATGGGCCTAATTTGTTTCATATGTGTAGGGGCCTCTACCTTAGGGATTAATACCAGAATCATTTGGTTCACCAAAGACAAATCCACCTCCCCTCGTAAAAGTTGTAGACAGAGATTAATTGCGTCCTCCTCAATCAGATTTCAATGGTTAATTTTTAATTTAACATATAATCTTTAAAGAATTTGATTTGATCCCTGAACTTTATGTAAAATATCATTTTGATCCAAAAAACCTCTAGATAAAATATCAACTAAATCATTGAATTAGGCCAAAGTCTCTCACCCCAACTACCATACATAATCTTTGTTGTTTATCATCTTCAACTGTCGTCATCGACGACTGTTGTACCTTAAAATTTCTAGTTAACTCCTTATTTACCTCTTGAACACGAATATAATGTATATTTCATGAGAAAATGCCCTCAACTCAATAAGTTAACCTATAAACTTTTGTCTCCTTTTAAAATTGAATCATAATAATAAATTTATTATTAATATTCATTTTAAAATAAGTGCACCAAAAAATTAAATCTATATCATATTCAAATCTATATATTTTATTAATAATATTGTTATACAATATTTTTTATGATTAATATTAATTATATTTTTTAATATATAAATTATAATATTATTTTATAAAATTTCAAATTTTAAACTAAGAATATCAGTCTTATTTTTTTTGTATTTCAGTTATATAGTTTGTTAGATAATGTTTTATAAAATTCAAACTCAAATTCTAGAATTTGATAAAAATAAAAAATCTATGTTTTGGTAAGAAAATAAAAAATAATAATTTAAAATTTTTAGATCATAGGGTTTGATTTAGAGTTCTTAGGTTCGAGTACTAACAATTACAAGTTATTTGAACATTTATTGTCAAATGATTGGGAGACTCTAGAACATATACAATCACTTGTGATCATCTTAGATTAATAAAAAAAATCAAGCTAAAATCTTAGAAGTTTGATTTTTTTTTGATTTTTTTTGTATTTTTTACCAAAACATTGAACACTTGTCATCCACAATATATTATTAATTTAAAGATTAAAATTTTATAAAATAATATTATAATTTATAAATGTTAAAAAATTATAATTTATATTATAAACATAACCAAACATACATATAATTGTGTTATTATTTTTTAGTATGTATATAAATAAATATTTTGAAGTTAAAAATAAAATAAAACAATTACGGTTTATAAAATTTGTGAAATTATCATTTATAATTTACTATGTTTTTATAATATATACAATATAAAAAAATACAAAATAAAAAAACTAGATTTTAAAAACAATGATGAAACTTCAATCCAATTCTAACGTAAAGTAAATTAATTATCAATCATAATTGAACTCAAACCCTATTGACTTGAAATTAAACTTTCAATTTTTTTCAAAAAAAAAAATACCTAACTTTTAGTTTTTGTTTCATTTTAATACCTCACCGCTAAAAATTTAACGGGTGATTAGAATGGATCAAAAATTAATAAGGCCAATTAAACATTTAAACAAGGCGTATAACAATATATATAGTGATTAAAATGTAAAAGAAATAAAATTTAAACTCCAGTATGTAAAGATGAAAATATCATTTTTAGTGACTGAAACACAATATTACAAACTACGAATGACTGAAAATAGGATTAACTCATGTGCGAAAATGCACGCCCCTCTACCCCTAAACAACGTCATTTAAAACGGGGTATATAACCTAAAATTGTGACCAAAAATGGATCAAAGCCTTCATTTGTTCCCCATCTCAGCTTTTTTACCAAAAGGGGAAAACCATTTTCTCTTAACTCTCTCCTCTCCTCCACCATCTCTTCGCCATGGGGAGGTGAAACGACTCCCCACCGGTCACTACGAATGGTGGTTCTAACGACAATTGCTTCCTTAAAATGTTTCCACATGACCTTTATAGCCTAAAAAACCAACTATCCCGACCTAAAATCTAAAAAAAGAAATCCAAACACCCTTTTCAAATAATTCAAACCCTATCATTCCAGATCTAATCAACATGCAAAGTCTTACCTTCGACAAAGGAAAATTTACTGCTCTGATGAGAAGGACCGAGTGCTCCGATGGTAAGTATTCTCTCCATTTTCCCTTTTCAAGTTTTGTTCTCTTTTTTTTTTCATTTCTCCGCCTCTTTCCCTTTTCTTTCTTTTCCCTGGGTTCTCTTTTAATACGAGAGCCTCTCCTTACTTTTTTTAATTTTGGTGTTACATGCTATGGGAAAAGTTTGATTTGTTATTTGTTTTTGTTTTTTTTCTTATTTCGGCTTTCAGTGCTCTAACTGAGGAAGGGACAACGATGGGGGACACATTTACATGTGACGATGATGCGAGAAAGGATGAGGTAAAAATTTTACCTCAAGGCATGTTTTTGTAATTTTCATGGCGATCGACGATAAATCCGATGACAACGACATCATCGACTTCTATAGGAAATCGGCGAGGTTACATCGGGGACCATTGGATCAAACCAGATCCAACGACTATGGCGAGCGATGGTTGAAGGCTCCAATGGCTTAAGGAAAACCCTAATCATCATCAGTTTGGACCGTCGAATAAGATCTGATCCAACGGCAGGGATATGGCAACGGAAGAATCAAAGGATGAAAACCCTAGCTCCTTCTCATTTTTACGTGCGGGTCATTATTGGGCCTCATTGATTTGTAATGGACATTTAAATTTTTAACTAATAATATTTTTGTTTGGGTTTGTTAATAATAATAATAATAATAATAATAATAATAATAATAATAATAACATGGGTCGAAAATGGTGATTATATGAACTAATGTTAATGGACCCAGAATTTAGGTGACAAATTTAAACTTGATCTATGTTATGGGTGGAGGAGCATTGCTACAAGACATAAAGAAAAAGTTTAAATTCATGGTACCTTGATAGTGGATGCTCAAGACACATGATCGATGATAAGAGTCGGTTCTTGGAGCTTAAAACTAAAAGTGGAGTAGTAGTAACAATATGCATTTGTGTTCTTTTCTTAACTACAAAAAATGAAGCTTTAGAAAATTGATCCATGTATATCTTTTTGGGTCTATTAGAACTACTAGCTTGGGTGGAAAACAATATGCATTTGTGTTGGTAGATGACTATTCTAGATTTACTTGGGTTCTTTTCTTAAGTACAAAAGATGAAGCTTTAGAAAATTTCATCATTTTCTCTAAATTAAATAAAACAAAATGAAAATGGTTACTCAATTTCAAGTATTAGGAATAATCATGGAACCAAATTTCAAAATCTTAGTTTTAACAAATTTTGTAACTCTATAAGAAATGACTAAGACCATGCTTTGTGAAAATAATTTGCCAAGTATTTTTGGACAAAAGCCACAAATACCGCTTGTTATGTGATTAATAGAGTAATGATTAGGCCCATTTTAAAGAAAATTCTATATGAATGGTTTAAATAAAAAGCCCAACATCAGTTATCTTCATCATTTTGGTTGTAAATGTTTTGTTTTAAATAATGGAAAATATAATCTTGGAAATTTTGATGCAAAAAATGATGAAGGAATTTTCTTGATTATTATTTAAACTATAAAACTTATAGAGTCTTTAATAAAAGAACTCTAATGGTAAAAAGTCCATACATGTTATTTTCCATGATAATCTCATTTCGAGGAATGATTCTTGTGTTGATAATGATGTAGGTATCTTAAATCCAAATGAAGTTGGTGAATCATCATTGAAAGAAGTAAATGAAGAGGAAACTCAATAGCCTTCAAGAATCTAACTCTCGAGGAAATCTCATACCCAATAGAGTACAACTATATCAAAGTTGGTAAGTTTGGGTGATCCATCCAAAGGGGTAACCAATAGATATTCTCTTAAAATATTTGTAATTATGTTGCATTTGTCTTATTCATAGAGCCTAAGAATATCAAAGAAGAATTAAATGATGAACATTGGATTATGGCTATGCAATAAGAGTTAAATCAATTTGAGAGAAGTAAAGTGTGGACATTAATTGAAAGCCTTGGTAATAATCTACTCTAGGTACTAAATGGTCTTATAGAAACAAACTAGATGATAGTAGCAACATAGTGAGAAATAAAGCTAGACCAATTGCTCAAGGTTACACTAAAAAATATGGAATTGATTTTGATGAGACATATGATCTCGTAGCTAGAATGAAAGCCATTAGATTATTACCTGTTTTTGGTTTTAATAATTTTAAGCTTATCAAATGGATGTTAAAAGTTTTTTTTCTAAATGGCTATATTAATGAACAAGTGTATGTTGAACAACCTCTCAATTTTGAAGATTCAAAATTTCCAAACCATATTTTCAAAATTTCAAAAGCTTTATCTGGTTTGAAACAATCTTCTAAAGCTTGGTATGAAAGATTATCAATTTTTTAGTTGAAAAAGGTTTTCTAAAGGTAAGGTTGATATTACAATTTTCATTTAAAAAAAAGAGAATGACATATTAGTTATGCAAATTTATGCTGTATTGGTGCTACTAATGATATTCTTTGCCAAGAATTCTAAATTGATGTAATGTGAATTTGAGATTATCATGATGGGGCAGTTCTCATTCTTTTGAAACTCTAAATCAAGCAAATAAAGGTTGACATCTTCATCAATCAAGCTAAATACATAAGGGATATTCTCAATAAGTTTGGCTTGTAGAATGTCAAACCTCAAGCCAATCCCATGAGCACTTCAACAAAGCTTGAAAATGATGAGGAAGGTAAATGCGTAGATGTTAAATTATATAGGTCAATGATTGTTTATTTTATCTATCTTATAGCAAGTAGACTGAATATGTTTAGTTTTTCTTGTGTGCTAGATATCAATCTTGTCCTAAGGAATCTCATTTACATGACATTAAGAGAACCTTTAGATACATTAGAGACACTCCTAGTTTAAGACTTTAGCTTGCGTACCTTCTCAGATATGGATTTTGGAGGTTGCAAATTGAATACAAAAAGCACATCCGGTACATGTTAATTCCTATGAAATATGCTAATTTCATGGTTTTCTAAGAAACAAAATAGTGTTGCATAATCAACCACAGAGGAGTAATACATTTGATCGGTATTTGTTATGCACAAGTTTTATGGATGAAACAACAACTTTTACACTACATAATTGATGTTGATACCATTTCAATTAAGTGTGACAACACTAGTTCAATTTGTCTCACTAAGAATCTAATCCAACACTCTATAAGTGAACATGTTGAAATTATGCATCATTTTATCAGAGATAATGTCCTTAAGAAATATGTAGTTCTAGAATATGTTGATAATTGCATCAAATAACTTCTATTTTTACCAAGCCTTTAGATAAAGAAAGATTTTGGACACTTAGTAGAGATTTAGGACTTTCTAGCATTCCTTGGATTTAGTCCAAAATTTTGGATTTTTTTTCTTTTAAATGAATTTTTGGCTTAAAATTAGTTATATACATGCTTGAGTAATTCTATTTGTTTTCTAATAAAAAATTGAGGAGGGATATGTATGTCATTTTGGACTTGTTGGCACTCTATAGAATTATCTAAGTATGTATAAATGTAACTTTGTGTGTTCATATATAAAAAATATGCTTAAGTTTATGCCATATAGCTTCAATTTTGTTTCTATAGCTTTCCAACTGTATAATGCTTTCTTTCATGTTGATTATATTTTGGGTGATTTTAGGACTTAAAATTAGAAAATTGTATTTTCTACATTAGTTTCGAAACTACCTTACAAGTTACGAAATTCTTTATAAAGTATCAAACTTCTGCTAACGTTTTGAACACTATAAAACAATGTGTTTTAAAGTTTCAAAACTCTGTCTAAAGTTTTGAAACTATGCCTAAAGTTGTAAACTCTTGGAAAGTTTCGAAACTTGTCGTTGCAGCAACCCTTTCAATAGATTTTAAACCTAATATTTCCCTCAAAGCCTTATATTCTCGTTCAAACTCCTCTCTTAAAATTCTCAAAAACCCATCACGTCAGTCATCCGTCCGTCGCCTGTGGAGTAACAATTCTGTTCGTCGATCGCCATCGTTACTCCGGTCATCTCCCGTTGCCATCCTTGCTTCATGTTTCATTACTTTTAAAGGAAATTTAAATGGAACACTAAACACCCTTTTTCAAAAAATTTCAGTTTACATGATTTTTATTAAAGTTTATATTTAATTTTGTTTCTAACATGTTTAAAACTATCTTAAACTTCTTCTATTCATTTGATTTCAAGCTTTTTGTTTAGGATTTTTTAAAATTACTCTTATTTATGGTTTCAAGATTTATGATAATTTGTTCAAAATGGATTGAAATTGTTGAAATTAGATTTATCATTGGCATAATATATAGGTGTTCTTGTTGCAAGAAGGTTACCCATTAGTTAAATTTCTTTAGAACCTTCGTTTTTAGGATTTCCCTCTAACTGTTTGATAAAATTCCTAACCAAACTCTTTTATCCTTAGCCACTGTTTTTGTCACCCAAATGGCTCCCAAAACTTCCAACAAATGCCCTAGAGTCTCATCCACCTTGTCCAATTCTTTCGAGTCCCTTTGTTTTGTTTTGAATCTGACGATGATCGTCGTAGGTTCTGCCAATATTTTTGTGATAAAGCCATTAGCCCGAAATGAAAATTTGATGTCAAATTCCTTTTCTCCACCGTATATAACTTTAGTTTTCTTGATATCTTTACCTCCTAGAGGTGGCTTAATTTGATGTGCATTCCCAATGTCATTTATCCAAATCTTGTTAGAGCTTTATTTTGTAATGGTGTTCTTCTTCATGAAGAACTAAATCCTAATATACCTCTTGAACAACACATCCAAAAAGTCATTGGCATTCAATCATATCTTCTGGGAAATATCATCAAGTTTATCGTTCAATCTATTGCTACTAACTTAGGAATTCAATGTAACGGTCCTTTCAATGAGGATACCACAGTTACGATTGGTCATCGTCAAGGTCATAATCCTACCCTTTTAGATAATGAGGAGTGTCTCTTTCACCTTCTTGTTACTCGGTTTCTCTGCCCTTCGGTTGGAAAAGCCACTCGTATGAGAGACTTTGACTATTGGTGGATCTATCACTTTCGATCAAAATCCCATCATCAACTTGATCAAATTATCTTTAACGAGCTTGTCAATACTATTTCTAAGGGTATTGGGTCTAAACATTCTTTACCTTATGCTTGTTTTCTTAGTCATATCTTTACCAAGTGTCAGGTTAATCATGCCTATAGCATTTTTGTTCCCCTCTCAAGTTCCATCGACCTCACCTTGACTCACACAAGACGAGTTATGACTTCATCAATAGTGAATGGGTTCACATTTGACAAGATCAAGTCGGACAAACTCCCAGAGCTGATGTCGTGCATGTTGATCATGGAGTTGTTGCTCCTTCTTCGCGTCCTCCCATCACTTTGGAGTCATATTACAACTACATGGCTGGTAGATTTGATGATGTCTTTCACCGCTTTGAAGCCATGGATGATTGTCTTGGTACTTTTGAGGCTTGTTTCTCGATTCTTATTCTTCTCCCAGTCCTTTCTCTCTTCTAGATGATGTATGAGGATGGTTGATCCTCCTTTTATTTATCATTTCATGATATGTTTAGGATCTTTGGATGTTTAGATATTCTTGCACTTGGATTTTTAGGATTTCATATTTTGGATGTTTTGGTTATTTTGGATATTCTACTGATTGCATATGCTTTTCTTATGACACTTTTATGGATATCTATGTTGACATTTATTTTTGATATTTTTGGTTTATCATATGTTGGATTATTATATTGACTTATTATGCTCTAATCTTCTCTTCTCTTTTGTAGTTAAATGATTTTTATCTAACAAAAAACAGGAAAAAATGTCTAAAACACCCTTGATTAAATTTTTGTTTTTGATATAATTTTTTTACTATAAATTTTTATAGCCATAAATTCTTTTTTCAAAGGGGGAGTTAAATGAAAATTCATTGTTTTTACAATTTGACAAATTTTGAATCAAGAAAATTTTTTACAAAAATGTTTTTTTATATCAGAAAGGGGAAGATTGATAAACATAAATAATTTTGATATAACATAATATATATATATATATATAATTCTTATAAATTAATTTTAAGTCCTTAAAATTTGTCTAATCTTTAAAATAAGTCTTCTAAGTTTAAATTATGTCAAAACTATCATTCATACACTTTAGAACAATTTTCAAAGTATATTTTTCTCAAAATGTCAAAAATCATCATTTTAAACAAGTTTTGACCAAAAGTTTCGAAACTTAGAACTTTCAAAACTTGCAAAAATAGTGGACTTTGGAGTTTTAAAACTTCACAAGAGTTTCGAAACTTCCCTTATAGTTTCAAAACTTTGGGTTTTAACGATCAAAATATTTGTTTCTTATTTCGTAGAGTTTTGAAACTCTCCCCATAGTTTCGAAACTTCTTGTGCTTGTAGCCTTTAATGTGCGAATTTAATGCCTCAAATGGCTCCAAATTCCCTCCAGCAATCTCAAATGGCTAGAAATCAATGAGAGCAGATAAAATGGGTCTTCAAACAGTCAAGAAGACACGAGAAAGTTATTCCAACAATCAAAGAGCAAATAGAGTCAAATTTGTATTCAATTGTGTCTTTCTTTCATTGAACACTATTCCATTCATTGTAATTTTTTTCTAGTGTTCTTGGGTGTGTAAGAGCTTTATTTTGCAAACAATATATCTTTGTGTGGATATTCAAAGTTTTCTCAATTTGTAATTTCTTCTTAGGAAGGGTTGAACATTTAAGACTTTGGGGTATAAGTCTTAGTGTTGTGTAAGGTTACACCTTGTCCTAAAATGTTAGAACAAATTAGTAAATTTGTTGAAATCCTTAGTCAGGAAGCTAAAGTAGTGGATGCAGACTTCATTAAGGAAGTTGAATTACTCTAAAATCCTTGTGTCATTTTCTTATTCTTGCTAAAGCTTCCAATAATTTTTTATTGTCAATTAAACCTCTTTTGACCACTTGATCGGTTGACTCAACAAGGTATTAAATGTATAATTTACCCATTTTTAATATCAAAATGAGCCCTTGTCAGTTACAATATCCACAAAATATAACTAAGATATATAAAAGAGTCTCGATGATATTGTTAATTTAAATATTAAATTTTATAAAATAATATTATATTTTATAAATATTAAAAAATATAAATAATTCTATAAATAAAATAATTATAAAATAACAGTATTATAAATAATAAAGTATGTGCCCTTATTTTCAAAGAAATATTAATGGTAAATTTATTATTATGATTCAGTTTTAAAGGAATTTGAAAGGTTGTAGGCAAGATTTATTAAATTTGAAGTATTTTCGATGAAACAAAATTTAGATTCACGTTAAAGAGGTTAAAAAAGTGAACTATAAATTTTGGGTCATGGTCAATGACTAACGAGTGACAATGATTGGCATTAAAGGTGGCAAGCGGCGATTAATAATGAGTGACTTCAAGTCAAATTTAAGGGTTAAATTGATATTTTATCTAAAGTTTAGAGACAAAATAATATTGTATCTAAAGTTTAAGAGTCGAATTAATATTCTATCTAAAGTCCAAGCATCAAATTTTAATTTTTTCTAACATGTCATATCATCAAATTAATTGGAGTTAACATCTTAGTCATCAAATAACCATTGGTAATGTAAGTTACCAAATTTTAATAAATCACTAAAATAAGTGACATAAACATACTTTTTCAAAATCGATTATGAAAAATGAACAAAAATAAAAGTGATCATTCCAATAGTTAACCCTAAAACATAAAAGAATAGTAAGATTTTATTTATAATTATATTTGATGATGGTGGATGAGTTGGTGGGTGGGTGGCTTAAATAAAAACTAAAGAGCCTTAGATTAGTAAATAATTATTTGATTTTCTCTTTATACTAGAGTTGAAGTTCGTTATTATTTCTAGGGTAAAAGTGTGTTTGGTGCATTATGTTATCGATTTATTTCGTTTAAGTCCTTCAATTATTACTCTCGTTAAACGAAAATATTACATGATAATTAAAAAATTAAAAAAAAAGTTGTCAGTTAAAAATTAAAAAAATTACACGTTTCTTCTTCTTCGGTGGGTGATCCATTTAGGACATGAAAAGTTTTATCATAACTCTCAATATTGTTGTCAGGTCTAAAGTCATGATGACTATTCATAAGTTGGCAAGACGTATTAGATATGACCGCTAAACAATAGATTCAATTTTGGAAAGTCATGTAAACATGTTAAAAGTCGTATTAAAGTATTTTGGTTGATCAAAAGATACGAATGCCTGAAAGATTTTATTAGTGGAGAAGTGGCGACGAAGATACGAATTGTAGAGGAGATCCAAGAGAGGTACAACAATCGGGATGAAAAATGGGATCCAAATGACTAGGTAGATTTAGAGACCATATGTTCCTTCTTCGTATGACATCAATCGGTGGAATTCATTTACCTGAGAATTCTTCTGGAATGGAAATTTCCAACACGGGGGTAAGACTAGGAGTGCACAAAAAATCCGAATATCCGATTTTACGAAAAAAAATATCCGAAACCGGATTTGGGAAAAATCGGTTTTTTTTAACCGGATCGGATTTTTTTTAAACCGGTTATTTTAACCGGTTTGGAGAAAAAAACCTAGACCGGTTTTTTTACCGGATAAAAAACTGGTTTGAAAAAAATCGGTTAAAAAACCGGTTTTTATCCGGAAAAAAAAAAACGGTCTGGGTTTAAAAAACTAGCCGTTAATATAGCCGTTGGGAGGGTTTTGTGACCATTTTTGACCCTTTTTTTCTTTAAAAAATTACCATTTTACCACCCTAAACATGTATAAATAGGTTGGGGATGTATTTGGTTGATTACAAATTTATCAAATCTTATTACACACTTAAACATCTCTCAATCTTACTTTTGTAATTTTTTTGTTCATCATGAGTAACACGGCTGAATCTTCCGTCGGGGAAACATTGAAGTCGTGAGAGTGATCGAACACACTCGAAACAAAGACATTTGGGATCACTACGATTTATGTGAGATGTCAATGGCTCGAGGAGGGCGCGTTGTAAACTTTGTCTAAAGTTTCTTGCATCGGAAGGAAACAACGTTGAAGAACCATTTGACAAAATCATGCAAGGCACTTCGCTCAAGATCAGATCCTAGTCAATCGAATCTTACACCGCAAGGTGGTGTTTTGTTTACGACAACGAAAAATTACGAGAAGCGTTTACAAAGTTCGTGATTACAAAAGCATTGCCGTTCGACCACTTTGATGATGAAGATTTCACGATAACAATTCAACAACTAATGCAACCATTATACTCAAGTAAGTCGTACTACCCTTAGAAGAGATGCTATAAAAATGTGCGTACGGCGAGGAAAAATGATTTTAGGATTCCAAGAACACCGTTATGGTATGTCGCTTACATGTGACGTTTGGAGTTCCCCTCATAATACCGGAAATTCTTTTTTAGCCGTTACGTCACATTGGTTAGATCAAGATAATTGGCAAATGATGAAAAGAACAATCGCGTTTGAATTATTCGGTGAGCCGCATACCGGTGCTAATTTATTTACACTTTTAAAAAGGGTAATTTGTCTTTATAAATTAGAAAATAAAGTTTTTTCTATATCCTTTGATAATGCATCGAATAATACAAACGCGTTCCAAGATTGAAAATATTACTTTCACCGATTTTAGACGGTGCGTTTTTTTATACCGTTGCGTTGCACACATAATTAATTTATCCGTGCAAGCCGGTTTGGAGGTTATTGAGCCGATTAGATTAGAATTTAAAACATGATAAAATCGGTTCTTTGTAACAACAACAAAGACTAAATGATTATAAACGATTTTGTAAGTCCGTTAATAAAAAAGCTTTGGGTCCTAATTTGGATTGTCCAACTCGTTGGAACTCAACTTGGATGATGATGCATACTGCCTTAAGGCAAAGGGAAACATTGCAAACATTTCACGATCGGCTTTTCGAGAGGGGTCATGTCCCAAACATTTATCCGGATTCGAGTTGGGAACTATAGCCAAAATAACCGATTTGCTTAGGTTTTTAAAAATGCAACAACTTTTTTATCCGGTGTTTATTACCCTACTAGCCCGTTGTTCTTAATCAAATATTTTTGTTGGCTACCCGACTAAATGACTTTGAATTTGAAACCGAAGTTTTTCAAGAATTGGCTTTGCAATGAAGGAAAAACTTTTAAAATATTTTAAGGAGATTCCCCCCATTTTACTTGTGCCGCCGCTTTAAACCCACTTAAATGTTGGTGGGTTGAAACACTAATTGAACAAATTGCGTTTGCTTTTAATCTAACCGATGATGAACCCAACTTTGTCCAAAACCAATAAATTATTTTAACAAATATTTTCGAGACATGTTTGCAATTTATTTAACTAAATGGATCAAGTAGTGTAATACACGATCAAATGAGAATGAATGATGAATCATCTAGTAGACGTCCAAGTAACATAAATTTGAATCTTTTTAACACTCTTGTAAATTCCCAATCCAAACGATCACGTACTACCACCCCAATAGCGAGTTGGGAAATTACATGTCATGCGATTTTCTATCAAAATGACATTTGAAGAGTTTGAAAGTTTGGATATTTTGGCTTGGTGGAAAGAAAAAAGCACAATTTCCGATTCTAGCCGCCATGGCCCTGATTTATTAACCGTCCAAGCTTCTACGGTAGCTTCGGAATCCGCTTTTTCTGTTAGTGGCAGGGTTTATCGCAACGAGATCAAGACTAAGTCCCGAGTCGGTGGAAGTATGCATTTGTTTAAAGGATTATTTGGATGGAGCGGCTCGTAAGCAACATATCACCACCCTAGAAGATGCAATTGATACCGATTTGGAAGCAAACCTTACACATTGAAGAAGTCGAACTTGGAATATCCCCTCCAAACGAAGAAGGCGAAGATGATGAAGAAGAGATGGCAATGTAGTTTATTTTATAACTTATTTCAATTATCGTAAACTTTGTTTCAATTATCGAACTTGAAGTTTTTAAGTATTGAATTTATCGAACTTGGAAGTTTTTTAAGTATTTGAATTTATCAAACTTGGAAGTATTAAGTATTTCAATTATGTTGAGTTAATTAGTATTTCAATTATGTTGTTAGTATTTCAATTAATTTGATTTATCGAACTTGAGCTTGATGCTTTCTCTTTGATTCTCTCTTGATTCTAGTTGCTTGATGTTTCTTGTCTTTGATCAATGGCTTCTAAGCTTGCTTAAATACACCTTGAATCACTTCTGAACCGTTAGTGATAATTAATGAAGATAAATAGCCGTTTAAGTGTGAAAATTTAATAAAAATGCTTGGAGCGTGGGGGAATCAGTACCCTCTCATAGGGAATCGGTTTCCTCTCATAGGGAATTGGTTCCCTAAGTGTAAAATTCAAATATTTCGACCGTTGAATAGGGGGGAATCGGTACCCCCTATAGGGGAATCGGTTCCCTCCGAGCATTCTGAAAATCTCGGAGTCAAACCATTCAGTGAGGAATCGGTAGCCCCCTTGGGGGGAATCGATTCCCTATGAGCAATCTGGAATATTAAAATCGGTTTTTTTATAACCCGGTTTTTTAAAAAACCGGTTTTTTTAAAACCGAACTGGTTACACCGGTTAATATCCGGCCCTCCAACCGTTAAAAACCGAACCGTTATCTTATAAACCGGTTTTTTTCTATGAGAAAAAACCGGATCGGATAAAAACCGATCCGGATCGGATTGAAATCCGACAAATGTTCATCTCTAGGTAAGACCAACAGCTATAGTCGTTATTTTATTTCAGTGGCAGTCCCCTAATCTTTAGAGATCGATAAATAGTCAAATTTTATGCCCTTGCTTAGTAAAATGGTGTGAATCTGCAGTTACAGAAACCAATAGTAGTTACGGTCTTTATACATCAGTTTTTCTAACACTTGTGGAGGTTGGAGGATAGATTTTGTCATTAGAGAAGCTGAAAGCCCTGGGCTGGGTGTGCTTCACTGTTTACTTTATATAATTTTTATTTTTTAGTGTAAATTGCATAGAGAAATGTTGTTAATGCATAATATCCCCTTTCTAAGTGAAAAATAAATAAATGAAAGACCATATTTGAGTCGACAAGTGGTAGCATACGAAACGTCCCTTCTAGCCTTGGCCAACCCGCATCCTCTCTGATTTGATTTCAGACTCTGCATTTTTTGAAATACAAACCACCACCAATAAATACCCAATCCATCTTTTTTTGCAAGTACCACAATTTAAAGAACATAATCTTTTCAAACTTCAATCATGACAGCATTTCAAACCAAACAAAGACGAAAAATAACACGGGTGTTCGTAATATAGACCTCAAATTATTCACATCACAGCCCACAAAGGATCGATGGAATTCCTATAATGCGTGTATGTATATATATACTATATAACAAAATGAAAACACAATCTAAGCACCTTTGTTGTTGCTCCAGGGTTTGATCACGGCAACGACGATAATTACAACGATTAGAAGGATGATGATAGCAATGCACATCCACTTCCTGGTTCTTCTGTAAACTTTTCGCTCTTTGGAGAGCTGTATTCCCCGACTGCACATGATCCACTGCACTCGAAACCTGAGGGCTTGAAACGATAAGTGGAACGTTCGACTGCAAGGTTTACAGATTCCAAAAGGCTGCATCAATTACCTGAGATTCTATGTTGTCAAGCATGTCCCCTTGCATCAACCAGCACCGCCATGTCCAAAAATCTGCATAACTTGCATTATTAATTATCAATTCCGATAATGTCCTCTGCATATGATCTTCGTTGATGATTTGTATTTTCATGCTTCTGTTTGTGTTTGCCTAAATGCACATAAGTGAGGTGATTCATTGTTCAAAACATTGTTGATTTGTATTTGCCTAAATGCACATAAGTGGGGTGATTCTTTGTTCAAAATTTCTGAATGGGACTCGTTCCAAAAGCATTTAACAATTCAATGAGTTATTAAGCTTTAAGAAGTTTCAAGAGGGGACAAGTCAAAACCCTGAATTAAATTTTCATAGTTTAATTAGGCAAAACCAAAAATAGCCTCCAAAGTTTACTAAAATGGTAATTTTAACCTCTATTCTTTTTTGGCAAATTTTGGTCTCTAACATTTCATTTTGAAAAAAATCCTCCATGTATGGGAACCATTGGTTAACAAACGATTAACACTCCAAAATTAGGACTTTTTTATACTAAAATGAAATGTTGGGGAACAAAATGCTCCAGAATAAAAGAATAAAAGTCAAAAATGACTATTTAGTCAAATGTTAATGCTTTTTTTCTCTAAAATGTGATGTTCAGGCCAAAATAACTATTCTAATAAACATTAGGTGCTAATTTTGACATTATGCCTAGGGTGGCAATCAGGTGGGGAAAAACCAAAATCGTGGGATCCAAACCGACAGGGATAGAGAATAACCGAAATCTTCACCAGGGAATGGGGGAAGTTTTATCCATGAAGCTCAAATGGGATGATGACAAAGATTGCTATAATCGAACAGTAGAGATAACCGAACTATATCTGTGTGAATAACTGTGGGGATCCCAGAAAAATAATTGTATGGATCTCCGATATTTTACAAAATAACTGTGGGAATCCTAGAAAAATATATGTGAGATTTCCTGTTGCCACTATTATATCTCAATGGAACTAAAATTGATATTTAGATATTTTTTCATTTAATATATATTGATTTGTTGATATTGAAAATGATTAAGATTGTATATACACATTTGGTGTTAGAGTAAAATTAACGTTTGAAACTTTCATATTATAGATAGAGACTAATTTGAGACAATCTTATATATCTTACAAATTTTAGAAGTTGCATTGATTTCAAAATGTTTGTTTATTTTTTGAGATGGGGATTAACCGAAACCCACAAGGATTCGTAAGAGATTGTTATGGGGACAAAAAATCCCCAAAACATATAATGAGAATTCCCCAAAACTGTACCCACAAGTGTTTGAGATGGAATGGGTAATTCAAAACAGTCCCCGCCCGTCCCGTTGCCACCCCTAATTATGCCTTTTGATTATCTTTATCAAAATGGTGGAACCTTAAGGCAACAAACTGATTCGGTACCTGTTGTAGATCAAGAAGCTTTTTCTCCAAGTCTCTAACAGCTTCATGGCGCTCATGAATTTCGGATACGGTATCCATTATCTACAAAGCACACCAAAAATTAATTTAATCACAGCAAATTTCTAATAACATATTTTCCACCAAATCAAAATCCCACTATTAACAAATATCACTATGGCTTAACATGTGGAAGAATATAATGAAAATCAAAACTCAAGCAACTTTATAAAAGTTCAATTTAGAAAATTGAAATAGTTTATATTGGGGGTGAGCGACTTGAAAACTCGATAAAAAAACTCGACTTGAATTGACTTCGAGTTGTAATTTCATAAACTCGACTCGAAAAAATTTCAAGTTCAAATCGAGTTGCAAAATACAACTCGAATAGCTCGAAAGTTTTAGTAATTAGTAGATTGATTTTCATGTTTGAGTCGAATTCCTCGACTTTTTATGATATATGTATCACATATAAAAAAATATAAAGAAATATATTTATTGTATAGGTTATAAAAGACCATTTAAATTATAATAAAAATAATATCATATATTATAAAGATTTACAATTAAAGATAAACATAAACTCGAAAATTTGACTTGACTCGAATCGAAATTCAAGTCAACTTCAAGTTGAAAAATAAAACTAGTCAACTCGAATAATTAGAAATTTTTTAACTCGACTTGACTCGATCGAACGCTTACCCCTAGTTTATATCATATTCTTAGAATAAATTCTACAAAAGAAAAAAGTCGATCCTAGGTATGAAAGACAAATATAAGATTCCTGAAATCACAGAAGCAAGAAAATTCTATTAATTAAGGAAAAAGGAAACTTAAGACAAACCCGGCCTCGTCCCTGCTCCTGAATTGCTTTCTGGAATATTTGTTCACTATCTCCAGTATCAATCAATTTTTCAATTGTCTGTACATTGCTGAACAATCAGTTATGTGCCAAATATGATGGAGAATTATTCATAATATCAGGAGTGAAAGTAAATCATACCTCTTCATCTGGCTTTGTACCCGTCACTGGAAATCATAACAGCCAGTAAAGAAGAATATTAGCTCCCTATAATACCATATCATAGCAATTAACGAAGAAGTATCGGGTGAGAACTCAACCTGTGAAAACACGTCTCTCAACAACATCCCGATACTCTTGATGGATGGTTTCCCTCAGAGTCTGCAATAGTTAATACAAATAGCATAATGAGGTTATGAAGTTATGACAGCACATACTGAGCAACCATGTAACATCTTAAAATATCTATATCTGACCAACCTGAAAGTCAGCCATTTTGTCTTTCAAATTCTTTTTCAAGGACCTGCAACAAAAAGGTTGTTGGTTGTTACAAGAAGAATAACAAAAATATGATAAAATACCATCAAGCCCAAAAGCTTAAAAAGGATTGCAATAGAGGCAGAACAAATCGACCACGTAAAATTAGGATCATTCCTAAACTTACATTTTTTTAGGGGCTGGGGAGGATGGGTGTGCAATCATTAATACATTGGAGAACACAACACTATACTTCGGGTTAAGAATTAAATACTTCCCTAATCATGAACCAAAACCATAACCAACGTAATTTTCAAAAAATATAGTACAAAAACAAGCTTCATTAACTTGTAGCCCGCATTCAGCCATATGCCCCTTACATGAAAATATATAAAAACACTTTTAGATATAAAATGCAGAACACATGCTCCAATACTGTATGAAGGAAGAATATATATTTTATTAAAGTATCAAGAGAAAAAAGGAAACATCCCTGGATCCTTAAAACCAATAAGATTTTGTCAAACTAAACACAGAAAGGAAAATAAAATATAGCTCACTTCTGCTAAGTTTAGTTTAGATTGACATTAACTAGTAATCAATTATAACAGCTTTATTGTATATTAAAACGGGATATGAAACACTAGGAAAGGATGGCATATTACAGAGTTGTTGAAGTCCTTGACCGGTCTACACCTGTTCCTTTTCCGCATCCAGGCTTCTGCCTATTGGCTAAATTCTACCCAACATCAAGAAAAAGAAATAAGAAACCTATCGGCTGCAAATAACCAAAATAAAAGCAGCAAGTAGCTTACCTCTCTATCCAATTCCTCAATTTTCCCCTTTATAAAACGAGAGATTTTTCCAACTTCATCTACATCTTTTTCCATTCTCTGTTTAATAGCTACAGACAAAATAGCATCCAGCATAAGAACTGATTTCAAGACAATGTACCCGAATTCAAGCACATAAAGAAAAGACTATATATAAACTTCAATAGCAAAGTCATTAAAAGATACTAAAGCAGGCTTCATCATGCTTTTCCTTTTCTTACATGCTGCATCTTTAGTGAAACTAAGAATGTAAGAGAACATACAAAAAACTATTGCTTACATTTCATGGAAGGCCTTGGTCACTGCCTTCGACTCCTCATGTGCATCCTGCATAGAAAATGCATCATAAGATCTTCTTAATCAATACCCAGTAATGTTAATTACAAGATTCATCATTCACAAATCATCTTCCGAATTATTTTATGAAAGTTTCAACTTTTAAACATCAACCTGTGTTACTACGTACAATTATCTTGGCCATGAATTCATAATACAAGATGAAAAACGCAAAATTGCACCAGAATTCAACCAGCTAGGATAGACTCCTTCATAATCTCACTCTTTAGGTCTTATGGCTAGAGAGAGAGAGAGAGAGTAGGATCCTAGTGCTTGTGCTTTTGAAAGAAGACTTTGAAAATCAAGGAACCAAGACTAAGACCAACTCTATTAAGATTCTAAAAAGGTCCAACAGAATACTAGCTTTTCTTTCTTTTAGTCTAGTGCATCCGTAAGGACTTAAAAGGTAAGAAATGGTCAAGGTTTTCAGTCAGCTTTGCAAAGTATAATATTTAAATTTTCCTACAATTCAGAGTAGCGAACAAAACAGTAGAGATAGAAAACCCAAAGATTCATGAAGCTTTGGTGTCACATAAGGAGTAGGAAAAGGTGTTTGATCAGATACCTGAAGCTTTTTGAGAAGCTTATCAAGCTTCTCATATTGTTTATCTATCTCTTGAACCTGGTCAAGACAAAGGGCTGTATGAGAATAGTTATTCAAGCTGCTGCATTATACCAAAACAAAGAATTTAAATCCACCTACATAAAATATCATGAGAAGAAACAGGAGAGACAAATAAAAGTCGAAATTATGTTCATATCTGTAGCATACAAAGAACTTAAACTTTCCATCAAGAAGTCCAGAGCACCTTTTTAA
Organism: Hibiscus syriacus; assembly: GCF_006381635.1. Taxonomy (NCBI): domain Eukaryota; kingdom Viridiplantae; phylum Streptophyta; class Magnoliopsida; order Malvales; family Malvaceae; genus Hibiscus; species Hibiscus syriacus. Next base: position 1,301,327 of record NW_024062652.1, read on the forward strand.
AGAAATTTTGAAGGCCTAGTTCATCTGCATTCGTTTGAGCTCCTAATTCGATATCCCCACCTTGAGATCCTTGACCTCGTGGGATCTCGAATGACTCCTGCAACAAATACAAAAACAACTAAGCAAAATATAACTAAGCTATTCTAAATTCTAATTGATATTAAGCATAATTTAATTATCTGGTCATTCCAAACAAACCAAGAAAGTACAGAGATGTCCATCTTAAAAGACCCTAAGCCCCTAATTATAACTAGAAGCAAATTTATAGACAGCGAAGTAAAACTACATAGGGACTGAAAGATGGTTTAAATATACTAGGAGGTCTGGCCCTGTACTATTTCAAAATTTAGTCCCTATACTTTATTTTTGCAAAATTGAGTCAATGTACTATTTTTTTTTATTTGAAAATCTTGGTCACACCCCTAATTTCTATTCATTTTACTGTATATGTTGACCTGGTAGATATAAAAGGTAAAATAACCTTTTTAGTCCCACATTTACAGTTTTTATCATTTTGATCCTTAATCTTTGAAAATAAATAAAAAAATATATCATTTGTTGAACGATACAGTTTTTCAATCCTCCAAGTTTAAAACTTTTAAATGGTCAGCTTGATATGTGAACGTAGAGAATTAAAAAGTTATTTTTGCTTTTTTATAGCTATCAGGTTAGCAATTAACAGTAAAATTGAACATAAGTTAGAGAGGGAACAATATTTTAAAATAAAGAGATAGTACAAAAACAATATGACAAAAATGAATATAGGGACTAAAATTAAAAATTTGAAATACTTCAGGGACCTTTGGCATGTTTAAGCCTTGAAAGTTTGATTTTTAAAAAATAAAATAAAATACTTTTTTACAAGTTTAAGCTATAAGTTCTAGTAAGCTAATTCTACTCCTATAATTATTAAATAATTTTAAAACACCTCTAAGGAGTGCTTGGATGGAGGAATGTGGAATTTCCATGAGAATAGAATCCACATTCCCCGTTTGGTTAGTCCGGTAATGTAAGATTACCAATAATGAATTTTTTTGAATATATTACCGGGAATGCCATTACTTCTCTTTCTTCAAATATTGTTGGATTACCGACGTTTTGGACTAAAATACCTTTAATTTTTTTTTCAAAAATATATTTCTTCTGTCATTGAATAATAAAAATTATACGAAGGTTAAATTACAAATTTATCATTAAACTATTTTAGATTTACAAAAAATATCTATAATTAAAATTTTATATAAAATTCAAGGGTTAAAATAAAATTTTTATCATTTAATTAAATCTTTTTATATTTTAAATTTTGTAAAAAAATTATATAAATTTTATGAATTTAAATTTTTTAAAAAAATATATAAATATTTTTTAACTTGTTAAAAAAATTAATATATAATAAAGATAATTTAATCAAATATACATTCCAATAATCCTTTATTCATTTAACCAAACACAGTAATCTTACATTCTTGTTAAACCAACCAAATACAAAATACAACATTTCCAATAATCATATTCCCTATTAATCTTATATTCCCACTGATAATCGTACATTTCGTGAACAAAAGGCACACTAAATAAATCTGAAATTTTTTAATTAAATTATTACAGTAATAAGCTCAACAGTATCCTAAATAACAAGGTTCAGCATTCACATTATCCAGACAGAAGAAACCAAACTAAAATCCCCAAATAATAATTTTTTTTCATATTAATCACGATCCAAAATTTTTTTGCAAAATGAAGCAATCGTAGTACTCAAAATAATAATAAAAAACTTAGATCCAAACAAAAACAAATAAAGCATCAACAACAAAGCAGTAAAAAAGCATAGATGAAAGGGATGAAAGCGTTACCGATAGTAGGTCGTTCATTGTGGGAAGATGAATGAGGCTTAACGAAGCTTCAAGGAGAAGAAACAAAAAACTTGAAAAAAAATAAAAAAGAAGAAGAAGAAAGAAACTAACGAAAGCAGATAATGAAGAGATCTAACATAAAATGTGAAAAATTGATACAAAAAAATTCACTATAAATAAGACCTGGTTTCAAATCAAAAACCAGGTCTTTTATAGGGTTTCGGGAATATCTTCAGTGGTTCTTTTGCCGGAAAGGAAACGGAGAAAAACTAGAGGGAGATCTGTTTGGGAGTTGGGAGCGCGTGAAAAGCAGCTATACAGAGAAACGTGAAAGGGGAATTATCGAGTGATTAGTTGTAGAGAATTTGTTTAATCATGGGCAGTAGAATCTGTGGGTCGCGGTTTATTAACGGTGACAATTGTGGGGGTTTTAAGGACTGTGGATTAAATACGGTTTTGGAAGACAAAACGTTCTTATCTTCTGCTGTCTTTTTCTTTGGCTTCTTTAGGCGGAAACTGGAAACCTTTGCCTTTAGTTGTCTAAAAATTTACATATAGACTTATTTGCAATTTAATTATATATTTATGAAAAAATTTACACGGTGCATATTGTAATATATCATTAAAATGATATACCAAAACGTATCATTAGTTAGTGTTTAAATTATTCTCATTAAGTGAATATTAAAAATGATTTATAGTTTTGCATCTAAATTATCATTTTTATTTAATTTTAATATGTAAACTTTAATATTTTTTAAATCATTGATGGTAATATTTATGTGTCATGATATGTCAATTTTTTATTTTTTAATTATTACATCATTTTTTTATTTATTAGTAGTTTTTAATTAATTTTATTCAACTAATTAGGTAGTGACATATCATCAACTAATTAGATAGAAACATTCTCGCTCCTAGTATGAATTGATATTGAGTATCTTACGTGTGAAACAAATCACTCAACCATTGAGCTAAATTAATCATTTTAGTAAACTCCGCCACATTTTGAATTTAACTTATATTAAAATTACACAAAAAAAATAAAAAATTTCAATGATTATAAGATTCAAATTTGGGACACTTTAAATAAATCATCGAAAGCTTAGTCACTTCAACTATAGTGTGAATTGTTTTTATTATACTGAACTTAATACTTACTTATATCATTATTAAATTAAAATTTCATTTTTTTTACTTTATTTAGAAATAAAAAAATGGCTTAAGGTCACCTTTGACATTTTAATAGACTCAATTTATCATTTTCGTTCCTATCGTATTTTCGCATCAATTTAACTCTCGAAGTTGTTCAATTACATCACTCTATATCTACCCTAACTTAAAATCTTAAATTATAAACCCCAAGTTGGGTTTAAGGTTTCTAGTTTAGAGGTTATAGGGTTATGATTTAAGGTTTAGAGTTTATGATTTAGGGTTTTGTGCTATGAGTAGAGTATAGAATGATACAATTGAACAACTTCAATTGTTAAATTTATGCGAAAATACGATAAGGGCGAAAGTGATAAATTGGGTCGATTGGAGTAAAACTTACGCTTTTGCCTAAAAATAATTAAATAATTCATATATTTTAATAAAAATTATATGAAATAAATATAAAAAAGTATATTTATAATATTAAAAAATATTTATTTATTTTTAAAATTCAATTAATTATTTATTTAAATTAATATTATTTTTAAATTATATATTTAATTTTAAATAATTTAAATTTAGGGTAAATTATACGTTTACTATCCAACTATTACTTTGATTTTGTACAATACTAATTAAAATTAAATATATAATATAAAAATAATATAATTTCAAACAAAGAAATAATATGATTTTAATAAATAAATAAATATATTAAAATATTTACATAATATTATAAATAAACTTTTTAGAATAACTTTATATAAAAAAATTATAAATACATAAAAGTAATTATTTAATTTTTTTTATTTCCAAATAAAGTGAAAAAAATCATTCTTTAATTTAATAATGATACAAGTAAGTATTAAGTTTGATATAATAAAAATAAATTCACATTGTAGTTGAATGACTAAACTTTCGATCATTAATTTAAAGTGTCACATATTCGAATTTTATAATCATCAGAAAATATTGATTTTGTCGTGATATTGTTATATAAGTTAAATACAAAATATGATAAATTAATATAAATGACTAGCTTACTTCAACGGTTGAGTGCCTTGTATTTTATGTAAGAAGCCCAAGTTTAATTCATGATAAGAGTAAGAATAGTTTCTTTTATTTTATCATCATCATTGGTAACACATGTCACCATTTAATTGATTGAATTAAATTAATTAAAAAATAATTAGGAAGAAATAAAAATGATGTAGAAATTAAAAGAATAAAAAAATTGACATGTCATGCCACGTCACATAAGTGTTAATGGTTTTGAAAAAAAATAAAGTTTAGGTACTAAAACAAAATAAAAATGATTGTATAAGTACTAAACGTATAATTTATCCTTTTTAATATTTACTTAATAAGGACAATTTAGCTTGTGATACATTTCAATACGTCGTTTTAATTGTATGTTGCGGTGTGCAACATGCGTCGTAGACTCATCTATCTATATATAATTAAAAGAATATTTTGTCCACATAATAATCTTAAATTAAAAAATTACTTTTATATTTTAATTATATTTTTTTCTTCTTAAACTCATTTAATTACATTAATTTTATCATTTAATCAATATTGACCATTATAAATTGATATAGTAATTAATGAAACTAATATGATAATAAACTATATTGATGTGATAGTCTATGTGTGAATGATGATGTAACATAGGGATTAAATTGATCTTTTAATCGAGTTTGATGACACAATTATTTTTTCTCGTGATTAAAGACATAGTTAATTTTAATTAAAAGATCGAGGGATTGTTTAATCTTTAAATAAAGAATTAAAATTTTAAAAAATCAAGAATGATATTATTGTGCATATATGCATTTATCAGCTTAAATGGTATTTGGTAAATTATGATATTGTATTATTGTTCCTATAGTTATTTTATTTATTTTAAAATACAGTTGACATGTTATAGAGTTTACATACTTATAAATAATTGTAAGACTTCAATTTATTAGAGATGGAGGATTGATGATTTGTTTGGGCTTATGTCCAAACATTGACATATGGATTGATCATTATTGTGTTTTATTTGCACTATTGATAGTAATATAAGAATTCATTGTATTCATTGTTTGAAAGTGTATCATTAAACTTGTATTTATTGTCATTGTTATATTAATAAATATGAATATTGTTATGTTTATTGTTAATGATATCAAAGTTACCATTGTTATAATTATGTAAATAGATTTTTCATCCAAAATTGTTATGTTCATGATTATCTTATTAAACTATATAATTTTGTTTTGTTTGTTATTGGTTTCAAGACATTGTATTCTTTTAGTGAATTAGGATTGCATCTAGTGACGGAAGTCATCATCATTTTATCAATGTAAAAATATTTACTAAAAGCTCTTAAAATGGTATCTATGTAAACATATTATTATATAAAATGGTATCTATTTAAATCTATTATTATATTAATGTATTTTATTATGTGCTTAGGTTGGTATTGTTGGTATGTTGTAATGAGATCAATAATATATTAGTGATATATGTAGAAGTATACTGATGTGGTTTTGTTTGAAAATGACATATTTAAAATGGTAAGATTTGCTATATGATCCAAAGTATGAAAAAAATACATATTAGCTTAAATATGAATGAAATTGATTATATGTTGCATTAGTATGCCATTATATTAAATATTACATAAATTTAGGTCAAATTTGATTTACTTTGGAGCATGTTTGAAATATGGATCTGGTTTATTGATACATATAGTATCGATATCAAAACAGATGGTATCAATACTACATATTTAATGAGGAATTTTGAATTGATTTTTGTCAATACTGACGTAGATTATCAATACTACATCAGTGATATCAGTATTAAATATATGAGTATTAATACCCATTAGAAGAATCAAAATGCTATAATCTTAAAAAGATATCAGTAGGTCACTATTAATATTGAATTTGTATGGTATCGATTGAGACAAGGTATCAATACTAAATTGAGCTTTAAAGTTGAAAAAATAATTTATTATCAATATTGTTCATCTAGTATTGGTATTGTTCTAAGGCAATGTTAGTATCGTATGAACGACATTGATTCCATCAACGATGAATGTTTAAGGATTGTTCAAGTTAGTCTTTAAATGTTGATGATGATCATATGACCTATAAATTTATTTTTTATTATTTATTCTATGATGTTTATGATTTAAACTTTAATGATAAGTTAGTCTCTAAAATAATAATTTGGTTAATTAATTATATGATATTCAAATTAAGTTAAAAGTATTAATTTTAATCATTTGTGAAATATTATCAATTTGGTTCCTAATTAAATCAAGTTGGAGATGTTAAAAGATAGTGTTCAGTCGATTTTATGACTATATCGTAATTGATTAAATATTATTTGCTATTGTTAATTTCGAATTACATATGCCACCCAAGAGTATATTTTTATTGGTTCATTGACTTGCAACTAATACAATCTACATGTATTGAATTGCTTATCAATATTGCTATAGATCTTAGGGGTACCCCATTTGGATCAAGGAATGTGGGATTCCCATGGGAATAAAATCCACATTCCCATGTTTGGTTGGTCAGGAATCTCATTTCCGATAATGTTTTATTATCAATAGTAGATTTTTTGGGGTATATTACCGGGAATGTCATTACCTCCCTTTCTGTTAAAAACATTTTTGATGTTTCGATATAAAAAATTAAGTTTAAATGAATTTTAAGATTTTACAAGTGATTTTCTAAGTATATTCGATTTAATTAATCGAATATCAAATTATTACTCCAATTCTTTCAAGATCAATTTCAAACCTTACTAAAAGTGTAAAATTGTGTTTTATACTTAATATATTTTTGGAACAATTTTCACAAAGTATTTTTGAACCAAAATCAAGCCTAAAATCAATTTTTCAAAGTGATGTACCGATGCACCAATCCATGCATCGATGCACACACCATGCATCGATGCACTGGGGATTTTATGAAAACATCAAATGTATTTGATGCATCGATGCATCAGCCATGCATCGATGCACTCTGGCTATTTTGAAACATTGAATGCACTTGATGCATCGATGCACTCTTAGTGCACCGATGCACTAAGGGTCCAACGGTCAAGATATTTGAATTTTACACTGATGCACCGATGCACCATGGGTATGCATCGATGCACTGACGCTCCCAACTGAATTTAATTAATTGTTTTCACACTTAAACGGCTCTATTGACTCCACTAAGCATCCCCAACGTTCAAAATCATTTGAAGGTGTATTTAAACAAGCTTAGAAGCTATTCATCAATAACAAGAAACAACAATGTTGAAAACATTTTTGTGTTTCGATATAACAAATTAAGTTTAAATGAATTTTAAGATTTTACAAATGATTTTCTAAGTATATTCGATTTATTTAATCGAATATCAAATTAATACTCCAAGTCTTTCAAGTTCAAATTCAAACCTTACTAAACGTGTAAAATTGTGTTTTATACTTAATTTATTTTTGAAACAATTTTCACAAAGTATTTTGAACCAAAATCAAGCCTAAAATCAATTTTTCAGAGTGATGCACCTATGCACCAATCCATGCATCGATGCACCATGAATTAAATTGAACATCGAATGCATTTCATGCATTGATGCACATACCATGCATCGATGCACTGAGGATTTTATGAAAACATCGAATGCATTTGATGCATCGATGCACCAGCCATACATCGATGCACTTTGGCTATTTTGAAACATCGAATGCACTTGATGCATCGATGCACTAAGGGTCCAACGGTCAAAAATATTTGAATTTTACACTGATACACCGATGCACCTAGGGTATGCATCGATGCACTAACATTCCCAATTGAATTTATTAATTGTTTTCACACTTAAACGGCTCTATTGACTCCACTAAGCATCCCCAACGTTCAGAATCATTTGAAGGTGTATTTAAACAAGCTTAGAAGCCATTGATCAAAAACAAGAAACAAGTATCAACAAGAATCAAGAGAGAATCAAAGAGAAAGCATCAAACCTCAAGTTTAAGCATTTTCAAGCCTATTTCATTCAATATTCATTGTTGCTTTCAAGAACACTTATTGTGTTCAATTGTATTATTCTTGAGTGTTCTTTCTTTGTTCTAGAATTGTGCAAACATCTTGCCTTTTGAGGATTTTCTTGTAAGTTTGCAAAATTTGTATTATTCTCTTTGGGAGAGAGTGTTCTCAAGAATTTAGGGTATAATTCTTGAGGGATTTGTAAGGTTACTCTTTGTCCTCAAAAGAAAGACAAATTAGTTAATTTGTGGAAAATCCTTAGTGTGGGTAGCTAAGGTAGTGGACGAAGACTTTGGTTGAGAAAGTCGAACCACTCTAAATCGTCGACTCCGGTCTCGATTCGATGCCCGTCAACAAGCCTCATTTCTTCAATGGGGCTAACTATTCCTATTGGAAGAATAGGATGATGTATTTCATTCAAGCTAGTGACATGGGAGCATGGAATGTTGTAGAAGACGTATATATCAAACCTCTCACTCATCCAAGATTGTGGAGTGAAGGAGAGACAAGAATGTTCTAGCTCAACTCCAAAGCCATCCATATCATATTTTGTGCTCTTGGACCAGATGAATATGGAAGAGTTTTATCTTGTACAACCGCCAAAGAAATATGGGATAAACTACAAGTCACTCATGAAGGCACCGACGAGGTAAAAGAATCTAAAATTAGTCTTCTAACACATAGCTATAAAAATTTCAGGATGAAACCAAATGAAGATATCAAAGCAATGACGGATAGATTCTCAACGATTGTCAATGGTCTCAAATCATATGGAGAGATCATACCAAACGAAAAGCTTATGAGGAAGTTAGTTTACTCACTTCCAAAATCATGGAAATCCAAGAAGACTACAATCATCGAGGTTAAGAACCTAAAGTCCTTAACTCTTGAAGAGCTAATCGGTTCCCTCCTCACTCATGAAATGTTGCTTGAATATGAGGTGGACCTCGATAAGATTGATGAGACACCAAAGGAGAAGGAGAATAAGAAAAACATTGGAGTTGCTATCAAATCCACAAAAGATGAGAGTGATTCGGATGAAGATGACGATGACGAGGAAATGGCATTGTTTGCCAAATGGTTCAGAAAAATGATGAGACCTTACCGAGGAAGAAAATTCAAACGAAATGAAGGCCTCAAAAATGAACCAAAAGAGAAGGACCATATCATTTGCTATGAATGCAAGGACCATATCATTTGCTATGAATGCAAAAAGTCGGGGCATGTCAAATATGATTGCCCACAATTGAAAAGAAAGAGTCAATCAAAAAATATAAGCACAAGGCTCATGTGGCTACATGGAGTGATGAAGAGGGTTCCGATGAAGAGGAACAAGAAGTAGCAAACTTGTGCTTGATGGCATTCGGGGAAGATTCTAAGGTAACCTCTAACTCATCTGAATTTGATGATTTATCTTATGATGAGTTATTAGAGGAATATAATGAGTTGGCTTCGGATTATGAGAAATTGTTTTTAAAATATAATAATGATGTTTCAAAATTAAAAATAAACTTATATCTAAAACCAACAACGATCTTGAAAGTAAAATCAAAGATTTGCAAATCAAACTAGAAGAGTTTGAAAAGAAAAATTTGGATTTGCAAAATTTACTTTCAAAGGTCAATGATGATCATCAAAAGAAAATTGATGATCTTAAAACTTCTTTTGATAAAGTTGGAACAAAACGTTTTGAAAATGGAGAAAATTCAAAATCCAACTTTGTTAGAAAAAGTTTTAAAAACTACAATCATAGAGGTCCCCGAAGAACCTCTAATGGAAAAATCGTTAGAAGTATATGGGTTCCTAAAGAGCTCATTACTACTAAAGATAAGGATATCCTACACAAATGGATACCTAAGCGGACTAGGATTTTGGAAACTAATGAATATGGACCCAAAAGAATTTGGGTACCAAAAATTAGAAATTAATCTATGTTTGTAGGGAAAGGAGCATTGCTACAAGGCACGGGAAACAAATTCAAACTCATGGTACCTTGATAGTAGATGCTCAAGACACATGATCGGAGACAAAAACCGGTTCATAGAACTTAACGCCAAAAATAGAGGAGAAGTGACTTTTGGTGATAATTCAAAATGTCACATCGAAGGTATAGGTACTATAGGTAATACCTCTTCCATACAAATTAAAAATGTTTTATATGTGAATGGATTAAAGAATAATCTCTTAAGTATTAGTCAATTATGTGATAAAGGATTCAATATCATGTTTGAAACCAGTAGTTGTAAAGTTATTGACATTGCATCTAATCGAATTATGCTTGATGGTCATAGAATAGGAAACATATACATGGTGCATTTAGACTCTATTGATATGACTAATTTATGCCTAGTTGCTAAGGATGAGCATGATAGTTGGTTATGGCATAGGAGACTAGGACATGCTAGTATGAGTGTTTTGCAACGGCTAATTCAAGGTGATTTAGTTCGAGGGTTGCCTAAACTAAAATTTGATAATGATAAAATTTGTGATGCTTGTGCTAAAGGGGAAAACAAAAGAAAGTTTCTTTTAAATCCATTAATGATGTATCAACTAGTAGAGTATTACAATTGATCCATATAGATCTTTTTGGGCCAACTAGGACTACTAGCTTGGGTGGAAAACAATATGCATTTGTCTTGGTAGATGACTATTCTAGATATACTTGGGTTCTATTTTTAAGTACTAAAGATGAAACATTAAAACAATTCATCATGTTTTCAAAAGTAATCCAAAATGAAAAAGGTTACTCTATAACTAGTGTTAGGAGTGATCATGGAACTGAATTTGAAAATCTTGGATTTACTGAATTTTGTGATTCTAATGATATTAGCCATAATTTTTCAGCACCTAGAACCCCTCAACAAAATGGAGTTGTTGAGAGGAAAAATTCAACTTTAGAAGAAATGGCTAGAACCATGCTTTGTGAAAACAATTTGCCAAAATATTTTTGGGCGGAAGCCACAAATACTGCTTGTTATGTTTTAATCGAGTAATGGCATATTTTAAAGAAAACTCCATATGAAATTATCAAAAATTAAAAGCCTAACATTAGCTATTTTCATCCTTTTGGATGTAAATGTTTTATTTTAAACAACGGTAAAGACAGTCTTGGCAAATTTGATGCTAAAAGTGATGAAGGAATTTTTCTGGGTTATTCCTTAAGTTCTAAAGCTTATCAAGTATTTAATAAAAGAACTTTAGTTGTAGAAAAGTTTATACATGTTGTTTTCGATGATAATCTCCTTCCAAGGAAGGATTCTTGTTTGAATGATGATGTAGGTGTTATAAATACAAATGACGTTAGACATGACGTTGTAGAACCATCATCAAAGGAATAAACGAAAAATGAGGAAACTCATGATCCTCTCGAGAATCCAACCATTGAAGAAAGGGAAGTCTCTTACCCAAGGGAATACAACTATGTCAAGGATGGTGAGATTATAGGTGATTTATCCAAAGGGGTAACAACTCGATCTTCTCTTAGAAATATTTGTAATTATGTTGCATTTATCTCATGCATAGAGTCTAAGAATATTAAAGAAGCATTAAATGATGAACATTGGATTATGGCTATGCAAGAAGAGTTAAATCAATTTGAGAGAAGTAAAGTTTGGACACTAGTTGAAAGACCTAGTAATAAATCTACTGTAGGTACTATATGTGTATTTAGGAATAAGCTTGGTGAGAGTGGTAATATAGTGAGAAACAAGGCTAGACTTGTTGCTCAAGGGTATACTCAAGAAGAGGGCATAGACTATGATGAAACATACGCTCCCGTAGCTAGGATGGAAGCAATTAGAATGTTATTAGCATTTACATGTTTTCATGAATTTAAATTATATCAAATGGATGTTAAAAGTGCATTTTTAAATGGTTTTATTAAAGAAGAAGTGTATGTGGAACAACCTCTAAGTTTTAAAGATTCACAATTTCCGGATCATGTTCTTAAATTGACGAAAGCACTTTATGGTTTAAAACAAGCTCTTAGAGCTTGGTATGAAAGATTGTCAAACTTTTTAAATGAAAAAGGTTTTTCAAAAGGGAAGGTTGACACTACATTGTTTTTAAATACATAAAGGTAAAGATTTATTAGTAGTTCAAATTTATGTTGATGATATAATATTTGGTTCTACTAATGATGTTCTTTGCCAAGAATTTTCTAAGCTAATGCAAAGCGAATTCGAGATGAGCATGATGGGGGAGCTCTCATTTTTCTTAGGACTCCAAATCAAGCAAAGAAAAGATTGCATCTTCATCAATCAAGCTAAGTACGTCAAAGATATGCTCAAGAAGTTTGGACTGGAAAATGGGAAGCCACATAACACTCCAACGAGCTCATCGACAAAGCTTGACCTAGATGAAGGAGGTAAATGTATGGATGTTAAATTATATAGGGCAATGATTGGTTATTTGCTTTATCTAACTGCAAGTAGACCGGACATTATGTTTAGTGTTTGCTTATGTGCTAGATTTCAATCATGCCCTAAGGAATCACATTTACTAGCTGTTAAGAGGATTTTTAGATACCTTAAGGACACTCCTAGTTTAGGACTTTGGTATCCTAGAGACTCTAGCTTTAGCTTGCATGCCTTCTCTGATGCGGATTATGGAGGATGCAAATTAGATAGGAAAAGCACCTCCGGTACTTGCCAATTCCTTAGAAATATGTTGATTTCTTGGTTTTCAAAGAAACAAAATTGTGTAGCATTATCTACCACTGAAGCGGAATACATTTCAGCTGGTAGTTGTTGTGCACAAGTTTTATGGATGAAACAACAACTTTTCGACTATGGAATTGAAGTAGATATCATTCCTATCAAGTGTGACAATACTAGTGCTATTTGTCTCACTAAAAATCCCATCCAACACTCTAGAACTAAGCATATTGAAATTAGACATCACTTCATTAGAGACCATATCTCTAAGGAAGATGTAGTTCTAGAATTTGTTGATACTTTGCATCAATTAGCGGATATCTTTACAAAGCCTTTAGACAAGAAACATTTTTGGACACTTAGAAGAGAATTAGGTTTAACGAACCTATCTTCACTTAGTGTTTAAAATAATTTTAGCACTTTTAATAATAAATAAAAAATGCTTATAATGGTAATTTTTTATTGCATTCATTGCTATTATTTAGGGGGAGTTTATGTTGCTTAGTGAAAATTAATTTTATGTTCAAATGAAATTTAAGGATTAATTTGATTGATTGAACATGATTAATTTTCATTATATGAGTTGTCAATACCACTAGAGCTAATTAATTTAGCATTTTGAGTGTTTAAAACAGATTTTTGACATTTTTGTGCTTCATGCATCGATACACATAACAGTGCATCGATGCATCCTTGAATGTGCATCGATTCACCATGAAGGTGCACCGATGCACGCCTTGAATGTGCATCGATGCACAAGGCCATGCATCGATTCATCCATCGGGTTTTTGGATAAAACCCTATTTCTTCCTCATTTTCTCAAAACACTCTTAAAACTCTCTCTTGGCCACTGCTCCTCTTTCTCTCTTCACTATCAAAATTGCTCCAAATACTTGGTGTTTGAATTTTCTTATTTTTTGCATCATTAGATATATATGACCAATTATGCCATTTCACATTTAATTATGAATATTGTTTATGGAACTAATGGTTAATCTCTCTTTTGATTGTGATCTTAGCAGCTTAAGCTATATGTATATATTTAATCAATTGGCTATGTTTTTCAAAACCTTGTTTACAAATGTTTTAAATATCTTTTTCATTTAACAAAAAGGGGGAAAAATGTTAAGTGTTGAAATGTTTTTAAAAGGGAGAAGTGTGATCACTTTCCCTTCTTCCACTCGTTCAATTTCACACATACTCTTGACTTTTAAGATCAACATAATATAATGTCATTCCTCAAGTAATTAGGGTGTTATCACATCCGATATTTACAAATATTACCAACTCAAGACCGAAATTCAGTTGCTTTCTTACTTAATCCTCTAATTACTTTGCAACAACTAGAACTTTTTCTCTTGCACGAAAACATATTCTTTTCCCGATTTTAATCATACTAACCTTACACTTGTGTCAATATTCTTTGCAACACTTTAACATTTTCTTGACACTTAACAATCTAAAGAAGTATTATGTCTGTCCCAACAACTTGGTCGTAGAAATATAATTATTGGTTATATTTTTATCCTGTTAGACGAGTCTACATGGCAAAGGAATACAACTTTAGAAAATCCACACTTATGTTTGGCAATATAGAATACAAATTTTCTCTGGATCCTTTAAACTCAATCACACATGCCGTAACATAACTTTTAAAATCTGAATAACATGATCAGACCAACCCTTTAACTATAGATGGAAAATATATTAAATATAATCGAGTTTCGAAGGCCTCACTCAAATAATTCCAACCTTGAAGTGAACTTAGATCCCATCAATACAATTAAAACTGATACTCCATAAAGTATATCTATCTCTTTAATGTATAGTTCCACATACTTATCCACTGAAAAATCATTTGGAACAGGTATGAAAAACATGATCTTGGTTAAATACTACACAATTCTATATTCAAAGGTAACCCAGTTACGGAATACATCATAACTTTTTCTCAATTCTACTGAGAACTGAACATGTATACTTCCAAAACAAGCCTATAATCTACACCTCAATATAAACCTTATCATAGTTGATTCTTTAGACTCATTCACTTAAATTCCTTAGTTCTTTATTCCTTCATAAATCGAAACCTCCTTTCCACTAAGCATCCCCAATGTTCAGAATCATTTGAAGGTGTATTTAAACAAGCTTAGAAGCCATTGATCAAAAACAGAAACAAGTATCAACAAGAATCAAGAGAGAATCAAAGAGAAAACCAAACCTCAAGTTGAGCATTTTCAAGCCTATTTCATTCAATATTCTTTGTACTTTCAAGAACACTTATTGTGCTCAATTGTATTCTTGAGTGTTCTTTCTTTGTTCTAGAATTGTGAAACATCTTGCCTTGTGAGGATTTTCTTGTAAGTTTGCAAATTTTATTGTTCTCTTTGGGAGAGAGTGTTCTCAAGAATTTGGGGTATAATTCTTGAGGGATTTGTAAGGTTACTCTTTGTCCTCAAAAGAAAGACAAATTAGTGAATTTGTGAAAAATCCTTAGTGTGGATAGCTAAGGTAGTGGACGTAGACTTTGGTTGAGAAAGTGGAACCACTCTAAATCGCTACGCAATTACTTTCAATTTTCTGCACAAGCTTCCACCGGAATTTTTATTTACCAAATCACCCCCCTCTTGGCCATATTCATAGATCGATTAACTCAACAAACAATCAACAAGAATCAAGAGAGAATCAAAGAGAAAGCATCAAACCTCAAGTTTGAGCATTTTCAAGCCTATTTCATTCAATATTCATTTTTGCTTTCAAGAACACTTATTGTGTGCAAACATCTTGCCTTGTGAGGATTTTCTTGTAAGTTTGCAAAATTTGTATTATTCTCTTTGGGAGAGAGCGTTCTCAAGAATTTGGGGTATAATTATTGAGGCATTTGTAAGGTTACTCTTTGCCCTCAAAAGAAAGACAAAATAGTGAATTTGTGGAAAATCCTTAGTGTGGATAGCTAAAGTAGTGGACGTAGACTTTGGTTAAGAAAGTCGAACCACTCTAAATCGTTGTGCAAATCTTTTCAATTTTCTGCAAAGCTTCCACCGAAATTTTTATTTGCCAATTCACCCCCCTCTTGGCCAACTCAATCGATCGATTAACTCAACACTTTCCTTAGGTATTGTTGGATTACCGACGTTTTGGACTAAAATGCCCTTAATTTTTTTTTCAAAAATATCATTCTTCTATCATTGAATAATAAAAATTCTACGAAGGTTAAATTACAAATTTATCCTTAAACTATTTTAGATTTACAAAAAAAATCTATAATTTAAATTTTATATTAAGTTCGGGGGTTAAAATAAAATTTTACCCTATCATTTTTTTATATTTTTAATTTTGTAAAAAATATATAAATTTTATGAATTTAAATTTTTAAAGAAAATATATAAATATTTGCCAACTTGTTAAAAAATATATATAATAAGGACAATTTGGTCAAATATACATTCCAATAATCTTTTATTCTTTTAACCAAACAATGTAATCTTACATTCCTGCTAAACCAACCAAACACAAAATACAACATTTCCAGTAATCCTATTCCCTGGTAATGTTACATTCCCACTGGTAATCTTAAATTCCGACTGGTAATCTTACATTCCGTGAACCAAACACACGTGATTTTACGGATTTTTAGTTTATTAGTGATTCATCAAATTTTGATGATGATTATTAATTTCAGATCCAACATATGTAATAAATTTTCGTAACATGTCTGAAATGCTTGAGGAGTTCGTGAAGTCAATAAATTAGCCACATACACGACAATGAATTATTGTTTATTGTTAATTTAGTGTTCATCTATCTTCCTAGAGCAAGAAGAAACGATGGAAGATATCACTCTAAGAGGAAAAGCTAACGTTTCTAGAAGTGTTTAAATCGAGCTAAATCAAACAGATTTGGTCGAGGTAAGCATCTTACACAAAGGCATAAAGAGAATTTTGCTGGGACAAATAGGAATAGAAGAAGAAGCGAAAAGGTATAGCAAAAGAAGGCAAAGAGAAAAAACAAAGAGAGAACTTGAAAGAAAGGTCAGAAACAAAGATCTTAGCAAGCTGAAACAGAAATTGAAGAAAAAGGCAAACATTTGAATGCAGATTAAAAATGCCTAGGAAAATAACATATCCCCTGATATGAAAAGGATAGTTATAATTTTGCATAATAAAATTTGTAGAATTATAGAACTGTTTGAATATGATGATAATGAAAATTTTCCATTAAAATTGATGAAGTTAAGAATATACAATCCAACAGTTTTGAACCAAATACGAGGAACCTTGCCTATAAAACCAATCACCAAACAAAACATCAACAACTCATTGGCCCTGCAACCAAGTTGAAACAATAACATCGATGATGTCGATATATGATTGGGCGAACATATATCATAATAACAACACATTTCACAACTCCACAGACATTGTCTCAACAACCCATGGATCTTCACTAAAACTTTTTTAATATTAGTTATTTAAGAACTATGTTTCATCAAAGATTATGTTATAATTAACAATGAATTAGCGAAAGGATGAATGACGATGTATAACCACATCAAAGAACTGAAACTAATTGTAGCGAAACTATAATAAACTTATGTTACTCAAGTTTGGGCATTAATGCATATGTTAAAGGAGTATATCAGTATAAATGTTAGTTTATAGTAATTTGATTATTTTGATGTCATGTGTGTTACTTAAGGTTTAAATTTTGAAGGTTAGAACTTAATATTTAGGTTTAAAGTTTTAGGATTTAGTGTTTAGTATTAAGGGTTAGGATTTCAGATGTTAAAATTTAAAATTAAACAGATAAATTTTATGAAATAAATTTTATCCATGTATCAAATAATATTTGAAAATCATTGAACGATGTTGATCCTATATTTAAATGGCAATGGTTGATAGAGAATCAATTACATGATATTAACAAAACATATTCCTTGATTTATTCCTAATAGTTAGCTAATTATATCTCTTAATTTATCAATTTATTTCTTGATTGTAACCATAATTAGCATAGTTAATCTATTTCATTTAATTTATAATTATAACGATAATTAGGATAGTTATATCGTGTATAAATACCTATCATCTCTAATAATATTTAGATATAAGAGCAGTAAGATCCAATTTTTCTCTCCTCTTTTTCTTCCCACATATTTTTTTTTCAATGGTCACCAATGATCAATCCATTATTCCTAACAATGTTGAACCTACAAAGCCTTCCATCATTGTCTCTCTTTCTCATATTCTTAAACTCACTGCTACCAATTATATTTCATGAAAAATTCAACTTGAAGTCACCCTTATTTGCTATGATCTTCATAAATTCTTAGATGGTGTTGACCTATTTTTAGGTGATGATAACCATATGTTGTTTTCTTTTTCATTTTTCTTTAATAATTATTGAAGTTAAATATAATTTTATTGAAAATTATTAATTTGTCATAAAAATAACATGTGAGCAAATTATGTCATTGTATGACAAAGTCAACCAAGGAAGCCTTTACAAGTAGAGGGAGATGACTTTCAAAGGGATGACAGTATATATATCATATTGCGAAAGGAAGATTGTCCAAAGTAGTAAATCTAGACGTTTACGAACGCTTAGAATTTGAAAAAGGAATGATTATATATATATATTAAAAGATTTATCTTCTATGTGAAAGAGTCTTGCTCCGTTATTTTAAGGCTTAATATAAATATAGTATCTAAATTATATTCAAAATTAATTTTTGGTACCTAAAGATTTTTCGTTAAAAATAGGTGTCTAATTTTTTATCCATTACATTTTTAGGTCCTATTGTTAAAAAAAACCGTTAAAGTGACACATGTTGTGTTTATATTTTTTTGAAAATTTCTTTAAAAAATAAAATATTATTAAAAAAATATTTTAGAAAAATATAAATGTAGCACAAGTCACTTAACAATTTGTATAACTGTAGGCACCTAAAAGTATAACGAATAAAATATTAGACACATATTTTTAACGAAAAATTATTTATGCACCAAAAATTAACTTTAGTTATATTTTGGACACTTATCTTTGCATTAATCCTTATTTTATTTCAGAAGCCAAATAATTGTACTCATTCCTTCTAAAAATGTCTCAGTCCTACACATAGTGTGAACCTGAGTTCCAATACCACAAAGGGGAAGATCATGACATTATTGAGTTTCAAGCAAAAGATAACATATTTATTTTATAAAAATTGGATTTTAATCCAATTCATAAGTTGAACTTAAGAGATGGTACATATTTCCAACATTTGTTATCTTTTCCCATTTTTCCAACTTTTCTGGTTTTCAATCATTAAAGAAAGAATGTTATATTACTATTATACCTTTGGAGGGGGCGTTAACATGTAACTCTTGTTCAATTAGAACCTTCATATAGACTCATTTTGTTATCGAAGCTTTTAAGGAATCCATATCCTTCAGACATTGGAGTATCATAACCAACTATAGTACATAGATAAGACCTCTCTGACAAATCCACATGATTTATCAAAGGGAAATCCAAGATCAGATAACCATCTATTCAACATATGAACATACAAATAGTTATAATTACCTATGTTTGACATCATCAGC
Source organism: Hibiscus syriacus (assembly GCF_006381635.1). Taxonomy (NCBI): domain Eukaryota; kingdom Viridiplantae; phylum Streptophyta; class Magnoliopsida; order Malvales; family Malvaceae; genus Hibiscus; species Hibiscus syriacus. The sequence goes on from NW_024062652.1 coordinate 1,320,622, forward strand.
CAACGTCACTATTGAGAAGATAATTATCTCTACCTTATCTCATTTGTTACTCTCATCTCTTTCCTTGACGTCTTCATCTCTCTTAGAGAGAAACATCAACCAACAACTATTATTTTATCAATAGCGAATCTTTATCCAAATAAACAGAAGTGCATCACTAACAATGAAATAAATTTGTTTTCATCAATAATACTGTAACACCCCTAACCCGTATCCGACCCGGATACGGATCCGAGGTGTCACATTGACTTTTAAGACACTTTGGTTCTTAAAAAAATACGATTTGAATTTGATACTAAAAACAAAACTTAATAAACCATAGTTAAAATACATATCAGAGTATCTAACTTTACATTTATAGTACATGTCAACTACATTACCAAACACAATCACATACAATTAAAACATCTCTCATCTGATAATCTTCAAAAATATGTTTTCTTGCCCCATGCCTATCTGCATTACTCCTCGCATACATTTGAACCTACGTGTGAAAACACTCACACGCTAAGTGGATGACTTAGTGAGACATTATGATTAATATTAAACAATAAATTATTTGAATACTTCTGTAAAATAAGGTTTAAATTATCAAAAATCCATTGTAATATATATAACTTATAACTTCTCTTATTAATCAAGGAATAAGTAATACTTATTGAAATCTTGATTATATATTCAATTCATTACTCATATAGATTTTTAGTTCATATAAACTACATATGACTGATACATTTTTCATTTTATATCCATTTGTTTAATTGGCTCAAACGTATAATACTAAGAACTCTAGGTATTTGAGTACAGTGAGGTTGTGCTCTAATGATGTCACCACAGTTCGTAATTTGCACCGAAGTGTCACATAATTGTCCCGAAGGACAACATAGGTTTGCACCGAAGTGCCACACAGGTTTGCACCGAAGTGCCATATAGGTTTGCACCGAAATGCCACATATTTGTCTCAAATGACCACATAAAACCCTCGAATCTTGGCATGCCAACTATACCTATAATCCTCATACATATACTTTGGGATATTAATTACATATTTTTGTTCAATCATTATTCGAAGTGTCTCTTATTCACATAGTTCTTCTCACATAGATTCTTTTCACAAAACTTGTTCAAAGTTCACATTTTCACTTATCATTTATGTTATGTAGAACATATTCACTTAACACATATTAGGATCATCTTTCACATAATCTTTATCACATAACTTTATTAAATGTTATTATTCATTCACATTTAAACATTTATTCATGTCATCATGTTTCACAAAGCATTAATCATTATTTTCACTAAATCACATATATCACATATTTATAGTGCTTTACATAATTATTTCATATTACATATCGTTATTCAACCTATTCCTTTACTTGTATAAACCATAATCATATAGAAAATCTTCACATATAATCATATCATTTCATTTTATTCAAAACATTCTAGGTTGGCTGGTCACAAGCCTTCCTTCAGCCATCAATAAATTAAGTTAATAACACTCACATTTGCCTCACTAAAGTCCTAACTGAATTCCTTAACACTTTTGGATCGATACTTATTATATCGAGCTGACCGGAAGTTTATTATGCTCAACCACTACATAAAACAATCGAAAATCAATATCATTTTTATCTCAATTATATTGAATCATAATAACTTGATATACAAGAAACCCTATATTTCATTTCATGCTTGAGGGTATCGATACCTACACATGTACTGATACCGAAATTGCATTCGAAATTACAAGGGTATCGATACACTCCTCAGTGTACCGATACACAAATGGAACTCGATGTTTTGAGGGTATCGATAAACTCCTCAGTGTACCGATACACATATGATATTCAATTTTTTAAGGGTATCGATACATTCCTCAGTGTACCGATACACACTCATTCAATTACACATATTCAACTCACGAGGTATTGGTACTTCTCCTAAGGGTACTGATACACTAAGCCCAAAATGGCCATTTTCAACCCAAAAATCACCTTAAAATCCTCCTAAAACTTTTATAAACACATAACTTAAGCCTTTAAACTCACCTTTATACTTCCACACCCATTAATATTCATTAACCACTCTTAATTATCCAAATTCCAGTTTGAACACTTAAATCTCAAAATCAAACCAAATTTTCAAACATTTTCTTAGACATATCTAATACTTATAACTCTTAAGTTTAATCCTTGACAAGTCAAAATTCAAACTTCAAAAACTCATCCATAACAAAATTTCATCTAAAAACCCATTTTACAAATCCATTTCTAAATCAATCCTCTTGTTGTTTTAATCCTATCAAAACTTTCCTTAAGCTTATATAACACCCAAACTTTCAATGCCAAACTAAATTTTTAGAAACCAATAAAAATCATGGTTACTTTCCTTTGCAATGGCATCCACGAGCAAGGAGAAAGAAGAAAGAAATGTTCCCAGACTTTTTCTCCCATTCCACGTGTAGCCTTCCTTAAAAAGAGAGAAGATAAAAATCTTTCAGGTGAAAAGACCATATTGTTATTCCACTAATCCAAATTTAATATCAAGTCCTGACCACAAATTTCCATAATAAATCCTTGAATTCCCAAATTATTCTAATTAAACCACTAAATTTTTGAGTTCTTACATTTTGATCACTGACCCGATAATTGGGATGTTAAAAATTTCCCCTTAAGAAAATTCATCCTCGAATTTTCATTACACAAAGAGGTGTGGATATTGCTTCCACAAATTTTCTTCACGATCAAAGTATCTTATTATACTTTATGGTTTCTTCCAAAGAACCTTATCTAACAGAAACGTTTGATTCCTTAACTTCTTGTTTTCATACGATAGAATTTGCACCGTTTCTTCCTCATATGTCAGGTTAGATTGAACTTCTATCATATCTGGAGTTATGATACGTGCAGGATCTGATCGATATCACCAAAGCCTAGAGACATGGAAGACATTGTAAATCTTTTCCAACTCTGGTGGCAATGCTAACTGATATGCCACTGGTCCAACTTTATTCAAAACTTTATAAGGTCTACAGAGCCTAAGACCGAGTTTTCCTTTTACTCCCAAACCAAAGTACTTTCTTCCCAAAGTGATACTTTTAGAAATACTTCGTCACCTACTTAAAATCCAATTTCTTTCTTTTCAAATCTGCGTATGACTTTTGTCTGTCTAATGCCACTTTAATATTAAGTGTAATCAATCGAACCTTTTCTTCAACTTCTTTGATCAATTTTGGTCGCACTAAGTTTAAATTTCCATACTTATTTCATATTTAACCAATACTAACATTCCTCTTTATTTTAAAGACAATCACGTATTCAACACTTTCCAAAATAGATATTACCTTATAGCTTTGACCTATCAATTATCACAATCACCTTTCATGTTGTAGTGATAAACACTTCCTCATTCTTCACAGAACTTAATCTCTTTCCCTTCTTCCACTCGTTCAATTTCACACATACTCTTGACTTTTAAGATCAACATAATATAATGTCATTCCTCAAGTAATTAGGGTGTTATCACATCCGATATTTACAAATATTACCAACTCAAGACCGAAATTCAGTTGCTTTCTTACTTAATCCTCTAATTACTTTGCAACAACTAGAACTTTTTCTCTTGCACGAAAACATATTCTTTTCCCGATTTTAATCGTACTAACCTTACACTTGTGTCAATATTCTTTGCAACACTTTAACATTTTCTTGACACTTAACAATCTAAAGAAGTATTATGTCTGTCCCAACAACTTGGTCGTAGAAATATAATTATTGGTTATATTTTTATCATGTTAGATGAGTCTACATGGCAAAGGAATACAACTTTAGAAAATCCACACTTATGTTTGGCAATATAGAATACAAATTTTCTCTGGATCCTTTTAAACTCAATCACACATGCCGTAACATAACTTTTAAAATCTGAATAACATGATCAGACCAACCCTTTAACTATAGATGGAAAATAATGTTAAATATAAATCGAGTTTCGAAGGCCTCACTCAAATAATTCCAAACCTTGAAGTGACTTTAGATCCCATCAGATACAATTAAAACTGATACTCCATAAAGTCTATCTATCTCTTTAATGTATAGTTCCACATACTTATCCACTGAAAAATCATTTGGAACAGGTATGAAAAACATGATCTTGGTTAAATACTACACAATTCTATATTCAAAGGTAACCCAGTTACGGAATACATCATAACTTTTTCTCAATTCTACTGAGAACTGAACATGTATACTTCCAAAACAAGCCTATAATCTACACCTCAATATAAACCTTATCATAGTTGATTCTTTAGACTCATTCACTTAAATTCCTTAGTTCTTTATTCCTTCATAAATCGAAACCTCCTTGCAACATATGCCATCTCTTTTTTTCAAGCTCCATAACTCTTCTCATTTCAGTACGAGAAGTCTCATCATACCTTCATAACTTTAATATTCAATAATACTTGCATAGAACCTTATGCTTTATCATTTCTTATTCGAAAATTTTCTCCTCTTGTTCATCAAGGACTAAATTCACATACTTACTTAACCATTTAAAATACTTCTTCCACTTCAACTTGTATAATTTCTAACTAACTTTCAATTCCAAATTACCACATTTATACTTAGATCGAACTTGTCATTCTAATTCTTGATTTCACATAAACTAAAAATTCTGAATTCCTCATTTTCTTAACTATCAATTTCCAATTGATAAAACATACCTTAAATTTCCTTGTTTCTTACTAATTTAAATAACTATTGTCTCATTACTAATAATTTTCTTAGTAAGGAGAGGTCTCAGAAAGTTTCTCGATTAATCTTTTTAATAATCAGCTAAGTCCAATAGATTGAACTATAGACTCGTTTTAATTTACTCTTTATCCAATAACAGAACATTCCTTTTTCCAACCTAAAGAAATTTAGCACATCACTAACTCTTTCTTTCCACAATAACCTTATTGCTTTCCAGATGACATACTTATTCTTGTAAATCTCTGGTCTTATCAATCCTATATCAATATCTTAATAATAACTACTTCCAAAAATCCCAGATGGGAACATGTTTACCCTTTGTATCACACTTAATCAATTATACACATACTGAACCTCTTAATAGTGAAATTATTCCCTCTAACTTTTCTATTTCAAGACAATAGAGATCATCCAAAGAAATGTTCTCGTCATTTAATAAAAATTCACAGATACAGGACATTTATGAACTCAATCTTTAAACTCGGGTACTTCTAAACCTTTTTAAATCTATAACAACATTTATTCTAATAATATGGGGAAGTAGATAATTGAAAACACTTCAAAATAGCATCCAACATCCGAAAAATACTCCCTAAAGCTTCTTCTATTCACTTTGTCAAGTTACCACCTCTCTTATCAATTTTATTTCCCATTTCACTTCGGAGAACTTATTAATCTAACATTTATTAACTATAATCATTCAACTATACTAGCAAGGACAACATACTCCTTAAACTATCAAATCAGAGATTTATATTATATCGTTGGCATGTAAAAACTAAAACAAATTTGACAGTCGACCGACCAATCTATTTAGAAAACTTGACTCAACCCAAGCTTTGATACCATTAAATGTAACACCCATAACTCGTATCTGACCCGGATACAAATTCGAGGTGTCACATTGACTTTTAAAACACTTTGGTTCTTAAAAAAATACGATTTGAATTTGATACTAAAAACAAAACTTAATAAACCATAGTTAAAATACATATAAGAGTATATAACTTTACATTTATAATACATGCCAACTACATTACCAAACACAATCACATACAATTAAAACATCTCTGATCTGATAATCTTTAAAAATATGTTGTCCTACCCCATGCCTATCTTCATTACTCCTCGCATACCTTTGAACCTACGTGTGAAATCACTCACACGCTAAGTCGATGACTTAGTGAGGAATTATGATTACTATTAAACAATAAATCATTTGAATACTTATGTAAAAGAAGGTTTAAATTATCAAAAATCTTTTGTAATATATATAACTTATAACTTCTCTTATTAATCAAGGAATAAGTTATACTGATTGAAATCTTGATTATATATTCAAGTCATTACTCATAGATTTTTAGTTCATATAAACTACATATGAATGATACATTTTTCATTTTATATCCATTTGTTTAATTGGCCCAAACGTATAATACTGATAACTCTAAGTATTTGAGTACAGTGAGGTTGTGCACTAATGCTGTCACCACATCTCGTAATTTGCACTGAAGTGCCAGATAATTGTCCCGAATGACCACATAGGTTTACACCAAAGTGCCACATAATTGTCCCGAAGGACCACATAATTGTCCCAAAGGACCACATAAAACCCTCGACTTTTGGCATGCCAACTATACCTCTAATCCTCATATATATACTTTGGGCTATTAATTACATATTTATGTTCAATCATTATTCGAAGTGTCTCTTATTCACATAGTTCTTCTCACATAGATTCTTTTCACAACACTTGTTCAAATTTCACATTTTCACTTATCATTTATGTTCCGTAGAACATATTCACTTAACACATATTAGGATCATCTTTCACATAATCTTTATCACATAACATTATTAAATGTTATTATTCATTCACATTCAAACATTTATTCATGTCATCATGTTTCACAAAGCATTAATCATTATTTTCATTAAATCACATATATCACAAATTCATAGCGGTTTACATAATTATTTCATATTACATATCGTTATTCAACCTGTTCATTTACTTGTATAAACCATAATCATATAGAAAATCTTCACATATAATCATATCATTTCATTTTATTCAAAATATTCTAGGTTGGCTCATCACAAGCCTTCCTTCAACCATCAATAAATTAAGTAAATAGCACTCACATTTGCCTCACTGAAGTCCTAATCGAATTCCTTAACACTTTTGGATCGATACTTATAATATCGAGCTGACCGGAAGTTGATTATGCTCAACCACTACATAAAACAATCGAAATCAATATCATTCTTATCTCAATTATATCGAATCATAATAACTTGATATACAAGAAACCCTATATTTCATTTCATGCTTGAGGGTATCGGTACCTACACATGTACTGATACCGGAATTGCATTTGAAATTACAAGGGTATCGATACACTCCTCAGTGTACCGATACACAAATGGCACTCAATGTTTTGAGGGTATCAATACACTCCTCAGTGTACCGATACACATATGATATTCGATTTTTTAAAGGTATCGATACACTCCTCAGTGTACCGATACACACTCCTTCAATTACACATATTCAACTCATGAGGTATCGATACTTCTCCTAAGGGTACCGATACACTAAGCCTAGATTGACCATTTTCAACCTGAAAATCACCTCAAAATCCTCCTAAAACTTTCATAAACACATAACATAAGCCTTTAAACTCACCTTTATACTTCCACACCCATTAATATTCATTAACCATTTTAATTATCCAAATTCCAGTTTGAAGACTTGAATCTCAAAATCAAAACAAATTTTCAAACATTTTCTTAGACATATCTAATACTTATAACTCTTAAGTTTAATCCTTGACAAGTCAAAAATCTTATTCAAACTTCAAAAACTCATCCATAACAAAATTTCATCTAAAAACCCATTTTACAAATCCATTTCTAAATCACTCCTCTTGTTGTTTTAATCCTATCAAACTTTCTTTGAACTTATATAACCCCCAAACTTTCAATGCCAATCTAAATTTTTAGAAACCAACAAAAATCATGGTTACTTACCTTTGCAATGTCATCCACGAGCAAGGAGAAAGAAGAAAGAAATGTTCCCAGACTTTTCCTCCCATTCCACGTGTAGCCTTCCTTAAAAGGAGAGAAGATAAAAATATTTCAGGTGAAAATACCATATTACCCTTCCACTAATCCAAATTTAATATCAAGTCTTGGCCAGAAATTTCCATAATAAATCCTTGAATTATCAAATTATTCTAATTAACCCATAAATTTTTTAGTTCTTACATTTTGATCACTGACCCGATAATTGGGATGTTACAAATACACTTTTGAAAGAACTTGTTTTTACAATAATAATACACTTTTAGAAATATGAATGTTTCTTTTTTATACAATTATACTGATCTATATGCAAAATGGTGCTAGATTTTAGAAATGAGCAGCTTAGAGTTCATATGAGTAGAAATGAGGTCCTAACTGTCTTTAGTGAACGTCCTCAAGATGGAACTAAACAAATTCAATTCCAAAAAGATTTCGACCCTCCTAAATACTACAAACTAGATGAGATTCATGTAAAGTTGTGTTTCAATGTTCTTTTTATCATATTACCAAAGAAGGTTGAGCCACAACCTCCCGAACATGATTCACTTACATAAGTAGGACCGTAAATTAGGTAGCATACAAGAGTTAACTACCTAGCATCAAATACAATTGGCCCTCTACTATGTGTGAACGGGCTCTAGACTTAATCCTGGATGTAGATCCAGAATATTTCCCCTGTCTATGACCTCTAGTTGGGATCTGAATATAAACATGTGAACGTATATGAATATGAGTATATGTATGCTCTATATGAGCTAGCTATGAGAAATTCCTCAGAAAATGACCATTAGATTCACAAAACTCACAAACATGCACTTTGGGAAAAGCTGGTGAATCACCTCGACTAACAGCTGAGGGTAAAGGTATTGCACGAATATATATGGTATTACTCCTCTAGGAAGTAGTAGTATGAGTCATCTTCTTTGGACGTGCAGAAGACTCAATCGGGCCAAAGTGCCCCCTATATTGCTCTCGATCTACTCGGTCTCTAACAAGAGCTATGGTCTCAACCTCCTTAGCATCTTTTGCTCTCCCCATTAGAATATCAAATACCTCATCTTGACAGGTCACTGATGCTATGATAATGCTACAGCAAAGTGCAAGCATACACTATTGTATTCAAGTAATAAAGTGGAAGCTATAAAAGCTTCGGATATCGAACTCACAGAAAGCAAAACAGATTACAATATAGTTGTGTGAAATATTTCAAAGGATGTATGGTTGAATGATGGAATAACAAATAGACAAGAAAGTATAAAAATCAAAATGATAAGTGTCGGGCAGTGCAACAACATTCTGGAGAGCAACATATCAAAGATTTAATGGATGCATGTGTTATTTGGTAGTTCCCACTATGACTATGCTTAAAACATTGCATTCATGTGTCTCACAATGATTAACGCCATTCAATTAACAAAAATCAACCTTCATTAATTCAATTTAATCAAATAGTTAACAATGTTGGAAAATTGACAATATATATTTCTATATAGCTCAATCATACTTTGTATATCCGAACTCCCCACCCTAGTACAAAACTATTTGCTCTTAGAAACATTCATTTGAAGACTCGAAATCTTATAAAAAAAACCATAATACTCTTCACAACCAGTAATGCCTCAAGAAGACCGTTAGTAAATACTAAAAGATCATCAACAAAACAGATATAGGTAAGTATGTTTTTTGTATTTTTTTATGAAAATCAAACACCACATACTCATCTGCCATATTTGAAAGTTGGGATAGAACATTCATGAAAATGATGAAAATATAAGGAGACAACATGTCCCCTTGCCCGACTCCCTTGGGCCTAAATAAGAAACCTATAAGGCCACCATTCAAGCCAATAGAAAATTTAGGGCACATTATGCAAGCCCGGACCCAACCGGTGGATTAAACAAGAAAACCTATAACCCTAAACATCTAAAAAAATAAAATTTCAGTCAAGAGAATCAAATGCTTTCCTAAAGTCCATCTTTAAAGAACACCGAGACAAGAGATGCTTCCTTCCATACTCACTCACTAGATTTTGCACAAGTAAAACATTTTCCACCAAATCTCTCCTAAAATGAAAAGCACTTCGATTTGGCAATATCGAAATAGGAAGCCACACCTTCAATCTATTGGAAAGAATCGTAGTAAAACACTTATATACTATGGAACAACATGATATGGACCTAAAGTCAGAGACAAACATCATAGCAACAACTTTTGGAACCAACATGCAATGGCCACTCCTTGAAGGAACCCACACCAATTCCACATAAATATCAACCATATTCCCATCGTCAATCTCAATCATGATAGAGCTAGGAAGATCAATCTCAACATCGATATTGGAACAAATCTTGACAAATTCAAGTTGTTGCTTCAAAGTAGTGGCACGGTCAGTTTACAAAGGTCTACAAAGAGCACTAGAAATATATATGAGACCTTGTTGTGAGTATAACTCCCATGGCACATGACAAAGCTTAATCCAAATGGGAGTAAAGAGTAAGAACCTCTGGAATCATCTCAGGAACTCATTTTCACAAAATAATCACCTTTTGCTGGATATACCAACGTCCAGATTCCAAAATCCAACCTCAAACATATTGGGATAGAAAATTCAAGATATACACACTCAGTGTTAAGAAATGAATCTCAATAGAACCTTCCCTCCTCCGAAGTTTATTTGCAACTTTCTGGAAAATTCCAAAGGTTGAAGACTCAAAAAATTCGAGCATTATCCCATTGCTTCGCTCCATCAACTAATACTTCCTTAGGTGTTTTAACCTAAACTTTCCCATCATGTTCTATCGGAGGAAAATAACTCAAAGATTGGTTAAAAAATAAAGATTTCCAAGCCTTACCTAAAGTAGAAGATTTAGCACCCACAATAGTCGGTTCAAGTTCTCCCTCCACAAGTCACGCAAATGAGGAAACTCCGATAAATCAAACTCTCCAGAACCACGAGTTTCCACAATAGCCAAATTAACCATGAATAAATCCTCTCAAAATCAGAATCGAAAACAAGAACAAAAGGAATCAAACAAGAAACCAAGAGCAAAAAAAAAAAAAACAAGAAACAAAGGAACACAACAAGAACCCAAAAGCAAGATAAAAAAAATCTAAGATCCCATTAGACTTGCTAATGTGAACCCAGGTAAAATCAGAATCGTGTGCCATCTTATTTCAATTCCAAAAATGTATAAAATTTAAAAATTCCACCAGTACTTGCATCTATGTGTATGAGAAAACATTTCATATAATTTTTAACTTTTTTCTTGTTCAAGTTATGGATAGATAAATTAAATAAGAATAAATTATTTATTTAATCAATAATTCTGAAGTTGATTTTATTTTAATCATTAAATAAAAATATCAATTAAATATTTAATTTTAATTTTAATTAAATTATCAACCATTAAATATTAATGGAATTGAAATCTTGTCAAATGGGTGTGCTTTGAATCCAAATTCTATCATTTTTATTAAAACTCAGTTTAAAATGGAGATTTGAATGTAGATTCTTCTACAAAATGTTAAAAGAGAAATTGTTAAATTATTTTGTAGCTTATAAAAATCTTGAATCCTTATTTGTGTACCCATTTTACAATTTTGTTTGGTGATCTGTGATGTTTTCGTCTTGATTCATCTTTGCTTTCAATTGAATATGGTGATAGGCTGTTTAGAAGGGCATTGTTCATGATCGTACAGAACCTCTTTGCAAAGGATCCATCAAAATATTGCCTTGTAAAGCTGCAAGTGCGAGATGTAGTCTCTAGAGTTGAAAAATCAGGTGGACTTCGGGTGTTGATGTAGTCTTTGGAGTTAAAAAATCAGGTGGACTTCACTCTAATTTCGAATAAGTCTGCTCCTGATTAGGTAAATAATATTAGACCAATTTCGCTTGTGGGCAATGCATGTAAGATTCTAGCTCAGATTTTATCGAGAAGGCTGGTTGGGTGAATCAGAGTGTGATAGGAGAGAGCCAATTTGCTTTTACTGCGAGAAAATAGCTTACATGTTGCTATTTAATAGCTAACGAATCATTGATGATCTTAAGTGAAAGATTTTGGAGTCCTGGAGAATGGAGTTTGGTGTTAGAGAATCGAGGTTAGGCGACCTCTCTTCGAGTGAGAATTTAACATATGGAATGAATTTATCAATACGACCAATGGTGTTCCTCGCATTGTTGCACTAGCTGATCGACGTAAATGGTAAGGGTTTATAGACGATATGTATTCACCGAAGCATTTTTGCTTGTTCGGGTCTCGTTGAAGATGGCTTCTGGAAATTAGTGTGGGCTAATCTTGTGTCTCCCCAAGTAGAAGTTTTCGTTTTGAGAGTAGTCCAGCAAAGAATCCCAGTGTTAATGGAACTATCTAAACAAAATGTGCCATTCGGGAAGGGCTTCCTTTGAGTCTTTTGCAAAAAGGAACTTGAATTAGTAAATCATCTCTTTTGCTAATGAGATTTCTTGGAGAGTTTGGCAAAGATGGTGTTGCCATTGGAAGGTTGAGTTTGTCTTCCCGAATAATGTAAAATCGCTTCTGCTTCTTGGGTACAAACAAAAGACTGAGAGCGTCAAAACCAATATGAATTATAGGCTTCTTTGGTATCATTTGGTATATTTGGTTGTGTAGGAATGATATTATTTTCAAAGGGGACAACTTTAGTATAGTGCGATTATTTGATTCTGCAGTTCTGAGGATCGAATTATGGGTGAAAAGTAAGTGGCCTCAAATTTGTTTGTCCATCTCGGATTTTCTAAGACACGTGATTGCTTCCGTTGCCGATCCTAGTTTATCGGTATAACGGTGCGTGTGTTATTTGGTGTTTGTTACAGTTTTTCTTGCTGTTAGGTCTGATTTTTTTGTTATGGCCATTTTGGTTTGATGTCTGTGTTATTTGGGGTTGTAGATCTGCTTGAATCAGAATGCTCCATAGGTTTTGCAGTTTGAAGAGCTAAAGCAGATTGGTGTTTTGGTGTTGATTTCTAGTTCTCGCTATAGTCCCTCGTGTCTATGCGTTGGTTTCGTCCTTTGTGGCGTCGATCTCATGTGTCGTTGTTGTGTTGCTTATTACATGTTTAGACAGTAGTGTTTTTTAATTTATGCAAAAGTGGTTGTAGTGCACTGACTCGCTGATTGTCAAGGGCCTATGGAGCTTCATCGTGAGTGTTGGGCAGTGTGTATGGCTATATTAGGGAGTTGCTCATAGGGTGTATTCTTTCATTCGATGGCGACTGGAATCTGGTGGTGCTAGTGTGTTTTTATTATATTTTTGTCTGAGCTATTGTTGTAGTTGGTCATCAACTTTACATGGTGCAATCTTTTTTTTCTTCATTTAAGATTTAAGATTAGAGAGTTTTTTTAACGAGTCTATGTTTTTATCATGTTTTATTTTTCATTATTCATAATACAAAACACCACCTCCCCCCCCCAAAAAAGAATACATTGCAGAAATATAAATTGTTGTTGTTACATATTGTTTATCGTGTTACGTTTATCACAATTTTAAATATAAAAAATGTTATTGTAGTTATTGTGAGTAGGGGTGTGCATTGTCGGATATCGGATATCATCCGATCCGAAATTTTGGATATCCGAAAATTTTGAATATCTATAGTAATGATCCGTATCCGATACAAAAAAATTAGATATCCGAATACGATTTTTTTTTTGCAAAAAAATTCAAAAAAAATTAACATAAATTAAAATATTCATATTTGCTTGTTTTCCAACAATTTGTTTATGTAATTACATAGATCTTAATCAACCAAAACCAGATTCTAGAGAAAATCGGAAAATTTTCATTATTTCACCTTCTTTGAAGATTCTAAGATGGAGATCTAAAACTCGTTCATACTAGGTTTGTAATTTTTATGTCATTGAAGCACTAAAAACTCGAACATCTCGATGTTTTCGACTGTTCTCTGTCGGGTTTTAGCATGAGTGCTGCACCCTTTTTAGTTTCTGTTGTTCTACATCTTCGTTCAGCTTTTGGTTTTAATCACTTATAACTCAAGGAGCTTTTCATAGGCATATGCTCAAAAACTTGAACTATCTGCTCTCCCTAGATTTGTAAGTTTTTTAACTTTTCCCCCTCGATGAACATACCTATGCTAATCATTCCATGATATTTTACTATAATTACTGTTTTCGTATGTGGTTTCCTGCATATGCTTAAGGAAACCATATGTAATAGGTTAAGGGGAGGTAGGATAGTAGGCTGCCCCAATGCCAGGTTAAGAGCAGCTTCCGTGGGGGACCTCCAGCAATTAGAATTATGAATTACCCACTGTAAGACTCGATCCCCGACCACAAGGTTAAGAGCCTTGCGCTCTTACCAACTGAGCTGGACGGACAATTTACCCTTGTTTTGCAATTTCTAAGATAGATTAAGAGGGAACATGTTGGAATTGGGAAATAAAGGGTTGGAAACAGAATTGGGAAATAAAGGGTATTTTTATCGAAAATAGGCACACACAAAAAAATTGGATTTTCGGATAATCCAAAAATTGTTTTTTACCGACTAATACTAACGAAATTAACATGTTAATATTGTAATTGAATTTCTCTTTTACATCACTATTTTCAAGAATTATTATTTTAATCTTTATCATTATCATTATATAGCGACTAATACTCTATTATTTGATCACTATTTTATTATAAATTTTAAATTTAATTTTAATCTTATCTAGAAGGAAGGGGAAATGGAGACTATAAGAAAAGTAAGAGAAGTGCTCTTAATGGATCTAGAATTCATAACTTAAGAAAATATGAAAAACCAATAAAGATAAATAATTTGATCATCCAGTCAAATATGTTATCTCTATTTAAATTCATGATATAATTTTTTTTATAAACCACACAATTTATGTATGGAGTAGTACTTTTTTTTACCAATAATTTAGATTAAACCAATAAAGCATAAATTAAATTTATCAAATCTTCTAGAGTTAAGATTAAATAAAATATATGTATAAATATAAAAAAAATTAAATATAGTATTATATAAATTTTAAAATTATTATATTAATGATATCGTTAATTAATTAATTATTAATAATTTAATTGATATTGTAAAACTTCAAATGTCGGGTTAGTAGGTTCGGGTTTATCCAAAAGATAAGTGGGCATTGTAGAATTTGTAATTCAAGTCGTTGGGCTTAATTAGGTTGATATTGGGCCCAATTAGTCTTACGATGATATTTTTGAATGGTAGAAAGTTGAGAAAGTACCAAAAGCAAAATTACCCCATTATAGAGGATGAGAGCTTTTATATCTCTCATTTCACCTTCTTCCTTCATTTTTCTTCCTTTCTTATTTTTTCCTTTCCTTCTCCCTAGCACCATAGCTTAAAGGGGAATTCTTGAGCCCTTTTCATACTTCGTTTTCATTCTTAATTCCTCCAGCAACATGGATTTAACCATTCAAGCCATGGATTCTTTGTTTGCAAGAGAAAGTTGAAGGTTTTCATCCAAATCACAAAGGAAAAAGGTGTGACTAAGAAAGGAGCTTCATTTTGGGATCCTATCATCAAGCTAGTGTATTTCTAATCCTTTGCAGTGCTAAGGCTTTCTTAAATACGAAGATTTGCTAGGATTTGAGTATGTAAGTTTTTAGGGTTTTAAACTTGATTTAAGCCATAGATGATGAATTTGATTTAAAACACGTATTTTTAAGACACTTTATGATCCTAATTAGCTCCCTAAATTTTCAGCATACAATTAGAAGAAGAAAAAAACTATAGCCTTAGGAGTAATTTAAGGTATCGATACTCAGGGTAACAGTATAGATACTGAGCCCCATTTTCATCTTTGAATATATTTTTTGTACCGATACTCGTAGGGGTATCGATACTTGACCCTAGGTACCGATACTACAAGTAGAGTATCAATACTACACTTTGGATGATCAGATTAGACTCGATTAAGGTTTGTAAGAGCTAAGAATGATGTGTAATGGTAGAACATAGTTTGTGAGGGACGAATTAGCCAAAAGGGGCCACAGACTCTCGTAGGAGTAGGTTACAACCAGAGTAACCATGACAGGCATAATGTGTCCAAGTATCTTCAGTTGAGTATGTAAAGGATGTTTAAAAACAAAGGATCATTGTAGAGAGTGTACTGACAAACGGTGTGACCTAAGAATCAAATTATGAAATAACAGAAGCGTGCACTGCAAGAATGACAGACATGGATGGACTCAAAATTGTCCCTTTTAATTCATGAGTGAATTGAGGGAAAGCGTAGTAAGAACGAATCGAGTATCGCTACCCAGAAATAATCCCGAGTCAGGTATTGAGCTAGTGAGTATCACAGTCAGTAAACAAAACACAGAAGTCATCGTGATGTCACGAATAGGTAAAGACTTCTCTAGAGTTAGAATAGTGACTAAAATGCCCTTAATTAACGAACAACCAAGTCATCAGATTATCGGTAGTAACAGACTAATAAATCCTCACTTAACGTTCTACATGAGAGAAAGAGTGAGATAATAGCTAGGGATACCAGTAAACGATATCAGAAATAACTTAGAACAACTAGAAACAGTAACAGCTAGGGTCATAAAACTATCATTTGTGTGTGACACTCGTGAAACAACAAGAACGTCCGAGTTACTTAGCAGTAGGATGATTGTCTTGTTTGTCAGGGCCAAGGAACTTCTCTTGCCAGCTGAGCGCAGATGCCCCAAGACTCAACGAAGTAAGTTGGTTGCGTGTACGTTTTTGATACAAAATTATGGATCTCACCCCAGAGTACCTTCGGGTATTCAGGCATGCTAGAGGGGTGTGTGACCTCGAGAAGCAGGATCCCTCAGTAGCACCATGAGGCCCGCCACACTTGTGTGTTTGTTATGATGTGTCATATAATAGTGTCAGTGGTAGGCTAGAGGGATGTATGCTCCGAGATGCATCCCCTCAGCCACATCATGATGTCTACCTCGACTAGTATATGACTCATCAGATTCAGTGTTGTATTCAGATAATGCACAGTAGAGTCAATATTGCATCCATATATTGCACATGAGCGTTAGTATTGCATTTAGATAATGCGCAATAGAGACAATCATTAGGGTCAGTGACCTTTTAGAGGTGTACTCATGGTGAATCCCTTAACATGGGATTAAGGGAAGATTTAGTCATCCTACGTCAGTGATAGAACAATTAAGCCTTAGGTAGGTATTACTCGACCTAGATCATGCATATACCTATGGCTTAATATCATCTCCTCAACGTGTCTGTGTTTATGAAACTCTTAAAGTTGCTTTAGATTAGCGATTATACTGCTAGGCTTTGTAAGCTCAACCTTAGGATGTTTTTCGTTGGCAGTTCAGTAGCTTGAGCAGTTTGTGGAGCATCGTCACAGCAAGACTTCCAACATCTCATTCAGAGTACTGTACCGTAGCTTAGTGGGCATATGTATTCATATAACCTTACTCATGTATTCAGATTTATGAGAAATAGTTTGTATTATTTGATTTGAACTATGTGTCATGGAGCTCTAGTTTATAAAATGTTTTATAATTGATATTTATGTTTATCGTTGATACCATATAGTATGTTTTACAAAAAAATAAATAGATTTTGAAAATCATAGTTGACTCAATGACCCAATATGACACTTTAGACCCATTCGAGTTTAGGGTGTTACAAATATTAAATAAAAATCATTTAATTAAATTTTTATTCAATAACTAAAATAAAATCAATATTAATGCATATATAATTAAATTATCCTAAATATAATTAATTAATTAATTAATTAATCCTAAATATAATTTATTAATTATTAATTAATTAATCCTAATATAATACTTTTCGAGACCCAAACAGTTAATATCAAAGAAAATAATATATAGTATAGTTAGCCGTGATATCCTGAGCACATGGATTTCTCCCCTGTATCCCGTGAATATACACCCTTCTTTGAATGCAAGTAAAAGTCGGATCTTTGAATTGCCAAATCAAAACCAAATGTGACAAAGAGAGTCGTGGCTTTATTCTAATTTCTTAATTACTTTTTCTTTCATTAATTTAAAAAATAACACAAATTGCATGAAGATGTGGACTAGAATAATGCATAGTTGTATGTCTCATAGTTCTTTGCAAACAACTTCCATATATTTAAATAATTAAATCATGTGACAAAATATTTTTTAATTAATTTTATTTTTATCGGTGATATTTTTAATCCATTAATCATTGGATTTAGTAATAGAATCTCTATTAGTTATAGCAGTTTTAAAATTGCATAAAGATATGGGCACATACTCATTTTAAAATTTAAATTTTCTTTAATAATTATCTATTTTACTAGTTGTATATACCTTAAAATTTTATTTATATCCGTCTCGTATAAATTTTTATATTTTTAATACATCTATGTACTCACCCTAAAAAAATATTCATAGACCCGCCACTATTCAACGGTAGAAAGAAATATTATTCTTTTTAAAGAAAACATGTTCGAGTAAATTATCTCGGACATTTTCGAAAACCTGGACAAAAATTCAAAAATAAACCTTTATGGAACAAAAATATATTATATTACTTAAAAAACTAATTTAATATTACATTAATAAATCGCCACAATCTCTAGATAGGAATTGTTCAAAAAATATTACACTAATAAATGAGCAAAATAAATTTAAATGAATTAATCATAAATGGATGAAAATTTAAGAATTTTATATAATTTCAAATATTAGGTGTCTCAATTATAAAGATAAAAAATGAGATTGAAACTCAATTATAAAAATAAAAAGTGAGACTCAAAAATTAGGACCTCCAATTATAAAAAAGTAGAAAGTATAGCCCTTAGAAATAGCTCAAGGTGCTCTCCTATTAATCGACTATGGATTCGAGTAGTTGTGACTACGGTATATGTTATCAATAAATTAAAAAATATTAAATAAATTATTTTATACTCACTCTAAAACTATTAAAAATATTTTCATTTACTTTAAAATCTAGTAATAAACATGGATAAACAATAAATATTCAAATGAACGCGTAAGTTAATCCTTAATATGCCAATTTTTTAAAAAGGATAAATTACGCTAGATATTATTGAACTTTAGTTATCGTATCGTTTATACCATTGAGTTTTATATTTGTAAATTATAGCATTAGACTTTAATTTTTATTTCAATTATACCACTTAAGCGTTAAATTGTTAACATCTAGAACAAAACGACATCGTTTTGGTGAGGTGTCTACATCAACAGTCATTGGCCACTTCAAAATTGTCAACTCATCAACAATTATCAACCACGCCATGGTGACATTAATGATTTAATGGTTCAGAGGTATAATTAAAACGAAAATCAAAGTTCAGTACTATAATTGACAAAATTAAAAGTTCAGTTATATAAACGATACAACGCCTAAAATTCAATGGTACCCTTAAAAAATCAACTAGCTAGTTATGTTCATGATTTTTTTTAAAAGGCATAATATCAAATAAGTGTCTAAACTATGTTGTTTTTCACGAATAGGTGTCTAACCTATTTTTTAAATCATCTAGGTGGCTAATGTTACAAACGTTACCATTTTAGGTGCCTCAGTTTTAACAATTGTTAAAAAAATTGTTAAAAAAAAGTTGTTAAGTGGCTTGTGTCACAATTCGATAATTTTGGAAATTTATTTTAAAAAACTTAAAAATATTTTATTTTCGAAAAAATCCCAATTTTTTTCTAAAATATAAAAAAAATCCAAACTCCATAAATCTCTTATTCTAGTCCCCTTTACTCAAACTGTTGGTCATCTCCGACCATCTATCTGCCGGCAACCAGCCTCCCATACGTCGCCGACCACCCACTAACTGATCATAACCCTTTTTTTGGATAAATCAAAATTTTATAATCCAAAAAAAAAGATCAACAACCGTTCAACTAATCAAACAGTCAGCAAGAGAACAAAACAAGATACAAAAAAATAACAATGATGGTTAAACTATGCCCCAAGCATTACATAGAAAGAAATTAGTGCTATCTAATCTGTTAATAGGTTTCCCTCTAAGCCGTATGCTAACAACTTCAATGATTTCCTTGAGCAAATTATTAGTGGAACGGGATCTGCCTTGAAATAGCCTTCGATTTCGTTGCCACAAGGAGTAAACATAAGCATTCCAAGCAATTTTCAAGATAGTGGTAATAAGAGATTTCCCCTTCGATTTTAAACAAGCTCGATAAACCATATCATCCCAAGACAGAACGGTGAAGTTCATTCTATTCAAATGAAGGATAGCTCTCCAAAGATCAACTGCCAAGGGGAAAAGAGAAAACAGATGATCCCTTGTTTCGCTGCTATTCCTGCAATTAACGTAATTCCATTAGTGGTGATTCCCATGATTTGAAGCCGATCTCTAGTAGGTAGCCTATTTAAGGCCATCCACGCAATAAGGCCATGCTTTGAAATGTGCATAGGGTACCAAATAAGCTTGTGCCATTGCACTTTCAGACGTTGCATCCGGATATTGTCCCAGATTTCCTTGGTTTGTAGGGAGCCTGTAGAAAACAAGGGATAAGCCGTGTCCCTCAAATTGAGTATTCTACGAATACTCCAGATTTCCATGATCATAACCCTTGCTATCATCTGAAAACCCAAAATTTCAATCCCTAATCTCTAAAACCCAAAACATCCAATCCCTTAAATCTCTTTGATCCATCGTAGTAATTAATCATTTATTCGGTTGTGAGAGCCAGTTCCTTGGCCATTTGATCGGCGATTTGACCATGACAAATTGAAATCACGAGCAGGGGAGGGGCATGCAAGTAGATGATTTTTTTAATAATGTTTAATAACATTTTTATTTTTTAAGAAAAATAAAAATTTTAAAATTATAAGATTGTAATACGTTTCATTTAACAGGGTTTATGACAATTGTTACAGTCGAGATACTTAAGATGATAATGTTTATAACGTTAGACATCTGGATAAATAAAAAATAATTTAGTCGCGTATTCATAAAATAACAATAAAAAAACAGTTCTAGTGCTTAGAAAAAGCTAAAAGAAAGAAGGAAACTAATAAGATGATGATGAGAATCAAGGTTATGTTAGTGCTTTATCTCATGATTCTTCTTCCTCTTGCTTTAGCTCAGCTAAAAGTAGGATTTTACAGTTCTAGTGCTGAATCCATAGTTCAAGCCGCAGTCCGAAAACGGTTCAACACTGATAAATCCATCACTGCTGCTTTGCTTCGCATGCATTTCATGATTGTTTTGTCAGAGTAAGCTGCTTTAACATTTCCATATCCTTTTTCTTTAAATCTATTACGTACACAGATTTAAATTGCCGTTGCAATCATATTTTCAATTATATTTGCTTATGAGATACCACTTTTATGTAGGGATGCGATGCATCGTTCATAGATTCAACAAGTCAAAACCAATCGGAGAAAGTCGCCGGCCCCAACTTGAAGGTACGAGGGTACGAGCTCATCGACGAAGCGAAGAAGCCCTTGAATCGGCTTGCCCTTCCAAGGTCTCATGTGCGGACATTAACACTAGCCACCCGAGACTCGCGTTCTTTCGGGCGGCCCATTTTACGCTGTTCCGACGGACATATATTATATAGTTTTTAAAACATTTTGAAAATAAATATAATCTATATTTTTTAAAACGTTTTTGAAAATGTATATATATAGTTTTTAAAACATTTTGAAAATAAATATAGTTTTTTAAAACATTTTGAAAACATATATATTATATAGTTTGAAATCATTGTGAAAACTTATAGTATATAGTTTTAAAAACATTTTGAAAATTATATAGTTTTGAAAACATTTTTCAAAAATATATAATATATAATTTAAAATATTTTGTGAAATATATATTATATAAGTTTTTGGAAAATATTTTATTTTATCTTATTATTATATTATTATTTATTTCTTTTTTATTTTATTTTATTAATTCATTTTTTATTTCATTTTTCTTTCCAGGTCCAAAGTCAAGGTACGGGTCCAACTCCAGTCAAACGGGCCTGACCCAGCCCATATTCCAAGCTAGGGTTTCACGGGTTAGTATAAGCGTCGCACAACAGAGGACCGTTGGATCAACAAGGAGATCAATGGCCAACATAGCAAGGGAATTAGGGTTTATTAACCTCAATGAGCCATCACGCCGCGGCCGATCTAGGACCGTTGGATCTGACCCAATCCAACGGTCAAGATCAAATCAAAGTTACCATAAGCCTCAATGCCACCACACACCGGCCACGAGATTTTCGGCGAGGAGATCGGGACTGACCCATCCCGAAATCCCCGGCCAACCAACCACGACGAGTACCATGACAATCGGAACCAACAGGCCACGGTGGGGTATAAATACTCCCACCAAGCCACTGCCAAAAACACACAGAAACGAGCATCTAGAACTCACAAGACAGAGAGAACCACAGAGAACCATCAACCAAGTACCATCGATCAACAGAGCAAACCGATTATCAACAGTAAACCAAACAGAAAAAAACCAGTACCACAACATCATCACGAACCCATCACAACAAACCAAGATCAGAAAAACACCACGAACACTGAACCAAAGCCAACCACAACAACCCACGAAATATAAAACCCACACAAGCTATGCTACACATCACAAAAAATAGAAATACAAGTCACAAAACAAACCACTCGCACAAGAGGTGAGGCTTCAGTCGTGGTGCTCGTCGGAAGAGGAGGGGTCACCGGGAATACGAACGGTTAAAGGGTGAGAATCGAAGTTATTTCTTATCTACGACTATCGGGGCTCGTTTTGGTGATTTGGGGTTTAACTTTGGGTTCAAAGGGTCACGAGGGTCATCTTGGTGAGTTTAGAATTTTTTCGGCCGCCAGAGGCGGTAGCCGGAGCGATGATCGGCGGCGGCAGTACGGGGGGAGCCACCAGCTGATAGCCAACCATCGGACTTGCTAGAGAGAGGCGGGAGAGATTTCGTTCTCTCGTTTTTCTAGAGAGAGATGGGGAAAGTGGAGAATGAAGAAGAATGAGGAATTTAGGGATGTTATTGGGGCTTAAATATAGGAATTAAAACTACGTCGTTTGGCCCCTTATTCTCGGGTTTTCAAGCCAAAGTGGGGTAATGTCAGGTTTAGTCCTCTTTATCCTGTAATCTCACACAAATGTTTTGGGATTAATTATGATTTTGGTCCCAATTGTGTTCTATACATTATTTTGCACCTGAAATTCATTCTTTCTTCGATTTACATTGAAATTTGATTTTATTTCAATTTAGTCCCTTTTATTATTATATATATTTTATTGTTTTATTTTTATTTAGCATTATTATTATTATCATTCATCTTATTTTATTTATTTTATTTATCGGTTTATTTTTTCCTCTCTCTTTTATTTATTTATTTTTTCATTTTGATTTAATGATTTTTTTTATCTCTACATCTTTCTCTGATTATTTAACTTTTATTATTCTTTGACTAACATTTTCAATCCTTTTTTTCAGAGAAATCCCAACTGACCAAAGGTAAATAGTTCGAATCGAATGTTTAAATTTGAATTTAAATTTTTCAATTTTCGCAATTAAAGACAGCCAACAAATTAATTGGTACCGAAAGAGCGGTTCAAGGGTGCTAATCCTTCCTTGACCGTAACTGACGAAACCCGACACATTTCTGGTAAAACGCAGATCAGGTAAGAAATAAGGTATCCGATCAACCCATTTGTTTTAAAATAAATGATCGGTGGCGACTCCTAATCGTTTAATCCAAGTCGAAGCCCAATTTCGAGCCCAACCGAAAGACGGCCGCGACAGCTTGGCGACTCCGCTGGGGACAGGTAAGTGAGTCAGACCAAAATTAATTTCAGGTTGTCTTTTTAGCGAAAATTACAAGTTTAAATTTTAATTTATTTATTCGATTTTATTATTATCTTTGATTATTTTTTTAAATAAATAGTTGTACTAACGTTTTTAATTATTACAGATTTTTCAAATTGTCATCTCTAGTTCTATACCGAGCTCCGAACCATTTTAAGTGGAGGTGAAAGCAACGCCTTTGTGTGAATTTATTCACCGTATGTGCCTAGCAAGTAACCTTCGGGATTCATATACCTTATGTCTTCGTGTGAATTTATTCTCCGTATGGGCATAAGGGAATGTGTCCTCTCGAGTTTAACTTAGTCCACACAAGCCTGTGATGGGTTTAGGACTAAGGGTCTGGCAAGCCCAAGGAGGCACCGACAAGGAGAACTCGAGTATTTTTTTTTTAGAACCTAAACCGGGAGAGTACAAGGATTTAGAGCCCACCCCAAAACCTCATTCCAAAACCCTAGGTTGTTTTGTTTCCTGCTTATTTTCTGTTCAAAGCATGTGAACTAGACAAATATGCGGTTAGGATTTGTTTGAATTAGCATGCGTGATAGAAATCATGTCCAGTAGGATATTAAGCATGTTTGGGTAAATATCATATGGGGTAGGAGTTTTATTTTTCATGATTATTTTTATTATTTACCTCATTAACTCTTTTTTTCTCTTTCATTTTATTTTCATCACTTACATCATTTAAAGGAGGTGTTGATCCACCAAAAATGTGTTTGCTAAACATGAATAATCTGCATTAATGGCAAAGGGGTGTTGCAATTGAAGAGTATATCACTATATGCATTATAAAGAACTCAATGAACCAGGTCTACATCAAGCACAATGAAAGTCTATCTTGAAGAACTGACTGACAGAAGTTGCAGGGGCAAGATGAAGACCACTGATCTTAGGAGTCACTTCAAAGACGAAAATGGCAAAACGATAACTGAAATTGGAGACCATTGCTGACGAATTCAAGAAACAGACAAATGGACTTCACATAGTTCCTATCAATTAAGGGCTCCAATGACTTATTCATTGGGAACAGGCTCAACAAAAGATAAATGCCGGTGGTGTAGTCCTTTGAGACTTTTTTTGGGGGTAAACAACTCGTCATTTGCACGGTTCATCCAGAGAAGCCAGAGCAGTTCGAAAAGGTTATTCAACCGGTGACGAATGAAGGCGGAAGACTAGTCAACATGTCAGAAGCTGTCAGATATTTTTTGTCTCTTAAAAGATAAAAACACTTTTGTCCCCAATAAGGATTATTTCTAATAACAGACACATTTTTGGATTAATGCCTCGAACATTGCATGCATTATGCATCTATACATATTTTGCATTTTGTTATTTTTCTTTACATTCGCATTAACTAACATATGCATATCTCATCAAAAGGGAACACATACTGGATACACCACCTCAAGCATTGGACACACCCATCCGCATAACACCCGTTTGAAGAAGAAGAGGATGGAAGCTAGAATTACACAATCCAGGAGAATGTTGAAACTAAAGAAAGAGCTAGAAGACAAGATAAACCAGAGCAGTCGAAATACTCTGGAAACAATCATAAAGAACCAAGAGTCCTTGGTTGATCAGATCGTTGCCAAGTTAGTTGGCCTACAACAGACCAGTGCGCTTGGGGCAGGTTCACCGGAAAGGGTAACTACAACTACCCCGCAAGTGGTTATCTCACTTGAAATCTTACCAAACTTCGAGGGACTCATCTGCTGCAAAAGAAAAGCCCTCATCCTCTGTATTTAACCCTAAGAACAATCCGGTTTATTACCATGTACCGGATTTGATGAGGATGACAAAGAGAAGAAGATGGAGGAAAAAATCAAGCAGTTGGAGGAGAAAATGAAGGTAGTTAAGGAGACCATGACTACCCTAGAATTGATGCTGTGGAACTCAGTCTAGTCCCAAACTTAATTCTTCCTCCGAAATTTAAGTCCCCGGAATTCGAGAAGTTTGATGGGAATAGTTGTCCATCCGCTCACATCACCATGTTCTGCCGAAAGATGACAGGATTTGGAGGAAACGACCAACTCCTGATCCACTGCTTCCAGGAGAGTCTGTCGGGCTTAGTTCGGTGGTACAACCAGCTAAGCCGATCAAAATATCAAGATGGAAGGACCTGGCCAAGTCATTTTTGGAACAATACAAGCATGTCAATGACATAAGGCCAGATCGAGTTATGCTACAAAGCATGGAAAAGTAGCATAATGAAAGTTTCAGGCAATACGCATAAAATGGAGGGACTTGGCTGTGCAAGTTCATCCACCGTTGGATGAAAAGGAAACCCGAAAGCTTCGTACAGACCCTGAAGGCTCCATACTTCGGGCACCTGGTTGCAATCACATCAGGAAGCTTTTCAAACTTGGTTATAGTCGGAGAAATGATTGAGTCGGCCATAAAGCAAGGCAAAATTAAGAATGGGGAGGCCAGTAGGAAACTCCTATGCGAGAGGGATGAGAGTTAACAACATCAACCATGCCAGTAAAGGTGTTACGATCTCCAAACTGAAATCAACTGCAGCTGTATCATCAGGTACTTCTAAACAAGATTCAGAGAACCCAGGAAGGCAAGGGAGCATTTCGACCCTATTCCAATGCCTACAAAGAGCTTTATCAGTAACTACTTGACACCATGTAGTATCACCATACCCGGTGGAACCCATGAAGCCCCCATACCCCAAGTGGTATGATGAGAATGCGCATTGTGAATATCACGGCGGTGTCCCACGGCACACAATGAGAACTGTTATGCATTCAAAAGAGTAGTACAGAAGATACGTAACCAGAACTGGATCGACTTCAACAACTTGGGGGCATCCAAGTGAGGAAGTTCATTTCATCATTTGAGACATTCTGTTTGAACTTGTTTTTTTTTTTTCACTTTTTCAAGTTTTTGTAAGAACATTTGAATAAATTTATGTTAATTTAATGATGAGAGCAAGAATCACATTTGCAAACTTGCAATTCTTTGAATATCATTTGAATTAAGAAACTCTATGAATGGTCAAAGTTACGGATCTTTGACAAAGTAACATGTTTTAAAACAAGGACCTTGACCTTACCCAGAATATACCCTCAAACACCGTACCCGCTCTTACAATTAACCAATACAACATTTTTTTTCATAAGGTGCGGACAACATGGACATCATTTGCATATGACAATTACTATGTTTTTTATTTAAGACGTTCAATGACGATGATGATCTTACAAAGGAAAGAGTCGAGTAGGTTAATCTAGTTTAGGTCAGTTGCTTGAAAATTAAACTCCAAAGATGAAATGTTTACTTTCAACAACACCTAGGCTATAACAGGTTCCTCTTGACATCTTAAGAAATTAAATCCGTAAAGCTGAGCTATTTCACTAAGGCATTGGTTATAGAGGAAAAACTTGAAAGCCTGGCCTTATGAGTAGATTACGTTCAAACCATGACATTGCTCAGACACTTGATAATTCGGTGTGTTTTCTCCACTGCTCTTGTCGGGCTGAAGAGTCTGTGATGAGATGAACCCTTCAGTTAACTTGATAAGAGTGATTATAATATTAAATTGTCCCTCTAAAGCAATGGTTAAATGCCCCGGCTTTATGGATTCAGTAGCCAGATAACGGCAGTTAAATTTTTATCTAAGCAAGAAATTTTTGTAATGATGGACTAAGGGAGTTAAGCACACACCGATAGTCAAATTCACACGAGCACTAAGAATTTCATTTTTTAGATGATATTTTTTGCCTGCCTTTATTAGAGGAGTTTACAAACTTGAAGATTTCAGAGGAGACCGAAATAGAAGGTCTAGTAATTGATCAGGCTAGTTGCGTCATTTTGTTCGCGCCCAATTAAAATGCCAAAAGCATATTGTGATATTTAAAATATTGAAATTTTGGGTTACCGAAACCTTAGAAAGGAGGCCAACCTAAAGCCAAATCCATTTGAAACATTTGGCAAAGGGCTGTAACTCTGAAAGCGTTAAAAGAGCTATTGATTCCTTTGATTATTTGAACTCACGTTTATAATTGATTCAATTGGCACAATATTTACAGAATTTTTATTTTTCCCTCCTAAAACAAGAAAAATGAGGAAACATTTTCAAACGGATAATCTCAAATATGAAAGATCTATAAAGCCAACGCTCGAGAGGCAAATGGGGCGATCGATTCCATGAACCAGATTGGCAGACAAAGCACGAGACTCCAATCCAAGAGATAGAACATAACTCATTCAGTTGCATGTATCTTAGGCATACTTAAGAGCATCACATTTATTATTTCGTATACATGATTTTTTTACAGCTTTTAGAGTCAATTCGACTTCAAGGTGAAGGACACTCGATTCAAAAGCACATTTAAGGATTGATGGTGGTGCTTAACTCAACAGTCAGAAGCTACACCTCAACCAATTTCGGATGAGTTCGAGAACTAGTTCAGAAACAAATCCAGTTCGGCTCAACTCAACAACGAACAACATATTTCAAGTTAATATCTTCAAGCCAGATTTCAATTCCACGACGGAAGATATCCGGCTGACAGAATTCATCAGTGGGCTTTCCCGTAAAAGGGGAGTCATTCAAATATCGTCTCATTTGGTTAAGACTCGCTCAGAGGAACCACTGAAGAACTACGACCGGCTTAGACCTGTGAAGAAAAGTCATTTTTTTAAGACAGCATTTGCAATATAGCTCAAGACAAGAAGGGTTATTTGCCAACCAAAGACCTTCGAGTTCAACTACGCTCAGCTCCAAGGCACATCATTTGCAGCATAGCTTAAGTCGAGAAGGGTATCTGCCAAAGACCCCCGAGTTCGATTACACTCAGCTTCGAGGGCATATCATTTATAGCATAACTCAAGGCTAGAAGGGTTCTGTCACCAAAAGTCCTTCGAGTTCGACTACGTTCAGCTCCAAGGCATTATTTGCAGCACAACTTAAGTCTAGAGGGTTGTCTGCTAACAAAAGACCTTTGAGTTTGACTACGCTCAGTCAAACGACACATCATTTGTAGCATAGCTTAAGTCGAGAAGGGCTATCTGCCAAAGACCCCCGATTTTGATTACACTCAGCTTCGAGGGCATATCATTTACAGCATAACTCAAGGCTAGAAGGGTATCTGTCACCAAACCTACGAATTCGACTACGCTCAGCTCCAAGGCATATCATTTGCAGCACAACTTAAGTCTAAGAAGGGTTGTCTACCAACAAAGACCCCGAGTTCGATTACACTCAGCTTCGAGGGCATATCATTTACAGCATAACTCAAGGCTAGAAGAGTTATCTGTCACCAAAGACCTTCGAGTTCGACTACGCTCAGCTCAAGGCATATCATTGTAGCATAACTCAGGGCTAGAAGGGTTATCTATCACCAAAAGACCTTCGAGTTCGACTACGCTCAGCTCCAAGGCACATCATTTACAAACATAGCCCAAAGCAAAAAGGGCTATCATTTGCAGCACAACTTAAGTCTAAGAAGGGTTGTCTACCAACAAAACCCCCGAGTTCGATTACACTCAGCTTCGAGGGCATATCATTTACAGCATAACTCAAGGCTAGAAGTATCTGTCACCAAAGACCTTCGAGTTCGACTACGCTCAGCTCCAAGGCATATCATTTGTAGCATAACTCAGGGCTAGAAGGGTTATCTATCACCAAAAGACCTTCGAGTTCGACTACGCTCAGCTCCAAGGCACATCATTTACAACATAGCCCAAAGCAAAAAGGGCTATATATCAATAAAATTATCGAGTTTGATTCCATTCAGCTTGATGACACATCATTCGCGCTACTTGCCGGTCGCAGTCGAGGTTTTCAAGTCGAGAAGAAAACCTGGGTTAACCGTGCCCTAGTGACAAGAACCGTTTCCCAGCAGTATAGCTTAAGTCAAGAAAGCTATCTGTCAATGAAGACTTTCGAGTTCAAGGGCCTATCAACCATGGTGGAGTCAAAGAATACTTTCCAGTCGAATTTTTAACCAAAGTCTTTAAACCGAGAGAATACCGAGGTTGACTACAATTGGGCAACAAGAAGTTGTATCCCGATTCAAATCTCGAACTACGGTTCAATTCCATATCATTTCAATGGACTCGACTTTGCGACGGAGGAGCCATCTGCAACCCAATTCGACAGGGAGTTACTCTTCAACCCCACTGAACGAAAATTTGTGTCTTTTTATCTTTGTCCTATTTTTCGTTCCACGAAAAAGGACAAAGAGGGGCAGCTGTAGACACTCATTTTCGTCCCATTATTATTATTATTTATATATATATATACACATATATATTATATAGTTTGAAAACATTTTTTAAAATATATATAATATATAGTTTTGAAAACATGTTTGAAAACGTTTATATATTATATAGTTTTTAAAACATTTTGAAATAAATAAATATATATTTTTTAAAACGTTTTTGAAAATGTATATTATAGTTTTTAAAACATTTTGAAAATAAATATAGTTTTTTAAAAACATTTTGAAAACATATATATAGTTTTGAAATCATTGTGAAAACTTATATAGTATATAGTTTTAAAAATTTTTGAAAATTATATAGTTTTGAAAACATTTTTCAAAAATATATATATAATTTTAAAATATTTTTGTGAAATATATTATATAGGTTTTTGGAAAATTTTTATTTTTCTTTATTCTTATTATTTATTATTATTTTTTTTTTATTTTTTTATTTATTTTTTTTTTTTTTTTTCCAGGTCCAAAGTCAAGGTACGGGTCCAACTCCAGTCATACGGGCCTGACCCAGCCCATTCTAAGCTAGGGTTTCACGGGTTAGCATAAGTGCCGTACAACAGACCGTTGGATCAACAAGGAGATCAACGGCCAATATAGCAAGGGAATTAGGGTTTATTTAACCCTCAATGAGCCATCACGTCGCGGCCGATCTAGGACCGTTGGATCTGACCCAATCCAACGGTCAAGATCAAATCAAAGTTACCATAAGCCTCAACGCCACCACACACCGGCCACCGAGATTTTTGGCCGAGGAGATCGGACTGACCCATCCCGAAATCCCCGGCCAACCAACCACGACGAATACCGTGACAATCGGAACCAACAGGCCACCGGTGGGTATAATACTCCACCAACCAAAAAAAACACATAGAAACGAGCATCTAGAACTCATAAGACAAGAGAACCACAGAGAACCATCAACCAAGTACCATCGATCAACAGAGCAAACCGATTATCAACAGTAAACCAAACAGAAAAAACCAGTACCACAACATCATCACGAACCCATCACAACACAACCAAGATCAGAAAAACACCACGATCACCGAACCAAAGCCAAGCACAACAACCCACGAAATATAAAACCCACACAAACCTATATTACACATCACAAAAAAATAGAAATACAAGTCACAAAACAAACCACTCGCACAAGAGGTGAGGCTTCGGTCGTGGTGCTAGTCGGAAGAGGAGGGGTCACCGGAATAAACGGTTAAAGGGTGAGAATCGAAGTTATTTCTTCAGATCTACGACTATGGGGCTTGTTTTGGTTTAGGGTTTAGCTTTGGGTTCAAGGGGTCACGAGGGTCATTTTGGTGAGTTTAGAATTTTTTCGACCGCCGGAGGACGGTCGGAGCGACGATCGGCGGGAGCCACCAGCTGATGGCCAGCCATCGGACTTGCTAGAGAGAGGCGGAGAGATTTCGTTCTCTCGTTTTTCTAGAGAGATGGGGAAAGTGGAGAATGAAGAAGAATGAGGAATTTGGGGGTGTTATGGGGGCTTAAATATAGGAATCAAAACTACGTCGTTTTTGCCTTCATTCCCGGGTTTTCAAGCCAAAATGGGGTAATGTCAGGTTTAGTCCTCCATATCCTGTAATATCACACGCGTATCACCTGTTTTTGGGATTAATTATGATTTTGGTCCCCTTGTGTTTTATACATTTTATTTTGCCCCTGAAATTCATTATTTCTTCGATTTACATTGAAATTGTCCCTCCAATTTGATTTTATTTCAATTTAGTCTCTTTTATTATTACTATATATTTTTATTTGTTTTTATTTTTATTTTTAGCATTATTATTATTATTCATTCATCTTATTTTTATTTTATTTTATTTCATCGGTTTATTTTTTTCCCTTTATATTTTATTTATTTATTTTTTCTTTTTTTGATTTAATTATTTTTTTTATCTCTACATCTTTCTCTGATTTATTTAACATTTATTATTCTTTGACTAACATTTTCAATCCTTTTTTTAGAGAAATCCCAACTGACCAAAGGTAAATAGTTTGAATCGAATGTTTTAAATTTGAATTTAATTTTTTCAATTTTCGCAATTAAAGACAACCGACAAATTAATTGGTACCGAAAGGGCGGTTCAAGGGTGCTAATCTTTTCTTGACCGTAACCGACTCCCGATCCCGACACATTTCTGGTAAAACGCAGATCATGTAAGAAATAAGGTATTCGATCAACCCATTTGCTTTAAAATAAATGATCGGTGGCGACTCCTAATCTTTTAATCCAAGTCGAAACCCAATTCCGGGCCCAACTGAAAGACGGCCACGACACTGGGGAAATCAGGAAAAATTACAGAGTTTTTAATTAATCCCTAATTTTTAGGTTTTGTTTATTTATTTCAAAAAAGGGTGATCGAGAAACATGCAAGAGTGTTGGATTAAACAAATGAGTTCAACATGATCTCCAGAGTTTTGTTCCACATCCCTTAGCTTCTAAAAGTTTTCTTCCCTTCTTCAAACTATTAATGTCTCATTTTCCTTGATGGAACTACTGTAACGTGATTGGTTTAGTGACATGGACTTTTAAAGCCATTGTCTCATTTATGATGATTTCTATGTATGTGAATATGAAATAAATAACAGGGTAAAGTACATAAATAGTTCCTCGAGTATACAACGCTATTTTGTTGAGTCTCTCTACTATTAAAAGTTACAAAACGACCCTCTAGCTATAGGTGTTGCTTTGTTGAGTCTATCAACTATTAAAAGTTACAAAATGGTCACCCAATTATTCACATATTCCAAACTCATCCTTTTTGTTAAAAAATGACGATTGTCTAAGCTGAACGTTAAATTGTTGACCAAAATATTATAACATCTGATCCTAGAATCTCAAACGATTATACAATTCAAATGATTATGGGACCAAATGTATCATATCTCAGTCAGTAAGTAAAGTACAACTCAAATGACCGTCAAATTTTTAACAAAAAATTATGACTTTGGAATATATGAATGATCGGGTGACCATTTTGTAACTTTTAATAGTCGAAAGACTTAAAAAATAATATCATATAGTTGGGGGATATTGTGTATTTACCCCATTATTTTGTAAGTTTTAATATAGTTTTGTAAATCAAAGCACAACTACATTAAAGAAAGAAAACGTGCATGGAAAGATTCCGACATAAATAAAGCACACGCAATTATTTGTAACTCTGATTATATAGCGGAGACAGGGATCAAGATGGGGTTGGCACGAATCTGAGTTTGTCTGTGTCTTACTTGTTTAATTTGGTGTTGGTTATTGGAGGTAGCGATGCCATTCATCTGGTTTTGGACCAAACGCAGATTCTGTTTCGGGTCGGCGCCAACAACGCTTGCCTCCACATACACGTTGGCTCACCATCGGGGAAATATCCAAACGAAGCGGTTGGGGGTTCTTCATGAAAATTTCAAAATCTTATATATTTTAATTAAAATATATTTTTCTCATAAAATTTAAAAATTTTATTTTCTCTTCTATTTTATAAATTCACCTCAATATAAATTCTTATATTCGCCTCTATGATTACCTTTTATTTTCTACTAGAATAATATTTAAAATTATAATCCTCATTATTGGTATCTAGTTATATAATTAAGATTTAATAATAAAAAAATAAAAAAGTTTTGTCCACGCTTTCCTCTGCATTTATGATACGTTTCTCTCTCTCTTTGACATGTTTTTTTTGTCTTCTTATCTATCGTTTGATCGTTCTTTCCTCTATCTTCTTTGCTTTGGATACTTTGAATGAATTTAAATACTTGATTTGCGTTCGAAGATAGTTTTTCACGACTCTTGATTTGATTTGCAGTTTTTGGTGATCTTTTAGTAGTTTAATCTCCTTTTGTGGTTCATTTTTTGATCTAGTCAGATTTATCTGTATCTATCTTTTGTTTGAATTATTTGAATGAGTTTTAAATCTTTTTCATGTATGATCTCAAGTGGTTAAGTTTTTATGTCACTTTCAAAAAATAAATTTTGTGTCAATGTTTATAGGAAAATTATAGTGTATAGTTACATTCAATATAATTTTGAATATTTCTTCTTTTATTAATAAATCTAATAATTTTTATTTCCAGAAAAATAATAAACAAAAATACAATATCAAAATTAACCTTTAATATTAATTAAATAATTATTTTAGTCTCTATTTTTTTATAAAATACTTTAATCTTCAACATTTTAGTTTGAATTTAAATGAATGTTTTTACGAAAATTATTAATCAACTAACCATTAATGTTTTTGGCTGATCGACAAATTTATTTAGACTATAATATTAATGTGATATTTTTACATATGAATGATTGATAAACTAATATAATACCAAGTTAATAAAAATATTTATTGAATTAATTTTATATATTTATTTTATATTAAATACCTAAAAATGAAAGAAATAGAGATGAGATTATAAATAGGGGTGTTTAAATTAATCCGTTATCGTTAACCGTAAACATTAACCGGTGTAACCGCTACGTTTTATAGGTTAATTAATCGAACCATTAAGATTAAACATTTTCAGTTAACCAAACTATTAAAAATGCTGATTAACGGTTGCAATTACGGTTAATGAATTTTAATAAATGGTTAACCATAAGTTAAGAGTTAATAAATTATAATTAATTAATTATAATTTTTAGAGAATATAATTAAAAATAAAATCAAAATGATTTCTCCTATTTTTAATTACCATGTTTATCTTATATAGGATCACATTAAATCAAACATAGATGGAGGAAATACATGATTTTAAATTACAAAATATAAATATACACACGAGACTATAAACTGTAAAAAAATGAATATACCTCATAATATATATTTATAAAATAAAATGCATTTATAAATAAATAAGATTTTTACAAATATACATGTTTCCATCATCGTAAATTTTATAAAAATTTGAAAATTTTAAGTTGTGTTATGTTTTAAAAAAATTGTAATAGGTTATAAGCTATAACCGAACCGTTAATAACAATTAATCGTTAGCGATTAACTGTTTTTTAATGGTTAGGTTATGATTCACAAAATTTAATAAGTGTTGAAACGGTTAATCAACTGTTTAAACTAAACGGTATGATTAACCGACCGTGAACACCCCTAATTATAAGGAGACCCGAACCTTGGCAACAAAAAGAAAGAATACTTGATTTTAACTACTACATCAAATTATAGAATTAATTACATACGAACAAGATATTATGTACAACTAGACTGAATACAAGAAAAATCCTTTATAAAGGAGCACGAATTCTACCCTCATTCCTACTGAACTTGCCATTAATCCTCTATTATTTGCTAATAAAGCCTGAATTTGACACCAATATAATGGCTTTTCCTTATTAAATTGAATTCAACCATTCCTCACATTCATTACAAATGTACCATTTATTTCCCGGCGTCAATTATCAAGCTGAAAATTGCATATTAACCGTACATTAATAATATCTTTACTGTCAGGAATCATTTTCTTAGCTGTTAAATTTTTGGGTAATGTAAACAAATGGTCCCTCGATTATAGGGCATTGCTGTGTTGAGTTCCCCAACTATTAAAAGTTATAAAATAATCCATTGATTGTAGGGAAGATTTGTTGAGTCCCACAACCATTAAAAGTTATAAAATAATCCATTGATTGTAGGGAAGATTTGTTGAGTCCCACAACCATTAAAAGTTATAAAATGATCACCTGATTATTTGTATGTTCAATTATAGCCTTCAAAGTTGGACGTTAACTTACAGATTAATATATGATAAAATCATATTTTAATGATATCTACCGGCATCATCATTGCTTTCAAGCACTAGATCGACAATATAATGTTTCAATCACGTGCTCAAAGACATAATGTAAATGAAGAGTTGATACATAAAATACAACTCAAACGATTTTGGGATCATATTTTATCATATCCAATCAACATGTTAACGTCTCTCAGACAACCGTCAATTTTTTAACAAAAAAGAACGAGTTTAGAACACATGAATAGTTGAGTGACCATTTTCTAACTTTTAATGGTTAGAGGATTCAACAAAGCAATATCCTATAATTGAGAAATATTTTATAAATTTTAATAATCGGGTAGTGAATAAAGTAATTGATGAGTATACAACGCACGTCGCATACCGCAACATACCATTAAAGCGACGTACCAAAATACAACACTAACTAAAATGTCCTTATTAAGTAAATATTAAAAGGGTAAATTATATGTTTAGTACTTACACTATCATTTTTATTTCGTTTTAGTATCTAAACTTTATTTTTTTTTCAAAACGAGACAATGCTGATGTGGCATGACATGTCGATTTTTTATTTTTAATTTTCACATCATTTTTCTATTTCTCTGTCATTATTTTTAATTAATTTTTATTCAAACAATTAAATGATGATACATATCACCAATTATGAGGATAAAATAAAAAAAATTATTGCTTTAGCATGAAATTGAACCTAGGCCTCTTACATGAAATGAAAGGCACTTAACCATTGAATTAAACTAATCATTTATGTTAATTTTACCATATTTGTATTTAACTTATATAATAACATCACCACAAATCAATATTTTCCAAGATTAAAAACTCGTATATGTGACAATTTAAATTAAAGATCAAAACCTTAGTCATTCAACTATAATGCGAATCTATTTTTATTATATCAAACTTAATACTTACTTGTATCATTATTAAATTAAAGAATATTTTTCACTTTATTTGAAAATAAAAAATAATTAAATAATTACTTTTATGTATTTATAAAATTTATATTAAAATATTCTAAAAAGTTTATTTATTTTATTATGAAAAATATTTTAAAATTTTATTTAAATTTTATTTGAAATAATATTAATTATTTATTTGAAATAATATCATTTTTAAATTATCAATTTAGTTTTAAATAATATGTACAAAACCAAAGTGATAGTTGGATATTAAATGAACAATTTACCCTAAATTTAAATTATTTAAAATTAAATAGATAATTTAAAAATAATATTATTTCAAATAAATAATTAATTATATTTTCAAAAATAAATATTTTTATAATATTATAAAAATAATTTTTTATAATTTTTTCATATAATTTTATAAAAGTATATAAATTATTTAATTATTTTTTATTTCTAAATAAAGTGAAAATTGACTTTTAATTTAATAATGATATAAGTAACTATTAAGTTCAGTATATTAAACAAGTCACACTATAGTTGAGTGACTAAGCTTTCAGTGATTAATTTAAAGTGTTCCATATGTGAATCTTATAATCATCGAAAAATATTGATTTTGTGGTGATATCGTTATATAAGTTAAATACAAAATGTGGTCAAATTTATCCAAATGACTAGTTTAGCTTAATGGTTTAGTGATTTGTTTCTTATGTAAAATACTCAAGTAAAATTCTTACTAGGAGCAAGAATGATTTCTACCTTTTTATCCCATAGGGACACATGTCGCCGTCTAATTAGTTGAATAAATTAATTAAAAAATACTGAAAAATAAAAAAGGTGACGTAAAATTGACATGTTATGTCATACAAGCATTATCGTCAATAATTTAAAAAAATTAAAGTTTAAATACTAAAATTAAACAAAAGTGATAATTTAGGTACAAAACGTGTAATTTATTCTTTTAATGTTTACTTAATAAAGACAATTTAACTATTGATATGTTTCGATTTGTCGCTTTAGTGGTATGTTACGGTGTACGACGTGCGCTGGCTTTTTTTGGACCAATATGATAGCCCAAAAATTATTGACGAGAATGCTTGTAACACCCCCAACCCGTATCCCAACCCGGATACGAGTCAGAGATATTACATTGACTTTTAAAACACAACTCATTACAAATAATAGTAAAATACTTGAACTTATATTACGAAAAAACAATAATATACATATGGTAATATAAGTTTACCAAAATATTCAAAGCATACACAACTTAACTCTTTAATTACATGCCAACATCCATTTTCATAACAAAATGACCTACTGATTAAGTTGCTTCTGATCTGATAGTTGCAGGAGTAATGTTGTCCAGCTACTTAACCTCGATCGTCTACTTTATCGGATCCTACGTGTGAAACACTCACACGCTAAGTCATCGACTTAGTGAGGTAATATAATAATAATATCAATAAATATAAAGTAATTGCCAAAATGAGATGGGTTGCAGTAATAAGATGTATGTAAACAATGCAATAACAAAAACCATGTTTCTTACACATATACTTATCAAATTCACATTCATAAGTTCGCCTTAGTAAGTTAATTAGCCCATGGTACCATACAGAGAACCTAAGGTATGTGAGTATTGT
This sequence comes from Hibiscus syriacus, assembly GCF_006381635.1. Classification (NCBI taxonomy): domain Eukaryota; kingdom Viridiplantae; phylum Streptophyta; class Magnoliopsida; order Malvales; family Malvaceae; genus Hibiscus; species Hibiscus syriacus. The sequence continues at coordinate 1,358,867 of NW_024062652.1, forward strand.
GAGGTTGTGCACTATGCTGTCACCACAGCTCATATAATTGCACCTAAGTGCCACGTAGAATTGCACCGGAGTGCCACGTAGAATTGCACCGTAGTGCCATATAATAATGTCCATAAGGACCACATATCATTCCTTAAGAATCATATACATATGTCAAGGACCAAGTATGCGTCTCACCAGACTTCACACATGTTCCAAAGAATACATATATGTCCTGAAGGACCACATATCATTCCTTAAGAATCATATACATATATCAAGGATCAAGTATGTGTCTCACCAGACCTAACACATGTTCCAAAGAATACATATATGTCCCGAAGGACCACATATCATTCCTTAAAAATCATATACATATGCCAAGGATCAAGTATGTGTCTCACCAGACTTCACACATGTTCCAAAGAATACATATATATCCCGAAGGACCACATAGACCCTCTACCCTTGGCATGCCAACTATACCTATAGTTCTCATTTACATAACATGGGCTTTCACAATTTATCTAATTCATATCACATAGACATATTATTTCCATACCTTTATCATATAAATCATCTTGAGGTTTAAAAACAATTTAAACTTCCTTTAAGCTTAACTATTGCCTAATGGTCATGAATCAACCATAAATTCATCAAGAAATTCACTAACAAAAGAATCTTACCTTAGCTTGGGTCTCACGTATGAAGAAGAAGAAAGAAGAAGATGACTCTGGAAGCTTGTTTTTAATTTCCTATACATCCACGTGGTTAATATAATATTAACCCCAATAATTATATTGCTATAAAAAGACCATTTTATCATTCTAATCTTCCTTCTTTATAATTCAATCCTACACAAAAATAACTCAAATAAGTTATTGAACTCTTCCATCATTCTACTTAAATCACCAAATGCTGAAACTTTACAAATTAATCACTAACCCGGCATGGAGGATGTTACAAATCTCCCTCCCTTAAGAAAATTCGTCCTCGAATTTTCAATAAGAAAATAGATGGGGATATTGATTCCTCATATCCTCCTCACGCTCCCATGTTGCTTCCTCTACTTTGTGATTCTTCCATAAAACTTTAACCAATGGAATAGTCTTGTTCCTCAATTGCTTAACCTCATGAGCTAAAATTTGAATCGGTTCTTCCCTATAAGTCAAATCCAGTTGTACCTCAATCTCTTCTAGGTTTACGATATGGGAGGGATCCGATCGATATCTCTGAAGCATTGAGACATGGAATACATTGTGAATCTTTTCCATTTCTGGTGGTAAAGTTAATTGGTATGCTACGGGTCCTACTCTTTTTACAATCTCATATGGTCCACTAAACCGGGGACTTAACTTTCCTTTCCGACCAAACCTCAACACATTCTTCCATGGAGATACCTTTAAAAACACTTTATCCCCAACTTCAAATTCAATCTCCTTTCTTTTAAGATCAAAATAGGACTTTTGCCAATCAGAGGCCACTTTGAGGTTATGCTGAATTTCTCGAACTTTCTGTTATACATCTTGAATTAAATCCGGACCAAGAACACTTTAATCTTTGAGTTCATACCAATTTAATGGAGTACAACATTTTCTTCCATATAATGCTTCATATGTGGCCATCTTTATACTAGACTGATAACTATTGTTGTAAGCGAACTCTGCCAGCGGTAAATACTTTTCCCATGAATCTTTGAATTCCATTACGCATGCTCTCAACATATCTTCCAATATCTGAATAGTTCTCTCTGATTGCCCATCAGTCTGAGGATGAAAAGCAGTACTAAAGTTTAAACGAGTCCCTAACGCTCCATGCAAAGATTTCCAGAATCTAGAAGTGAATCGAGGGTCTCGATTAGAGACTATGGAAACAGGCACTCCATGCAATCTAATAACTTCTCTAATATACAGCTATGCATACTTTTCCATAGAGAAATCCGTTCTAACCGGAAGGAAATGCGCTGAATTAGTTAATCGATAAACAATTACCCAGATTGATTCTCTTCTGTTCGGAGTCAAGGGTAACCCCAAAACAAAATCCATCGTAACATTTTCCCATTTCCATTGAGGAATGAAAAGCGGTTGCAATAATCCTGACGGAACTTGATGCTCAGCTTTGACTTGTTGACATATCAAACACTTAGACACAAATTCTATGATGCTTCATTTCATCTCTGACCACCAAAATCGATCCTTCAAATCCATATACATCTTGGTTCCACCCGGGTGCATCGTTAACGGACTGCAATGAGCCTCTGTTAATATTTCTTTCTTCAAGTCGTCATTGTCGGGTATTACAATTCTTCCTTTACAATATAGATTTCCATCTGACTTAATCTCAAAGTCTTTAATCTTTTTGCTCTTTACTTGCTCAATTCTTTTCAAACACGTTTCATCTTTACTTTGCAATTCTCTTATTCGTTCCAACCATGCTGGTTTAAGGGTTAACTCTGCACAAAGACCACCGTCTCCCGTTAAAGATAATCTTGTATCCATAGCTCGTAAAGCTGCAAACGTCTTTCTACTCAAAGCATCTGCTACCACGTTAGCCTTTCCGGGATGATAGTCAATTATCACATCATAATATTTTAAGAACTCTACCCATCTACATTGCCTCAAATTCAACTCTTTTTGAGTCATCAGGTACTTCAGGCTCTTATGATCCGTATATAAGTAACAACGCTCCCCATAAAGATAATAACGCCAAATCTTGAGAGCAAATACTACATCAACCATTTCTAAATCATGAGTGGGGTAATTCTTTTCATATGGTTTCAACTGTCTCGATGCATACGCTACCACCTTCCCTTCTTGCATTAATACACACCCCAACCCGTTATGGGATGCGTTACTGTATACTACAAAATTCTTGCCAGATTCCGGTTGAACCAATATCGGAGTTTCCGTCAGAATTTTCTTTAAAGCTTCAAAACTTTCTTGACATTCAGAAGTCCAAACAAACAGTACATTCTTTCTCATCATCTTTGTTAAAGGCAATACTATCATCGAAAAATTCTTAACGAATCTTCGATAATAACCGGCAAGTCTAAGGAAACTCTGAACTTCAGATACATTCTTTGGAACTTCCCAGTCCATTATAGCTTTAACCTTCTGAGGGTCTACTCTAATCCCAACTGCCGAGATTACATGCCCCAAGAAAATTACTTAGTTTAGCCAAAATTCACATTTGGACAATTTCACAAAGAGATTTTTATCCCTGAGAATTTGCAAAACTAGCCTCAGATGTGCGTTGTGCTCTTCAATGGACTTCGAGTAAACCAGTATGTCATCAATAAAGACAACAACAAACTGGTCCAAATAGGGCTGAAAAATCCTATTCATGAGATCCATGAAAGTAGCTGGTGCATTCGTTACTCCGAATGGCATTACGATGAATTCATAATGACCATATCTCGTTCTGAAAGCCGTCTTCGGAATATCTTTCTCCTGAATCTTCAATTGATGATAACCCGAACGTAGATCGATCTTCGAAAATACCGAAGCTCCTTTTAGTTGATCAAACAAGTCATCAATGCGCGGAAGGGGATACTTGTTCTTGATGGTCACCTTATTAAGTTGTCCATAATTAATATATAGACGCATTGATCCATCATTCTTCTTAACAAATAACACCGGAGCTCCCCAAGGTGACACAATTGGTCGAATAAATCCTTTTCCTAACAACTCTTGCAATTGATTCTTTAACTCTTGCAATTTTTTCGGAGCCATCTGATAAGGTGCCATTGCAATTGGAGCGGTTCCTGGCATTACTTCAATTTGAAATTCTACCTCTCTATCTGGAGGTAATCCTGGCAACTCAACCGGGAAAACTTCAGAGAATTCTTGAACTATTGGAATCTCCTCTAGCCCTTTCTCTATAGCTCTTAAATCTATCACATTTGCAAGAAATCCTTGACATCCCTGTAGCAATAGCTTCTTAGCTGACATTACTGACATTACATTTGCTAAGGGATTAAACTTTTCACTGCTCACACTTATCTCTGTTCCTCCTGGACTTTTCAGGGTTACCTTTTTTAATCTGCAATTAATATCTCCATAGTAACGGAACAACCAATCCATTCCCAGAATCACTTCAAACTCGTCAAAGGGTAATTCCATCAGATTAGCAGGGAATTCAATTCCCTGAACCTTTATGGGACACCCCTTACAGACTTTATTCACCCGAGCACTATGGCCTAACGGAGTTGTTACTATAATCTCATTACTCGTAGCTTCTAAGGTAATCCTCAATTCCTTTACTAACTTACTTGTAATATAAGAATAATTAGAACCTGGATCAATCAGTACCAATATTAATTTATCATACAACTGAAAAGTACCTGCTATAATATCAGGGTCATCACGGTCTTCACTTGTCTTTAGATTGTACACCCGTGCGGTTGATCGAACTTCAGGTTGAGTAGAGAATTCAGACGGGTTCCTTCCTCTGCCTCTTCCTCGTCCTCTTTGTGAGGAAGAACCAACTCTTTCAGATGGTACAGGCTCACTAACAATTAATGGACAATCCCGGATAAAATGTCTTGCATCTCCGCATCGAAAACAAGTCCCAGCAGCCATCTGACAAGCCCCAGAATGGTTTTTCCCACAGTGCTGACACTGTCTCGCTTGACTCAGAGTAGATCTCCCAGCTCCAGATCCCACTGAATGCGTCTGTCTAGGTCTTGCCTGACTTGCTCCTCTAGCAGACGATGCAATTGATTCTGATCTAGATTGTGATTGAAATCCTGAGTCTCTTCCCCTTTTTTATGGTACTGATCTAGAAGAAGCACCCGTTCTCTTTGATGTCTGAACTCTAAAATCCCTGAATCTCTCATTCTGAGCTCTTTCAAGAGCCTTGGCACGATTGATCACCTCTTGAAACGAGGAAAAATTCAATACTATCAGTATCTCTTTCAATCTAGGGCGTAAACCCTCCACAAACCATTCACAAGCCTCTTTTTTAGTAGGCACAAGCTCGGATGCAAACCTACTCAACTTGTTGAACTCACATTCATACTCATATACAGAGCGATTCATCTGTTTCAAATTCAAAAACTCCTGCTTCATCTGTCGAATAAATTGATCTCTAATGTACTTGTTTTTAAATTCATCTAAGAATAAAGACCAAGTCAATTGGTCATTGGGCATCCTCATGGTGACGTTCGTCCACCATATTCTCGCCTGACCCCTCAACAACGAGACAGCTCCATCTAACTTCTCCACTTCAGAATAATGGAGACCATCCAACATGATTTTTAAATCATTTATCTAAAGATCTGCCGCAACCGGACCTTCTTCGGTTTCTCCCTTAAATTCGGGAGTTCCTAAACCTCTCAACTCTTTTGCTACATTCATCCTTTGAGTTGGTGGAGCAGGAGGTTGAAGACGCGTTAGAATAGCGTCTAACGTTCTGAAGAACATATCTTGATCTTGCACAGGCACTCCTTGAGATGCCTGTTCTTCACATTGCCTGGCCAGGGCAGGTGAATTACTGCTTTCAGCATGCCTATCTTCTCCCGCTTCACTTCGGGAGCTATTATGTCCGGACATCTAATAAGAATAAACACATTGTTCTATTAGCAAAACAACATACTCATACTATACCAGATCAGAAGTTCTCACTATTTTTTGGCATGTATTCCATTTAAAGACTCTATAGACTCTGGTTTATGCCTAGAATCGGCTAAACCATAGCTCTGATACCATTAAATGTAACAACCCCCAACCCGTATCTCAACCCGGATACGAGTCAAAGATATTACATTGACTTTTAAAACACAACTCATTACAAATAATAGTAAAATACTTGAACTTATATTACAAAAAATACAATAATATATATATGGTAATATAAGTTTACCAAAATATTCAGAGCATACACAACTTAACTCTTTAATTACATGCCAACATCAATTTTCATAACAAAATGACCTACTGATTAAGTTGCTTCCGATCTGATAGTTGCAGGAGTAATATTGTCCAGCTGCTTAACCTCGATCGTCTACTTTATCGGATCCTACGTGTGAAACACTCACACGCTAAGTCATCGACTTAATGAGGCAATATAATAATAATATCAATAAATATAAAGTAATTGCCAAATGAGATGGGTTGCAGTAATAAGATGTATGTAAACAATGCAATAACCAAAACCATGTTTCTTACACATATACTTATCAAATTCACATTCATAAGTTCGCCTTAGTAAGTTCATTAGCCCATGGTACCATACAGAGAACCTAAGGTATGTGAGTATTGTGAGGTTGTGAACTATGCTGTCACCACAACTCATATAATTGCACCTAAGTGCCACGTAGAATTGTACCGGAGTGCCGCGTAGAATTGTACCGTAGTGCCATATAATAATGTCCATAAGGACCACATATCATTCCTTAAGAATCATATACATATGCCAAGGATCAAGTATGTGTCTCACCGGACTTCACACATGTTCCAAAGAATACATATATGTCCCGAAGGACCACATATCATTCCTTAAGAATCATATACATATACCAAGGATCAAGTATGTGTCTCACCAGACCTCACACATGTTCCAAAGAATACATATATGTCCCGAAGGACCATATATCATTCCTTAAGAATCATATACATATGACAAAGATCAAGTATGTGTCTCACCAGACTTCACACATGTTCCAAAGAATACATATATGTCCCGAAGGACCACATAGACCCTCTACCCTTGGCATGCCAACTATACCTATAGTTCTCATTTACATAACATGGGCTTTCACAATTTATCTAATTCATATCACGTAGACATATTATTTCCATACCTTTATCATACAACTCATATAACTTTTCTTTCATATTCATGTCCCACAATGCATATGGTATGGATTCATGTCATATATCATCATATGAACTACGATCATGTATCAAAATATTGAATCTAGACTTATCACAAGTCTAGAACTGAATAAAATACATATTCATGCTATGCATATGCACTCACCTAGATTTCTTTGTTTTTCCCTCGATTGATCCTACTTGTCGATGGTTCCGGAACTCGATTAGGCTCAATATCTACATAAGCAAAATTTTTAAGATGATTATCAGATGCATAAATCTTGAAATTAACCTCTAATAGACTACCAATTTAAGGAATTGATAGTTTAGTCTCTCTTCTTTCTTTTCTTTTTTTTATTATGGGGGAATCGGTTCCCCCCTGGGGGTATCGATTCCCCTCTAGCGTTCTGGAAATTCATATTCGTTTGAGGGGGTATCGATTCCCCTAGCCAGAAATCCTATTTTGAGCTCAAAATTCACTTCATTTCAGCTTAAACCTTCATATTTTACTTCCTTTAATATTCCTAACTTCCATACACATATTTAAACTCATTTCTATTCCATAATCACTTCTTTAAACCCAAAATTCCATCATTTACATGGCATTCAAGAATCACACTAAATTTTCAAGGTGTTCTAATTCCAATTCTAACACTTCATATCCCTTAATTAACTTGATAACAAGTCAAATCTCACTTCCAATTCTTATTATGAACTCTAATCTAAGATTTTACTTTTCTACTTTCTTTCTTTAATTCTTCATATACTTCTCATATTGAGGTTTAAAAACAATTTAAACTTCCTTTAAGCTTAACTATTGCCTAATGGTCATGAATCAACCATAAATTCATCAAGAAATTCACTAACAAAAGAATCTTACCTTAGCTTGGGTCTCACGTATGAAGAAGAAGAAAGAAGAAGATGACTCTGGAAGCTTGTTTTTAATTTCCTATACATCCACGTGGTTAATATAATACTAACCCCAATAATTATATTACTATAAAAATACCATTTTATCCTTCTAATCTTCCTTATTTATAATTCAATCCTACACAAAATAACTCAAATAAGTCATTGAACTCTTCCATCATTCTACTTAAATCACCAAATGCTGAAACTTTACAAATTAATCACTAACCCGGCATGGAGGATGTTACAATGCTTATATGGCATGACATGTCAAATTTTTCATTTACCACATCGCCTTTTTTTATATTGATCAACGCTTTTTTCATGGTTTTTTTAATATTATATTTAAAAAAGAAAATCGTAATGCTGAGGTTACGTGATTTGAGTGATCATATTCAGTTGTTATTTTTATCGTCTTAATGTGAGGAGTTGAATGGTCATATTGATATGATTGAAAAATTAAGCAGATTGTAATAGATTTTGTTTAAAAGAACAACGAACCATAAACATTAAATTAAATAGTAAATAAAATCATAAACATAGCAGTATTCATTATGATGTTTTAATCTTCATAATCAGTAGACTCGTCAGAAGTAGTATTAAGTTCACGCAGTTGCTGCATGCATGCATGTGAATGTAGACTCATACTCATACAATGGTGATTGTTATAGCTTGCATACTATGCGCAACATATACAATTGTGACTTTAAGTATCTCCCAAAGGTTGCATATTGGCTACCAACTATTTCTGAAGAATGATTGCTCAATCCACAATTATGAAGGAAGTTAAGGGGTCGTCCTAAATCTAGTCAAATTCATATTGATATGGATTATCCACAACGAGAGAAATGTATGCCAAGGCTTTGTGGCCACTGCAGAGGTGAAGGCGACAACAGGAAGCACTGTCCACATTTTTCAAAATATCGACCAGGCCGAAAAAACCTTCGTAATTGTATTCTTATGTTGTCTGTTGTACCTATTTTGAATAATTTATCAATATCAATAATCATCTTTAATTTTTACTTTTCATGTATTCTTCCCACAATGATCTTTTGAAAATTTTCTGAAATATTCTTCCCACAAATGCATGATTTGGTTCTCATATAACTTTATGAGTTCCAACGGTTACCAATAGTTACTTTTCAAATATTTCTAAATGACTACCAACAATTACTTTTCAAATATAATATTAAAAAACCACAAAAAATTGAAAAAATAATATTAATCAAATAATATTATTTTAATAGAAATCGTCTCCTCGAGATGACGAGTTCCTTATAAATTAAATAAATAATACACATAGAATATAATAATATTATCCACAGGAACTCGTCACTTTACTGTAAAAATTGTCGTAGATTCCAAACTAAAAGTCTAACAACCTATTTTACAATTTTTTTACACTGTCATATTAGGCCAAAAATCTACGTGCGCTGTAGAATTTTTCATAATTAATATTCTATTTTTATTTTTCTTTTGGGGGGGGGGACAACTAATCATAACTACTCAAACGAAAAAGATAATCCTTCGGAAAGCATTGGTTTTAGTATCAGATTTAGGGATGGGCATGGGTCGGTTTTTGGTCCACCCGACCCGATAACAAGAGAGCCTCCACCCGAGACCCAACCAGACCGACCCGAATATATGACTTAAAAACCCGACCCGACCCGAAATAATAAAAAAATATTTTTATTCAATAAAAACAATGACTTAATTGAAAAAAATTATATATAAAGGGGTATTATTGTAATTATTCCTAAATATATAAGATAAAATTATATATTTTTTCGGGTCGGATAAGATATTTTTCACCCTAAAACCGACATGAACCGAATACCACACTTAAAAAACCCGACCCGACCCGAACCTAATTTTTATTAAAAAAATCCGACCTAGTCGGGTGTCGGAACCTGTCGGGTTTGGGTTGAGTGCCCATCCCTAATCAGATTCCACTTCCTTGCTTGACTATTCCATCATCCAACAACATTTCAAAATCAAAGAAAAGTGACTTTAAATAATTTTTTTTTCATTTAACATCTAAACTGTTAAATGTGCACCGGCTAAATAGATCAAACATTAATAGAACTGCCACGGCATTTTTACAAGCACTGGGAAGATGATGAAGTGAGTTACTATCCTATTAGTGACGAAACTATGGGCTCATCGTTGAGGGCCGTGGCCCCCTTATCATAAAAAGTATTAAATATTTCTTTAGAATATATATATAGATATAAAGAGAGAGATAATTACATCATATGTCCCCAAATTTAGATTTTGTTACCAGATTTGAGTTTCTCTATAAAACAGGTGAGCCTAAAGAAAGGCAGCCTACGAAACCGTTAAAAACCGGCGGATGTTTTTAAGCTGTTGGATCAACATTTAGGAAGATAATAAATCATTGGATTTAAAAAAAATAGAAAATCATTAACAATGTAACATTCTGTCTCGGTAAGTATCGAGACTTTGAAGAAATATAGGGCACAATAAGCATCTAAACTAGAACAAAATATTAATACTTCTCATTACATTTTAGGTGGGAAGAAATAAGCGTATAATAAGTATCGATACTTTTCATAAGGTAGAGTAATTAAAAATAGAAAAAGCTTATAATTGGCGGGTATTGAAAAAAGTGAAAAGAACTCTGAAAATTTTAAAGAGATACGTAGAGAAAGATGGGCCTATTGGACGGATCAAGGTTGATCTTTACTTTTACCACCTCCATATCAATTGTATTCGAAACAGAAAATGTAAGAATCCAAAATCCTAGTAATTAGAGGTTCAAAATAAATGGAATTAGAGGTTTTGTTATTATAAAATGGTTTATGGAAAGGCATTTAATTATGATTAAAATGAGTCTAAACCACATATTATTGCATGGTTAGGAATATATATTTGAAAATGTTATGGAAGCCGTTTCAGAAGTAATGAAATTTATGGTTTGATATTGAAATTGTATGAATGGAAAGGGAGTGAATATGTTTTAGTAATTTGTTTGACGGCCGTATTGTTGTGAAAAAGGAAAAAAAATATTGATATAAACAACAATTGGTTTGTAGTATTGAAGTAAAGGTTGGATTTCGGTTTAGATTATGGAAATATAATATTGTTCTCAATAGGGATGGCATGGGTCGGTTAGGTTGAGTTTTCTGTCTATCCGACCCGATCCAAAAAATAGACCTCCTCCAATTAGACCTGATCCGACCCGAGTTTAGAGTGATTTTACCTGAGTTTTTTTTAAATAAAACTCGAACATGATCCGATCTGAAATAAAATATTTATAAAAATAAAATAAGGATCCAATTGAAAAAAATAATATAAAAGGGGTATTCTTGCGATTATCCTTAAATTTATAAGAAAAAATTATATTATTTTTCGAGTATGATTTCAACCTAAACCTGGACCCGACCAACCCAAACTCCTATTCTAACGACTCAACCTGAATCTAATCTTTTTTTTAAAAACAATCTAACCCGATCAAGTTGGGAGTCGAAACACATCGAGTTTGGGTCCCGTGCCCATCACTAGCTCTCATGCTCTATTTCTCATTCAAATGATGGTTGGATTTTGGTTAGGATTATGAAAACATCATATTGTTCTCATGCTCTGTTTTTCATTCAAATAAAGGTTGGAATTAAGGTTATGATTATGGAAACATCATAGTGTTGTCAAGCTTGAATTAAAATAATGATTCAATTTTAGGTTAAGGAGTATTATTTCTGATTGAGATAAATAAAGATGGTTTGAAGTGATCAAATTAAGTTAGATTCGGGTTAAGAAGTATTACACTCGAAGAAAAGAATGGAAAAAAATAAAAAAAATAAAAGAAAAATAAAAGAAAAATAAAAGAAAAAAGAAAAAAATAAAAGAAAAAAGAAAAAATAAAAGAAAAAAAGAGAGAAAAAAAAAGAAAACTGAAAGGAGAGTTCAAGACGAGAATTTGCAATGGTCATCTTGAAACCAAAGGAAGGATTTGAGTTGAAAACCTGAAAGAGCGGCTCAAATGCATTTTGATATTAGGCACCCGACAAGTAAAACCCTCTCAAGATTCTAGTACTTTGGGATGATTTTCGCGTCTACAATCATTTTGGCTATTTTCGAAGTCCTTTAGACACAAACTTACCTTTATACTTCGGGCCATATTTAGTTGATTGATTTAAAGAGATTGATATTTTGAGGAAGCTTCACGTTTAGAGACATTTTGGCAACATTTGAGATATTCTAAACAGAAGCTTACCTCAGTGCTCCAAATTATATCAAATCGATTGGTTCAAGAACATTCATGCCAATGATGCTTGAGGCATCCGACTTTATTTCTTGATTTTTATGCTTTCCATGATTCCCATGACTTTATAAAATTCCATTTTTCTCATTTCAAGCCCTAATTTTGTTCATTTACAAGTATCTTATAAGTAGTTTTACATAGTTCAAAAGAAAACTAAAGATTTCTTTGTATTAATTTGAATTAATCATTTAAAGTGCAAGGAATCCAAAGTAGCCCAAAACCAATGACACTCGTGTTCATTTGTAAAAGATTGTATGAGCTGAATTCATGACGACAATTATTCAATCCCCATCAAAGACATTTTTCCAAGATGTTTTCATCTGGGGCAAATAAACAAGATGATAGAGATCCTTGAAGTTGGTGAGACTTATGTTGCCTAAAATAAAAATGCAAGGGCAATGGAGACATTCTCCAATCCTTGAAATAATAAAGTCTGTGTTGAGTTAATCGATCTACGGAATCGGCCAAGAGGGGGGTGAATTGGCAATTAAAAATTTCGTGGAAGCTTTTGCAGAAAATTTAAAGTAATTGCACAGCGATTTACAGTGGTTCGACTTTCTCAAACAAAGTCTACGTCCACTACCTTAGCTATCCACACTAAGGATTTTCCAACAAATTCACTAATTTGTTCTTTCTTTTGAGGCCAAAGAGATAACCTTACAAAATCCCTCAAGAGTATACCCCAACTCTTGAGAACACTCTTTTTCCCAAAGAGAAGATTACAAATTTGCAAACTTACAAGAAAACCTCACAAGGTAAGATGTTTGCACAATTCTAGAACAAAGAAAAGAACACTCAAGGATAAATACAATTGAATACAAAAGTGTTCTTGAAAGCAAATGAATATTGGATGAAAAATAGGCTTGAAATACTCAAACTTGAGGTTTGATGATTTCTCTTTGATTCTCTCTTGATTCTAGTTGATTGATGTTTCTTGTTATTGATTAATGGCTCCAGAACTTGTTTAAATACCCCTTGAATCAATTCTGATCGCTGGTGATAATTAGTGGGGATAATAGAGCCGTTTAAGTGTGAAAACAATTAATTTTTCTAGGTGGAGCGTCTCATGCATCGATGCATGATCAAGTATGCATCGGTGCATTCGTGTAAAATTTGAATATTTTGACCGTTGGAACACTTGATGCATCGGTGCACCAAGTGTGCATCGATGCATGAAATGCATTTGATGTTTGAAAAATAGCCTGATGCATCGATGCATGGCTTGTGCATTGATGCATCAAATGCATTCGATGTTTTGAAAATATTCAGAGTGCATCGATGCATGGAGAGTGCATCGGTGCATGGAATGCATTCGATGTTCAATTAATTCATCGATGCATCGACTAATGCATCGATGCATGCCTTTGAATAATTGATTTAAGGCTTGTTTTTGGTTCAAAATACTTTGCGAAAATTGTTTCAAAAATGAATAAAATTCAAACCAAATATATTAAAATTAAGTTCAAACATTCAAGCATCCAAACATCCAAACAAACATAAACATTCAAATCAAAAAGTTTAACAATCCAAGTTCTTAAAGTTTAAAACCGAATATCATCAAATAACGTTTAATCATCCATAGCGGAATCGGGAGGAGGAAGAGGATAATGAGCTCTAACTTCAAGAGTAAGAGCATCCATACGATCACGCATCTCCCTCTGAAACTCAGTAATCGTAGACTCCATGGAAGCAAAACGCAGATCAACGACTCTAGAAAAGATTGGAAATAAGGTGGCGTTTGATCATCTTGCCGAGCTGGTACTTCCTTGTCAATATCTCTCATAAGCCTTTGAAACTCTGGATCATTATCAGCGTCAAGAGCTGGAGGAGGAGGAGGAGCACGAGAAGAACTAGGAGCAGCTCGTGAAGAACTAGCTCCCGGGGTTTGCTTACCGGGTCGAAAAGACCATAGTCTGGTGTTCTCATCCAATTTCCAATCCGATTTCTTTAAGGATGTGATATTGATTGGGTTTTGGAGCGGAATAGGATTGTCAAGGGAGACATCTAGGCCGAGTTTGATAAACAAATTGCTTAGTAGACAACCATAAGGTAGGGTTTCTACATGCTTTGAGGGAATGATGTTTATGATATCGACAAGCGCGCTAAAGACAATATGTGGAAAATTGATTTTCTTTTTGTTCTTTATACAGTGCATCCACCATAAGTCTGTAGTACGTAGTGTGGAGTACCGACCTGCGGATGGTCTAAACCACCAAGAGATCATTAAGTGAAGAAATCGATCGTGGTGAGACCTAAAGGTACTGACACTAGCATTAGGAAGATATGGATATTCCACATCTTCCTTCTCATTAAATAAACCCTCGTCATCTAAACCAAAATGAGATGCGATGGATTCAGAAGTAATAGTGATATATTGTCCTAAAAGATAGGATCTAATCGCTATAGTACCGCACTAAGTTGTGTTCTGAATACAAACCGCATTGGAATAAAAGATGCGGACAAGTTGGTGAAAGACGATGGGTTGAAGAGAAAATAGTTTATCAAACTTCCATCGGCGAAGAATTGAGAGGTATTCAAATTCAAGTTTTATCATAGCTTGTAGAGAAGGAATACGCTCTTCCCTAATACGATAGGATTGGAAGGAGTTCATGTACCTAGAGTACAATTCATCCCTACGGTTTTCATACATGTTAAAACAAGTACTAATGAGGGATGAAGGAATATTGGATGGATTTTGAGGTCTAGGAGCGGGAGGACGGTTTTGGTGAGACCGACTCGAGGATGATCTAGGGCGTTTGGGATTAGACATGATTAGAGAAGTTGGAAAAGAAATATCACCTGCAATTTAAAAACACATGTATGCACAAAATTCAATCCCAAAACTCAAATGAGTCCTCAATAATTCAAGGTTCTCTAACATAATCCTAATGGGCAAAGTTTTGAAAACTATTTAAAATTAATATCATAATACGCATAGTTTTCATGAAAACAACACAATTAAATCAATAATTTTCGAAATAATTTTTTTTAATTCGAAATTTCCAAATAATTTTGAAAAATTATGCGTTTTTGATGAAATTCGTTGTAGAAACTAGTTTAGAATCATCATATATCCAATGCCCGATAATTATTTCAAACTAGAACTAATCTAAACTAGTCCTAAGTTCAAAAATTTAATCAAAAATTTAATGAAATAGAGTTTTTGTGAAAATACCTTGAAAAATTCAGATTGAGGGGAATGAGGAGATGTTTTGCGCGATTTAATGAGTGTAGCAGGTTTGTAGGATGAAAAACTTGAAGAATCCGATGTTTTCCCGAAGATTTTGAGCAAAAAATAGAGATTTGAGGTGAGAGTGGGACGAACGGCCGTGAGTTTATGTTTTAGGTTTTGAGAAAAATGAAGAAGATGAAGATTTTAAACCTAAAACCCGACGGATGCATCGGTGCATGGTCTTATGCATCGATGCATATTCAAGGATGCATCGATGCATTGTTAAATGCATCGGTGCATGAAGCACAAAAATGTCAAAAATCCGTTTTAAACACTTAAAATGCTAAATAATTTGGCTCTAATGGTAATGACAACTCATATATCAAAAATTAATTATGTTCAATCAATCAAATTAATCTTCAAACTTTATTTGAACATAAAATTAATTTTTATTAAGAATCATAAACTCCCCCTAACTAATAGCAAGAATACAATCAAAAATTATTATTATAAGCATTTTTCAGTATTTATTAAAGTGCTAAATTATTTTAAACACTAAGTGAAGATAGGTCAGTTAAACCTAATTCTCTTCTAAGTGTCCAAAATCTTTCTTTATCTAAGGGTTTCGTAAAAATATCCGCTAATTGGTGCAAAGTATCAACAAATTCTAGAACTACATCTTCCTTAGTGACATGGTCCCTAATGAAGTGATGTCTTATTTCAATATGCTTAGTTCTAGAGTGTTGGATGGGATTTTTAGTGAGACAAATAGCACTAGTATGTCACACTTGATAGGAATGGTGCCTACTTCAATTCCATAATCAAAAAGTTGTTGTTTCATCCATAAAACTTGTGCACAACAACTACCGGCTGAAATGTATTCCGCTTCAGTGGTAGATAATGCAACACAATTTTGTTTCTTTGAAAACCAAGAAATCAACATATTTCCAAGGAATTGACAAGTACCGGAGGTGCTTTTCCTATCTAATTTGCATCCTCCATAATCCGCATCAGAAAAGGCATGCAAGCTAAAGCTAGAGTCTCTAGGATACCAAAGTCCTAAACTAGGAGTGTCCTTAAGGTATCTAAAGATTCTCTTAACAGCTAGTAAATGTGATTCCTTAGGACATGATTGAAATCTAGCACATAAGCAAACACTAAACATAATGTCGGTCTACTTGCAGTTAGATAAAGCAAAGAGCCAATCATTGACCTATATAATTTAACATCTACACATTTACCTCCTTCATCTAAGTCAAGCTTTGTTGAAGAGCTCATTGGAGTGTTATGAGGTTTCCCATTTTCCAGTCCAAACTTCTTGAGCATATCTTTGACGTACTTAGCTTGATTAATGAAGATGCCATCTTTTCTTTGCTTGATTTGGAGTCCCAAGAAAAATGAGAGCTCCCCCATCATGCTCATCTCAAACTCACTTTGCATTAGCTTAGAAAATTCTTGGCAAAGAACATCATTAGTAGAGCCAAATATTATATCATCAACATAAATTTGAACTACTAATAAATCTTTACCTTTATGTTTTAAAAACAATGTAGTGTCAACCTTTCCTTTTGAAAACCTTTTTCAATTAAAAAATTTGACAATCTTTCATACCAAGCTCTAGGAGCTTGTTTTAAACCATAAAGAGCTTTTGTCAATTTAAGAACGTGATCTGGAAATTTTGAATCTTCAAAACCTGGAGGTTGTTCCACATACACTTCTTCTTTTATAAAACCATTTAAAAATGCACTTTTAACATCTATTTGATATAATTTAAATTCATGAAAACATGCAAATGCTAATAACATTCTAATTGCTTCCATCCTAGCTACGGGAGCGTATGTTTCATCATAGTCTATGCCCTCTTCTTGAGTATAGCCTTGAGCAACAAGTCTAGCCTTGTTCCTCACTATATTACCACTTTCATCAAGTTTATTTCTAAAAACCCATCTAGTACCTACAGTAGATTTATTACTAGGCCTTTCAACTAATGTCCATACTTTACTTTTCTCAAATTGATTTAATTCTTCTTGCATAGCCATAATCCAATGTTCATCTTTTAATGCTTCTTTGATGTTCTTAGGCTCTATGCATAAAATAAATGCAACATAATTACAGATATTTCTAAGAGAAGATCGAGTAGTTACCCCTTTTGATGGATCACCTATAATTTCACCATCCTTGACATAGTTGTACTCTCTTGGAAAAGATACTTCCCTTTCTTCAATGGTTGGATTCTCGAGGGGATCATGAGTTTCCTCATCTTTTGTTTCTTCCTTTGATGATGATTCTCCAACGTCATGTCTAACGTCATTTGCTTGTACAATACCTACATCATCATTAACAGAAGAATCCTTCCTTGGAAGGGGATTATCATCGAAAACAACATGTATAGACTCTTCTACAACTAAAGTTCTTTTATTAAATACACGATAAGCTTTAGAATTTAAGGAATAACCCAGAAAAATTCCTTCATCACTTTTAGCATCAAATTTGCCAAGATTTTCTTTACCGTTGTTTAAAACAAAACATTTACATCCAAAAGGATGAAAATAACTAATGTTAGGCTTTTTATTTTTGAGAATTTCATATGGAGTTTTCTTTAAAATTTGCCTAATCATTACTCGATTTACAACATAACAAGCGGTTTTTGTGGCTTCCGCCCAAAAATATTTTGGCAAATTATTTTCACAAAGCATGGTTCTAGTCATTTCTTCTAAAGTTCGATTTTTCCTCTCAACAACTCCATTTTGTTGAGGGGTTCTAGGTGCTGAAAAATTATGGCTAATACCATTAGAATTACAAAACTCAATAAATCCAATATTTTCAAATTCAGTTCCATGATCACTTCTAACACTAGTGATAGAGTAACCTTTTTTATTTTGGATTATTTTTGAAAATGTGATGAAATTTTCTAATGCTTCATCTTTAGTACTTAAGAATAGAACCCAAGTGTATCTAGAATAGTCATCTACCAAGACAAATGCATATTGTTTTCCTCCCAAGCTAGTAGTTCTAGTTGGCCCAAAAAGATCTAAATGGATCAATTGTAATACTCTACTAGTTGATACATCATTAATAGATTTAAAAGAAACTCGTTTTTGTTTTCCTTTAGCACAAGCATCACAGATTTTATCATTATCAAATTTAAGCTTAGGCAACCCTCTTACTAAGTCTCCTTGAATTAACCGTTGCAAAACACTCATACTAGCATGACCTAGTCTCCTATGCCATAACCAACTATCATGCTCATCCTTAGCAACTAGGCATAAATTAGTCATATCAATAGAATCTAAATGCACCATGTAAATGTTTCCTATTCTATGACCAACAAGCATAATTCGATTAGATGCAATGTCAATGACTTACAACCATTAATTTCAAATAAGACATTGAATCCTTTATCGCATAATTGACTAATACTCAATAGATTATGCTTTAATCCATTCACATATAAAATATTCTTAATTTGTATGGAAGAGGTATTACCTATTGTACCAATACCTTCAATGTGACCTTTTGAATTGTCTCCAAAAGTCACTTCTCCTCCATTTTTGGCGTTAAGCTCAATGAATCGGCTTTTGTCTCCGGTCATATGTCTTGAGCATCCACTATCAAGGTACCATGAGTTTGAATTTGTTTCCCGTGCCTTGTAGCAATGCTCCTTTCCCTACAAACATAGATTAATTTTTGATTTTTGGTACCCAAATTCTTTTGGGTCCATATTCATTAGTTTCCAAAATCCTAGTCCCCTTAGGTATCCATTTGTGTAGGATATTTTTATCTTTAGTAGTAATGAGTTCTTTAGGAACCCACATACTTTTAATGATTTTTCCATTAGAGGTTCTTTGGGGACTCTATGATTGTAGTTTCTAAAACTTTTTCTAACAAAGTTGGATTTTGAATTTCCACCTTTTCAAAATGTTTTGTTCCAACTTTATCAAAGAAGTTTAAGATCATCAATTTCTTTTGATGATCATCATTGATATTTGAAAGTAAATTTTGCAAATCTAAATTTTTCTTTTCAAACTCTTCTAGTTTGATTTGCAAGTCTTTGATTTTACTTTCAAGATCGTTGTTGGTTTTGGATATGAGTTTGTTTTCATTTTTCAATTTTGAAACATCATTTTTATATTTTAAAAATAATTTCTCATAATCCTAAGCCAACCCATTGTACTCCTCAAATAACTCATCATAAGATAAATCATCAAAATCGGATGAGTTAGAGGTTACCTTAGAATCTTCCCCGAATGCCATCAAGCACAAGTTTGCTACTTCTTGTTCCTCTTCATCGGAACCTTCTTCATCGCTCCATGTAGCCACATGAGACTTGTGCTTATTCTTTGATTGACCTTTTTTCTTCAATTTTGGGCAATCATATTTGACATGCCCCGGCTTTTTGCATTCATAGCAAATGATTGGGTCCTTCTCTTTTGGTTCATTTTTGAGGCCTTCGTTTCATTTGAATTTTCTTCCTTGGTAAGGTCTCATCATTTTTCTGAACCGTTTGGCAAACAATGCCATTTCCTCGTCATCATCATCATTATTAGAATCACTCTCATCTTTTGTGGATTTGAGAGCAACTCCAATATTTTTCTTCTTCTCCTTTTCCTTTGGTGTCTCTTCAACTTTATCAAGGTCCACCTCATCTTCGAGCATCATCTCATGAGTGAGGAGTGAACCGATAAGTTCTTCAAGAGTTAAGGACGATAGGTCCTTAGACTCGATGATTGCCGTCTTCTTTGATTGCCATGATTTTGGGAGGGAGTAGACTAACTTCCTCACAAGCTTTTCATTTGAGATGATCTCTCCATATGATTTGAGACCATTGACAATCGTTGAAAATCTATCCGTCATAGCTTTGATGTCTTCATTTGGTTTCATCCTGAAATTTTCATAGCTATGCGTTAGAATACTAATTTTTGATTTCTTTACCTCATATGTACCTTCATGTGTGACTTGAAGCTTGTCCCATATTTCTTTGGCGGTTGTACACAATGAAACTCTTCCGTATTCATCTGGTCCAAGAGCACAAAAAATAATATGGATGGCTTTGGAGTTGAGCTGGAACATTCTTGTCTCTCCTTCACTCCACAACCTTGGATGAGTGATAGGCTTGATGTATCCTTATTCTACGGCATTCCATGCTCCCATGTCACTTGCTTGAATGAAGTACATCATTCTATTCTTCCAATAGATGTAATTAGCTCCATTGAAGAAAGGAGGCTTGTTGACGGGCATCGAATCAAGACCGGAGTCGTAATTTGAAGTGGAGGCCATTGATGACTTGGTAATCGATGTAACTCTTCCCGAATCGACTCAAGAGGCGATTAAACCTTCAAATGAGTGAGGCTCTGATACCAATTGTTGAGTTAATCGATCTACGGAATCGGCCAAGAGGGGGGTGAATTGGCAATTAAAAATTTCGTGGAAGCTTTTGCAGAAAATTTAAAGTAATTACACAGCGATTTACAGTGGTTAGACTTTCTCAAACAAAGTCTACGTCCACTACCTTAGCTATCCACACTAAGGATTTTCCAACAAATTCACTAATTTGTTCTTTCTTTTGAGGCCAAAGAGATAACCTTACAAAATCCCTCAAGAGTATACCCCAACTCTTGAGAACACTCTTTTTCCCAAAGAGAAGATTACAAATTTGCAAACTTACAAGAAAACCTCACAAGGTAAGATGTTTGCACAATTCTAGAACAAAGAAAAGAACACTCAAGGATAAATACAATTGAGTACAAAAGTGTTCTTGAAAGCAAATGAATATTGGATGAAAAATAGGCTTGAAATACTCAAACTTGAGGTTTGATGCTTTCTCTTTGATTCTCTCTTGATTCTAGTTGATTGATGTTTCTTGTTATTGATTAATGGCTCCAGAACTTGTTTAAATACCCCTTGAATCAATTCTGAACGTTAGCGATAATTAGTGGGGATAATAGAGCCGTTTAAGTGTGAAAACAATTAATTTTTCTAGGTGAAGCGTCTCATGCATCGATGCATGATCAAGTATGCATCGGTGCATTCGTGTAAAATTCGAATATTTTGACCGTTGGAACACTTGATGCATCGGTGCACCAAGTGTGCATCGATGCATGAAATGCATTTGATGTTTGAAAAATAGCCTGATGCATCGATGCATGGCTTGTGCATTGATGCATCAAATGCATTCGATGTTTTGAAAATATTCAGAGTGCATCGATGCATGGAGAGTGCATCGGTGCATGGAATGCATTCGATGTTCAATTAATTCATCGATGCATCGATGCATGGACTAATGCATCGGTGCATGCCTTTGAATAATTGATTTAAGGCTTGTTTTTGGTTCAAAATACTTTGTGAAATTTGTTTCAAAAATAGTTTAAGTACAAATCACAATTTTACACATTTAGTAAGAATTAAAATTGATCTTGAAAAACTTGGAGTAATAATTTGATATTCGGTTAATTGAATCGAATTTGTAAAATCATTTGTGAAATCTTAAAATTCATTTAACTTAATTTGTTATATCGAAATATCAAAAATGTTTTCAACAGTCTGAAAGATCAGAAAACTTAAGAATAAAACTTTTCACACTTCTTTGTGACATCATCAATAAATGATGAAGATGTAGGCGACCACCTTAATAACAAGAGACGTGTATTATTTTGAGATCTCATGGCATCTCAAGCCATAACAAATGTTCAGGGTATTCCTGTATTAGATGTATTGATCACTTTTTTGAGCAAGTTTTAAAATAAGAAGTTTTGATAATGACGTTCAAGAACTTCATAAGTATCCATGTTGGAGCATGACCAAAGACCTAAATCATGTTTGAGATAACAAGATTCAAATCAAGAATATATTGATAATAAACCTCGCTACTCAGAGTATCAGGGGCAGAATATAGAGACAATAAGAGCTTACTTTGAAAAGCAAACCATTCATGCTTCAGTTGACAGAAGATTCTTGAAGAAACAACTCTGATAGAACAATTGGGTTAGAGACAAAAGCCGTTAGATCATATATTTTATTGCAACAAGAATTAAAGATAGCATTTCTTCCAAGGTTTTCATGAAGAAACAAAAACAAGATGAGAGAGAAGACATGAGCTGATCAGATTGCTCTTCCAAAAAAGAGAACGCTTGCTTAAATTGACAAGTTACCGCGCTAATGTTAGAGTAGACTCTAGCCAAGATTGACTAAGTGAAGGAAGACCGAGTTCTCCACTTTGAATTCAAAATAAATGATGAATTGAATTGAAAAAACATTGAAGCTAAAAGAGGAATTGAAATAAATGATGAATTGAAGAAATAAGGAGATTATGAAAATTTGAAGGACAAAATTGAAAAATAAAAAATTTGTTATCAAAAAGAGGAATTGAAAGTACACATGTATTATAATATGGTTTAGGAGCATGTGGTACTAATTTGGTAAAAAATGGACTTAACATGAAGGAGGAATTCAAGAAATAATGAAATTAGAGACTAAATCGTAAAGCTGTTAAAATATTTATTCAAAATTTTGGATTTTTGAGTAACTCCAAAATTCAAAATTTCAACTCAACTCTAACTCGAAAACCGAATTAATAATTCTAGTTGATTCGTATAACTCGAATAACTCAAATAACTCGAAATTGAAAAAATTGATTTTTCAAGTCGAGTCGAAGTTAACTCAGCCCTAAGTAACGGTGCATTTGCTTATCTGGATAAGTATCCAAAAAAATATGAAAAGTTATTATACATTTTCAGTTATATCAATAATATAATTTTTTTTATTTAAATAATTATACAAAATAAATATTTCCAAATGTTAATATATTCATATATTTTACTTGAGTTTATATAAAATTTAAAATCTTAAATATAGTTTAAATTATACATAAAACTATCTTGTGTATATTACTAATATGCGGATTAATTTTGAAATTAAAATGATATACGATATATAAATTCATTGAAAGAAGATGTAGCATAATTACGATAATATTTTAATTTAATAATATTAAAAATAAAAAATTGCACGAATCAAATTATTTCAGTGATTAAAGAGATGATTGTTGTCGTTTAAGGTCTCATATTTCAGCACCAACGTTTGCAAATATAGATGTTTAAGCATTTATTGTCAAATGATTTAAAATATTTTGAACATATACTATCTTGTAATCAACTCATTTTAATAAAAAAAAGGCTAATATCAGTATGAAACATTTAAATATTTTGATGAAATTTTTTTTATGTTTTCTTTAGATTTCTCAACAAATATAACAATTTTGTAACTTTTACCCAGTAGATAAATGTGACTAGAAAATGAGAAAAATAATAAGAAAATATACAAAAACATTTGATATGAGAAGATGAAAAAGGTACCAAGAGCATAAAATAAAAACACATTTATTTAATGTCCTTACTAGGAAGGAAATGATAATATATACTATGTATTTATATTTATAGTGAACACATTTATTAAGGTACAATGATATTTTTGTATCATCAATTTTTTAGAAAATCATTTTATTTCTTTTTTTTTATCACTTTTAGTGTTTTGATTTTTTTTTTAAACTGATCCAAATGGCAGAAAAAGTGACCTTGTTTATCAGACATTATTTATTCTTTGTAATATTTTTATTTTAAATTAACCTTTTTTTAATTTAAAAAAGATTAGTGGTTTTAAAAAAAAATACTTTTTACTAGTATAAACTTTTCAAATTTTTTATAACTATTTTGGGTTTTTTTATGGAAAAAAATTGATGTTAACATTGACAAAAAAATAAAATAGTTGATGTCAGTTTATATTTTTTTACTTTTTCTATAGTTGATTTAATTTGAAATAAAAATTAAAATCTCAAAAGTAAAAAAAAAAGGAGGAACAAAAATATTACCAGTCCTATGATTTATTAAAAATAGTATGGTTATAATAAACTGGTGTTTGAATTCTTTCATGGCTTCATTTGTATTATTCATTACATAAAATAAAAGTAAAATAACTTAATTCTGAAAATTAAGAATAAAATAAAATTTAATTTACTCATAATATATTAATGACTAAAATTTATATTTATATTAAGAAATGTAAAAAATATTAACACATTCTCAAACATTTTCTTAATATGATTATATTAATATCTATAATTTATTATTATGAATATAATCATATTAAGAAACTATGTTAAATAATTCGTTAATATGTTTTATTTCTTCATATGAGTGATAAAATTTATATAATCATGTTAAGAAAATATTTATGTTATAATATATTTTATTTCTTAATATGAAGAGAAATAATAGGTAATTTAATGGTCATCATTTTATAGATAATTTATCAATGAAAATCATTTTAATTTCTTAATATGAAGAGAAATAATAGGAAATTTAATGGTAATGAAATAATTTTAATTTAATAATTAAAAAATGATTTTATATATTATGCCATAATATATTTTATTTTTTAATATGAATTATAAAAGTTGTTCTATGTAATTATCATATAAAGAAAATATCTCTCTATGGTCAACCCTACTATGATTTACGCTCGTATTAATGGTGTGGAACCATCCGACGATCGTGAAAGACGACAGCTCGATGACGTGATCGTCGTGGAAAACCTGAAGAATCTGGAACGAACAGGCTCTCCTATATCTGGTTGACTTGCTGGCACTAACTCCCAAAACTAGTAATAAGGGTTTCCTTTGAGACTCATATCTGCCTCCACGATCAGAACTCTAATCGATTCTCCTAGACTGAGCTATTGGGGGTCTCTATGAACCCTGGTTGTCACTAGACTTCTTGGATGGAGTCTGAACGATCTTGCTAACTTAGGGGCTCTTCTAGTCTGGCCTACAGTCTCATTGGCCTACCTAGACCTCCTACTAAGGACTCTCTTAACTGTATTTATTTATCTGGATAACTCTGTAAAAACCCTAGGAGGGTCAGCTACAAGGTGTGACAGGATATCAAGGTGTAAGCCCTCTCTAAACCTATGATAGCGGTGATCCTATGAAGAGATCAACTCTGGTGCGTACCTACTCAATCTGAGGAACTCACACTCATAATCTATCAATGATTGATCCCCTTGGACTAAGTAAAGAAACTACTCCATCATGCCATCGGTGCGAGCCTCACCGATGTATTTCTAGTAGAACTCTGATAGGAACTATTCCCATATCAATCTCCCTGGCTCTAGTGTCATCTCTATGGTCTCCCAAAATCTATAGTTTCACCCTTGAGTAGGGAGGTGGCATACTTGAGCATACTCTTGTGGGTAAGGTACAACTGTCTAAGGGTGCGGAGGGTCTCTCTGAGCCACTGAGGAACTATTATTGGCTGAGCCGGGGTATTAGTAGAGGAGGTGGTGCCATTGAGGCATTAGGGAAGGACCTAGCGATTTGCCTAAGTACGGAGATGAGGTCTCTGAAGAAGGTTACCTCCTTAACCCCCCGCATCTACGGGTACATCTGGCTGGTTTGAATCCAAGATTAACTTGTCACCATTATCGGCTTCTAGTGAGGAAATATTCTTATCTCTACCACCTTGACTATATACTAGGTCGTCTACCAAAGATTTACTCTGAAATTAGAATGAAATGGAGGTCATTATATTACTCTTGATTCCCTATAGGCATGCACATGTATCAACGTTAACTGACTCTAACCAGCGGGTCCTAAGAATGGGTAAACCTAACCCTCTGATACTACTAAATGTAACACCATAATCCAGTCTGACCGAAAGATCACTGGATCACGATGTCACACGGGACCACCAGAGTGGCTAACCAAAAAATTTTCTTTTAAAAACATATGTAATTTGTAATAACTAAAATCCATCCATGAAAATGATAAATGAAAACATAAATAAATAAGTTTGCGAGTTTGGGGGAGCTCCCAATGTAACCTCCTCAGACCGATGCGGGTAACCCGATCCGATCTGGAGTGTCACATTAGGGCCACTGGAGCGACCCACTGTAAAAATAGCGGAAAATTTAAAACTTGTTATCAAAACATGTAAATTCATAAAATCATTAATCGGTATATAAAATTAAAATATATTTTCAGACTCACATATAAAACAAAATAAAATTACATGCCCCCTAATCACATGTACCGTACTCTGCAAACAGCACCAGAAAAACTCCCTTACTGATGATGATAGTTCCACTGGTATAATTCTTTTAACCTGCAATGATGGGTAATAGAGTGAGCTTCGGAAAGCTCAGTAATACAGAACTACCAGATGATGCTGAAGAACATGCAGATACAAATAAACATATGTTTTCTTATTATTTCTGAACATCTACAGATTTTTATGCTGATCGGAGATCCTACTGATATTTCAATTCTTATGGTAACGGACAATGACCTTTCAGTTCAAATAAATATTTTGAATTACTGAGTTCAGGAGATCAGAATAGGTTATCTAGAGTGTTCCCGTAAAACCAGTAAAAAGATACATATTTTTATTTTAAAACATATATATATACACCCTCATCCTTTCACAATCTGTTTGTATAGGTTCCCCGAAACCATACACCCCGCACAACCAGTGAGGCCCTGAGCACACAGCTGAGAAGCCTGTAAATAATCTTCCTCCAATAATAAACCCCCCAGATAAAACATTTCTCCGTCGGTAAACAGAGATATCAGAAATCAAAACAGATATCAGAATAAAATCCAGATCAGAAATCAGAACAGAATTCATGTCATGTATCAGAACAGAATTCAAGTCGGAAATCAGATAAAATATTTATATGATTAGGGAACACACCAGAGTTTACAGATATTATTCAGAGGTACAAGACAATCTTATCAGGAAGAGAAATACGGATCTTCAGTATACCGATAAAATACCGGAAGTTAGAAATACTATTGGAAAAGTTCATTAACTGACTAAATCATCAGTTATTCAGAATGTGAATTATCAGGATCATATCTTATTAGGACAGTTTTCAGAAGTTGTACGTAATCAGAAGGGTATTCAGAATCCTTTACATCCATATCAATTGATCGGATAATCAAACAACTTGAGAACGAAGATTCAGAATTTTAATAATCTATGTCGACTGGTCAATTCATTTTCCTTCCAGGGTATTTACTCTTTAATACACACAAATTCTTGTCCATAGATCATCTTCAGAATCATCACTGAATAGATCTTACAATGGTCTTTATTTCATTTCCAAGCTTCCACGATATCATGAAATACGGACATGCTTGATTTGTAGTTCATGTTCCATAAGGATAATACATCTTATAAACTCATCAGAATTTTCAGACTTATCCAATTCACTTACTTAATTCTCAGTCATTGAGGTTACCTAGTTCATTTAACAGTCATGTCCATTCAAATTACTTCGGGATTTTCCAGTGTAATTCAAACGTTCCTGAATTTCAGACACATGTAGTTCTTCCGTTCCATTTAATTTGGTCTTCGTGGTTGATTTGTTGAACAAACGTCCAATTCTTAGTACTGAATGCGATCCAGAGTTGAGCTAAGCTATCATCGAGTCAAACTTGAGAAGACGAACACGTATTCCAGTAATATTTATACCATTCAGGTATTGATATAACTTTAGGGTTAATCTACTTACTTAAATCATGTTCCATTACTTTTAAAGGTAGTCCAACACCCATGCTTATTTGGATTCCTTAATTAATTTAAGACATTTACTTGATATAGGCCATAAGGTTATTTTGTTAATTTTGGTGTTCAGTTTTATTCCATTCATTTCAGAGCTCGAGGATATCCAATCATTCCTGAGCTTGGTGGTATTCTTGGGTCATTTCTATTACAGGGGTATTTTGGTTATTTTACAGATTCAGTGTATTTTAATCCTTTTCTTCCGTTCGATCTTACTATTAAATTCAATCTTATCATTTATTTCAGTCATTTCGAATAATTATGACAGCAGACCCGATAAATTATTCTTCAGGTATTTACTCATTACTCGAATATTTCCGGGTCAAGTGCATTCTCAGATTTTACAAACGAAATATCATGAATTTTTCTGTACAAAGACAGGATCTTAACAATTAAATTCGTACTTAATCGAGTTTAGTACAAATCCTCAAAGTACTTTCTCATTCAGGGTCAACTCAGACTATTTTACCTCTCAAGGGTATTTTTGTAATTTCTTAGCCAGATAATTTCGATATTAGCTCTTAACGAAAATAATTATAATATAGAGATCCTATGATTAATTGCTTCCTCGAACATTCTTTGATCTTGAAATGATTCCTTAAAAGACTTCTAGTATCTAGCATAAACCCTCTTGGGGTTAAAAATCGGTTATCCTTAATTTCCAAGTAAAACTAACATTTCTTATGAACATCAATAGTTTTATCAGATCAATAATTCTTTTCAGATTATTAATCCACTTCCAGGGACAATACTTGTCATTTTCCAACATAAGGGTAATTTCGTAATTTTACCTAATTGAAATATTCTCATAATTTATCATCTAAGTACCTTTAATGAGATAAATTATAATCTACATATCCATGGATGATTCTTTTATCACTTAAATCTACATATCGATGGCTGATTCTTTTATCACTTAATTCCAAAACTTGTAATTTAATTTCAACTGACCTCCAATTTCTTATAATAGTCATTTGAGCCATATTCAGTTACATACTTGCTATCGTATTCGTATCAAGTGTAGATCTTCATTAATTACAGATATGAGGCCAAACATTTCCATTCATGCATTTAATAATACCAACATGTTCTATAAATCATAAAGAGGTAATAAAGTATTACCTCGATTTCCGTACAATACTGATCGACCATAAAATTCCATTTGAACGCCCTCAATCTTGAAATCATCTTCCAATATTTCCTCGGATTCATACCAACAGAAATTACATAAAAAACGAAGTTTAATTATGAAAAACGGATCGAATTGGATGATAAATCAGGGAAAAACAGCTTACCGGGTTAGAATTTGGTGAAACGGACTTCGGATTCGGATTCAGGACGTCAAAAGCATAAAATATGACTTTTCAAAATTTGAAATTTTTGGTCAAAATCAAAGTCAACGGGTTTGACTGGCAATTTTGAGGCCTTCGGGTCAGAATTTTGAAAAACGGACTGCGGAATCGGATTTGTAACATCGAAAAATGTCAGGATAGGTATATTCGGTCAAAGTCAAAGGTCGTTTAATGCCCGATCAAAGCTGGTCAAAGTTTTGGTCAATAGTGATCAACGCCGGTCAACGGTCAACGGTTAACGGGTCGGGTTATAACCGGTCAAACCGGTTAAAACAGGAGCAAAACCAGTCAAACTGGTCATTTTTTTTCTTCCCCACGTGCAGTGGCGGCGCGTGGGGGACACATGAACAGTACCCTGATGTCGGAAAATTCCCGAAAAAATTCCTAAAAATTATTTTAAGCTATTTCGAGATACTTACAAAGCTCGGTTCAAATTTTTGAACGCGCGGAGAGCTCGATTTCAACGAATCGGAAACTTTGACCGTTTCACCTCCTCACGTGCCGCCGTCGACGGAGACCAAGGATGACACCGGCGGACTCGGAACGATGCAAGGAACACGATGGTGCGGGAGGTGTCGTAAACGGATGCTCGGATCGTCATGAATCGATGAAAAATCAACTGAAATTGGGTTATTACTGACGATACTTTCGACTAAAATTAATGACGAACGACGACGATTCATGACGAAAGGTTTGAGGGGTTTTGTTCCTCGCTCGACAACGAACACGATGGTGGTTTTAGCTCGTCGATCGGAGGTCGGACGGCGAATAGATCGGAGTTGAAAGTTGGGTCAACGGGAGAGGAAAATTGGAAATCATTCTGCTGAACCTGCGATGCGCACGGGGGTTTATAATTCTCCCAAAAATAAAAATGGTCAAATCATGAGTTTAGCCACTAAACTTCCTACATTTCTTAAAACGGTCTGCCAACTTTGAAATCTTACAATTTAATCCTCAATTTTCTTCTAAAATACCAATTAAATTCAATATTTTATAATTTCTTAAATTTAGCCCCAAAATTGGAGTGTTACAGTTCTCCCCTCCTTAAAAGAATTTCGTCTTCAAAATTCATTCATGTCACATAATTACAGAAATAAAATTTCCATCAGTTCTTTCATATCTTTCACGTAGCTCTTATAGAAATACAGATCCTACACTAATCCCTAACCAGTTGAGTATACATTCTTATCAGAACTTTCTCTCATTTTAATAAAAGAATCCGAACGAAAATTTCCTTGAGTAATCAATTCAGTCTTGGTCATGAGAATAGGCTTATAAAGCAGTAGCATATCCCGATTTCATTTCCAGGGTCGAGTCAGAATTTCTCAGATAATTAAGTCTCACATGGCTCGGGGGTACTTTACAATGTTTAGACAGATGTTACTGGTATTTCTTTTTGTACAAGTATAGCCTTAACGGATAGAAACTTCAGTTTACTCGTTACAGATCTGGACTCAGCCCTGGAGTTCCGGCTCAGAGAGGTACGATTGTAGTCTAGGGGCATGTATTGATCAGACATACTTTGATATTCGACCGGCCGGTCTATCTTGAAAAATTTTGACTCAAACCATAGCTCTGATACCACTAAATATAACCCCCTCAGACCGATACGGGTAACCCGATCTGATATGGAGTGTCACATTAGGGCCACTGGAGAGACCCACTGTAAAAATATCAGAAAATTTAAAACTTGTTATCAAAACATGTAAATTCATAAAATCATTAATCGGTATGTAAAATTAAAACAGATTTTCAGACTCACATATAAAACAAAATACAATTACATGCCCCCTAATCACGTGTACCGTACTCTGCAAACAGCACAGGAAGAACTCCCTTACTGATGACGATAGTTGCACTGTACAATTCTTTTAACCTGCAATGTTGGGTAATAGAGTGAGCTTCGGAAAGCTCAGTAATACAGAACTACCAGATGATGCTGAAGAACGTGCAGATATAAATAAACATATGTTTTCTTATTATTTTCGAACATCTACAAATTTTTTTGCTGATCGGAGATCCTACTGATATTTCAATTCTTATGGTAACAAATAATGAGCTTTTAGTTCAGATAAATATTTTGAATTACTGAGTTTAGGAGATCATAATATGTTACCTAGTGTGTTCCCGTAAAACCAATAAAAAGATACATATTTTTATTTTAAAACATATATATATACACCCCATCCTTTCACAATATGTTTGTATAGGTTCCCCGGAACCATACACCCCGCACAACCAGTGAGGCCCTGAGCACACAGTTGAGAAGCCTGCAGATAATCTTCCTCCAACAATAAACCCCCCAGATAAAACATTTCTTCGTCGGTAAACAGAGATATCAGAAATCAAAACAGAATTTAGAACATATATCAGAACAGAATTCAGGTCATGTATCAGAACATAATTCAAGTCGGAAATCAGATAAAATATTTATATGATTAGGGAACACACTAGAGTTTACATATATTATTCAGAGGTACAAGATAATCTTATCAGGAAGAGAAATACGGATCTTCAGTATACCGATAAAATACCGGAAGTTAGAAATACTATTGGAAAAGTTCATTAACTGACTAAATCATCAGTTATTCAGAATGTGAATTATCAGGATCATATCTTATTCGGATAGTTTTCAGAAGTTGTACGTAATCAGAAGGGTATTCAAAATCCTTTACATCCATATCAATTGATCGGATAATCAAACAACTTGAGAACGAAGATTCAGAATTTTAATAATCTATGTCGACTGGTCAATTCATTTTCCTTCCAGGGTATTTACTCTTTAATACCACAAATTCTTGTCCATAGATCATCTTCAGAATCATCGCTGAATAGATATTACAATGGTCTTTATTTCATTTCCAAGCTTCCACGATATCATGAAATACGGACATGCTTGATTTTTAGTTCATGTTCCATAAGGACAATACATCTTATAAACTCCTCAGAATTTTCAGACTTATCCAATTCACTTACTTAATTCTCAGTCATTGAGGTTACCTAGTTCATTTAACAGTCATGTCCATTCTAGTTACTTCGGGATTTTCCAGTGTAATTCAAATGTTCCTGAGTTTCAGACACATGTAGTACTCCCGTTCCATTCGATTTGGTCTTCGTGGTTGATTTGTTGAACAAACGTCCAATTCTTAGTACTGAATGCGATCCAGAGTTTAGCTAAGCTATCATCGAGTCAAACTTGAGAAGACGAACACGCATTCAAGTAATATCTATACCATTCAGCTATTGACATAACTTTTGGGTTAATCTACTCACTTAAATTATGTTCCATTACTTTTAAAGGTAGTCTAACACCCATGCTTATTTGGATTCCTTAATTAATCCAAGACATTTACTTGGTATAGGCCATAAGGTTATTTTGGTAATTTTGGTGTTCAGTTTTTATTCCATTTATTTCAGAGCTCGAGGATATCCAATCATTCCTGAGCTTGGTGGTATTCTTGGGTCATTTCTATTACAAGGGTATTTTGGTCATTTTACAGATTCAATGTATTTTAATCCTTTTCTTCCGTCCGATCTTACTATTAAATTCAATCTTATCATTTATTTCAGTACTTTCGAATAATTCTGACAGCAGAATACCCTCGATAAATTATTCTTCAGGTATTTACTCATTACTCGAATATTTTCGGGTCAAGTGCATTATCAGATTTTACAAACGGAATATCATGAATTTTTCTATACAAAGACAGGATCTTAACAATTAAATTCGTACTTAATCGAGTTAAGTACAAATCCTCAAAGTACTTTTTCATTCAGGGTCAACTCAGACTATTTTACCTCTCAAGGGTATTTTTGTAATTTCTTAGCCAGATAATTTCGATATTAGCTCTTAACGAAAATAATTATAATATAGAGATCCTATGATTAATTACTTCCTCGAACATTCTTTGATATTGAAATGATTCCTTAAAAGACTTCTAGTATCTAGCATAAACCCTCTTGGGGTTAAAAACCCGGTTATCCTTAATTTCCAAGTAAAACTAACATTTCTTATGCACATCAATAGTTTTATCAGATCAATAATTCTTTTTAGATTATTAATCCACTTCCAGGGACAATACTTGTCATTTTCCAACATAAGGGTAATTCTATAATTTTACCTAATCAAAATATTCTCATAATTTATCATCTAAGTACCTTTAATGAGATAAATTATAATCTAGAATCCATGGATGATTATTTTATCACTTAAATCTACATATCGATGGCTGATTCTTTTATCACTTAATTCCAGAACTTGTAATTTAATTTCAATTGTCCTCCAATTTCTTATAATAGTCATTTAAGCCATATTCAGTTACATACTTGCTACCGTATTCGTATCAAGTGTAGATCTTCATTAATTACACATATGAGACCAAACATTTCCATTCATGCATTTACCAATACCAACATGTTCTATAAAGCATAAAGAGGTAGTAAAGTATTACCTCGATTTTCGTGCAATACTGATCGACCATAAAATTCCATTTGAACACCCTCAATCTTGAAATCATCTTCCAATATTTTTCTCGGATTCATACCAACAGAAATTATATAAAAAAATGGAGCTTAATTATGAAAAACGGATCGAATTGGATGATAAATCAGTGAAAAATAGCTTACCCGGGTTAGAATTTGGCGAAACGAACTTCGGATTCGGATTCAGGACATTGAAAGCATAAAATATGACTTTTCAAAAATTTGAAATTTTCAGTCAAAATCAAAGTCAACGGGTTTGACTAGCAATTTCGAGGCATTCGGGTCTGAATTTCAAAAAACGGATTGCGGAATCGGATTTGGAACGTCAAAAAATGTCAGGATAGGTATATTCGGTCAAAGTCAAAGGTTGTTTAATGCCCGTTCAAAGCCGATAAAAGTTTTGGTCAACAGTGGTCAACGCCGGTCAACGGTTAACGGGTCGGGTCGGGTTATAACCGGTCAAACCAGTCAAAACAAGAGCAAAATTGGTCATTTTTTCTTCCCCACGCATAGTGGCGGCGCGTGAACAGTACCCTGATGTCGGAAAATTCCCAAAAAAATTCCTAAAAATTATTTTAAGCGATTTCGAGATACTTACAAAGCTCGGTTCAAATTTTTGAATGGCGGAGAGCTCGATTTCAACAAATCGGAAATTTGACCGCTTCACCTCCTCACGCGTCGCCGTCGACGGAGACCAAGGATGACACCGGCGGACTCGGAATGATGCAAGGAACACGATGGTGTGGGAGGTGTCGTAAAAGGATGCTCGGATCGTCGTGAATCGATGAAAAATCAATTGAAATCGGGTTATTACCAATGATACTTTCGACTGAAATTAACGACGAACGGCGACGATTCATGACGAAAGGTTTGAGGGGTTTTGTTCCTCGCTCGACAACGAACACGATGGTGGTTTTGGCTCGTCAATCATAGGTCGAACGGCGAATAGATCGGAGTTGAAAGTTGGGTCAACGGGAGAGGAAAATTGGAAATCATTCTGCTGAACCTGCGCTACGCACGGGGGTTTATAATTCTCCCAAAAATAAAAATGGTCAAATCATGAGTTTAGCCACTAAACTTCCTACATTTCTTAAAACGGTCTGCCAACTTTGAAATCTTACAATTTAATCCTCAATTTTCTTCTAAAATACCAATTAAATTCAATATTTTATAATTTCTTAAATTTAGCCCCTAAATTGGTGTGTTACACCCAAATATTCAAAATAATACAACATTGAGTTTAAAATTAAAATAGAGCTACATCTGGCATAAATAAGGTCTATAATAGTACATGTCATCTAAACAAGATCAAGACGTACTCTGAATCTCTTGGTTGATATGGAATTGTTGTCGATAATAACGCTCTGTTACTGGTCACTTAGGAACCTGTGCACAAAAACATATTCCAAACCCTAAGCTTACGAGCTCAATGCCATACTAATAATTGTACTATACTACACGCATTCACTAAATGAGTTGGCTAGCGACACAAGTATGAATACATGTAAAATAATGATATGTACTGCAGAAATAGGCATCATAGTGTGGATGAGGGTTCTGTATCTCAAAGCTCACACACCCGTCTAACATTTATAAGATACCCTCAAGTATATGGGGTGAGATCCAGAGTTGCACCGGAAACTTACTCCCGACCAACTTACTCTGTCGAGTCTTGGGGCATCTACACCTAGTTAGCTACTGAAGTACCTTGGCACTAACTAGGATATCCAACTATCTGTCGTATTTTGCTAAAGAGACTCGGGTGTCCTGGCTGTTTCTCTAGTGTCAACCACGGCTAGTTTTATGTTACTTTAGTTGTTATTGTTTCTAGATTTTTTGAGTTTATTATCGTTCTCACTTGTAGTTTTACCTGTTGATATTCTGATGTTATTGGGCCCTTTAAGTATAATCCCTAAATTATTAGATTTTTTTTATCCAAAACTATCAACTGGCATCGATAATGGCCCTTCAGTATTGATACTAACCCTTGAGTATCGATATCCACCTGTTAGTATCAATATTGACTGACTGAGCTATGATGATAAGGGGTATCAATACTGGTACGAGTATTGATACCAAAGCTAGGTTCGATGTTTTTGAAAAATACCTTCGTATCGATACCCCTGTTGAGGGTATCAATACTAGTATCGATACTTCTATGAGCATCGATACCAAAATTGTCTATTGGAATCTTCTAAGTAATTTCAGTATCGATACCCTATCTACAATATCGATAATCATCAAAGAAGT
This sequence comes from Hibiscus syriacus, assembly GCF_006381635.1. Taxonomy (NCBI): domain Eukaryota; kingdom Viridiplantae; phylum Streptophyta; class Magnoliopsida; order Malvales; family Malvaceae; genus Hibiscus; species Hibiscus syriacus. The sequence continues at coordinate 1,394,722 of NW_024062652.1, forward strand.
ATCGATACTTATACCTCAATTTCCCTTTGTTTTTAGCACCTAAAGAATAATATTTGTATTGTTCTTCTAGTATCGATAAACGTGCCCAGAAATACCATGCTTTGAGCACGAAAAATGCTAACTTTCCTACTCAAACACCCTACTAAGGGTCTCAGTTTTTTATTAAAGTCTTATGAGTGTTAAAAGGGATCATAATAGGGCTTTTAACACATCGAAAACAATAAAAAAAAATGCAAACTACCATAAACATGCTTCATAACTCATACAACCTACCAAAACTTATCTAATGATCTACATATGGTAGAGTTGTGTTAGAAGTGTGTAACCTTTGATTTCTAAGCTGCTGGAAGTGTCCAAGGCTCAACCCAAGGTAAGTTTTTCCTTCCCCTTGCTCTTGGAGCTTTCTCTAACATCTCTCACTAAGAAAAAATCAACATATTGATTACTAATGTGTTTTAGAGGTTAAAAAGGTATTAAAAACAACTCTTAAGACTAAAAACCTTCAAAAATAGGTTGAGTAACTAAGGTTTTCTAAACCCCCAACAAAACTCGTTTTTAGCTACCAAGGTGAAATGAAATGAAGAATAAGACTAATACTTCGTAATGGATTATATTTCCCCTCTTGGAATTCATTTGGTTGAGGTTCACCAATTGTTATCATTTTCTGACAGATTTAGTATAAATTTGTTCCTCGTTCGTGTAATAGGATTGATAATATTTTAACCAAACGAGCTATTCATAATGGTAATATTATGTATTTCGACTCAATTTGTCTTGAGGTCATTATTAATTATGTATTGAACGATATTCGATCTTGGTAATATAATTCTTGTGGTACTCTTTTCCCTTGCTAAGAATTAGAATGGAATTTTAACGAGGCTGTATTTTTCAAAAAAAAAAAAAAACTTATAGAAGTTCTCTGAACCCATTCAAAGGTCAGTAGATTATTCTACTCAATTCTTTATGTTTTTAGATCATCAATTTCATTTATTAAATCTAAGGGTATTTTCTTCAGTTCATGAATTATAACCTGTCGAAACGATTTTTAAACGGCTGGGTGGTTTTGGAAACCGCGTCATTTTTAATTATTATCTTTTCAATTGGATTTTTTAATTAAAAAACAGTGCGATTTTAGAAAACCTCTCGTTTCGAAAAATTAGAAATTCCTTTACGATGAAAAAATAAGGTTCGAGGAGTCGCCACCAATCTTTGATTAGGGTGTGATTGGACACCCAAAACGTTGTCATTTTAAATAAAAAAAATATTTTTAATTAAAACGACGAATTTGCGGTCTGCGTTATCAAAATCTGAGTTCGGGAGTCGGTTACGCGTGGGGAAGGATTAGCACCCCCACAGCGCCCTAAATCGGTACCTAGTCGATTAATTAATGTCTTTGCAGCGAATTTTACAAGTTCAAATTTGATTTGATTAATGATCCCTTTAAACAACAAACATGCAAATTTGCAACATTCAAAGCAACAAAATAGATTTAATTTAAAATTACCAAGTCATTAGAAAGATAAAGAATATTCGATTATTTAAAAATATCGAGACCAGATCTTTAGTTCAGTTCTAACGACCTTTTCTCGAAAAGTTTAAATAGTCGAATATTTCCTTTTCTTTCGCTCCCAAATTTTACAATGATATATCCAAACTTAATTAGGCGTTACTGACGGGATACCATTTTAATTTAAAATCATCAAAACAACTTTCCTGTAAGTTAAGAAAAGCCATTCTGATAATTTTAGATTAAAAGGGTATTACCCTTAATTCCGATTATGTGATCAGATCGGGTTATTCACGTGAGGCTATCATGCAAATTATGCTGATTGAATGTCATGCAAAGAGTAATAAATATTATGATCAGAATATCATGTAATTTGAAATAAATAAAAAGAATAAATAAAAAAACTATATACATATATTTTAATTAAAAAAAAAAAAAATACAAACCTCGCATGTTAACATACGATGTACAAACATGACTTAAATATATTAATAAAAACATGACATGCAACATTACAAAATTTGAATACATAGATATACATATACTAAAGGAGTGACTAAATGTGAATAAAACCAAAATTGAGCATACCAATTAACAGGTTAAACAAGGGCTAAAATAAAAAGAAAAATAAACAGCATACTCCTTTCCTAAACATTTCATTTCAAGGTACTGCCAACATAATACGACCAAAGCTTTTCATAGGATCAAAATGAATATTTCCAAAATTACATATCCAATGTATAACAATCACGAAAACAACCCTTGCATGATTCTGGACTGAAATGTAAAAAGCTGGAAATTACGAGGCGAAATCAAAATATCAATAAAGCTCAGCTTAAGGATCAAAACGAAATGAAACAAGACTGGGATGGCCACGCTCACAATTAACCCCTCCCCAGCAAAACGCGGGCGTTTCTGGATCTGCACAAAACTACGCCGTTTCACGGCCACCTAAACGACGCCGTTCTGGAACTAAACGGGACGACGCCGTTTTGGAACTAAACGGGACGACGCCGTTTTGGCGTACGAGACATCAGGGTATACCCCTAACCCTAGTCTCGTTTCTTCTCAACTAAACAGATGAAAACCCCCCCCCAGCCGTTCTCTCTATCTCTCTCGCCTCTTCCCTCTTCTTCTTCAACCCTCACTGAATCCCCCAATCGCCGTGGCCTCCGCCGCCAAATGGCTCCGATGAGGAGCCTAGACGTCACCTGACCCTTTGCCGACCAAACCCAAAACCAAAAGGGCTAAAAACAAAACTAACCTCACTGCCACACCACACGACTCCCGTGGGTTCCCCCTTTCTCACTCGTCTGTTTACTCAGAACCCATGCCTCCACCACTTAAACACCCCGACGAGAACCCCCACTGAACCAGAAACCCCAACTAGATCTAGCCTTTTAGAGACCTACGACCCACGAATAAACACGAAAACAAAACCCTACATACCCACCACTCGAAACAGGAACCAAGAGTCACGCGAATCTTACCCTTGATGACCCAACGTGGCTCGGGCTAGGGCGATGGCGACGTTCTGCTCTTCGACTAAGGAAGGTGAAGGGTTTTTTTTTTTTTTCTTCGTTTTTTGTTGACTGATATGCTAATGGGTTTTTGGACTCTCGTTCTGGATTTCTTCTGTTTCGTGGTCCTTTTGATGGTTGGTTCTCTGCTTCGTGATGACTGGTTCCCTCGATGATCACTGGTTTGGTGATTGTGTTTTTTGGTTCTGTGCTTTTTTCCTTCGATGATAGCTGATGGGTTGAGCGTTTTTTTTTGCTTCGATGATGACTGATCACCCCCCCTCTACCAAAAAAAAAATCCCCCTCTGGTTTCGTTTTCACTGCTATATCTAGTTGATTTTTTCTTTCTGTTTTTTTGTGCCTTCTGTTCTGGCTTCTTGTTTCGTGTGTTTGCAGGGCACTGGCGAGAGCAGATCACGGGCGGCAGCTGTGGGTAGCTGAGCCATTGCTCGGTTGGTCGTGCGCGGTCTGGAAATGCGGTGGTGGCTTCACGTGAGTCTGCAGTCGGCTCGGGAATCACAGAGGGCTGGGAACCGTTGGATCGTGGAGCCAGATCCAACGGCCTTCCTGCTGCGGCGCTAGAGGCTGGTGACAAGGAAACCCCTAATGGTTTTTGATCTGGACCGTTGGATGAGAAGCAGATCCAACGGTCCAGGACAAGCGGCGGCTGGATCATAAGCTGGAAACCCTAACGGGTTTTAGGGTTCTCTTATATTTGGGCCTATTTGGTCTGGCCCGTTTTAGTTGTAACTCTGGTGTAGGCCCTGTAATAGTAAAAATAAATATACTTAATCCATGTTATAAATTATTATTATTTTTTTATTGCAATTTTATGCCATATATTTTCATGTTAATAACTAACAAATACCAAATTTATGCTAATAACCCTAATAACGATAATAGTAAAATCCAATTAAAATTAAATAACGCCCCGGACAAATCGAGCATCTACAGCTGCCCCTCTTTTGTTCTTTGTCGTGCAACGAGAATAGAGCAAAGATCACTAGATGTTCAAATTTGTCCGACCATGAGAACTTTGATAGACTCATCCGTTCCACTCTTCCTCTAGGGTGAGTGAGAGTTGAAAAAACCTTCTGAAAACGGGTTCGCTCCCTCTTTCTCCAGGAGAATAGAACTCGAACATTTTCAAAAACCTCCATAGTCCTTCAGAGAGTATAAGACTCGAACAATCTTTAACAATCGCGTCTGCCCCCTATTTCTTCAGAGAGTATAAGACTCGAATAATCTTCAATGATCACGTCTGCCCCCTATTTCTTCAGAGAGTATAAGACCCACAATCTTCATCAATCGCGTCTTCCCCCTATTTCTTCAGAGAGTATAAGACCCGAACAATCTTCAACAATCGTGTCGGCTCCCTATTTCTGCATAGAGTATAAGACTCGACCAATTTTCAACAATCGTGTCTGCTCTCCATTCCTTCGGAGAGTATAAGACTCAAACAATCTTCATCAATCGCGTCTGCTCCCTACTTCTTCAGGGGGTATAGAACTTGAAAATCTTCTGCAAACGGGTTCTCTCCCTCTTTCTTCAGGGAGTATAGAACTCGAACATCTTCAACTGGGTTCGCTCCCTTTTTCTTTACGGAGTATGGGACTCGGATATCTTCACACGGGTTCGCTCCCTCTTTCTCTAGGGAGTATGGAACTTAGACATCTCTTCAAACGGGTTCGCTCCTTCTTTCTTTAAGGAGAATAGAACTCGAATATCTTCAACAATCGTGTCTGCTCCCTATTTCTTCAGAGAGTATGAGACTCGAACGATCGTGTCTGCCCCCTACATCTTCAGAGAGTATAAGACCCACAATCTTCATCAATTGCGTCTGCTCCCTATTTCTTCAGAGAGTATGAGACTCGAACAATCTTCAATAATTGCTGGGAAATCTGCAAACATTTAAAATAATCATGCAATGTCATGGTCCTATTCATGCCTACGATGTATGCAATTATGAAATTTAATACACTTTCTTCTTCGAAAGAATATTATCCCCTTTGATTTCAATGGAACTCGGTTTCGCTTTGGGCATAGAGCATTTCACCCGTTCACCCCAGTCGATACTCTCAATACTATAACTTTTGGCTTGACAAGACTTTGACTTCTTTCTTTCTTGAGGCCTGCCAGTACCCCTGACCAATCTTCTTGATAAATGACAACATCCTTGGGTCATCCATTAATGGCTAAGATTGTCTATGAATTCCAAAGTTTTAGCTTTTCGCAACCCTACAAGCTTATGGGTAAAACCATTACTAGCTTCAGAATACCTGCATTTCCAAAACCTTTTGCATAATAATACAAAATGATCTCATGTACCACAAGTTAAGCTATACGTTTTAACTTTTTCAAAATTAGATGCTTGTAAAAGGGAAATTAAGAAGGGAAAATATCTCTTTATTTATATAAATGCGAAGAATTTTTAGGCAACTACATGACAAACTTTTAATCGGAAAAGAACCAAAGGATAGTTGTCTTCAAATATTAATAACACAAATGCTTTTGAACTGGCCGTCAGAATGACTCGAGTGTAGCTTCTGTGAAAAGGATCTCCAAAATTGTGATGACACCTAAGAGTGCGAAGCTCTTTCTGAGCCCCAAAATCTCCCATTATTGGATGCCATAAACCAATATTGAATCTCACGTGCATTCAATTCCTCCTCTGGTTGTCCTCATCGAGACTCATTGATCTTTGGTCTCAACCCCAATGGCCATTGTCGTTACCCATGTCAGGAGCTCTTCCTACTTCCAAAAACAATTCAGATTATCCACCATGCACGATCTCTGAATTTAAAACTCAAGTCGCCCTTTGCGGGTTTTCGACTCGAGACCTCCTTTGGTTTCAAGACGCCCTTTTCGAGTTTTCATCTTGAACCCTTCTTTTTTTCCATTTTTTCATTTTTATATTTTTTTTATTTTTTCTTTTTTCATTTTCACTCATTTTTTTCTTCTTCTTTTTTCTTCAAGCAAAATACTTCTTAACTGCGTCAGAATTCACTGGATGGGGTAATTCAGACCCATCCATCTCAGTTAAGACCAGAGCTCCCCCAGAAAAAACTTTCTTGACAACATAGGGTCCTTCCCACTTGGGCATCCATTTCCCTCGGAAATCTTTTTGAATGGGCAATATCCTCCTGAGAGCCAAATCTCCTTCGTGGATTTCTCGAGGGCGAACCTTCTTATCATGTGCTCGTATCATCCGCTTCTGGTATATCTGACCGTGACAAATAGCCTTCAATCTCTTTTCTTCAATCAGATTCAATTGGTCATATCTGGCCTGTACCCATTCTGCCTCATTTAGCTTCACCTCTGATAAAACCCGGAGCGAGGGAATTTCCACTTCAATAGGGAGGACAGCTTCCATCCCATAAACTAGAGAAAACGGAGTTGCCCCAGTAGACGTTCGTACAGAAGTCCGATAGGCAAACAGAGCAAATGGCAACTTCTCATGCCAATCTTTATAAGTTTCAGTCATCTTCTCTATAAGCCTCTTAATATTTTATTAGCCGCCTCCACTGCCCCATTCATCTTTGGGCGATAAACCGTGGAATTATGATGCTTTATTTGAATTGCTCACATACAGATTTCATCATCTTGTTGTTTAAGTTCAACGCATTGTCAGAGATAATTCTCTCTGGTAAGCCATATCGGCAGATGATTTCTTTCTTCAAGAACCTACATATCGTCGACTGGGTAACACTTGCATAGGAAGCTGCTTCTACCCACTTGGTGAAGTAATCTATTGCTACCAGAATGAAGCGATGACCATTTGACGCTTTTGGAAAAATTTGCCCAATAACATCCATGCCCACATAGAAAACGGCCACGGAGCTGTCATCACATGCAACGGATGAGGAGGGGTGTGCATTCTATCCCCATAAATCTGACACTTGTGACATTTTCGGGCATAATTGATGCAATCAGTCTCCATAGTTGACCAATAATACCCAAATCTCATAATTTGTCTGGCCATTACATGCCCATTAGCATGGGTGCCACATATTCCTTCATGTACTTCTTCAAGAATCATTTTCGCTTCTTTATTGTCCACACACCTTAATAAGACCTGATCCATGCTTTTCTTATATAAGATCTCACCATTAAGCACATACCCTGCTGCCATTCTTCTAATGGTCCTTTTGTCATTCTCAGTTGCCTGTTCGGGGTAACTTTGATATCTTATATACTGGAGGATGTCATAGTACCAAGGTCCTTCATCATCTTCTTCAATGTCAAAGCAGTGGGCTGGATATTCATAAGCCTTCATCTCAATAGGCATCATATTTGAATGCTCGTTCATCTTAAAGGCCGCTGCCAAAGTAGCCAAGGCATCCGCCATTTGATTTTCTTCTCTGGGGAGGTAATTGAAAGTCACTTCCTCAAATTCTTCAATAAGTCCCAGAACTAATTTACGATATTCCACAAGTTTGGGATCTTTGGTTTCCCATTCACCTCTGAGTTGGTAAATTACCAAAGCTGAATCCCCATATACCTTCAACATTTTTGCTTTGAGTTCAATAGCTGCTCTAAGACCCATAACACAAGCCTCATATTCAGCCATATTGTTTGTACAATCAAAATTGAGCCGACTGGTAAAAGGATAATGCTCTTCCCTTGGTGAGACCAAGATTGCCCCAATCCCATGCCCCAAGGCGTTTGATGCACCATCAAAGTTCATCTTCCAGTATTTACCGGCAAGAGCAATTGTTTCTTCCTCCGAGATAGCCATTAAATCCTCATCCGGGAAATCGAAATTCAACTGTTCATATCTTCTGAAGCCCTACTCGCAATGAATTCTGCTATGGCGCTCCCTTTAACTGCTTTGGCTTACATACTGGATATCAAATTCGGACAACAGGATTTGCCAACGGGCTAACCTTCCAGACAATGCAGGTACCCCCATTAGATACTTTAAAGGGTCCAGCTTAGATATGAGCCAGGTAGTATGATACAACATGTACTGTCTAAGTCTTCTGGTAGCCCATACTAAAGCGCAACACAATTTTTCAATTGGTGAGTATCTGGCCTCACACTCAGTGAACTTCTTACTGAGATAGTAGATAGCCCTCTCCCTCTTCTCAGTTTGATCATGTTGCCCCAACACACATCCCATTGAATTGTCATAAACGGACAAGTAAAGAATTAAAGGCTTTCCCGGGATAGGTGGCACTAGGATCGGAGTATTCGAAAGATATCTCTTTACTGCCTCAAAAGCCTCTCGGCAATCTTCACTCCATTCTCCTGAATCATTCTTACGAAGAAGGCGGAATATGGGATCACATCTTTCGGTCAGCTACGAGATAAACCGAGCGATGTAATTTAATCTCCCCAAAAATCCTCGAACCTCTTTCTGTGTTCTTGGGGATGGCAAATCTTGAATGGCTTTTACTTTATCGGGATCTATTTCGATTCCCTTTCGGCTCACTACGAATCCCAACAGTTTTCCCGATGTCACCCCAAAAGTACACTTATTTGGGTTAAGTTTTAGTTGGCACTTCTTTAATCTTTGAAAGAGCTTCCTCAAATTCTCGACATGTTCCTCCTCCGTCTTGGCTTTGACAATCATATCATCGACATAGACTTCAATTTCTTTATGCATCATGTCATGAAACAACGTCACCATGGCCCTTTGATAGGTTGCCCCCGCATTCTTTAATCCAAACGGCATGACTTTATAGCAAAACGTCCCCCACATAGTGATAAACGTTGTTTTCTCCATATCTTCAGGGTACATTTTAATTTGATTATAGCCGGAGAAACCATCCATAAATGAGAATAAGGAATTTCCAGCAGTATTGTCCACTAACGTATCTATATGTGGCAAAGGAAAATTATCCTTTGGACTAGCTCTATTCAGATCTCTATAGTCGACACACATTCGTACCTTCCCATCCTTTTTTGGTACTGGGACAATATTTGCTACCCACTCAGGATATTTGGCCACTGTGAGAAACCCAGCATCAAATTGTTTCTTCACTTCTTCTTTAATCTTGAGCAGCATCTCGGGTCTCATTCTTCTCAGTTTCTGTTGTACGGGCTTGCAATCAGGCTTTATTGGTAATTTATGGACAACCAATTCTGTATCCAGCCCTGGCATGTCCTCGTATGACCAAGCAAATACATCTTTGAACTCTTGAAGTAATTCTATCAAGCTTTGCCTCCCTTCAGTAGACAGGGTGGTACCAATCTTTATTTCCTTTCTGTCCTCATCTGTACCCAGGTTCAAGATATCTGTAAGCTCTTCGTGAGGCAGGATCTGCTCATCTTCCTGTTCCACCATCTTTAGTAATTCTGAGGGTGGTTCACATCCCTCATCCTCATCACAACCTTCGATTTCCCCTTGACATATGGGCATCTCGAAATCAATCGCCGGGTCAGAGTCATTAGCATTCGTATTATTGATATCTGAGTTCCTGAAAGGATAACGAAAAAGAAGATATATACCTATATACATATATACATATGGGAGAATCTTTTCCCATATAAACAAATAGAAAGAAATAATATATGTGTATATTCAAACAAAAATGCATGAGGAAGTGTTTGCCATTCGGGAATTAACAAAACACATCTTTTATTGAAAGCAAGTAAAAACACACAACTTAACCCTTTACATCAAATCACTACTGTCCCAGGGTATGAACAATAGGGAAGAGTTCTAGTGTATTACTCTGCAAAAGATTTGTAAACTACAGGCAATTCCTCCGCAGTCCAGTTGTTCAACACAAAGCCCAGTGGCGCAGGGTAAATGCCCATAGCTCTCATTTCTTGAACTCCTCATCGGTTATGACATTAATGCTCAAGTCCTCCAAGGCAATCTCAACTATCCCTTTACTGCTTTCTAAAGTCCCTTGAAACATATATCCTCCTGATACGAAAATGCTGCTCAATGGCGGGAATGTCATGGGCTCCCAGCTTGGGTCCTCACCAGTCAATCTTGCCTTTCTCAATTCCTGAATCTTCTTGATGCTTCTCATTTTTTCTTTTAAAGTTGGCTGATACCCTAAACCGAACCTGTCTCTTTTAGTACAGGGTAGATTGGGCCTACCAGTCCTTGCAACCGACGTCCAAACCCTTTGCCAGTTTTTGCTCCTCTTCCAAGAGTCAGCTTAAGCCCATTTTGGTGCAGTTTGACAATCTAGGCTTCGGGATCTTCTTTCCTTCTGCCACAAACATGGCATTGACGTATTCCAACGATCTGAAAGAACATTCAACAGCTTGCTCTTCCACTTCAACGTATGGAGCAGTAGTAGAAACCGAAGCAATAATGTCTTCTCAGCATGAATGCATATAAGCCTCCCATCCATTGCAAATTTTATCTTTTGGTGCAACGTTGACGGAACCGCACCGGCCTGATGAATCCAGGGCCTTCCCAATAAACAGTTGTATGTAGGCATGATGTCCATCACAAGAAACTCCACTTCGTATATCGCCGGGCCAATAGTCAAAGGGATATCAATCTTGCCTAGAACTTCTCTCTTCGTTCCATCAAAAGCTCGAACCACACTTTGACAGCTTCTCATCAGGGTGCTGTCCACTGGCAATTTTTTCAGGGTCACCAAGGGCATCACATTTAACGCCGAACCGTTATCTATCAGTACTCTGGATAGAACATGCCCTTTGCACCTAACTGTGATGTGTAGGGCCTTATGATTGCCAATCATCCCAGAAGGGATCTCGTCCTCAGAAAAAGATAAAAAATTATCGGCCTGGATGTTGGCAACTAGTCGGTCCAGCTTTTCTGCGGGTATCTCCTTCGGGACAAATGTTTGGTTTAAAACTTTTAACAGGGCGTTGCGATGAGCCTCTGAACTCAGAAGAAGTGATAGGACAGAAATACGGGCAGGCAGCTTGTGCAATTGTTCAACAATACTGTATTCACTATGTTTCAGAAATTTTAAAAATTCCATCGCTTCATTCTCCGTTACTGGCTCATTGACGATGGGTTCATCTTCTCTTATCTGCACATCGATACTTTTCCTTTCTCGACAGCAATCTTTTCTCAGGTTCTTTGTGATAACATCTACCACTCCTGGTCATGTGTCCCACTTCATCTACCTCTTCCTGTTGCTTTGTCACCTCTCCTATTTGACAAGTATATCTCCAGGGTACCTGTTTGTTGTCTTTGTACAGGAACGGAGAGGGAGGTGTAATAATCACCTTTGGAGCTACCTTCTCAGCCACTCGATTCTTGGGAGTGATGACGAGGGGACAACTAGCACTATAGACCACTTTGGATGATCCCTCAGAGGCGTACACTTCCGCTTCTTCTTTCTCAGCCCCTTCTTTGAAGAACTCGATTTCCTTATTATCCATCATCTCTTGTACCAGCCCTAAGAAATCAGAACACTGTTGTATACTGTGTTTTGTGCAGTTATGGTAGTGGCACATCTCTTCGTTATTGAAATGTTCACGTGGCAGATTAGTCTTTAATAGTCCTACCTTGACCATTTGGCGCCATACCCAAGACATGGGTGACATCACCTCCCTAACATTTTTTACAGTCGTTTTTCCTTTCTCTTCAGCGACTGCATTAACCCCGGCTCCTGCATGGTTTGGCAACGGATTCTGGGCTATGTTTGGCTGTTCACTGTCACCAAAGTTGATGACGTTTCTTCTTCTCAGAGCTTGGACGACCTTTTTGAAAGCGGGACAATTTTCAATAGAATGTCCGGAAACCCCTGCATGGTATTCGCACTTAGCACTAGCATCATACCACTTGGGATACGGGGGTTGTATAGGGTCCACATGATAAGGTGAGACTACATGTCGATCATATAATTCGTGGAATAACTCCTTATACGTCATGGGAATCGGATCAAATTGAGGCCTCTCTCTCCTTGGATCTCTTGCCCCCTGCCTATTGTCAATTTGGGGTGATGCTACCGTTCCCTGTGGTCGGGACACTGTGATATTATGGGAATCATACTGCCTTATTTTGTTGACTTCGTTTTCCTTCTTCCTCATCGGTTGTTTCTTGCTGGAATCTCCTCCCTCAAGCTTCCCGCTTTTGATCGCCATTTCAATCATTTCTCCGCCGTAACTATATCAGCAAAACTTCGAGAAGGATTACCAACAAAATGTGAGAAAAATGGAGCCTTCAAGGTATTAACAAAAAGTAGGTTCGTTTCTTCCTCTACCAACGGTGGGTGGACTTGTACTGCTATCTCTCTCCACCTCTGAGCATATTGTCTGAAACTTTCACTATGCTTCTTCTCCATTGCTTGCAACACCATTCTGTTAGGCCTGACGTCCTTCACATGTTTATACTGGTCGAGAAAAGATTTGGCCAGGTCTTTCCATGTCCTGACATCAACTCTCCTTAGTTGATTATACCATCGCAATGCTGAGCCTACTAAGCTTTCCTGGAAACAGTGGATCAACAGCTGGTCGTCCCCTACGTAACCAGTCATTTTCCTGCAGAACATTGTGATATGGGCAGAAGGGCATTGGGTACCGTCGTATTTCTCGAAATCAGGAGTTTTGAACTTGGGAGGTAGGACCAGATCAGGAACTAAACTCAGTTCCTTAGCGTCGAGACCATACAAGCTGGTATCTTCTTTCATAGCTTGTACTTCATTTGCTAGCTGCTTATATTGCTCCTGCAACAACTTGTTTTCGCTCTTCTTCTTCATCAAGGTCCGGGACCTGGTGATATGGGCTTTCTTCGGGATGCGAACAAGATCCAGGTTGCGGATTCACTGCCATGCCGTCAGGATTTATGTGTACTTTGGTATGGACAGATGTTCCTTGGATATTCGGAGACTGTACCGGGGTAAACCCTGGGGGGTAAAGTGGTTCTTCACTTGTTTGCTCATGGGCCTTTCCGTGCTCTGGATTTCTCCCTCCAGCATATTTGCCAACTTAGACAATCCTCTTGAGCCTTAAGCATATCTTCTTGCATTTTTCTCAGATCATCTTGCAACTGCAATTGAGTTCTTTCTATTTGAGCGATCTTATCATCCATGGCCTTCCTTGTGTTATAGTGATGCTTGAAATTTCCCAGTATTCTGTAATGTATCCCTTATTGTTAATTTTAATGCTTTGAGGATGAATGCAAATTATGTGAAGTGCGATAAAAATGCAATACAAAACTTAAATTGCAAATAAAATGCAAATGCATGCAGAAAGACATTGATTCATAAGACGCGATCAGTCTTAGAACAACTTTCATTTAGGACAAAAGCATCATCTTTACAAGAAAAGTCCACTACAGAAATGGCCTAGCTCTCATGTTCAGCTCTACTATCTGACTGACAAGCCAATCGACCCTCTTTCCTACGCCTGATGCTGGATTGGCATAGCTCTGGATGACTTTCGCTTGGAGGTCCATCTCTCCCAACTGCCTCGCAACGCCGCTTAACTGATTCATGGTCTCTCGGATCACGTGATTCACGTTTGTCTTCCAGTCTCTAAAGTGATCGTTTGAGTTTTGCCATTGCAGTCTGGTGCCTTGGACGGCGCGCTCGAGACCAGCGATTTGTGTCTGGCAGCTTCGTAAGGCAGCCTCTAAATCATGAATCTTCTTTTGCAAAGCAGCGTTCTCCTCGAGGCTAACCCTTTGATCCACTTGGCAACGCTGACTGTTTTCTGCAGATAAGGAACTTTCAAGCTGCATAACGTAGGCACTGTACTCTTCATTCTTTGCCTTGGCTCGACCTAACTCTTCCTCATGCCTTGATTCCATTTCGTGCATCTCTTGATTGAGTACCTCTATCCGTTCGTTCTTTGCTCCGCACCTCTGTATCCAGAGGAATACTTCATCCTGTTTGCCTTGGAGCACATTCTCCCGATGTTGCCTTTCTAATTTTAGCTCTTCTTTGCTTTGCCTCTTCTCAGTTTCGAGCTCGTCGATTCTTTGCTTTCGAACCTCAAGTTCAAGTTGCATGTTATTTGCCTTCATTCTGAGTTCTTCAATATTAGCATGCAATTCTTCTTCTCGCTTCTTGCTCAAGGTGTACCTCTGTCTTAACTCTTTAGCCTCTGTCCTTTCGCTCTTCAATGCCCTAACCCAGGACCTTCTCTCGGACTCAAGTTCTTGATTTCTTTTCTTCTTCTCTGTCTCTACTTCTCTGACTCGGTGCTCTCTCTCGGCTCTGACGTCTCTAACTCGACGATCCCTCTCAGCCCGGAGCTCTAACCGCCACTGCTCTGAAGTTCTCCCGAGGCCAGCAATTGCCCGTGCTCGACTCATTTTTTGGTAATCGCTCTGTAAACTAGTGAGATTGGCCTCCACTTCACTTTCTCTTGCGCATAAGCTCAAACTGTGTATTATAGAACCCCTATCGATGTCCAACATGAAATTCTTTTGTCTAAGGGCCTCACACTCTGCTTCCTTCCTGGCGATTTCCGCTTCGAATTCACTCTTTAGTATCTCCAACTTAGACGGTACGTATTTAAACTGTGCTTCCAAAGGAATTGTTTGGTCACGATCCGCCAACGGAAGGATATCATTCTTTCGCGCCGCCCTCCATGCCACGTAGTCTGGGGTCAGCATGACCTCAGCTGCTATGAAATCAGTTCTATAGGTTGACTTCCACGCCTCTGACATTGCACGAGCAGTCTTCTTGTAGTGATCTCCACAGTACACAAATTCAGATGCCTTCAGACCGGATGTAGCTGGGATGAATTGGCGTGCCCCAAATTGTCTCAGTACCATCAGTGGCGCATAACCTACTCCACCCCATAACCCTAATAGGGTTACCCAATCGGAATCCCGCATTTGTACAACACATCCACAAAAGCTAACCAGGGGACACGCCACACTATATCATGCTCCTGTAAATTTCTGAAGAGTGAGACCCAATCCTTCCTGGTGAGATGCTCTGGCCACTCTTTAGTGAGGAAATCTTTTAAGGGTGAATAGGCCGTAGAAAACCGTCGGCTATACTCTCGGTCAATTTTCCAGAAGTGACTGCGTATCCAAACAGTAAGCAACTGGACACCCGGTGAAGCGGTACTCTCAGCTCTTCTGCAACTGCTAAGTGCTCTGAATGTTTCAGCCAAAACTGCAGGGACAGGGTTTACCTTCCTTTCCAAACGCTCGAATAAATCGACTACTGCGGCTTCCACGTGATAAAGAACTTTCGGGAAAATCATCAAACCATAAATTCCCAAGGCGAACATCTCCATGCTCTTCTCGATATCGCTATGCTTGACGATAAGCTCCTTGAGGCATGACCAAGGGAAGCAATCGGACTCTCCCTTCTTTTGGATTCGATCAGCAACCCACTTCTCTCCCATCCCAGTAATCCTTGCGAGCTTGCTCTTAAAGGATTGGGTCCTTGAGGCTTTTGAGTAGATACGGTCCAAGTGTATCGTCTCGAAATGAAACAAGGAGGTGTATTCTTCTAACGTGGGAGTCATGTCTTCCTTGTTGAAAGTGAAGCAGCTATACGCGGGATTCCAAAACTGGACGAGAGCTTTGATTAGGGGTTCGTTTACTTTCACATACAACAGAAGGGCGATGTCACCATACTTTTGCCAGAAAGAGTATTTCACCTCAGAATTCCAACTTTCCCAAATTTCGCGTAACTCTTGCAAATCGTTTTGCTTTAGACTGACCGGAGCAACCTCTGGTAGTACTGATATGTAATCTTCAGTCAAACTGTCGCCTTTCTTCCTCTGAGTTTCTCGGACCACGACCTCACTTCTGCGTATCCACTTCCTTGTTATGAAAGCTCTTGTCCATTTTATGATCGCCTTCTACTTTTATGACCACCTTGTGAATCAACACCTTTCTTCATGAATGATGATGCAATGCAGCGGTAATAAATAAAACACAAACAAAAATAAAACTGTGTTAGTATATACAATGAATAGTCAAAGGATAAACAAACAACATGAAGATAGAAAATATATACATCCTAAACCTATTTCACATGGTATCTACCCAACATGGCGTCTACCGAATCATGCTTTGGTAGATCCTACCCGACATGGTATTTACCCACATGTTTTGTTACTCATAAAAAATCCTAACCGCATGGTATCTAATTCACATGCATATTTGAAAAATAAACCTAACCACATGATCTCTAGTTCGCATACTTTTTGCCAAAAAAAAAAAAAAAAATGAATTCGAGGGAAAAGTTAGAACGAGTTTCCCCTTTTGTGTCTGCGGACAGAGATTAAACATAAGATGGGCAGAGTTTCAGTATTTCTGAAAGGGTCCTCGAATTGTCCTTTGCTGGTGCCCCCTTGGGCTTGCCAGACCCTCGATCCTCGCCCATTATAGGCTTAAAACGGATCAAGTTCAATTTCGAGAGGATACATTTCCCTATGTCCATGCGAGGAAACTCAATGTTTCACTCGTAAACATAAGGCATGTACCCCAGAGGTTACTAGCTAAAGCCCGTGCGGAGAACAATAATTTTTCTCACGTAAGCGTAGCTTTCACCCCTACTTAACGGGACAGAGCACAATTAGAAGGCTCTAAATATCAAAATGGTTGTTGCGACTGTAAAGGAGAAACCCATAATCCTTTCCCTCGATCCAAGAAACACAACAAACTAAAGTGAAGGTCAAAAAACTGAAACATGTAAATCACACGTTAGTACAACTATTTATTTGTTAATTAAAACGCAAATTAAAATGCAAACAACAATTTAAAACAAATCAGGGATCAAAAATCAAATTAAAGTGAACTTACAACTTTCGTTTGCAAAGACAATTAATTAATCGACTATAGGCCTGACTCTCTAAAAGTCCCCAACGGAGTCGCCAAGCTGTCGAAACGATTTTTAAACGGCTGGGTGGTTTTGGAAACCGCGTCATTTTTAATTATTATCTTTTCAATTGGATTTTTTAATTAAAAAACAGTGCGATTTTAGAAAACCTCTCGTTTCGAAAAATTAGAAATTCCTTTACGATGAAAAAATAAGGTTCGAGGAGTCGCCACCAATCTTTGATTAGGGTGTGATTGGACACCCAAAACGTTGTCATTTTAAATAAAAAAAATATTTTTAATTAAAACGACGAATTTGCGGTCTGCGTTATCAAAATCTGAGTTCGGGAGTCGGTTACGCGTGGGGAAGGATTAGCACCCCCATAGCGCCCTAAATCGGTACCTAGTCGATTAATTAATGTCTTTGCAGCGAATTTTACAAGTTCAAATTTGATTTGATTAATGATCCCTTTAAACAACAAACATGCAAATTTGCAACATTCAAAGCAACAAAATAGATTTAATTTAAAATACCAAGTCATTAGAAAGATAAAGAATATTCGATTATTTAAAAATATCGAGACCAGATCTTTAGTTCAGTTCTAACGACCTTTTCTCGAAAGTTTAAATAGTCGAATATTTCCTTTTCTTTCGCTCCAAATTTTACAATGATATATCCAAACTTAATTAGGCGTTACTGACGGGATACCATTTTAATTTAAAATCATCAAAACAACTTTCCTGTAAGTTAAGAAAAGCCATTCTGATAATTTTAGATTAAAAGGGTATTACCCTTAATTCGATTATGTGATCAGATCGGGTTATTCACGTGAGGCTATCATGCAAATTATGCTGATTGAATGTCATGCAAAGAGTAATAAATATTATGATCAGAATATCATGTAATTGAAATAAATAAAAAGAATAAATAAAAAAACTATATATATATTTTAATTAAAAAAAAAAAAAATACAAACCTCGCATGTTAACATACGATGTACAAACATGACTTAATATATAAAAAACATGACATGCAACATTACAAAATTTGAATACATAGATATACATATACTAAGGAGTGACTAAATGTGAATAAAACCAAAATTGAGCATACCAATTAACAGGTTAAACAAGGGCTAAAATAAAAAGAAAAAATAAACAGCATACTCCTTTCCTAAACATTTCATTTCAAGGTACTGCCAACATAATATGACCAAAGCTTTTCATAGGATCAAAATGAATATTTCCAAAATTACATATCCAATGTATAACAATCACGAAAACAACCCTTGCATGATTCTGGATGAAATGTAAAAAGCTGGAAATTACGAGGCGAAATCAAAATATCAATAAAGCTCGGCTTAAGGATCAAAACGAAATGAAACAAGACTGGGATGGCCACGCTCACAATTAACCCTCCCCAGCAAAACGCGGGCGTTTCTGGATCTGCACAAAACTACGCCGTTTCACGGCCACCTAAACGACGCCGTTCTGGAACTAAACGGGACGACGCCGTTTTGGAACTAAACGGGACGACGCCGTTTTGGCGTACGAGACATCAGGGTATACCCCTAACCCTAGTCTCGTTTCTTCTCAACTAAACAGATGAAAACCCCCCCCCAGCGTTCTCTATCTCTCTCGCCTCTTCCTCTTCTTCTTCAACCCTCACTGAATCCCCCAATCGCCGTGGCCTCCGCCGCCAAATGGCTCCGATGAGGAGCTAGACGTCACCTGACCCTTTGCCGACCAAACCCAAAACCAAAAGGGCTAAAAACAAAACTAACCTCATGCCACACCACACGACTCCGTGGGTTCCCCCTTTCTCATCGTCTGTTTACTCAGAACCATGCCTCCACCACTTAAACACCCCGACGAGAACCCCCACTGAACCAGAAACCCCAACTAGATCTAGCCTTTTAGAGACCTACGACCCACGAATAAACACGAAAACAAAACCCTACATACCCCCACTCGAAACAGGAACCAAGAGTCACGCGAATCTTACCCTTGATGACCCAACGTGGCTCGGGCTAGGGCGATGGCGACGTTCTGCTCTTCGACTAAGGAAGGTGAAGGGTTTTTTTTTTTTTCGTTTTTGTTGACTGATATGCTAATGGGTTTTTGGACTCTCGTTCTGGATTTTTCTGTTCGTGGTCCTTTTGATGGTTGGTTCTCTGCTTCGTGATGACTGGTTCCCTCGATGATCACTGGTTTGGTGATTGTGTTTTTTGGTTCTGTGCTTTTTTCCTTCGATGATAGCTGATGGGTTGAGCGTTTTTTTTTGCTTCGATGATGACTGATCACCCCCCCCCTCTACCAAAAAAAAAATCCCCCTCTGGTTTCGTTTTCATGCTATATCTAGTGATTTTTTCTTTCTGTTTTTTGTGCCTTCTGTTCTGGCTTCTTGTTTCGTGTGTTTGCAGGGCACTGGCGAGAGCAGATCACGGGCGGCAGCTGTGGGTAGCTGAGCATTGCTCGGTTGGTCGTGCGCGGTCTGGAAATGCGGTGGTGGTCACGTGAGTCTGCAGTCGGCTCGGGAATCACAGAGGGCTGGGAACCGTTGGATCGTGGAGCCAGATCCAACGGCCTTCCTGCTGCGGCGCTAGAGGCTGGTGACAAGGAAACCCTAATGGTTTTTGATCTGGACCGTTGGATGAGAAGCAGATCCAACGGTCCAGGACAAGCGGCGGCTGGATCATAAGCTGGAAACCCTAACGGGTTTTAGGGTTCTCTTATATTTGGGCCTATTTGGTCTGGCCCGTTTTAGTTGTAACTCTGGTGTAGGCCCTGTAATAGTAAAAATAAATATACTTAATCCATGTTATAAATTATTATTATTTTTTTATTGCAATTTTATGCCATATATTTTCATGTTAATAACTAACAATACCAAATTTATGCTAATAACCCTAATAACGATAATAGTAAAATCCAATTAAAATTAAATAACGCCCCGGACAAATCGAGCATCTACATAACCCTTGCTATATGAATAACATATTTTATGTGGCTTTCTTTAAAAAAAAACGCACATTTTATGTGGCTACAAATACATAATTCTCTCTGAGTTGAGATTTTTTTTATTTAGACTGGTTTTCAAACAAAGAAAAGACAGTTAATAAGTAATATTAATCAAATATAAAAAAAACATAGAATTGGATTCATTTATGATATTTTTTATAAAAAAAAGATGTTACTTTAATTCACTTCACTCATTTAAAGATAAAATAATATATTTTTATATCATGAAAATTAAACATTAATACAAATTTTAAAAAACTAAAACTTAATTAGGGCTGAATAATTGTTTTTTAATTTAGAAATAAAAATCAATCCAAACCAAATAATATTTGAAGAAATACCCGACTATAATTATATCGAAAAACAGTTATATAATTTACTTATACAAGATTCAACTTTAATTAATTAATTAATTTAATATCACTAAACCATTTTAAAAAAATAGTAATCCTAATGTTTTAGAACCTAAATATGTTATACGTCAAAGTTGATTAAATAAAAACAATAAATCAAAATAAAAATTTGGAAGAAAGAGAGATAATTATATCTTTATAATTTAGTGAATATAAGAATAAATGATGACAAAGGATAAGAGAGATAATAATGTTCAATATTTAAAATAACAACATAGAAATCACAATCACGTTGAAACATGCAAAGCAGGCTAATTTTGGAGCAATCAGTGGGCTAAACGATACGTCTGCTTCTCAGTATCATATCCAACCAAGAAATTCATCTGTGCTAAATTCCCATAGATTGCAAAATCACTGTTTGAAGTGAAAGTGAAGCATACAGTTGTGTCCGATACCATGACGAAAGTGTTCATCGGCTTCAACTCGACATCGGCATCAGTGAAATGCACAGTAATCGGAGGAACTTGGAAGTCGTTTGAGCTTCGTAGCATAAACTAAGACCTGTGGACCTTCAACCTTTGTGGCACTAATCTGGCTATCAACAGCGACTCGAGTTCCGAGTAAAATCCGATGGGAGAAGTGTCAATGTAGTTCCTGAATCAATAATTATGTTGCCTTCACCTGAACCGGTGGATGAGAGCTCAATTCTCTTGTTTCCAACACTAATGGCCTCGAGGGTCAAGTAGTAGAAAGTGTCGGGTGTTTTTTTGACCAACGGAGTCGAAACAACTCCAGGTCCTGAAACTACTGCGTTGGAACCAAAGTTCATTTTGGTGGACTTCCCTGTTTCAGAAATTGGCAACAAGCAGTAGGAGAATTTGCCTGCAATGGAAGTCCCCATTGTGAAACAAGTGAGACTTCACCACCTCCGAGGCCAATAATACCGGACGTTTTTCATTGAATGTTCCGCCATTCTCGAATCCACAACCGATGACTGTTTTAGGAACAGCCACGGACCGACCAGTTGTCGAAGCCAAGTTGAGTGTATCAGCAGCAAGATCACCCCTCGAAAAGGATCTATCACCATAACCAACTTGATATTGGCAAGAATCACCAGAACAAGAACTCCCATGCAAAGTGCCACATTGACTTGCGGTGCAAGAAAGCTTCCTGTAGGTCGACGACTTACTAGGGTCAAAAAGCGGAGCTTCCTGCGTGAAACACTGAGAACAAGGCTTACATTGAGTCCAAATAAGATCACTTCCTGTATCGGCTATCGCAACAATATCGAAAGCTGGGGTACCAAGCGATATATTCATCAGATATTCACCAGAATTGACGATAATTTCAGCTTCCGCTTCCTTTGTCGAGACGGAATTTGGCCTGAAGTGATTAACACGATTAAAGGAGCGATGTAAGGCGTTGCTAATACGATCAAAGGTGGTTTCGGAAGGATTGTAAAACGGAGATTTAACCGAGTCACGATGGATTAATTCAACACTGAAACCACCATTATGAGCATCAATAAGGCAAAGGGTTGAAGAGAGAACAAGGATAGCAAAAAATACAGATGTCATTGTTAGAGAAATTTGGATTTGACTATAAAATTGAATTGGGATGACTTGATTTTATAGTGTTGAAAGGGAATATGAATTAAATGGAAACAAATCAAATCAAGATTCAGAAATTTAAGAAATTATTGATGGTGAGATATTGAGTGACAATTATCCAGCCAATTAATTTCCGTTTCTAATACAAAGTATATAATTGGACAGATACATTTAGCGTTTATTTCCATAATTTATTGAGTTTTTAAGATTCTCTGAATCATAAAATTTCGAAAGAAAAAATGGAAAGAAGTCCTTTTGTTTTCGACTTTAGTTGGGCACAGTACATTAATTGATATATATTTTGAAATTTTTCTGTGAATTTTCATTCTCAAGATGCAATGTGGGAAAATATAATTTAGGGTAAATTACACGTTTAGTACTTTAACTATAATTTTTTATTTTATTTTGATCACTCATTTTTTTTTAAATCGTACCTAATGTTACGCTTTGGTTTGATTTTGGTCACTCGCGATTAAAAAATTATTTGAACTGCTGATGTGGTTTGTTTTAAAACTTGTTAATGATGATGTGATAACATCACTGTTAATTTTTTAACGATGGGTGATCAAAATGAAATCAAAACGTAATGTTTGGTATGATTTTAAAATAAAAAATAGTTAAATGACCAAACTAGAATAAAACTGATAGTTATGAAACTAAATTGTTAATTTACCCTATAATTTATATATTTTTGCCTTCATAACTTTGAAATAATGTGCAGTTAGCTATAGTTGGAGGTGCTCTATTTGCATGCATTCGGATTAGTTTTAGATTCAAATTATTTAAAATTCGATCTTTTAAATTTAAATTTTATTATATTTACGATTAATGGATAAATTTCCTTTTTTTTCTTTTTGGTTGTCCTCCCGGTTCTAAGACTTCGTCTTAACTAATTTAGACAGACTCGCATCGCACACCTAGTTTTGGTGGGTAAGTCTCCTAACAGGGATTTTATGCATACACAATGACTCGAACTCGAGACATTACTTAAGCAATATTAAACTATTTACCATTTGAACCAACCCTGTTGATAATGTATAAATTTTCTTAATATATGGCATCAAATTAAAATGATATAATTAAAAAAAGTGAGTGATGTTGATCAATGGGCGTTATTATAAAAAAATATAACTAAAAATATAATTAGATTAGCCGATTTTTACCATTTAATATCAGACAATGAAGAAATCAACAAATAACTTATAATTGTCCAAAAACTATGTTTTTAAAAATTTGAATTTATAATTAAATCAGTATTATTTTTATGGAATGTGTATGTCAGATACGTTTAATTGGCAATAAATAATATGATATTATTAACACATTTGTAATAGTGCATCAATACGTTTTTAAATAATATGATTTCAATTTTAATAAAAATAATGTTTCTTTTATTTACTTTTAATATAAAAATAATTGAATTTTTAAATTAATTAAAATTATTTTTAAATAATCTAGGTATCTCGAACTTTCTTAACCTGTTAATAATGCACACAATTTGTAGGAGCCCAAACTTAGAATCTCTAGAGAGAATATTATCTCTTTTATCATTGAAACCATTCAATGGATACACTCTTACCATTAAGAGCATTCGATAAATTCAATTAAAATTACTTTTAACTCTTAAATAAAATTATAGTTTGATAAATTTAATTGATTATATTTAGAAGAAAAAAATAATGGTTTTCAAGTATTGGTTGCTCAGAAGATGAGGTGCTATGCTTCTCAAATAATGTTTTGGGTTTTAATTTTAGTGTTATCAACGAAGTATGTTAGTTAAAAAGATTAATTTCATAATACATTTGTATTGTATGTGATTTAGATTAATTGATTGGTGAATTAAATATTGATATTATTAAAAATAATAATTTATTATTGGTTAAAGTATACTGTTGATCATTTATATTTTTTATGTATCCGATTATAGTCATCGATTTGGTTTTGACACAGGGGCATAAGTATCACAATCTAAATTAATTGAACTAAGCTTACGATTCACTTTACTTCTATTTTTGTATTGGATGGGTTGTTATTTATATCGTATTGCTTCAGCCTTGGGGATCTGGAGTTAAGCATCATAACCTTAAGCACCTTTCCCTGTCAACCTTTTGGAGGTTTTGAAAATAGATTTGGAGATTATGGTGGAGGTGGTTATGGGGAATTTGGTGGTGGTGGTTTTTATGGTTGTTGTGAAAATCCATTATTTGGTTATTCGGATTGCTTTGATCCGTATCATGGTGGGCTTAGTGGAAGTAGTTTAGGTGAACATGGATGTGGGGGTGATAGCTATGGAAGTTGTATTTACGGTGGAGTAAGAAAAAGAAGAAAATTATATTTGATTTTTTTTAGTTAGGAAGAGTTAACGGATGAGAGATTAAAATTATCAAACCGATAATGTAAAGAATTAAAACTTGTTCTTTTTTTAAATCGGTTATTAAAATTAGACAAACCGAAAATATAAACAACTACTCGTGTAGTTTACTTTTATTATTTTACAATTAAAATATAAAAAAAATTATATGAACTTTACTTGTTTGAAATCATGGTTTATGCGAATAATATTATAAAAGTTTAGGACGAACCAAGCTAACTTAGTGGTTAAATGGATGATTATTGTCTTTAGAGGTCCAAGGTTCGAACACCAATGTTTGCAGACAAGGGTGTTGAAGTGTTTTCATTGTCAAATGGTTTATAAAATCGTTAGAACATATATTATATTATAATCATATCAGATTAATAAGAAAATAAAACACCTAAAATCATGATAATTCAGGAATTTAAATTAATTATAATGAAATAAAAATTGGCTTCAAGGTTTACCTTTGAAATATTATAAAATGGATTTTTTATTATATTTTTATAAGTTACCTTTTATATATTTTAGATATTTTATTAATAATTTAATTTTATTCTTTAAAATTTTATAAGTTTGTCATTTCTTAAAATTATAAAAGTTCGTCTCCTTCCATAAATTATTGAGTGTGATTTGTCATCAACGAACATATCAATAGACACATCAACTAGTTTTCAGGTTATGGTTATGGTAACATTTTCAGTTGCGTTGTATTTATCGTGATTGCAGCAATAACGAGTGCTAGTGTAGTATCACAATTATATAATAATGATTTCAGACGATACCTTTAGTGTTGTATAATAGTCGGTATTCCGATAACAAATGTTATTTAAATCTCTATTTGCCCTCTTATAATTTAATCTTAGCTCCGTACTTGGATAATCGTAAAAAAATACTTAACACTGTCTTTTTAATACGCTAACACGAGAAAAAAAATAGGTTAGTAACCATAATAGATAAAAAGAAAGTGAACGTCAATGAAATCCTAAACTTATATTTAGAGAAAAACTTGAAAAGCTAAACTTTATCCCTATATAAGAAAAAAAATTGATTCTTCTCGATCTAAAAAAGTGTAAGAAAACTCGAAAAATTAAAACTCCAAAGGAAAAATAACTTGAAGAAAAGTGCACTCGTTTCCTTTTTGATCTACCATTAAGAAGTTGTTACAACACAAAATAAAATTATTAAAGGATTTTTCGAAAGTTTAGATCAAATAAATCTCTGGTAATTCTTTAAGAATTTGAAAATTGAAGTGCAAGATTTAAAAAATACACTAACACAGGTCGATTCAAGGGTAAGTAATTTAATATCGCTTAAGTAAGATTTCGATTTCGAGTCCTTATGTATGTAAAAAAATTCCATCTAGAATACTCACCCACTAAAAACAAAAACGAAACCTTGAAACCAAGAGAGAAAAAAAAGTACGAATGAAACAAGAAAAAGTGAATAAACAAATAGAGAAGAAATTCTTCTTAAGTTTTGATAACAATCATTATTGATAACTCTTTTCTCGACATGTATGTAAGAATAATTAAAGTTTGAACATCGTCACGACTGAGCAAGATGAAACTTATTTGTTATTATGTTGATCTTTCTTGCTTTGGACTCTCAGATTGGTTTGGATACATGTTTTGCGTTTGTGGATAGTTTTCTCACACTGCTCGGCTCTGATTTACGATTTGTCAGTGATCTTTCAGTAGCTTCATTTCCTTTTATGGTTCATTTACTGATGCAATTAGATTTGTTCGTATTTTTATTTTGTTCAAGCATTTTAGTTAGATTTTTAACCCTTTTCTTCTTTGGTCCTTATATGATATAGGTGGCTAGTTTTTGTGTAAATGATTATAGGAAAATGTCCTTGTAATCACCATTTTTTTCTCATATTATATGTTACTATATTATTTTCATTTTTTTATTATTATTATTATTACACCCAAACCAAACCCTTTTACAATACCCAAACAAAACCCTAAATCAGGCCCCAAATAAAAACCCAAACATGCCCCAAACTAAAACCTAAACCGGGACCAATCCAAACATTGTTAGAGCACCCAAACAGAACCTGACCCGAGCTCAAACCAAACCCAAACATGACCTAAATTGAAGCCAAACCTACACCTAACACTAGCCTTAGTGTAGCCGCCCCAAACAATGCCTCAGCTTTAGCCGATATCTGCCCCCAATCAAGGAAGGTTGCTCTAGCACTCCACGCAACATGCAACAGACAACAAACAAAAAACAAGTTGTAATCATTTTTATTTTCCGTAACAGTGGGTATAGAACCCAAAGATAAACAGTGTACAAGGGATCTCTGGTTCCCGATTTTCTTGAGAAGAAATACAAGAAAAGAAAAAGCTTCAAGGTATTCCATTTTTTAATATGCTTTTTACAGTTTCGAATAAAAACAAAAAGAAAAGAAAAACCCTTTAGTTTTGGAAACAACCGAAAAGAAAAAACATTTTTAGTTTCGAAAAATCGCAACTACCAAACATTTTTCATAGTAAAGAAAAAGAATAAAAGCAAGAGGGTTAGATCTGGTTACCTGAGTCATAGGGGTCTTCGTTGGAGGTCGCCATAGATGGGAAAATTGAAAGGTCAAAGGGCTTTTGGGGTCTTTAAGGAGCTTTTTAGGTGGTTTTAGCCCTATATCTAAGCTTAGGTGGGTAGATCTGGAAACGTAAGTGAGTTTGGGTTGATTTAGGGGTTTCGTCTGCTGTGTATGGCGGCCGAAATGACGGACGAAAGACGACTGGAGTGGGGTGTGAGGAGGCCGGATAGGGACTGGCCAAGGGAGAGAAGAGAGAAGGGAGAGTATTTTTTTTTTCTGTTTTCGGCTTGAAATAAAAAAGAAAGAAAGAAAAATAGCATATATAGAGAGAGTTTAGGGTATAATAATGCATAGTTCTCTTAGGTTTAGCGTGTTTTTACATTTTGGTCATCAGTAGGGACCGAATCATTATTTTCCGTTTTCTTTGCATGTTGTGTATTTTTTGGTTTATTCACTGTTTAGTCCCTCTAAGTTTAATGTGTTTTTACATTCTGATCATCTATGAGGATTGAAATCGTTATTTTCTCTTTTCCTTGCATGTTATGTATTTATTAGGTTATTCACTGTTTAGTCCCTCTAAGTTAGCATCATATTCAATAAGAAAACAACCAGAATATCCACGAGACAACAATAGCATACTCAATAAAAGTCCCAAAATTACCAAACTGCATTGCATTATGTTATAAGATATATCCTATAAAATCAGAACTAAAAAATTCACAACATCCAGCGCCACCAATCGAGGATCAACCCCCAATTGTAGACTGCAAAATTAAAAAGGGCCTATCGACCTCATGATAAAGCCGAAACAAATAACGATCCTCCCCCAGTTCCGTGATAGAGATACCACCAATCATATACCACACATTTCCCAGAGTAACCCGCATTGCCTGAAAATTAACCGCAACTACTTTAGAAATCGTTCCACCAACAAAAATCAAATGAAATTGGAAATGGATTATTTGGAGTCGATAAATAGAAAGCTTCTTCCTTCTCTTCTCCCAAATTAAGATTTTCCATATCACGATCACTATCACCCATTAGAATCCTGAAAAATAGAAACAAAACAAAACCCCAAAATCAAGACTAGCAAAGCTAGAGAACCGAGTAAATCCAAGAAATGTGCCCATGATGGCAGAGAAAAGATTGCACACAAGCAGAGAACAAATCCTAACACAGGGTTAGTCGACACCAAGCAGATAAAAATTTTGAATTCCTAATCTTAAGTTCTAAATTTTAAAACCATCCTCTTAATTTATTTTAAAATACTAAATAAATAAATAGTCTAAGTTAAGATTAAAACTAATAATTAATAAATAAAATAATTAAACTAATAAGGATGTTTGTTCTCAATTTAATTGGTAGAGTTTAGATATAGGTTAGAGTTGGTGCTTGTAATCAACTAGTAAGGGAAATAGAACCTATCTTCACGCCCTCGAAACTTCTATTTAAATTAGTTTCATTTAATTCATAAATGTATAAATACATTTAATTTCAATTTTAGTTATCTAATTTTTCTCTTTATGATTGGATTGTTAGATCAAATATCAGGTTTATAGTGCTTGTATCAATGATTTTCTTAAAAATATAAGATATAATTACAAGTATTTTATATTTAAACATATTAATATTAATTAGTATGAAATATAAGCGAAATAATAAATAAAATATATTTAAAGAAAATTTATGATGTAATTTATATTATATTAAAATGTAGTGACAAATCACGTATGATTATGTCATGTAGAAGTCGAAGTCGAAGCTAAGTACTCAAATATTTTACCAATTCTTTCGATATCTAGCTGATAAAAGTAAGTTAACATTAACCTTGTGAGAATATATACGTTTTCATGGAGATTAAAAAATTAACTACCATCTCATTATAAAACTATAACGTCAGAATTATGTTGATCCCGTATTTCATCTCTAATATTTTATTTTAAAATATCATATTCTTAATTTTTTATAATAATTATTTTATTTTTTATTTTTTCTAGATCATTTTAATTATTAATGTTTCATTTTAAATTAAAAATTCTTATTTTAGAATATTAATAATTTATTAAATGATAATTTATATGGATATAAACAAATTTGTCTCAAAATAATAAAAAATAAAATAATTTATATATTTAATTAAAGGTTAAATATTTTTTAATATTATGCCTCTTACAAAATAGAAACAACTCTGAAAAATGAAAAGTGGGGCCCACGAGAAACCGATTTTGGTTCAGATTCGCAGTTAGTTTTGTTTGGTGACATGCGATGGCCTAACCCAACCCACTCAAGTAAATAAACATAAAAATAAAAATCTGATAAAAGAAAATAGATAAATATTACAGCAGTACAATTATCATTATTCAATTAAATATGTTTACAATTTATTGAATAATTTTAATAATAAAAATATTATTATAAAAATATATATTTACGTTAAAAAATAAAAGTCAAGTGTATTTTTATATGAATCAAATAATCTTTGTAATTAAATCGATGATTATTTATTTTTAAATTTTTTTTTAAGTACAATATCTACATAAATATTTGAATGTTGATCGATATTTTTTTTAACTATGAAAATCCGAAAATTATAATTAAAATTAAGAGTTTTTAAAGTTTTCTAATCCCAAAAAAAGTTTTATGCTTGTTTTTTTTGAAGATATAAAATGGAGAAATTTGTAAGAAAACTGCGAGAGACAAGTTTCAAGTCCTACAACCTCTTGTTTTGCTAAATGTTCTAGTTTCATCACTATAGAATACTCTTCGTTGTTCCATTTTCTTCCTCTTTTTAGCTTTTATCAGCCATTGGTAAGCTTTTTTATTTATCTCCTTCTTTAAGTTTCTTTACATAAATAAAATGTTTTTCTTCATAAACAATAAAATTAGAGATGAAAATTTATGAACTGAGCGATTAAAGGGTGTTGAGAAGTTAATATTAGCCTAAATAAGTCCACACCAAAATTAATTTGATTTCATTGCTTACATCAATTTAGTTTTGATGTCATTGTTTATATCAATTTAGTTAGGTGAAAATAAGGTATTTTTCTCATTTTTAATTTTAATTGTTTAAATTATTTTGTGGTTATTTTAATGAGTGGTTTAGTTGTTTTCTTGTAACCTATAAATACTCTACTTGTATTTGAGTTTTATCATCCAACAATCAAAGCTTAATTATAAACATTTGAAAGCTTTTTTAAGAGTTCTTCCCTTTTGCAATTTTGTGAGATTATTCTAAAGAGAGTTTTTTTTCTTCTCGATCAAATAGAGTTTTTACTCTATTTTGATTCAACAATTGGTATCAGAGCCACGTTTTTAAGGTCTCTTAAAATTTCAAGTATACTCTGTGGCTGTAGTTTTTAATTGATCTTCCATATCAGAAAAGATTTCTTGAGATTATTGTCGGGGTTATTACAAACCTCGTGGAGCTTCTTTATGTTTAGAATAATTTAGTATTCTGTACGTTTGTTACTCAAGCTTGTTCGGTGTAGTCAAAGTCTTGCCGTTAAGATGGGTGACCTTCAAGTAGTTGGAGGAATCATAAAGCTCAACAACAAAAACTACAACACGTGGGCAACATGTATGGAGTCATACTTACAAGGTCAGGACCTTTGGGAGGTTGTTTGTGGTGGTGAGCTTACACAACCGGCGGCAGAATATGCCAATGTCATCTTGTGAAAATGAAAAATTAAAGCAGGCAAAACGATGTTTGCTTTAAAGACCAGAATTGAAGAAGAAATGTTGGAGCACATCCAGGATACTAAAACACCAAAGGAAGCATGGGCACTTTTGTTACACTCTTTTCAAAGAATAATGATACAAGATTGCAACTTCTCAAGAATGAGTTACTATCGATGGACGCGACATGACGATTGCTCAATACTTTCACAAGGTAAAGTAAATTTGCCATGAAATTTCAGAGTTAGATATGACAACTCTTATTGGGGAAACCAGGGTAAAGAGAATAATTATCCATGGTTTGATACTCGAATATCGAGGGTTTGTTGTCGCTGTATAGGGATGGCCGACACAACCATCGCTTGTTGTGTTCGAAAATTTGCTTGCAGGTCAATAAGCCATGGCCAAGCAAATGGGAGGAGTCTCGTTGAAGGGTAAAGATGAAGCGCTCTACACCAGAAAAAGCAGAGACACTTTTCAGCAGTATACTGGCAGTGGATCTAAAAAGGATGGTGACAAGGTAAAAATTTACTAAGGAAAGGGAGGTCCTCATTTAGGGGGAGCTTCTAAGAATCGCAGTAATAGTAGAAAGTTTGATGGAAAGTGTTACAACTGCGGGAAGATGGACCACATGGCAAAAGACTGTTGGACCAAGAAAAATCCTGTTGAAAGTAATACTGCTACTTCCAGCTCGAAGGAGAATAGTGAAGATGGTTGGGATGCTGAAGCGTTATTTGCTACGGAGGAAGAATAATTAGTTCTCACGGTAACAACACCAGAACGGATTGACTACAAGGATAATTGGATCGTAGATTCGGGCTGCTCAAATCATATGACGGGTGACAAACAGAAGTTGCAAAACCTGTTTGAGTACAAGGGAGGTCGTGTGGTGGTGACAGCTGACAACTCAAGGTTATTGATAACTCACATCGGTAAGATGATTGTTACGCCTCGATATAATTCTAACCAGGTGCAACTTCAAGATGTTTACCATGTCCTAGGAATGAAGAAAAATTTGCTATATGTGGCTCAATTAACATCATCAGGACATTATGTCTTATTTGGTCCCCAAGACATTAAGGTTTATCGTGATCTCAAAATATCAGAAACACCAATAATGGAGGGGCGCTGTTTGGAGTCAATCTACGTGTTGTCAATAGAGTCTGCATATGTAGACAAGACAAGGAAAAATGAGACATCAGATCTATGACACATGCGGTTAGGTCACATTAGTTATTCCAAGCTAAGTGTGATAGTGAAGAAGTCGATGCTTAAGGGGCTTCCTCAATTAGACGTAAGAACAGACACGGTTTGTACGGGATGCTAGTATGGTAAAGCACACCAATTACCTTATGACGAGTCAAAGTTTAAAGCAAAAGAACCGTTGGAATTAGTTCACTCTAATGTGTTCAGACCGGTTAAGAACAATCAATTAGCAGTATGCGGTATATGGTAACATTCATTGATGGCTTCTTCAGGTATGTGTGAGTTTTCTTTATGAAAGAAAAATCTGACACATTCTCAAAGTTTAAAGAGTCCAGAGAGTTAGTTGAAGGAGAAGTGGGAAAGAATATATGTTGGTTGCGCAAAAACAACGGAGGAGAATATAGCTTAAACGAGTTCTCTTAATACCTAAGGGAATGCCGAATACGTCATCAGTACACTTATGCCAACACGCCACAACAGAATGGTGTAGTAAAAAGAAAAAACTGATATCTTGTAGAAGTTTATCGAAGTATGCTATATGCAAAGAACGTACTAGGAAGTTTTTGCGCTGAAGCAATGAGGATTGCAGCCTTCGTGATCAACTGACTTCCTCAACCAAGATTAGGATTTGTTTCACCCTTTGAGAAACTATGGAACATAAAACCTACAGTTAGTTACTTTCGAGTATTTGGCTATGTATGTTATGTGTTTATTCCTGATCATTTACGAAGCAAGTTTGACAAGAAAGCTGTTAGATGTATCTTTGTGGGATATGACAACCAGAGAAAGGGGTGGAAATATTATGATCCAATGAGTGGAAGATGCTACACGTCACGAAATATGGTATTTGATAAAGCATCTTCTTGGTGGTCCTCAGAGAATGAGCTGTTACCAGACTCGAGAGAATTTGGAGACAAGCTACAACAAAAATGAGGGAGTATACTATTCAACTCCAAACAAATTCAGATGAATTAGGAGAATCAAATGGTGATGATATCGAACAAATAGTGATTCTAAATCATTGGCAAACTGGAATGTATCAATAACCAAACGAAGAAGGAGGGCATAGTAAAATAGAAGAATCAATTCCACAATCTCAACTCTGAAGGTCAACAAGAATACGAAGGCCAAATCCAAATATGCCAATGAAGCCATAATTGAAGAAGTAACAGAGCCTGAGACATTTGAAGAAGCATCGCATAGTTCTGAGTGGATGACAACTATGAAATAAGAGATCGATGCACTTCAGCAAAATCAAACTTGGGATCTTGTGCCAAAGACAAAAAATGTGAAACCCATATCTTGCAAATGGGTTTACAAGATAAAGCGTCGTCCAGATGGGTCAATCGAGAGGTACAAGACACGATTGGTAGCTCATGGTTTCTCTCAACAGCTTGGACTATAATATGATGAAACATTTAGTCCAGTGGCAAAACTTATAACCGTATGAGTCCTACTTGCACTTGCAGCCAACAGAGACTGGAATTTGTGACAGATGGATGTGAAGAATGCTTTTCTTCATAGAGAGCTAGATCGTGAGATCTACATGACACAACCAATGGATTTTCAGAGCCAAGATCATCTTGAATATGTATGCAAGCTGCGAAAAGCACTGTACGGAATTAAACAAGCACCTAGGGCATGGTATGCTAAGATTGCCGAATTTCTAACGAAAAGTGGCTATTCAGGAACACCTGCAGATTCTAGCTTGTTTGTCAAAGTCAATAAAGGTAAGCTAGCTATCGTGCTAGTGTACGTGGATGACTTAATCATAACCGGTGATGATGAAGGAGAATTTATTAGTTCGTTTCCAGATGAAGGAATTTAGACAACTTAAGCACTTCCTTGGTCTAGAGGTTGATCGCACACACGAAGGAATATTTCTATGTCAACAGAAATGTGCTAAAGATTTGTTGAAGAGGTTTGGAATGCTCGAATGCAAGTAAACTTCAACGCCAATGGAACCAAACGCCAAACTGTGCGCACATGAAGGAAAAAATTTGGAAGATGCAACAATGTATCGAGAATTGGTAGATAGTCTTATCTACTTAACCTTGACCCGACCTGACATTTCTTATGCAGTTAGTGTGATGAGTCGGTATATGCAAAATCCAAAGAAACCTCATTTGGAAGCAGTTCGACGAATACTAATATATGTGAAGAGTACAATTGACTATGGTCTTTTTGTACAAGAAAGGTGAAGACTGCAAGTTAGTTGGTTATTGTGATGCTGATTTTGCAGGAGATCAACAACTGGGTATGTGTTTAAGCTTTGCTCCGGAACAATTTCTTGGTGTAGCAAGAGACAACCGACTGCGTCCTTGTCAACTA
This sequence comes from Hibiscus syriacus, assembly GCF_006381635.1. Lineage (NCBI taxonomy): Eukaryota > Viridiplantae > Streptophyta > Magnoliopsida > Malvales > Malvaceae > Hibiscus > Hibiscus syriacus. The sequence goes on from NW_024062652.1 coordinate 1,428,521, forward strand.
CGGAAGCAGAGTACCGAGCAGCAACAATGGCAGCTCAAGAAAGCACGTGGCTGATGCAACTAATGAAAGATCTACATCAACTAGTAGATTATGCAATTCTGTTGTACTGTGACAACCAATCGACAATTCGGCTGGCGGAGAATCCTGTTTTTCATGCAAGAACTAAACATGTGGAAGTACATTACCACTTTGTTAGGGAAAAAATTTTGCAAGAAGAGATTAATATGAGGCAAGTCAAGAAAGATGAGCAAATTGCTGACTTGTTTACAAAAAGCTTGAGTGTTGGAAAGTTTGAACATTTCCGTCGTCAGCTTGGCGTGATTCAAAGAATGGGGGGTTAACATTGAAGGGGAATGTTGAGAAGTCAATATTAGCCTAAATAAGTCCACACCTAAATTAATTTGATTTCATTGCTTACATCAATTTAGTTTTGATGTCATTGCTTACATCAATTTAGTTAGGTGAAAATTAGGTATTTTTCTCATTTTTAATTTCAATGGTTTAAATTATGTTTGTGGTTATTTTAATAAGTGGTTTAGATTGTTTCTTGTAGCCTATAAATACCCTACTTGTATTTGAGTTTTATCATCCAACAATCAAAGCTTAATTATAAGCATTTGAAAACTTTCTTAAGAGTTCTTCCCTGTTTCAATTTTGTGAGATTATTCTCTAAAGAGAGTTTTTCTTCTTCTCGATGAATTAGAGTTTTACTCTATTTTGATTCAACAAAGGGAATCTCATTTTTTTTTATAATTTTAGGTTCAAGTAACTGGGTCAGAGGAAGTATGCTGTTAATGGTTAATAAATACTATGAACAGATATTACTTTGAAATCATGGCATTGCTATTAAAAATATAAAAGATGAGAACTTATTCTATTTGCAGTTCTGAGTTGCCTCTATATTTAATTGATTTATTAGATATTCATGAGTGAGTGATAAATTTCTGAATATTTGATGCTTTGAAAGCTTCGAAATATTAGTTTAATATTTCGTTATAGAAATAATGAAGAAGAAGAATGAGTTAGTTTTTGTGTTATTATATCTTTATTTTGTTTAGTTTAATTTTCCATTTTTATATGTTTTTTGAGAGAAAATCTTAACTTTTTTTACCTATTTCTGAGTCAGATTATCTTACAGGAGATTTAGCCTACAAAAGAACAATTCTTGTTGAACTTGGTTGCCTACTGATATACGGTTGTTTTGAAATTGAAAAGCTTGTTAAAATATATGTGATGATAATATTACCGATCGAAGAAGACCTTGTATGATGGCAACGACTGCCGTTATCGGACTGTCAAGACGTTTATTGCCCGGCGAAAAAAACAAATAGTCCACCTATAAGTATAACTGTGTCGAAAAAGTAAGTGTTTTTCTTCCTTGAATAAGATAAAACACTAATTTGAAGAGTCTCCACCAATCATTTAATGAGGTGTGATTGGTCACCAAAATGTTATAATATTTTAATAAAATTCATGGGAATAATATTAAAATAACACAACAAGGCTGCTTACCATAGAATGAGTTCGGGAGTCAGTTACGTATGGAGAAGAATTAGCACCCCCATAATGCCCAAAATTGGTACCATTATTTATTAATTAATTTGTCTTTGAAATAAAATTTATAAATTTATATTTAATTTAATTTAAATCATACAAATAAAATTATTTATAATTATTGCTACAAATACCTAATATGTTAAGTATTATAAGTTTAAATAATCCTATAATTATTTAAAATATTAAAGTTTAGGGAATAAATTATAAAATAATAAAAATAGTGGCCTTAATTCGAAATATTACTAAGTATATGTTATTAATGTAATTTAGCCTTTATTATTAATAGGGAAAATATAACTAATAAATATAAGACTAAACATAGTATTTACCTAATATATATATATATATATATATATATATATATATCATATATATATATATGAGTGACCAAAACATAATAAAATAAATGTAAAAACTAAATTAAGATGCACAAAACATGCTTTCAATGACTAAATTAGAAAATTACAAAGTTACATGGACCCCAAGTATAATTTACCCATGTTTGAATTTACATAGAGACCCCTCCCCAAAACGACGTCATTCGGGGAGGGGTATAAATAGCCTACCAACCGACCATTTAGGCCTAAACCTCTCATATCTCCCATTTTCTTTTCTCTCTTAGGGAAAGAAGCTCTCCATTCTCTCTAAGTTTTCCTCGTCGGAGAGAAACCGTTCACCGACCGACAACCAATCACCACCGTCGATAGCCACTGTTCATGGTGGCCGAAATTCACCAAAATATACCAAAATATTCCTCTCTTTCCCCTAAAGCCTAAACAAAAAACTATTTACCCTAAACAGCCCTTAATCGAAGTAGATTTGAGATTAATACCTTCGAAGTTTGACTTCTCCGGCGACGTTTGGATGCTCCAACGAAGGTAAGAATTTCCTCCCTTTCTCTCAATATTTAACTGATTTTGGTGACTGCCTTGGCTTCGTTCTTTCTTGGTTCTTGTGTTTTCTCTTGTAGATTTTGACCCTATTTATAGGGTTTTTCGAACCACCCTTCGCAGCTACAATGGTGACTCACCCTAAGGGCAGTGAGTTGTGCGGCTGATAGACTAGGTGCATTAAATGTACCCAGATCTCTTGGATCCGATGATGATGTGGCAGCTACGTGGCTGTTGTTGACTGGAGCGTTTGGAGGCGACGACGGCGGGGGCATCATCATACTATGGCGACCGCCGAAATAGCCCTAGGGTTGTAATGAAAACCCTAGGGTTTCTGGAAACTCCATATGGGTCGTTGGATTTCTCTAGATCCAATGTTTGTCATCTACGGATGTTGAAGCTGAGATGTGTGAAACCCTAACTGCATTTAGGCTTCTTAGGCCTGTTAGGCTGCTTGGGTTGAATCTGGGTCTGAACCGGGTTTGAATCTGCTGGAATTGGGCATTCAGGTCAGGTGGTCTGGATCGGCTTGAACTTGTAAAAATGGGCTTTGGTTGTAATTAGGCCTCGGGTCAGATCTGTTTTACATTTGGGCCTATAACAAAATATTAATTATTTAATAATATAATATAATTATTATATACAATTAAATTCAAAAGAAAAAAATTGTCGACAACTGCCCCTCTTTGCTAATTTTTGTGTTAACAAGAATAGAGCAAAGATAAAAAAGACGAAAAGTTTTCGTCCAATTGGCTTCATGTTTTGATAAAAATTTGTTCCACTAGTCTTTTGTGGAGATCGAAGTTGTGATTTGTTCATGCTTCACTACTCTTTTGTGAAGGCTAGATTTGCTTGAGGAGAATATGTTTCACTTCTCTTCCGTGAAGATCAGATTTGAAGTTGATTTTCTTCCCCTATTCTTTCATAGAGGCTATATTTGAATTACTTTACTACTCTGCTGTAAAGGTTGTATTGCATTGCTTCACTACTCTTTTGTGAAGGCTGAATTGCATTTCTTCACTACTCTTTTTTGAAGGTTGAATTACACTGAGAAGAGTCTCTTTCACTACTCTTCATTGAAGATCAGATTCAAGGTTGATTTACTTCCACTACTCTTCTGTGGAGATCAAACTACAATATTGGGAATAACTTGTTCCACTACTCTTCTGTGGATACTCATAAAATCTTTGGATATCCCTCTTTTTAGGGATTTTGAGTTAGATTACTGATATCTTGAAATTTCAATATTTTCAACCTTCAACTTCATTTTTAGAAACCTATAGGGATGATATTATATTTGCTATCACGTATTTATGAATGTCATGATCTTATTTATGCCTAAGATGTGTGTAATAACAAAATTTTAGGGTATTTTGTTTTTCGAATGAGGACCCTCTTTTGTTATCCATTTGTGACTCAGTCTCATTATGGGTGCACCAATTATAACTATTTTATCTCAGCTGAACATCTTGATCATTTTTGGTCGAACCCGAACCTGTTTTCGTTCTTCTTGATTTCCACCAGTATCAATGACAAACCACTCAATTAGTCACAAAGATTTTGGATCGTTTTCAAATGTTTGAAACTTTCCATGTACTTCATGAATCATGTCCTTACATGTTAAAATCATTGTCTACCTCAGAATACCTGCATTCTTCAAAAACTTTTTGTACAATAATACACCATGATTTCATGTACTTCAAGTTAAACTACATGTTTTAAATTTTCAAAACAAGATGCTTGCAAAAAGAAGAATTAACAAGAAAATGTCTCCTTTTATTCATATGAAGAGTTTTTAAGTAAATACATGGAAAACTTTTTCTGAAATTTTGTAAAAGACAAAATAGGCATCTTCAAACATCAATAGCACAAATACTTTTGAACTAGCACGCCGTAAAGTGATTTAATTATAGCTTATGTCAGAAGGATCTTGAGATTATGATAAAGATGAGGAGTTCCTTCTTATACCACCAAATTTCCAGTACTGAAACTTATCATCGATCATAAGGATAAACAACACTTGATGTAGTTACCCCATGATCAAGAAAATATGAACCCTAAATTATTCAAATTGTCCGTTATGGATTTTCATCTTACAATCTTCTTTGATTCCAAGATATCCTTTTTAGATCTTGAATCCTTCTTCTCTTTCATGCAAAATACCTTTTGACCGCATCAGAATTCACTGGGCAAGGTAATTTGTGCCCATCCATTTCAGCAAGAACTAAAGCTCCTCCAGAAAAAGCCTTTTTTACAACATAAGGTCCTTCCCAATTTGGAATCCATTTCCCTCGGAATTCCTTTTGAAAGGGTAAAATCCTTCTAAGTACGAGATCTCCTTCATAAAATTCTTGAAGACGAACTTTTTTATCATGTGCTTGTATCATCCTCTTTTGGTACATCTGACCATGACAAATAGCTTTCATTCTTTTTTCTTCAATCAAATTCAACTTGTCATATTTGGTATGTACCCAGTCTGCCTCATTTAGCTTTACTTCTAATAAAACTCGTAGTGAAGGAATTTGTACCTCAATAGGTAAGACTACTTCTATACCATAAGCTAACGAAAAAGGAGTTCCCAAGTCAATGTTTGTACTGAAGTTCTATAAGCTAATAAAGCAAATGGTAGTTTTTTCATACCAATCCTTATAAGTTTTAGTCATCTTCTCTATAGGCCTCTTGATATTCTTATTAGGTGCCTCAACCGCTCCATTCATCTTTGGGCGATAAGTGGTGGAATTATGATGCTTTATCTGGAACTGTTCACAAACTGATTTCATCATTTTGTTGTTTAAATTCAAAGCATTGTTAGTAATAATCTTTTATGGCAAACCATATCGACAAATGATTTCTTTTTTCAAGAATTTACAAACTGTGGACTAAGTGATGTTTGCATAAGAAGCTGCTTCTACCCATTTGGTAAAATAGTCTGTTGCTACCAAAATGAAGCGATGGCCATTTGAAGTTTTGGGAAAAATTTGTCCAATAACATCAATGCCCTACATTGAGAATGACCAAGGAGCTGTCATTACATGCAATGGATGAGGAGGAATGTGCTTAATGTCTCCATAAATTTGACACTTGTGACATTTTCGGGCATAATTGATATAATCAGTTTCTATAGTTGACCAATAGTATCCAAATCTCATAATTTTTCTAGCTATTGTATGCCCATTAGCATAAGTACCACATACCCCTTCATATACTTCTTCGAGAATTATTTTGGCTTCTTTGGTGTCTATACATCTCAATAGGATTTGATCCAGGCTCTTTTTATACAAGAATTTACCATCGATGACATATCCTGATGCCATTCTTCTGAGAGTTCTTTTATCATTTTCAGTTGCCTGTTCAGGATAACTCTGATACCTGATATATTGTAATATATCATAGTACCAAGGTCTCACATCTTCTTCTTTTTCAATATTAAAATAACAAGTTGGATATTCATAGGCATGCATTTCAATGGGTATCATGCTTGAATACTCATCTACCTTAAATGCGGCTGCCAAAGTTTCCAAGGCATCTTCCACTTGGTTTTCTTCTATGGGGAGGTAGTTGAAAATTACTTCTTCAAATTCCTTGATGAGTTCCATAACCAATTTATGGTATTCTACAAGCTTGAAATCTTTTGTCTCTCATTCTCCTTTAATTTGGTAAATTACTAGAGCTAAATCGCATATACCTTGAGCATTTTTACTTTACGTTCAATGGCAACTATAAAACCTAAAATACATGCCTCATACTCAACTATATTGTTGGTACAGTCAAAATTAAGTCAGCTGGTAAATGGATAATGCTCCCCATTTGGTGAGACCAAGATTGCCCCAATTACATGCCCCAAAGCATTTGAAGCACCATCAAAAAGTCAATTTCCAATATTCATTGGTGGATATAATTGATTCGTCCGTTGATATTGCCATTAAATCTTCATCTGGAAAATCAAAATTTATCGGCTCATATTCATGAGAAGCCATATTTGCAATAAATTCAGCTATTGCACTCCCTTTTACTGCTTTTTGACTGACATATTAGATGTCGAATTCTAACAACAAAATTTGCCAACGAGCTAACCTTCCAGATAATTCAGGTATATCCATTAGATATTTCAAAGGATCAAATCTAGATATAATCCATGTGGTATGATATAACATGTACTGCCTATGCCTTCTTGTAGTTCATACCAAAGCACAACACAAATTTTCAATTGGAGAGTATCTAGTTTCACATTCAGTGAACTTTTTACTGAGATAGTAAATAGCTCTCTCTTTTTTCTCAGTTTGATCATGCTATCCTAATACACACCCCATTGAATTTTCCCAGACCGATAAATAAAGAATTAAGGGTTTTTCTGATCACATTTCTCAGTTAGCTGCGAAATAAATCGAGCTATATAATTTAGTCTCCCTAAAAATCCTCGAAGCTCCTTTTATGTTTGTGGGGGTGGTAAATCTTGAATAGCTTTGACTTTTTCGGGATCTATTTCAATTCCTTTTTGGCTTACAAAAAATCCCAAGAGCTTTCCAGATGTTACTTCAAATGTACACTTATTTGGGTTAAGCTTTAATTGACATTTCCTTAATCTTTGGAAAAGCTTTCTCAAATTCTTGACATGTTCATTTTCTGACTTGGCTTTGACAATCATATCATCGAAATAAACTTCTAATTCTTTATGCATCATGTCGTGAAATAATGTTACCATAGCCCTTTGATACATTGCCCCTGCATTCTTTAGACTAAACGACATCACTTTATAATAAAATGTTCCCCACAAGGTGACAAACGTTGTTTTTTCATATCATCAGGGTGCATTCTAATTTGTTTATAGCCATTGAAACCATTCATAAATGAGAATAAAGAATTGTTAGCATAATTGTCTATGTGGTAAAGAAAAATTATCCTTCGGGCTAGCTCTATCGAGGTCTCGGTAGTTAATACACATTCGAACCTTACCATCTTTTTTTGATACATGGACAATATTTTCTATCCATTCAGGGTACTTGGCCACTTTAAGAAACCCGATATTGAGTTTCTTTTTTACTTCTTCCTTGACTTTAAGTAACATTTCAGGTTTCATTCTTTTCAACATTTGTTGCACATGTTTACATTTTAGCTTTATTGGTAACTTGTGTACTACCAATTATGTATCTAATCATGGCATGTCTTTATATGACCAAGCAAATACGTCTTTGTATTCTTTCAGAAACTCAATCAAATTCTATTGTTCTTTATCAGATAAGGTAGTGTAAATTTTTACCTCCTTATTCGCATTGGACCTAAATTTAAGATCTCAATAGTTTTCTCATGAGGCAGAATTTGCTTATCCTCATTTTCCACCATTTTTAACAGCTCAGGAGGTAAGTCACATCCCTCACCATTGCCATAACTCCCGACTTCCTCAGGACACATGGGCTGTTTAAAGTCAATTTCGGGTCAGTATCATAATCATTCATGTTATTGATATTTGAGTTCTTGAAAAGAAAATGAACAAGAGTATATACATATGATCACAAAAATACATTTAAAAATGTTTTCCATTTGGAATTAATGCATCTTTAATTGAAAAAGAAAAAACACAGAGTTTAACCCTTTACAAAAAATCAAACTATTGCCATAGGGTACAAGCAATAGAAAAAGTTCTTGTGTATTACTCTGAAAAAGACTTGAAAACTACAAGTAATTCTTCTGCAGTCCAATTACTTAACTCAAAGTCTGATGGTGCGGGGTAAATGCCGATAGCTTTCTTTTCTACAGATTCATCGTCTGATATGACATTTATACTCATTTCTTTCAAAGTATTCTCAACAATCAACCTTTTGTTTTGCTGATCCTCTTGAAAAATGTGTCCTCCAGACACAAAAGTATTACTCAATGGTAGAAAAATCATTGGTTCCCATATGAGATCTTCTCCAGCTAACTTTTCCTTCCTCAGTTCTTGATTCTTTCTAATACCCCTCTGTTTCTCCTTTACAGTCGGTTGATATCCCAAACCAAATCGATCTTTCTTAGAAATAGGAAAAATTGGTTTAACGGGTCCTTACAAATAACTTCTTAGCCCTTTTCCATTTTTTGCTCCCTTTCCCAAGGTCAATCTGAGCCCCATTTTTGTACAATTCGAAATTTTAGGTTTGGGCGTCTTTTTTCCTTTGGCCACAAATATGGCATTAACAAATTCCAACGATCTAAAAGAGCACTCATTAGCTTCTTCATCCAATTCAACATATGGAGTAGTGGTAGAGACTGAAACAATGATGCCTTCTTCAGCATTAAGACATATCAGCCTGCCATCTATTACAAATTTTAACTTCTGGTGTATTATGGATGGAGCTGGCCCTACTTGGTGAATCCAAGGCCTCCATAGTAAGCAATTATAAGTGGGTATAATATCTATTACAAGGAATTCCACTTCATATGTAGCTGGACCAATAGTTAAAGTAATGTTAATTTTTCCCAATACCTCTTTCTTGGTTCCATCAAAAGCTCAGACAATACTCTTACTATTTCTCATGAGTGTACTGTCGACTGGTAATTTCTTCAAAGTAACTAATGGCATTACATTCAGAGATGAACCATTATCAACTAATACTCAAGATAGAATATGTCATTTCCACTTAACCGTGATGTGCAGGGCTTTAGGGCTACCACTCATCACAAAAGGGATTTCATCTTCAGAAAAAAGAAAGGAAATTGTCAGCATGTATGTTTGTAATCAACCTATCCAATTTGTTTACAGATAATTCTTTTGGCACAAAAGTTTGATTTAACAGATTCAATAAAGTATTTCGATGTGCTTCTGAGCTTAATAAAAATGCTAAGACTGATATACGAGCAGTCAATTTTTGTAATTGTTCAGTAATACTGTATTCACTATGTTTGAGAAATTTCAAGAATTCTACAGCTTTATTTTCATTCACTGGTTCATTGATGACAATTTCATATTCTTTCAGTTGTAATACACTTTTCTTTCCTTTATTGACTATAGCTTGCTTTTCAAGCTCTTTAGAATAACACCTTCCACTTCTGGTAAAATGTCCAACCTCATCTACCTCTTCATTTCCTCCCATTGTTTTCTTCATTTAGTAGTCATAATTCCACGACACTTGCTTGTCATCTTTATACGGGAACGGGGATGGAGAAGTGATGACAACTTTTGGAGCTATTTTGTCTGATATACGAGTCCTTGGTGTAATAACTAAAGGATAATTAGAGTTTTATACCTCTCTAGATGATCCCTCGGAGGCACAAATATACATTTCCTCTTCTTCTGGTGTTTCCTTGAAAAATTCCATTTCTTTTTCATCCATCATCTTTTGTACCAAAGCCCGAAAATCTGGACATTATTGTATAACTTGTCCTTCGCAATAATGATAATGGCATATATTTCCATAGTTTAATTATTTTGCTGACAGATTAGATTTCAATAGACCAACTTTAATCATTTAAGTCCACACCCAAAACATAGGTGATTTCACCTCACTGACTTGCCTCATAACCTGTTTTTCCTTTTTCCTATACAACTGCATTGATTCCCGCTCCTGCGTGGTTTGACAATGGATTTTGAGCCACATTCGGTTGTTCATTATCACCAAAAATTATGGCATTCTTTGTTATAAGGATTTAGATGATTCTTTTGAATGCGATGCAATTTTTAATAGAATGTCCACGAGCCCCTGTATGATATTCGCATTACAAACTATCATCGTTTCACTTAGGATATGGATGTTGTATAGGTGATACATGATAGGGTGACACTAAATGTTTGTCATATAATATCTGGAATAATTCTTTGTACGACATAGGAATTGGGTCAAACTGTAGCTTTTCACTTTCTTGTCTTGGTTCTCTTACCCTTGCATGACAGCGTTTTGTGTAGAGGATCCAATATCTTGAGGTCGAGACATCATGATATTGTTTTATTCATATTTCCTCTCGTGATTTACCTAATTTTTCTTTCTTTTTCATTAATTGCTTCTTGCTAGATTCACCACTTTCAACTTTCCCAATTTTAACTGTCATTTCAATCATCTTACCTACTGTGACTATGTCAGCGAAGCTCTTAAAAGAATTCCCTATGAGGTGAGTAAAGAAAGGATCTTTTAAGGTGTTTACAAAGAGTATATTTGTTTCTTCTTCTTCCATGGGTGGATGCACTTGTACAACTATGTCCCTCCATCTCTGGGCATAATGCTTGAAACTTTCATTGATTTTCTTTTCCATGTTCTGCAACACCATTCGATTAGGTCTTATATCCTTTACATGATTGTATTATTCAAGAAAAGATTTAGCCAAATCTTTCTAAGATTTAATATGAACTCTACTTAATTGGTTGTACAATCGAATGGCCAAACCTATTAAGCTTTCTTGGAAATAATGAATCAGTAGTTGATCATTCCCTATATAACCCGTCATTTTTTTGCGAAACATTGTGATATGGGTAGAATGACATTTCATGCCATCAAAATTTTCAAAATATGGAATCTTGAACTTAGGTGGTAATACCAAATCAGATACCAAACTCAACTTTTTTGCTTCAATTCCATATATGTTAGAGCCCTCTTTCATGACCTTAACTTCTTCCATTAGTTGTTCCAATTGTTTATTTGATTCTTTCTTTTCTTCTTGATCAAAATATGGAACATTTTCAATTTTTTTGCCTTATTGAAGAACTAGGTAAGTTTATGTTTACTCTTCCTGACTGAGTAATTACTCCTGTATGGGCCTTAACATTAGATGTTGTAAGGTTTGGGGGTTTAGGGGTTCCTCAGTTACTTGAGCTTTTTGACAATCTGCTCTTGGTGTAAAGCCTGGAGGGTACAAAGATTCTTCAGTGATAGTACCAACAGCTGAGGTATTTACTTGGTCCATACCTCTCCTTTGTAACATACTTGCAAATATTTTCATAATATCATTATGGGATTTCAGCATTTGTTCATACATTTCTTCCTGGGCTTTCTTAAAATTTTCTTGCATCTCAAGCTGAGTCTTTTTAATTTGAGTGATTTTATCGTCCATTACCCTTTTTCTGGTATTGTATGGATGCTTAGAGGTGTCCAATATTCTTCAAAAAAGAAAAAAACCCCTTTAATAAAAATGAATGTTTTATTAATGATTATGATAAATATGATCAAGAAATATAACGTAAAATGCTATATGAGAAAAACAAAAATGCTTATGCAAAATATGTTAGATACAAGGTATTGATATTGGAATGATTCCTTTAGAACAAATTTTATAGTAAAACAAAGTTTTATTATAAAGCTTTTAAACATAATACAGATACAACATCACAGATACAACATTACATATACATCTGAGAAATTTCTCCTAACTGCTGTAAATGCTCAAGTAACTCAAAGACCTTATGAGCTTCTTTGGTTTCTGGATCTAATCCTTCACTTAAAGTGGTAGCCTCATATGCCAAATCAACCAAGTATTGCACCACTCCCTGAGCTTGCTCCAAATATTTTGCAATAAGATCATCTCTTTGTTCGACTTTCCATTGGGCACGTTCCCAACGATAACTCCATTGCAAAATTCCTTCATAAGGGACAATAGGGAGTTGATTTTCCTTCCTCTGAAGATCTTGGACCTTGGCCTCCAGTTCATTTACTTGCTTTCTCAGGCTTTTAGCTTCTAAGTTACTTTCTTGGCTTTGTACTTCCGTCTCTATCCTTAAGATCTTGTTTTTTAGTTTCTGATTTTGAGCTTGATTTTCCAGCAATCGTTGCTCTAATGCTTCCTTTTATTTGGAAAGTATCTTGGCATGATGTTTTCTTCGTTTGAGCTCTTCTTTGTTTTCTTTAGCATTTCTTTTTAAACCTGTCGATTCTTGTTTGCTTGAACCTTCTGCAATCTGAGTCTTTACCATCTGCTGATAAGATGACTGGAGATCATTAAAATCTAATATGAGATGTTTTTCAACTTTGCTAACCTGATATGCTCGTCCTTTATAGATGTCTATTTCAATTCCTTTATGGTATACTTCCACTTCTAATTTTTGCAGAGTTCTTTTCCATTGCTCCATTTCAATCTCAAAGTCTTGTCTTGCCAACTCTAATGGAGATGGTATAACTCTTAAATGTTCTTGGATAGGTAGAACATTCTCAATATTAACCATTGGGAGTTTGTCGTTGACTTGGCTGATTATCCATCGCTCGTATTCTTGTGAAGGCCTTTGACTGAAAGTAAACAAATTTACTTGATGAATCATTTTCCAGGCATCATCGATTCTTCTGACTTTATCCTTGTACTAATCACTTCTAAATGCAAACTCTGATTCAGACAAACCCGATGTTACAGGAATAAATTGCCTCGATCCATATTGTCTGGAGACCATCAAAGGTGCATGTCCTACGGAACCCAAAATGACAGTTAATGGAACCTAATTATATTCTCCATATTTATACAATATATTTGAAGAAGTATTCCAGGAGGCTCGCCATAATACGTCACTATTTTTGAGATTTTTGAAGATATTCATCAATTTTTCTTCATCATAACTTCTAGGCTATTCTCGAGAAAGGAAATCTCGCAAGGGTGAAAAATCTTCCAGAAATACTCGGCCAGGTGCTCTTTCCTCGTGCTTAAGATGATTAAGAATCTATACCAATAAAAAAGGTGCACAACCTATAAACTGTACCTCTCCTTCTTTCAAACAGGTCCACAGCTGATATATCCACATGCCCCAGAATCTTTGGAAAAATGATCAGTCCATAAATACCTAAAGCCAATATATCAATCTTCTTTCTTTTGTCTTGATGGCGGTAGATGACTTCTCTCAAAAAAGTCTAAGTGATACATTCACTATCACCATTCTTTTTTATATTTATTGTGGCCCACTCTTTACTCATTCTGGTAATTAAGAGTACTTTCTTCTTAAAAGGAGCAATATTAGGTGGCTTGATATATACCCTATCTTCATGGGATCTCTAATAGTGAATAAGAGCTCGATATTCCTCCATAGTAGGCATTAAATCCACTTTGCCAAAGGTGAAGCAAGTGTAGGAAGAATTTCAAAATTATGATAAAGCTCTGAACAAATGTCGGTCAACAGGGATGTCTAAGAGATAAGCAATGTCACCATAAAACTATCAATCATTTCCCATTTTCCCCATATTTCTTTAAACTCATTCAGATTGTTTTGGCGTACATTGATATCAGTATAGCCGATAAGGTCTGATACATATCCTGGTGATAAGTTATTTCCTTTGATAATTTGAGACTGCCCAGACCATCTTAGAACAACTGCATTGTCCTCTACTTCATATTGGATTCTTTGTTCCATATTTCCAGCTTTCTTATGGAAATCAATCATGAATCAACACCATGGTATGAAAATATAATGTAGAAAAAACATATTACTCAAGAATATTCAGTCAGAAAATCCTAACTTCATACAAGCTAGTTCACATACTTATTTGGAAAGATAAACATAACCGCATGATTTCTAGTTCGCATGCATTTATTCAAAAAACAAAGTAACAATTACAAGACTCAACAAGCTTTTCCTTGTGTTCTAACCTTACGATACTTATTCGGGTTGGGCTCTTACTAGATTCAAGTTCTAGGTTTATTATATGCTGAGTTCAGGCTCTAAGGTAAAAAGGGTCAACGAATTGTCCTTTGTTGGTGCCCCCTTGCACTGCCAAGCCCTCAATCCTGGTCCATTACAAACTTTTGGATCGAGCTCAATTCGAAGGAACACACTTCCTTATGTCCATACGAAGGTGAAAACCACACAAGGAACATAACGTGTGAGCTCAAAGAATGGTCCCCTATCTAATACGGAGGTGAAAACCACACGAGGGAGTAGTTTCTCATTCAAGCTAAATAGGATAAGAGCGGGGTTTTAGCTTATGTTATTAAATGCAGTGCACAGTAGGTGAGGAAAATCATAAAAAAATAATGTACACCATGTAAATTTATTCTAAAGACCCATATTTAAATATGAAAACATAAAAAACAAGTTAGTATAACTATTTATACAGAAAATGGTTATTAAAATAATCAAAGATTTAAAACAAAATTAAAACAAATTTATAATTTTATTGCAAAGACAATTAATTAATATACTGGTGGATTGACTCTCTTTGAAAAAAGTCCCCAACAGAGTCGCCAAGTTGTCGAGACGTTTATTGCCCGGCGAAAAAAACAAATAGTACACCTAAGTGTAACTGTCTCAAAAAATAAGTGTTTTTCTTCCTTGAATAAGATAAAACACTAATGTGAAGAGTCGCCACCAATCATTTAATGAGGTGTGATTGGTCACCAAAATATTATGATATTTTAATAAAATTCTTGGGAATAATATTAAAATAACACAACAAGGGTCTACTTACCAAAGAATGAGTTCAGGAGTCGGTTACGTATGGGGAATGATTAGCACCCCCATAACGCCCAAAATTGGTACCATTGTTTTTTAATTAATTTGTATTTGCAATAAAATTTATAAATTTGTATTTAATTTAATTTAAATCATACAAATAAAATTATTTATAATTACTACTACAAATACCTAATATGTTAAGTATTATAAGTTTAAATAATCCTATAATTATTTAAAATATTAAAGTTTAGCGAATAGATTATAAAATAATAAAAATAGTGGCATTAATTCGAAATATTACTAAGTGTAGATGCTATTAATGTAATTTAGCCTTTATTATTAATAGGGATTAAAATATAAACTATTAAAATATAAGGGACTAAACATAATATTTACCCTAATATATATATATATGGCAGTGACCAAAACATGATAAAATAAAATATAAAATCTAAATTAAGATGCACGAAAACATGCTTTCAATGACTAAATTAGAAAATTACAAAGTTATAGGGACTCCGGGTATAATTTACCCATGTTTAAATTTACACATAGGCCCCTCCCCAAAAAGACATCATTCGGGGAGGGGTATAAATGGCCCACCAACCGACCATTTAGGCCTAAACCTCTAATTTCTTCTATTTTCTTCCTTCTCTTAGAGAGAGAAACTCTCTTCTCTCTAAGTTTCCCTCGTCGGAGGGAAACCGTTCACCGGTCGACCACCAATCACCACCGCCGGCCACCGTGAACGGTGGCTGAAATTCACCCAAATATACCAAAATATTCCTCTCTTTCCCCTAAAGCCTAAACTGAAAACTGTTTACCCTAAAAAGCCCTCAATCGAAGTAGATCTAAGATTAATACCTTCGAAGTTTGACTTCTCTGGTGACGTTTGGATGCTCCAACGACGGTAAGACTTTCCTCCCTTTCTTCTTTTAATATTTTACTAATTTTGGTAACTGCCTTAGCTTCTCTCTTGCTTGGTTCTTGTTTTTCTCTTGCAGATTTCGACCCTATTTATAAGGTTTTCGAACCACCTTTCGGACCGGTTAAAAGGGTAAACCTCGGTGAGTCACTGGAGCTACGGTGGTGACTCACCCTAGGGGCAGTGAGTTGTGCGGTTGATAGACTGGGTGCATTAAATGTACCCAGATCTCTTAGATCCAGCGATGATGTGGCTGTTGTTGACTGGAGCGTTTGGAGGCGACGCCAGCGAGGGCATCATCACACTATGACGGCGGTCGAAATAGCCCTAGGGTTGTAATGATATAATAATAATAATATACAATTAAATTCGGACGAAAATGACTGTCGACACAGACTTACCACCGGAAAGAGGTTATTAAGTTCTTTGTTTTTGTATCCCGATATCCCTGAGAAGCTCTCATATGTTGGTGATTATGGTGGATCTTCCTATTATCTGACTGCTCCCACAAACGGTATTATAGTTGCTAAGAAACCATCTAATTGTAGCCAAAGCCTGCTGTCATCGGATCGACATAGTTGGTCGATTAAAGCGGTTAAAGAGCGTGTGAATACTGCCTCCATTGCTTCAACTGCAGAGCCTTTGTTTGGGGGATCCGATGACTTGGAAGAAGAAAGCTATGATCTTGATTACTCTGTGGAGGCTCTTCTTTTGCTTCAGAAGTCTATGCTTGAAAGCAATGGACTCTCTCATTCAAATCGCCAGTTCGAAAAGGTTATGAGAAGGTACCTGTTACTTGTTCTGGATAAGGTGTTCAAATTTTCGAACTAATTCGATTAACCGACCGAACCGAATTAGTTCGGTTAATTCGATCGACCATCCAATTAGTTCGGTCGGTCAACGGTTAAGAAAATTTTAGAATTCGGTTAACGGTTAATTCGGTTCAAAATCGGTTAATTAACCGAATTAACTGAAATTAAATTTTAAATTTTAAATATATTATATATAACATATGGGCTCAGCCAAAACCATTTAAAACCCAATTAATAATTTAAGATCCAATAAATTTTAAACCTAAATCAATATTAATTAATTAAAAAAATTTATATAAAATGTTTATTTTATAATTATATATTATTTAAATTAATTGTAAACTATTTTTTTAATTAAAAAATATTATATATATTATATATAATATATGAGATCAGCTGAAACCATTTAAAACCCAATTAATAATTTAAGATCCAATAACTTTTAAACATAAATCAATATTAATTAATTAAAAAAATTATATAAAATTTTTATTTTATAATTATATATTATTTAAATTAATTAGAAACTGTTTTTTTTTCAATTAAAAAATATTTAATTTTTATATAAATTAGAAAATTTTAAAAATTTTAGGTTAATTCGAAAATTAGCCGAATTAACCGAAATTTATTCGGTTCGGTTAATATTTTCGAAAAAAAGTTCGGTTCGGTTAACGGTTAAAGAAAAAAAAGTTCGGTTAATTCGGTTAAAGTTAATTCGGTTCGGTCGGCCACCGAATTAACCGAATGAACAGCCCTAGTTCCGGGGTGTCAGCTCGGCAACGGAGAGTCGGTACTAGGAGGAAAATTCTGAGCCGGTGCAAACTAATGTCAAACAGGTAAGATCATTGATCGGTCCAGAGCTGCTTCGAAGCCGGTCAAAAGGTTATGTGAAAGGTGTAGTAACTGCGGAGTTGCTCAGCCATACTGAAGTTGTTCGATTGTCAAAGAAAATCCGAGCGGGACTTTCATTGGAGGATCAGAGGTTTAGGTATTTGTATATGATGTATATTAGATGAATTGTTGTAATTCAATTCTAATTGTTGTGATGCCATTGTAGATTGAAGGAAAGGCTCGGGTGTGAACCGTCTGATGAACAACTTGCAACTTCTTTGAAGATTTCTCGTACCGAGTTACATTCGATATTATTCGAATGTTCATTTGCAAGAGACAAGCTGGCAATGAGCAATGTTCGTTTGGTTATGTCCACAGCTCAACGATACGATAACTTGGGCGGGAAAATGTCTGATCTTATTCAGGTAACCCACCTTTGAATACACAATAAGATGATCTACTTATACCATGTCCAATTGTTCAGTTTTACTGCATCATGAACTTGTTTGTTCTATTTATGTGTAGGGTGGTTTGATTGGACTATTGCGAGGTATTGAAAAATTTGATTCTTCAAAGGGATATAAAATTTCGACTTACGATTACTGGTGGATAAGTCAGGTAATGATCATCCGAGGTCCTACGACTCTGATGAGAGTGTCGAATATGAATACGTGCCAGAAAATCAGTGTTTGTACTTTATGTTACTTTGAAACTAGTTTTGATCTTATTTTACAAGATGTTACATAGTTCACCTTTTTCCTCGGTGTATCAAGAGCATTAGTCGAGAACTCGAGAACGTTAAGGTTGCCTACACATATGCATGAACGATTGGGATTAATCCGAAATGCAAAATCCAGACTCCGAGAGAAAGGAATAGTGCCGACTATCGATGTAAGTGGTATCCATTACTATTACAAGTATTAAGCTTCGATGAATTACAGTTAGTCCGACCGATGTTTAATACCTGCATCCGAGCTTGACCCTATTTTAAGCTTATTTATTCTCTCAATCAACCATAATCGATTCTATTATACTTGCAGAGGATTGCCGAGAGTCCGAACATGTCCCAGAAAAAAGTTTGTAATGCTACCGAGGTACTGAAGTTACTTTCCGGGTTAACAATTGCAGATGCATTTTCCAATCCTAAATCTAGAATTACTTTGATGCAGGCTGTAAGGTCTTCTCACTCGACCGCGATGCGTTCCCCTCTATCAACGGTCTTCCAGGAGAGACTCATCATAGTGTAAGTTACCACTAATATGAACCAACTCAACCTTGATGATTATTTACTACTAATAAAGTTTCGGTTTTTTGAGTACATTGCAGATAACCATGAAGGAAACAATCCATGGCATGGAGTAGATGAATGGGCACTTCAGGTAAATGAATAGATCGATCTTAAAATGGTCATTTCTTCACTACTTTTGGTCTCAATCTTCATATCTCTGTGTCCATCTGCTTCATGAATCGGATTCAACCCAAATTAAACAAATTTCTAAATAAAACAGTCGATATCAAACCGACTCGATGAATATTGCATTTGCTGGATGAACAGGCTGATAGATATAACACTGGGAGAACGAGAGAGGGAGATCATGCGACTGTACCACGGTCTCGGTAAAGAGAGTCTTACATGGGAGAACATCAGTAAACGGTGAGTTTGTTCATCATACATTGGTCGAATTCCTTTATCATTCAACAGTTTCTCTTTTCATTTTGTCGTAACCGGCTTTCGCCCGGGCACGAAATTTTTACTCGGAGTGAAAAGTGATGTGAATAAATGGTTTTTAAAATGTTTTGGGAGTCACCATAAGCCTTTTGGGTCAGACAGGTCGAATACCTAAAAAATATCTTTTAAAAGAGTTTTTAAAAAAGCATCAGTTAAAAGATAAATTGATCTGCTTTTTAACCAAAGATTCGTTCTTTTTAATATGTTTTAAAGGTAGGTCGATTACGTTTAGGGAAGGATTAGCACCCACACAACGCCCAAAATTGATACTAATTAATTATAAATTGTCTCTATTATTGGAAATTTAAAAATTCAAATATATTTAATTCATAATTCTGTTAAATTTATTTATTAATATATTAATATCTATATTTTTAAATAAGATATTTATTTACTTAGAAATATCAGAAAAAGGGTTTCTAGGTGCTTTAAGACAGCTATTTTCTCAATATTAAAAAAAATTATAAAACATTTATCTAAAAATAATAATAATAATATTTATTTATTTAAAAATATCAGAAAATGGACATCCAATTACTCTAAGACTGTCCTTTCTTAATATTGAAAAATAAATAAATATTAATAATAATTTTCCTAAGCAAATAATTTAAATAAAATAATATGTATTTTCTGGTTTTTATAAGTAAAATATTTATTTATTTTTAAAAAAACTAGAATAGGACATCTAGTTGCTTTAAGACTGTCATTTTCTTCGATATTTGAAAAATAAATAAATAATATTAGTTAAACAAATATATATATATATATATATATATATATATATATATATATGAATAATATAATAATAAAATAATAATTAAAGTAATAATTTAAGCATATTGAAATTGAAATGATAATAATACAAATTAAATTACAATTAAATAGTGACTAAAACATATAAAATTAAAGTAATAGGATTAAAATATAATAATTAAAATTTACAACCCTTATTCGTAGTATTATAAAAATATAATTACTAATAGTGTAATTAACCCTAATTATTAATAGGTGATTAAAATAATAATTATTTAAAGTTAAAGGCTCTAATTCGAATAAGAAAAAGTCTGAGTGCTAATAACGTAATTTAGCCTTATTTAATTAATTCGGGTTAAAATAATAATTACTAAACTGTAAGAGACTAAATTAGGTATTTACCCTAAATATATATATATACATATATGGATTAAAATAAAATAAAATAAAATTTAAAGACATAATTAAAAATGCTCATAAGTGTAATTAGTGACTATAATGAAAATTTACAAAACTGTAGGTATCACGCATATGATTTGGCCATTAGTGTAAATTACACATATACCCCCTACCCAAAACGACATCGTTTGGGACAGGATATAAACCCATAAAACCGGCCATTTTAGGCCATTCTTCTCATTTTTCTTATTTCCTCTCTCTCTCTAGCTGAGAGAGATGAAATTCTCTATGCCATCTCTCTAAAACAGAGAGGGAGAGACCATTGGCCGGCAGCCGTGCTCTGGCGCCGACCACCACCGCCGGCCACCGTGAGCGGTGGCCGGAACTCCCAAATTACCCCAAAATACTAATCTCGGCCTCCTAATGTCGATTCCAACCTTTGTTTTCCCTAAAAACCTTTATATTTCCGTAGATCTAATTTTTTTTACCTTCGACGTTTGGTTTCTAGCAGCAAGTGGAGGCTATGGTGAGTTGTCTCAAGTGGAGGCTATGGTGAGTTGTCTCTTTTCCTTCTTTTTTTTCGTTTGTTGTTTGGTGGTTTGCTCCGTTGGTTCTTTGTTTCTTGGTTGCTATTTTCCCCTGTTTTGTGTTGTTCGTCGTTGCTGGTTTGCCTCTGTTTGCTGTTTCTATTGTGGTTCTCTGTAGTTCTTGCTCTCTCCGCTCTCTTTTGCAGTTTTGGTGGCTTTATAGCCACCATGGTGATGTCCTTGGACCAGTCCAAAAAGGGGCTCTTTGGTGAGTCACCGGACTATGGTGGTGACTCACAATAGAGTTGTAGCGTGGAGGGGCAGCTGGATCTTCTGGAGCGTTCTGTTGAAGGCGGTAGCAGCTGGAACATCGACGTGGGGCGGCTGGAGGCAGAGGCGCAGCCGCGTGGTCCCTAGGGTATCATAACCCAAGGGTTTCTTGTTGGTGAGCTTTGGACCGTTGGATCTTGCCAGATCCAACGGTGGAGATCGTTGGCGACTGGCTGAGATGATGGAAACCCTAGAAGGGTTCTGCTGGGCTTGGTCGGGTTGGGCTCGGGTCTGTTTGTAAACTGGGTTGGGTTTATTTGTAATTGAGCTCCGGGTTTTGGGCCTGTAATGTATTAAAATTAATTAATTAATTAATTAATTAATTAATAATAATATAATATAATAATAATATTAAAACAAAATAATAATATAAATAAAATAAATGAAATAAAAACTAGTGTCTTCACATTTCGTTCTCGAGTTGGTTTAACTTTTTCTCTAGTTAATTCATCAGGCATTGGTTTGTCGAGAGATGGTCTGTCGAGAGAAAGAGTGCGGCAAATCGGCCTCGTTGCGATGGAGAAACTAAAGAACACTGCCAGAAATAACGAAATGGAGGCTATGTTATTGAAGCCGTGATTCTTAATGCTTCAAACATACACATGGTAGAAATGACTGTATATATACAAAGCAAAATTGTATGTTGAAATACATATATTCATGGAATTTTTCTGTATATATATATATATATACCAAGCAAAATTGTTTGTTGAAATACATATATTCATGGAATTTTTCTGTAATTATGATACTAAACACGTAGTTTGAATGCATATAGTGATATTTTTTTTTGAGATTAGATAGTATATGTTCAAAGATAACTCTGGTTTATTTGACAATAAGTCACTTGATTTTTTTGCATTTAATGATATTAAACTTTTTTATTATAGGTGATAATTGATAGTGCATATTTTCATGATAATAAATAGCATCTGTTTCGAATTTTTTAAAGTAATTGAAAATATACGTACCCTATAAATATAATTGTTTGAATTTAAATTTTATAGGAAGAATAAAATTTATTTTTACCACTGAGATCACTCATTAATTTTATATTCATGTGATATTTGGATTCAGATTTTTTAATTATAATCTGTAATCATATAAATTTTTGAATATTTATTATTAAAATTTGTTTTATATGTAGGTAGGGGTGTTCAAAAATACCCTACTCAGATGACTCGACCTGTCGATCCAATAAAAAACCGGGTATTTTTTAATAAAAAATTCAAGTTCCGGTTCGGGTACCCTGCCCGACATTTCCTGAGTCAAGCCCGGGTCACAAAATTATCTAGCTACCCAATTATATTTTTTATAGATAATAGTATTAGTACATATTTAATTATTAATACTTAATAATTGTATATATTAAGTTAAACTAATAAAATTAAAAAAACGTTGATTCCCAAAATTAAAATCCCTAAAAATTAATAATTTGTGTAAGTTTTTCTCGGGTACCCGCTTATCTAAGTAAACAATTAAATTTGTGTATTTTTTTTAAATTAATAATTTAAAAATAAAAAAATCATATACTCGCTTACCTAAATTACGGATATCCGTAAAATCAAGATACCCGATTACCGAATACCTGCAACATCTGAATCGAGACATGATCCGATCAATCAATTACCCGATGACCCAAGTACCCGAAAATCGAGTATCCCTGGGTATCGGATTTGAATATCCCTATCTAAAGGGATAATGTTTTTTATTCAAATTTACGATTTGAATCTCATTTTCCTCACAATTACATATATTATAAATTTTGATATCTCATTTTGAGTTTATTATTCATTTTAATTTATTTTTATATAACATATTCACATATCCAATGATTAATATTTAAATCAAATTTATATAGTAATACTAGGATTTAATATAAATGAGAAATAGATTTGGATTTGAAATGGTTATGCAATTTAAATTTAAACATATGATAAATTATAAATAAATGATAATTTTGGGTAAACTACGCATTAATATTTAAACTATTAGTTTTAGTCTATTTTAGTATTTAAATTTTTAAGTTTTTCAAAATCATAACTAACGTTTAGTTTTTATTTCATTTAGTACATGTCGTTAAAAACTTTACATGTTTAGTACCTAAACTATCAATTTTGGTCAATTTTAGTATTTAAACTTTTTTCAAAACTTTTTTTTTATATAAATGGGAGGTTTCATTAAAAACATCTTCATATTTGAAGAAATACTCGAAGGTATCTCTAAGAACATAGGAAGGAGAAAAAAAGTACCTCAATTTTATTAATAACTCAAAATAAAATCACATATACAAAAATCAGTCTATAAACACAGCCAAAAACTCCTGAACAACACACATATAAACCAACCAGAAACAACAAAATCAAACATATACAATCAGCTAATATCTGATTTAGCTAGTTCATCTACATCCCAATCCGCACATCTCTGAATGTGTTTAATAGTAACACTCCGATCCAGAACAATTTCAACGATTTCTTTTACTAGCGCCTCAAAAAGACCAGGACAAGAGCCAGGATTTTGAATCCAAACCAATGCATTGGCACAATCACTTTCTAGGAATAACCTCCCCTTTGAGCTCCACTCTGACTTCGTAAACAGAAACAGGAATGCTTTTACAACCAATAATTCTGCCAAGACAGCAGAGCCAGATCCATTATGATCCGAAAGAGACCCCAACAGCCCACCACACCATCTGAATCCCGAAGTAATCTCCCAATTCCTCTTCAAAGCCAATCCTTATCCATCGCACCATCAATGTTCACTTTAAAAAAAACCCAAGGGGCGGGGGGACCAGAAGATAGATAAACGGAAACTCGTCCGACTCAGCGTGCAACTATCTGCAATTTTAGGATCACCCACTATGCAATCAAACTAGACAGATTTTAGGATGTTTCGCGGGAAACCACGAAGGCAACCTAAATCTTGTAATGAAAAACAACTAAGAAGAATCGACCTTTTCTCTCTCGAAAACAACATCATTCCTTAATTTTCACATTGACCAAAAAATAGCCCCTGGGATGAACACCCATATCTTCGAATGAGGATTTAAATCCATTCAGATAGCTAAAAGATCTAAAGGGTTAACAGGGAAAGTAGTAGACACATTCCAGAACCTCATAAACTTACCCCATAACTCCCACACAACTTTACACAACACAAAGAGATGCGAGATTGACTTTAGTTTCAAATCACATAGTGGGCAGAAGATTTCCTCAATATCAACACCATGTTTTGCAAGTTTAGTTCTAACAGTCAGATTTTGGTGAATGACCTGCCACACAAAACTCTCTAAGATCATAATGGATTGAACAAAATCCGATCGGTCATTATATTAACACAAGACTTTACGGAATATGACACTTCCCCACTCCCTAGCCTAAGACAACAGTCATTCTCTAGGGGCCCAAAAGAGAAATTGTTAAGTAACAAAATGAGTTTTAGCCATTGATCCACCTCCAAATCTGCTAGATTCCTTCTGAACTGAAGGTCCCAACATCAACCTGAAGAATTTAAACTTCTAAACTTAACAATCCGTCTTTCTTTATTAGCAGAGAGAGAAAACAAACGAGGAAATTACGTTTTTAAAGGGGAATTGCCTAGCACTCATCCAACCAGAAACAAATTAACTCCCATTTTCCCACTTAAGCTTAAGATGCTTACGGAAACATAACCCGAAATCATCATTGATACCACAATTTTATATAATTCCTCTCCAAATCCAGGAAGATCTCGAGGATGATACATTTCCAACCCCAATAAAGCTCGAGACAACATCATACTTGCAGTATACTAACTTCTTCCACCAAGAAATTTTCTCGGATGTAAATTTCCAAGACCATTTCCCTAAAGCACTTGATTCATGAGATCAAGGTTGATGATTCCCAACCCACCCATCTCCTTCGGCAAACAAACTGACGACCACTTTAACCAATTGTTGAAAATTTAATATTAGCTTAAATAAGTTCACACCTAAATTAATTTGATGACATTGCTTACATCAATTTAGTTTTGATGTCACTGCTTACATCAATTTAGTTAAGTGGAAATTAAGTATTTTTCTCATGTTTAATTTCAATGGTTTATATTATTTAGTGATTATTTTAATGAGTGGTTTAGATTGTTTCTTGTAACCTATAAATACCCTACTTGTATTTGAGTTTTATCATCCAACAATCAAAGCTTAATTATAAGCATTTGAAAGTTTTCTTAAGAATTCTTCCCTTTTGTAATTTTGTGAGATTATTATAAAGAGAGTTTTTCTTCTTCTCGATCAATTAGAGTTTTTACTCTATTTTAATTCAATAATTGATATAAGAGCCACGTTTTTAAGGTCTCTTGAAATTCCAAGTATGCTCTGTGCCTCTAGTTTTTAACTGATCTTCCATATCAGAAAAGATTTCTTGAGATTATTGTCGGGGTTATTACAAACCTTGTGGAGCTTCTTTGTGTTTATAGTAATTTAGTACTCTGCACGTTTGTTACTCTAGCTTGTTCGGTGTAGTCAAAGCCTTGCCGTTAAGATGGGTGATCTTCAAGTAGTTGGAGGAATCAAGAAGCTCAATAACAAAAACTACAACACGTGGGCAACATGTATGGAGTCATAATTACAAGGTCAAGATCTTTGGGAGGTTTTCGGTGGTGGTGAAGTTACACAACCGGCGGCAGAAGATACCAATGGCATCTTGCGAAAGTGGAAAATTAAAACATGCAAAACAATGTTTGCTTTAAAGACCACAATTGAAGAAGAAATATTGGAGCACATCCAAAATACTAAAACACCAAAGGAAGCATGGGACACTTTTGTTACACTCTTTTCGAAGAGGAACGATACAAAATTGCAACTTTTTGAGAATGAACTTCTATCAATGGCGCAACGCGACATGGCGGTTGCCCAATACTTTCACAATTTGAAGTCGATATGCCGTGAAATTTCAGAATTAGATTCGACAACTGCATTGGGGAAGTTAGGATAAACAGAATAATTGTTCATGGTTTGATACCCAAATATCGAGGGTTTGTTATCACTGTACAGGGATGTCCAACACAACCATCGCTTGTTGAGTTTGAAAATTTGCTTGCAGGTCAAGAAGCCATGGATAAGAAAATGGGAGGAGTCTCACCGAAGGGTGAAGAGGAAGTGCTCTACACCAACAAAAGTAGAGGCACTTTTCAATGGTATACTGGCAATGGATCTGAAAAGGATGGTGACAAGGTAAAAATTACCAAGGAAAGGGAGGCCCTCATTCAAATGGAGCTTCCAATAATCACGGTAATAGTAGAAAGTTCGATGGCAAGTGTTACAACTGCGGGAAGATGGGCCACATGGAAAAAGATTGTTGAACCAAGAAAAAGCCTGTTGAAAGTAATACTGCTACTTCCAGTTCGAATGAGAATAGTGAAGATGGTTGGGATCCTGAAGTGTTATTTGCTACGGAGGAAGAAGAATTAGCTCTCATGGTAAAAACACCAGAATGGATTGACTACAATAATGATTGGATCGTAGATTCGAGCTGCTAAAATCATATGATGGGTGACAAATAGAAGTTGCAAAACCTGTCTGAGTATAATGGAGGTCGTGTGGTGGTGGCAGCTGATAATTCAAGGTTACTGATAACTCACATCGGTAAGACGATAGTTATGCCTCGATAAAATTCTAACTAGGTGCAACTTCAAGATGTTTATCATGTCCCAGGAATGAAGAAAATTTTTCTATCATTGGCTCAATTAACATCATCAAGCCATTATGTCTTATTTGGTCCTCAAGAAGTGAAGGTTTATCGTGACGTCAAAATCTTAGAAACACCAACAATGGAGGGACGACGTTTAAAGTCAATCTACGTGATGTCATCAGAGTTTGCATATGTAGACAGGACAAGGAAAAATGAGACATCAGATCTATGGCACATGCGGTTAGGTCACGTTAGCTATTCTAAGCTAAGTGTGATGGTGAAGAAGTCGATGCTTAAGGGGATTCTTCAACTAGACGTAGGAACAGACACAGTCTGTGCGGGATGTCAGTTTGGTAAAGCACACCAATTGCCACATGACGAGTCGAAGTGTAAATCAAAAGAACCGTTGGAGTTGGTCCACTCTGATGTGTTTAGATCGGTTAAGCAACAGTCAATTAGCGGTATGCGGTACATATAAACATTCTTGATGACTTCTTCAGGTATGTGTGGGTTTTCTTTATGAAAGAAAAATCTGACACATTCTTAAAGTTTAAAGAATTCAGAGACTCAGCTGAAGGAGAACTGGGAAAGAAGATATGTTGCTTGCGCACAGAAAACATAGGAGAATATAGATAAAATGAGTTCTCTCAATACCTAAGAGAATGTTGAATATTTCATCAGTACACTTGTGCCAATATGCCACAACAGAATGGTGTAGTGGAAAGAAAAACCGGCATCTTACAGAAATTTGTCGAAGTACGCTACATGCAAAGAACGTACCTGGAAGGTTTTGGGCTGAAGCAATTAAGACTGCAATCTTTGTGATCAACAGACTTCATCAACCAAGGTTAGGATTTGTTTCACCCTTTGAGATACTATGGAACATAAAACCTACAGTTAGCTACTTTCGAGTATTTGGTTGTGTATGTTATGTGTTTGTTCCTGATCATTTACGGAGTAAGTTTGACAAGAAAGTTGTTAGATAAATCTTTATTGGATACGACAGCTAGAGAAAGGGGTGAAAATATTGTGATCCAATGAGTGGAAGATGATATACGTCACAAAATATGGTATTTGATTAAGCATCTTCTTGGTGGTCCTCAGAGAATGAGGTGTTGCCAGATTCGAGAGAATTTGGAGACAAGTTGCAACAAAAGATGGGGGAGCGTGTTGTTCAACTCCAAACAAGTTTAGATGAATCAGGAGATCCAAATGGTGATGATGTCGAACAAAGAGTGACTCAGAATCCTTAGAAAACTAGCGTGTATCAACAATCAAAGGAAGAAGGTCCCCCTAGTGAAACAGAAGAATCAATTCCACAATCTCAACTATGAAGGTCAACAAGAATATGAAGGCCAAATCCCAAATATGCCAATGCAACCATAATTAAAGAAGCAACAGAGCCTGAGACGTTCGAAGAAGCATCGCAGAGTTCTGAGTAGATGAAAGCTATGAAAGAAGAGATCGATGCATTTCAGCAAAATCAAACTTGGGATCTTGTGCCAAAGATAAAAGATGTGAAACTCAAATCTTGCAAAAAAACGTCATCCAGATGGGTCAATCGAGAGGTACAAGGCACGATTGGTAGCTCATGGTTTCTCTCAACAGTTTGGACTAGACTATGATGAAACATTTTGTCCAGTGGCAAAACTTACAACCGTATGAGTCCTACTTGCACTTGCAGCCAACAGAGACTGGAATTTATGGCA
Organism: Hibiscus syriacus; assembly: GCF_006381635.1. Taxonomy (NCBI): domain Eukaryota; kingdom Viridiplantae; phylum Streptophyta; class Magnoliopsida; order Malvales; family Malvaceae; genus Hibiscus; species Hibiscus syriacus. The sequence continues at coordinate 1,456,980 of NW_024062652.1, forward strand.
GATGGATGTGAAGAATGTTTTTCTTCATGGAGAGCTAGATCGAGAGATCTACATGACACAACCAATGGGTTTTTAGAGCCAAGATCATCTTGAATATGTATGCAAGCTGCGAAAAGCACTGTACGGAATGAAACAAGTTGTCAAACTCAATAAAGGTAAGCTAGCTATCGTGCTAGGGTACGTGGATGACTTAATCATAACCGGTGATGATGAAGCAGAAATTCTTCAAACGAAGGAGAATTTATCATTTCGTTTCCAGATGAAGGAATTTAGACAACTTAAGCATTCCCTTGGTCTAGAGGTTGATCGCACACACGAAGGAATATTTATGTGTCAAAATAATAAAAAATAAAATAATTTATATATTTAATTAAAGGTTAAATATTTTTTAATATTATGCCTCTTACAAAATAGAAACAACTCTGAAAAATGAAAAGTGGGGCCCACGGGAAACCGATTTTTGTTCAGATTCGCAGTTAGTTTTGTTTGGTGACATGCGATGGCCTAACCCAACCCACTCAAGTAAATAAACATAAAAATAAAAATCTGATAAAAGAAAATAGATAAATATTACAGCAGTACAATTACCATTATTCAATTAAATATGTTTACAATTTATTGAATAATTTTAATAATAAAAATATTATTATAAAAATATATATTTACGTTAAAAAATAAAAGTCAAGTGTATTTTTATATGAATCAAATAATCTTTGTAATTAAACCGATGATTATTTATTTTTAAAAATTTTATTTTCAAGTACAATATCTACATGAATATTTGAAAGTTGATCGATATTTTTTTTAACTATGAAAATCTGAAAATTATAATTAAAATTAAGAGTTTTTAAAGTTTTCTAATCCCAAAAAAAAAGTTTTATGCTTGTTTTTTTTTTTTGAAGATATAAAATGGAGAAATTTGTAAGAAAACTGTAAGAGACAAGTTTCAAGTCCTACAACCTCTTGTTTTGCTAGATGTTCTAGTTTCATCACTATAGAATACTCGTCTTCTTCATTGTTCCATTTTCTTCCTCTTTTTTAGCTTTTATCAGGCATTGGTAAGATTTTTTATTTATCTCTTTCTTTAAGTTTCTTTACATAAATAAAATGTTTTTCTTCATAAACAATAAAATTAGAGATGGAAATTTATGAACTGAGTGATTAAAGGGTGTTGAGAAGTTAATATTAGCGTAAATAAGTCCACACCAAAATTAATTTGATTTCATTGCTTACATCAATTTAGTTTTGATGTCATTGTTTATATCAATTTAGTTAGGTGAAAATTATGTATTTTTCTCATTTTTAATTTCAATGGTTTAAATTATTTTGTGGTTATTTTAATGAGTGGTTTAGTTGTTTCTTGTAACCTATAAATACTCTACTTTTATTTGAGTTTTATCATCCAACAATCAAAACTTAATTATAAGCATTTGAAAGCTTTCTTAAGAGTTCTTCCCTTTTGCAATTTTGTGAGATTATTCTAAAGAGAGTTTTTTTTCTTCTCGATCAATTAGAGTTTTTACTCTATTTTGATTCAACAATTGGTATCAGAGCCACGTTTTTAAGGTCTCTTGAAATTCCAAGTATGCTCTGTGGCTGCAGTTTTTAACTGATCTTCCATATCAGAAAATATTTCTTGAGATTATTGTCGGGGTTATTACAAACCTTGTGGAGCTTCTTTGTGTTTAGAATAATTTAGTACTCTGTACGTTTGTTAATCAAGCTTGTTCGGTGTAGTCAAAGTCTTGCCGTTAAGATGGGTGACCTTCAAGTAGTTGGAGGAATCAAGAAGCTCAACAACAAAAACTACAACACGTGGGCAACATGTATGGAGTAATACTTATAAGGTCATGACCTTTTGGAGGTTGTTTGTGGTGGTGAGGTTACACAATTGGCTGCAGAAGATGCCAATGGCATCTTGTGAAAGTGAAAAATTAAAGCACGCAAAGCGATGTTTGCTTTAAAGACCAGAATTGAAGAAGAAATGTTGGAGCACATCCAGGATACTAAAACACCAAAGGAAGCATGGGCACTTTTTGTTACACTCTTTTCAAAGAATAATGATACAAGATTGCAACTTCTCAAGAATGAGTTACTATTGATGGACGCGACATGACGATTGCTCAATACTTTCACAAGGTAAAGTCAATTTGCCGTGAAATTTCAGAGTTAGATCTGATAAATCTTATTGGGGAAACTAGGGTAAAGAGAATATTTATCCATGGTTTGAGACCCGAATATCGAGGGTTTTTTGTCCCTGTACAGGGATGGCCGACACAACCATCGCTTGTTGTGTTCGAAAATTTGCTTGCAGGTCAATAAGCCATGACCAAGCAAATGAGAAGAGTCTCGCTGAAGGGTAAAGAGGAAGTGCTCTACACCAGAAAAAGCAGAGGCACTTTTCAGCGGTATACTGGCAGTGAATCTAAAAAGGATGGTGACAAGGTGAAAAATTACTAAGGAAAGGGAGGTCCTCATTTAGGAGGAGCTTCTAAAAATCGCGGTAATAATAGAAAGTTCGATGGAAAGTGTTACAACTGTGGGAAGATGGGCCACATAGAAAAAGAATGTTGGACCAAGAAAAATCCTGTTGAAAGTAATACTGCTACTTCCAGCTCGAAGGAGAATAGTGAAGATGGTTGGGATGCTGAAGCGTTATTTGCTACGGAGGAAGAATAATTAGCTCTCACGGTAACAACACCAGAACGGATTGACTACAAGGATGATTGGATCGTAGATTCGGGCTACTCAAATCATATGACAGGTCACAAAAAGAAGTTGTAAAACCTGTCTGAGTACAAGGGAGGTCGTGTGGTGGTGACAGCTGACAACTCAAGGTTACCGATAACTCACATCGGTAAGACGATTGTTACACCTCGATATAATTCTAACCTGGTGCAACTTCAAGATGTTTACCATGTCCTATGAATGAAGAAAAATTTAGTATTTGTGGCTCAATTAACATCATCAGGACATTATGTCTTATTTGGTCCCCAAGACATTAAGGTTTATCGTGATCTCAAAATATCAGAAACACCAATAATGGAGGGGCGACGTTTGGAGTCAATCTACATTATGTCAGCAGAGTCTGCATATGTAGACAAGACAAGGAAAAATGAGACATCAGATCTATGACACATGCGGTTAGGTCACATTAGCTATTCCAAGCTAAGTGTGATAGTGAAGAAGTCGATACTTAAGGGGCTTCCTCAATTAGACGTAAGAACAGACACGGTTTGTACGGGATGCTAGTATGGTAAAGCACACCAATTACCTTATGACGAGTCAAAGTTTAAAGTAAAAGAACCATTGGAATTAGTTCACTCTGATGTGTTCAGACCGGTTAAACAACAATCAATTAGCAGTATGCGGTACATGGTAACATTCATTGATGACTTCTTCAGGTATGTGTGGGTTTTCTTTATGAAAGAAAAATTTGACACATTCTCAAAGTTTAAAGAGTCCATAAAGTTAGTTGAATGAGAAGTGGGAAAGAATGGTTGCGCACAAACAACGGAGGAGAATATAGCTCAAACGAGTTCTCTCAATACCTAAGGGAATGTCGAATACATCATCAGTACACTTATGCCAACACGCCACAACAGAATGGTGTAGCAAAAAGAAAAAACTGATATCTTGCAGAAGTTTTTCGAAGTATGCTACATGCAAAGAACGTACTAGGAAGTTTTTGGGCTGAAGCAATGAGGACTGCGACCTTCGTAATCAACTGACTTCCTCAACCAATGTTAGGATTTGTTTCACCCTTTGAGAAACTATGGAACATAAAACATGCAGTTAGTTACTTTCGAGTATTTGGGTATGTATGTTATGTGTTTGTTCCTGATCATTTACGGAGCATGTTTGATAAGAAAGCTATTAGATGTATCTTTGTGGGATATGACAACCAGAGAAAGGGGTAGAAATATTGTGATCCAATGAGTGGAAGATGTTACACGTCACGAAATATGGTATTTGATGAAGCATCTTCTTGGTGGTTCTTAGAGAATGAGGTGTTACCAGACTTGAGAGAATTTGGAGACAAGCTACAACAAAAAATGATGGAGTATACTATTCAACTCCAAACAAATTCAGATGAATTAGGAGATCCAAATGGTGATGATATCGAACAAATAGTGATTCTTAATCCTTGGCAAACTGGAATATATCAATAACCAAACGAAGAAGGTGGGCATAGTGAAACAGAAGAATCAATTCCACAATCTCAACTCCAAAGGTCAACAAGAATACGAAGGTCAAATCCCAAATATGCCAATGAAGCCATAATTGAAGAAGCAGCAGAGCCTGAGACATTTGAAGAAGCATCGCAGAGTTCTGAGTGGATGACAGCTATGAAAGAAGAGATCGATGCACTTCAGCAAAATCAAACTTGGGATCTTGTGCCAAAGACAAAAGATGTGAAACCCATATCTTGCAAATGGGTTTACAAGATAAAGCGTCGTCCAGATGGGTCAATCGAGAGGTACAAGGCACGATTGGTAGCTCATGGTTTCTCTCAACAGTTTGGACTAGACTATGATGAAACATTTAGTCCAGTGGCAAAACTTACAACCGTATGAGTCCTACTTGCAGTTGCAGCCAACAGAGACTGGAATTTGTGGCAGATAGATGTGAACAATGCTTTTCTTCATGGAGAACTAGATCGAGAGATCTACATGACACAACCAATGGGTTTTTTAGAGCCAAGATCATCTTGAATATGTATGCAAGCTGCAAAAAGCACTGTACGGAATGAAACAAGGACCTAGGGCATGGTATGCTAAAATTGCTGAATTTCTAACGAAAAGTGGCTATTCAGGAACACCTGCAGATTCTAGCTTGTTTGTCAAACTCAATAAAGGTAAGCTAGCTATCGTGCTAGTGTACGTGGATGACTTAATCATAACCGGTGATGATGAAGCAAAAATTCTTCAAACGAAGGAGAATTTATCAGTTCATTTCCAAATGAAGGAATTTAGACAACATAAGCACTTCCTTGGTCTAGAGGTTGATCGCACACACGAAGGAATATTTTTGTATTAACAGAAATGTGCTAAAGATTTATTGAAAAGGTTTGGAATGCTCGAATGCAAGTCAAATTCAACGCCAATGGAACCAAACGCCAAAATGTGTGCACATGATGGAAAAAATTTGGAAGATGTAACAATGTATCGAGAATTGGTAGGTAGTCTGATCTACTTAACCTTGACCCGACCTGACATTTCTTATGCAGTTGGTGTGATGAGTCGGTATATGTAAAATCCAAAGAAACCTCATTTGGAAGCAGTTCGATGAATACTAAGATATGTGAAGAGTACAATTGACTATCGTCTTTTGTACAAGAAAGGTGAAGACTGCAAGTTAGTTGGTTATTGTGATGCTGATTTTGCAGGAGATCATGACACCAGGAGATCAACAACTGGGTATGTGTTTAAGCTTGGCTCCAGAACAATTTCTTGGTGTAGCAAGAGACAACTGAATGTGTCCTTGTCAACTACCGAAGCATAGTACCGAGCAGTAACCATGGCAGCTCAAGAAAGTACGTGGCTGATACAACTAATGAAAGATCTACATCAACTAGTAGATTATGCAATTCTATTGTACTGTGACAACCGATCGACAATTCGGCTGGCGGAGAATCTTGTTTTTCATGCAAGAACTAAACATGTGGAAGTACATTACCACTATGTTAGGGAAACAATTTTGCAAGAAGATATTAAGATGAGGCAAATCAAGACAGATGAGCAAACTGCTTATTTGTTTATAAAAATCTTGAGTGTTGGAAAGTTTGAACATTTCCGTCATCAGCATTGCGTGATTCAAAGAATGGAGGCTAACGTTGAGGGGGAGTGTTGAAAATTCAATATTAGCCTAAATAAGTTAACACCTAAATTAATTTGATGTCATTGCTTACATCAATTTAGTTTTGATGTCATTGCTTACATCAGGTGAAAATTAAGTATTTTTCTCATGTTTTAATTTCAATGGTTTAGATTATTTAGTAATTATTTTAATGAGTGGTTTAGATTGTTTCTTGTAACCTATAAATACCCTACTTGTATTTGAGTTTTATCATCCAACAATCAAAGCTTGATTATAAGCATTTGGAAGTTTTCTTAAGAGTTATTCCCTTTTGCAATTTTGTGAGATTAATCTAAAGCGAGTTTTTCTTCTTCTCGTTCAATTAGAGTTTTTACTCTATTTTGATTCAACACCAATGTATCTTTTTTTTCTATTCGAACCTACCTATAAAAATTTATCCATGATTGAATTTAATTTTTTTCATAATACACAACGATATTCTGAAGATGGATAAGAAGAAAACTGGTATGGAGAAGATAATTGATTTTACAAGTACCACTCTACCTGCCAACGAGAGTGAGGCAACTTTCCATCCTGTCAATTTCTTATAAAACCTTTGAATTACTGGATCCCATATAACAATAGAATTCTTCTTTGCACATAAAAGGATACCAAGGTATTCTGAAGGGAAAACTCCAACCGAGCAACCAATAGAGCCAACTCAATCAAATGATGTATCATCACCTAAATTTATTCCAAAAATCCTGCTTTTTGACAAGTTCAATTGAAGAACAATTAACATCTAAAAAAATAAGTACTACCCTTTTAACACTCTTCAACTATCTAAGGGAGGCATTGTAGAAAATCATCAAGTCGTAAGCAAATTGCAAATGCGAAAAAGTGAAAGAGTTCCCTACTTTACCAATTTCAAAGCCATTGAAAAGCCCAAACTAACTGCTTTGGATACCATCAAATTCAGTAGCTCCCCAACCAAGTTGAATAGAAATGGAGATAAAGAGCAACCTTGTCTAAGACCCCTACCAATCTTGAATTCCTCCATAAGGGACCCATTTACTAGAATATATATTGATGCGGTGGATATGCATTTTGAAATCCAAAGAACCCATCTTTTCCCAAAACCATTTTCTCTATAACTTTGAACAAAATTAACCAATCCATCGAGTCATACACTCTTTTCAAATCCACCTTAAAAGCAACACATTTGAGATCTTTTTCCTCCAATAATCAATTCTTTCATTAGCAATAAAGGAACTAGGGTTGTAAATGAGACGAGACAGATCGCGAGCTACTTAAGATCGACTCGATCAAGGCTCGATAAATACTCGGATCGAATGGACTCGACTCGAGCTTGAGCTTGACTTGATTTCTTAACGAGCCGAAATGAGCTACTCAATATTCGACTCGAAAAGCTCGTGAACAGCTCGAAAAAATATTATATTATAATTTTAAATTTTTTAAAATTACATTATTAAAAATACATTATTGATAATTATAAAATTTTAAAAATATATTAAAAATTCTATAATATAACTAAGACATCTCATCCCTTATAATTATATGATAGGGTTTAGGGTTATAGTTTATTATATATGGTATAAGGTCTAGGGTTTATGGTTTAGTGTTTATGGTCTAGGGTCTATAGTTTAGGGTCTAGGGTTTAAGGTTTATAGTTTAGGGTTAAGGGTTAAGGGTTTGGGGTTTAAGTTATGCACATGAAGCTAACATACAAGTTATGCAAAATGATGTTATGTGACTCCTAAATAAATCATTCGCATACTTATACATAAACATATCAACATGCAAAATAAATATACACAACTACTTAAAGAAGACAATCCTAAAGAGGGACTAAATTATTACCTAAACTAAAGTGTGCTTACACGATACATGCATGCATACGAATGAAATGCAAATGCACATACATTAAGATGAAACAATATAAGATTAAACCTACTATTAATAACTTAAACTCATATTTTAAAAATGTTATGTAGGACCAAAACAATATAAAACTGAAAATAGGCATATAAAGTAGAAATTACTCATTAAATTAAACAAGCCTACTAAGGGATTACAATGTCAAATAATTAAAATTACAAGACACAATTGAAAATAATCACAAATTGAAGAAACACTAAAGCATGATATCTAGGGTAAAAACCCTTACCCTAATTCATTTCCCCTCAAACTTTCCCTGGCTAAAACAAGCTTGGACATATCCTTTTCATGGAATCTTGGGAAAATGTTCAACTTGACATAGGTTAGATATTTACTCAGCAATTCTTGAGAAAGAATCTCCAATGTAAACATATTATTTGGAGGACAAGATCTGAAAACTACAAGCAGTTAAAACAACATAATAGAACAACCACTATGAACCTTTGAATCAGCTAGTCCAGCAGAGGCTCGACTCTCTTCTTGGGATTCACTGAAGGCTTTTTCATCCATATTAGCACCCTTAGGTTGTGACATGAAGTGGCTGTCAACTACAAACTGTGCAAGTATTTCATCTGTTACAGGGTCAATAACATCCTCCAATTGAAACCGAGTACTTTTTAATCCTATTATGATATTATAATAGAGCTTTACAAAGAAAAATAAATATTAAGCAATGGGGAATTACCTTAACAACACATAGGATGTCAAAACGAGAGATTATGGGATCTGTCAACTCAACATTTTGAGAAAAAGTTTTCGATGAATCGTATCTGCAAGCAAGCAAGTGTAATAGATTTATGAACTGATTCGTAACTAAAATATGACAAATCCAGGAATCTAAAAAATAAGAGTTCTATGCCAAGAAGGGGGAGCGAAAAAAACAATAATTAAGAAACCAAACAAGACCAGGCGGTAACATTGAATCAGATTACTATCAAAACTACCAAACTTACTAGAAAACTAGAAACCAAAAAAGCTTATTAAAACCAGCGAAACTGGATTTTGGTTTATTATCAAGTTTGGAAACCAAAAAGTTTCAGCCTTTTAAACCAAACTTTAGAGCAATTTATTTTCAACTGGTTGAAATAGGAACTGATAGAACAATCAGTTCAACCACCAGTTTGGTTTTTTATTCCTCACGAAGCTTTGTTTTTGAAGCAGAGATCAAAGATGAGAGTGAAAAGAAGCTTGGAATATATGGATTATGCATTTGTGAGTTGATATCCTATATCGGTGGTCATTGGGGAATAAGAGGTAAAGTGAGTGTATAAAAGGGGATGGGTTTTCACCAAATGAAACTTAACCCGTCGAGCTTAAATTGAGCTTGAATCAATCTCAAAATCGAGCTTCAATCGAGTTCGAGTCTTGAGCTTCAATCGAGCTTGAGAAATTTTTTTGAGTTCGAGTCGAGTTTCAATAATATATTTAGAGTTCTAGCTAAGCTTGATAATTTTTAGCTCGCGAGTTTTCGAGTCGAGTCGAACTTACCATTATAGTTTTCGAGTTCGAGTCGAGCTCAGCAATACTCGAGCTCGACTCGGCTCGTTTACACCCCTAAAAGGAACAATACAATAATTGCCTAAATGGAATAAAAGCAAATTATGAATGACCAATAATAAAATCAATACATAATCTCAATCTTCTTGCCAGAACCTTTGAAATGATTTTATATAGCCCCCAACTAAGCTTATCGGTCTAAAATCATCTATATATACCATATTATATTTTTTGGAATAAGAGTGATGAATGAGTGGTTAACCCCATTCGCCCATTATTTCCCCATAAAGAAATCCTTGAAGAACCTCATGATCTCAATCTTAAGTTCGGCCAAAAATTCTTAAAGATCCCCGTATTATGTCCATCCATATCTAGGGCTTTATTACTATCCGAAGACGCTATTGCATCCTAAACTTCTTCCTCTGAACAAGGCCTCTCCAACAAAGAGATATGATCATCTGAAAGTCTCGAAAAATTTAAATCAATATCATCAACCTCCAATGTTGACTTATGATTATAGGTTACTTTAAAAAATTAAAAATGCTATTCTTAATTAGGATGGGGTCCGATATCAAAATGTTATTTACTTTTAAGGATTTAAGCAAGTTCACTCTTCCTCTATTCGCCGCACACAGGTGAAAGAATCTTGAATTCTTATCCCCGTCATTTATCCACTTTGATCTAGACTTTTGAAACAAATATGTTCATCTTTCTTGTACGAATCCCACAGCTTCTTCATTTCTTCTGTTGAATTTTTATGGAGCATAGTTCAACTAGGTAACTTTTTCATATTGTTAGCGGGTATCTGCCTTTTGCTGCAAGATAAACATTTGTTTTTTCCCCTAGTTGTATGCATTCTTGAAAGTTCATCATTTGTATGGAAGGGAGGATTCTTAATTGCTTTGATAAATTAATGGTTTTTGTCCATGTATCTGTTGACTGGATTCTTTGCTGGTGGATTAGAGCTTTTATTTCCTTGTGGACTTGTTATTTGTGATGTATGCATATTGTGGTTATAATTCAATGCTTATTGGGATTTAATGGTACTTACACTGACTCTTCACCTTGCAGACAAATACTAGCATGGCCAGTTCACTTGGAACATACTTCTTATCTCAGATTTCTTTATTATTCCTTGACGTGCTCAATGTATACAGCTAGACCTGATTTAGTTCAAAATGCAAGGTTGAGAATGGAAATGCAATAAACGCTCTTGCTAATATGGGCAATATGTTGTTGTAATGAATTGGACAGAATGTACAGTGAGCTTATATCAAGTAGTATTGCAGGAGGACCCTTTGCTTCAAAAACATCCTATGTGGAACTTCTACTGTGAGACTAACTTTTACAGACATCCTTACTTTTCTTTGCTCCATCCAAAAATTTCTCATTATTTATTGTTATTTATGAGGTAGATCTGTTAAGAGTGAGACTCTTAAGCTCATTGAGACATTTTTGGACAAAGCAAAAGATCGACCACAAATTGGGAAACAATTTATGCCCCCATGATGGATCCAGTTCTCGGTGACTATGCCAGGAATTTGCCCGATGCTAGAGAATCTGAAATTTTGCCACTTTTTGCGACTATAATAAACAAGTATGTTAACGATTTCATAGTCTTTCATATTTGTTAATGTACTATTTAACATGCATTGACAACTTGTTGAGTACATGAAGCACTTCTTGATCTTTCTGAGATTAAGGTTAGGATGCATTTCTTGGTAAGTGCTTATTATTGATTTTGCATGTCTTCTTTTTCATTTTTCTTCCAAGGCCCAGACGGCCAGCTAAAAAGTGATGTTGGAAGCTCTTGTTATCTTTGTACAGTAATCTTTCTAATGCTCGTGCCCTTGAAATTGTCATCCTTTTCTTATTCACTTAGCGCAAATAGTTTTACTATTTATGGTGTTTTATTCGCATATACACTTTTTCATTGGTGTATTGGAACTCTTCTAAGCTTTATTTAGATGTGAAATTATTAAGGTTAAGTGCAACATTCCCAAAACATCGCAAAATTTACCTTGTATTTATCATAATATTTTTTTTGTCAATTTTAGTATCGGATCTTGCGTATCTTATATTTTGGTTCTATTATTTGTGCATGAAGGTACAAAGCTACAATGATAGATGATGTTCCCCGTATCTTTGAAGCTGTTTTCCAGTGCACACTGAAGGTGAGTCTTTTATTTATATATTTATATTTATTTACTGCGTCTTGAAAAGGAATTCGATTGTTGGGCGTTAAGTCATGAGACTACCAGATCAAGCATGACAAGAAGTAATAAAATGTTGTATAGAACAAAGCTCCCTCAAAAACTGTATTCTGTTATTTTAATTTTTTTTAATGGTGGGATTTTTCTAGATCGTTTTCTCATTTACTTGAGATTTGACAAAATCTGGGTTCTTACTATGTGAGGATTCCTGATATTTCACATTTCATAAATGCATTATTTGATAATATTCTTGCTGAAAGTCTGATGTTGACGGCCAGTTAAAGCTAGTTTAGTCTTATGTTACTACAAATTGGTGTTGGAGTATGAAATGCACTGCTGCATTGCTATGTTGTTGTTACTTGTTGTGCATGAGTTTGTTAAGGAGCTGTTAAGATTCTGTTATGAGTTTCCTTATGTGAATTTACTTACATTGCGTGCTAAGCTGGCAAACGAGTTAGTTAGATTTGTTATTCAGCTTAGTATATAAGTACCTATTGCTAAGTGTAAAAAAAGTTTTACGTGTTTAATAAAAATGAATGAGAAGTTATCTTTTATTCTCTTTTTATTTTGCATTACATGATAGTTTAGTTGTTATCATAACATGGTATCAGTCGTCATTTCCTGGAAACGTGATCTTTGCTGCATTCTGTTGATTATCTGTTGAGTGGTGATAGTTATGGTTGACCCACAAGTAGTATCTCCGGTGAATTCCCCTGGGAATTCCTCGGTGTTTCCTTCTACTCTCTCCTGTGTTCAGCATATTCCCAAACATGACACGGTCAAACTTGCTGAAAGTACGTATTTGCTGTGGAAGCATCATGTAGCTCTTATTCCTGATGGTTATGGTTTGATGAAATATGTTACGCCTGATAGTGTTGTTCCAAATGAATGGGTTACAAATGAGTCTGATCAGGTTGAGGAGAATCCAACCTTTGTTGTGTATAGACAGCAAGATAGATTACTTGCGTCTTGGTTATTGACAACGGTTAGCGTTGATATTTTACCTCACCTTACATGACTCACGTCTTCTCTTTCTATTTGGAATGCAATAGCATGGTTGTTTGGAGCTAGGTCTAGTGCTAAAATTTATGCACTTAGACATACTTTGCACTCTCGACGAAAAGCATGATTGACTGTAAGTGAATATTTGGCAAAGGTAAAGTCTATATGTGATATGTTAAATGCATCTGGATGTGTTGTTACTGAGCAGGAGCAGGTAAGTGTTGTGCTTGCTGGATTATTCATGAAGTTTGAATCCATTATTGCGATTGCATCTCGTGATACTTTATCATTAGATGTACTTACTGAGATGCTTCTTGATTGTGAAGCTCGACAGAAGGCTTTTCTTAGTGATGGTATTTCAGCAAATATGGTAGTTCGATTGAGTGATTCCCGTGCTCGTGATGCTCCAGATACAATTTCTACTAATGAAGAGGTGTCTGAGAAGCAATATTCTTAGATAAGTGGGCAGCAAGGCAATAGCTATCGTGGGCATGGTCGAGGATGATTTAATGGTTCAAATCGACCTCAATGTCAGTTGTGTGGTAAGTTTGGTCACACGGTTCAAAAATGCTATCATCGATTTGATAGGGACTTTACTGGTGTTTCTACTGAGGCTATGCACAGTGATGCTTGGAATAAATCCTCGAGTTCAAATGCTGGTAGTCACTTATCTCACTCACCTACTCCTAGAATGCAAGCTTACACGCGTCTTATGGAATCACCTTATCCAGCTGGTTTGGTTTATCCATCTTCATCGTATCTTGGAGTTTCAGGACTATCAACTCTGTTTTATCATGGATTTCCATACTCCTCATTTGGATCTGTGCATGTGGATACTCGTTTTAGCTTATCCAACCCAAATGTGCCATCAGCAGCGTTTGTTTCTGCTTTGCCTGGTGCTTCTTCGAGTATGTCAACTCAGTTTACTGCTGCTGGTGCACTGTGGTATCCAGACACTGGTGCTACACATCATGTTTCGAATGATCTCTCAGTATTTGATTCAGGAACTACCTATACAGGTAATAACACACTTCTAATAGGTAATGGTAAGGGTGTTTCCATAAATCACATTGGTTAAGGCAGCTTGCAGACTATTTTCAAGCCATTGATTTTACAAAATATACTTCATGTTCCTGATATTAAGAAAAAACTATTATCAGTTTCTCATTTTACACGTGATAATAATGTGTTTCTCAAATTTCATCCATTCAAATGTTTTATAAAGGATGCTCAGACTCAGGCCATTCTGTTGCGAGGGAAGCTTACGGATGAAGGTCTATACCAATTGCATCCTAGTGTTGAAAAGGAGTCTAGCTACCTTGTTAATAATGTGTCAAGATCACAAGCACTTTTGGATCTGTGGCATAAAGATTAGGTCAAGTTTCTGTTAAGACTGTGAAGGTAGTTATGAAAGTTTGTAATGTGTCTTCTGATGCAAATAGCTTATCTCAACTTTGTACTGCTTGTTTGCAAGGCAAAGCACATAAGTTTCCCTTTTGTAATTCGATGACTGAATACACATCTCCTTTTTAATTAATTGTCTCATATGTATAGGGACCAGCTCCTTTCACTTCTTATGATGGCTATGTCTATTATATGTCATTCATTGATGTGTTTAGTAGACATACTTGGCTTTATTTGCTTAAGCTTAAATCTGAGGTGGGGCAATGTTTTGTTCATTTTTATAAGATGGTAGAAGTTCAGTTTGGTCAAAAAATCAAGGATTTTCAAAGTGTTGGTGGCAGTGAATATCAGGCCCTTTATGCATGGTTTTATGATCATGGAATTCAACATCGAATTTCATGTCCAAGTACTTCAGAACATAATGGAAAAGCTGAGAAAAAACATAGGCATGTGGTTGAAATGGGGCTAACTTTGTTAGCTCAAGCATATTTACCCTTGAAGTTTTGGAGTCATGCATTTACAACAGCTTTTTATTTGATAAATCGCCTACCAACTGATGTTCTAGGTGGTAAGTCACCTTTTGAGAAACTCTATCAAGCATCACCTGACTATTCTGACTTACGAGTGTTTGGTTGTGCTTGTTTTCTATTCCTGAGATCTTTTAATAGACACAAGCTGGAGTTTCTTTCTTGGCAATGTGTGTTTCTTGGATACAGCTATTCTCACAAAGGTTATAAATGCTTGAATGAAAATGGTAGAATTTTTGTCTCTAGGCATGTAGTTTTTTATGAGATAGTGTTTCCTATAATGTTTGTAAGGTGGCTGAAAAACACAGTGCTACTCATCATGTTTCTAATGAAGTCTTGCCAGTGATTGTTGTTTCACAAGATCATCAGTCTTCAGCTGAGAGAAGTTTTAATAATGATGAGCATGCAACTCTGGTTCACGATGCATGTGATGTTAATGGACAACATGTTTCCTCTATTCCAAATGTTGTTGCTAGTCCATGTATGACTAATATCCATGGTTATCAAAATCGGACCGGACCGGCCGGTTCAACCGGTTGAACCGTGAACTGGTGGCCTGTCCGGTCCGGTCTGGTTACCTCACGAAATCGGGCTGGCAATGAACCGGCTGAAAACTGGTAGAACCAGCTGAAAACCGGCAAAACCGATTTGAACCGCCGGTTCACTTTTTTTCTTTTAAAAAAATTAAACCAAACGACGTCATTTGTTCAACGAGCCAAGTCAAATTCGAGTATTGCTGAGCTCGACTCGAACTCGAAAACTTTAAAAGTAAGCTCAACTCGACTAAAAAACTCACGAGCTAAAAATTATCAAGTTCAACTCGAACTCGAAATATAATATTAAAACTTGAACTCGAAAATGCTCGAACTCGAAAAGGCTCGAACTAAGAAAAAATTTAGAAGTTCGATTGAAGCCTAAAATTTGAGCTCAATTGAAGCGAAAGAATAGTTCGCTCTGTGCTCACCAAAAGGCTCCATGATTTTGAATGTCAAATTACCTCTATTATTTATAGAAGTAAGTTGGGATGCTCTTCTATGTTTCTTAGCCATGAGGGATTGTTTTGTTCTCATATTTTTACTCTTTAAACTTTTGGAATGCTCTTCTATGTTTCTTAGCCATGCAGGACTGTTTTTTTTTAAATTAAACCAAATGACATCATTTATTATGATTTTATTAAGCCCCAATTTTATATTTTTGATTATAGTTATATAATTATATTTATTATTTCATATGTTTTACCTTAAATATTATGTTGTAGTTGATTTAAATCATTTTGTTTCACTTGATTTTATGGTTTTTTAATTTATATATGTTATGACTTATGATATTTTTATACCTTTTAATATTGTAAACTTAAAAAAAGTGTTACATATATATTAATATTGCTTTGAATATTATGTAAAATTAAAAAAAATATTTTATATAAAATCCGGTTCAACCGCGGTTGAACCAGTACCTTCACCGGTTCAATGTCCGGTCCGGTTTTAAAAACATTGCTAATATCAGTACAAATAAGCTAGTTAATGATGTTTTTGAATTGCCTAGCATTGGTAGTGAGTCATGCTTACATGAAATCATGCCTGAGTCAGCAGTTTCACTAGGCAATACTCATGTTCCCTCCTAATACAACTACTAATGTTCATCCTATGGTTACCAGAAGTAAAAGTGGTATTTGGAAACCGAAAATATTTCAAGTTGTATGTGTTATTAGAGAGCCTCAAAATATAAAAGAGGCTTTCACGTATCCACATTGGAAGGCTGCTACTCAAGAAGAATATGATGTATTAGTTCAGAACAAAACCTGGTCTCTTGTTCTTCTTCCTGCAAATAGGCGAGCTGTTGCATGCAAGTGGTTGTTTAAAGTAAAACGAAATGTTGATGGTTATGTGGCTCGATATAAAGCTCGTCTTGTAGCTAGGGGTTTTCTTCAACAACCAGGAGTTGACTTTCATGAGGTTTTCAGTCTAGTAGTTAAACCCTCTATAGTTCTTGTAATACTTTATCTTGCTTTGACTAATGGTTGGGCATTAAGACAAATAGATATTAATAATGCCTTCTTGAATGGAATTCTTACTGAGGAAGTGTATATGATTCAACCACCAGGTTATGAGCTAGGTGATGGGAACACTCTTTGTAAGCTTTATAAAGCCATTTATGGACTTAAACAAGCTTCTCGAGCTTGGTTTGAACTACTCCGTATATACTTGGAGTTTGAGGGATTTGTTTTAGCCAAATCTGATTCATCTCTTTATGTTTACAAGACAGCCACTAGTGTTATGTATTTTGTAGTGTATGTTGATGACATAATTCTCACTGGGAATAAATCTGATGAAGTGCAACTAGTTATTGACAAATTAAATGAGCAGTTTTCCTTGAAGGACCTTGGAACCTTGAACTAGTTTTTGGGTGTTGAAGTGTGTTATGACTCAGGTGATATTGTGTTGAGTCAGTGAAAGTATATTAATGATTTATTACAACGCAGTGGCTTTTCTAGGGCTAGGAGTATTCCTACGCCAATGGTGTCAAGTTGTAAGCTGTCGAGTAAGGGTGAATCCAGCTTTAAAGATGTAACTTACTATAGAAGTGTTGTTGGTGCATTACAGTATGTTGTCATTACTCGTCCTGATGTTGCATTTGCAGTTAATCGAGTATGTCAGTTTATGCAAGCGGCACTTGAGTCTCATTTTCAGGCAGTGAAGCGAATCCTACACTATCTGCAGGGTACCATTGATTTTGGTTTACGGTTTTCACCTTCCTCCAAATTAACGCTGATTGGATTTGCTGATGTTAGCTGGGGATCGGATGTGGATGATAGGCATTCCACATCTGGTTATTATATTTACTTTTCTGGAAACTTGGTCTCATGGATCTCTCGCAAGCAACAAGTGGTAACTAGATCTACTGTTGAGGCTTAATATCAAAGTATTGCATGTGCTGCAGCTGACATGAGATGGCTTTTATCTTTACTTTCTGAGCTGCATGTTGTTGTGCATGGTACACCTACCTTATGGTGTGATAATTCAAGTGTTGTTGGTGTATGTGTCAATCCAGTTCTTCATTCTAAGTTTAAACATGTGGAATTGGACTTGTTCTTTGTTCGAGAAATGGTTGCTACTGGAACACTGCAGGTTCATGAAGTTCCAGCAGTTGAGCAAGTTGTTGACATTTTCACAAAACCATTGTCTGCTCCTTTGTTTCTAAAGCATATACTATGGTTGCTAATTGTTCAACTCAAAGATAAGTCTGTGATTCTTACGTTGTGCAGTAAAACCATGATTGAGGATGTTGATGAATGCATATTGAAGTGTTGCAGGGTTGTTGAGAAGGGTGAATGTTGATGAATGCAAATTTTGATATGTTGGTTATGAGCTTTCAAGAGTTATCGAGTAGGGTGAATGTTGGAGTATGAAAAGCACTGCTGCATTGCTATGTTGCTGTTACTTGATGTATGTTGTTGTGCATGAGTTTGTTAAGGAGCTGTTAAGATTCTGTTATGAGTTTGCTTACGTGGATTTACTAAATTGCATGCTAAGCTGGCAAATGAGTTAGTTAGATTTGTTATTCAACTTAGTATATAAGCAACTATTGCTAAGTGTAAAGCAAGTTTTCTGTGTTTAATAAAAATGAATGAGAAGTTATCTTTTATTCTCTTTTTGTCTTGCATTACATGATAGTTTAGTTGTTATCATAACATTGGAGTGTGTGTCAGATACTCTTATGTGTCTGGTATGCTCAATTTCACCATGTTTTCTACATATATGGGAGATTGTAGCCTAATACCCGTGTTTGAATAGGGTTGGACACTCTTCTTCATAGAAGATAAAAAGCCCAGCGTAGCATAGTTTTATCCTTAAGTTGCTTTGCCTTAAATTTCATGTTACCATGACCTGTAGATGATAACCAAAAATTTTGAAGATTACCCAGAACATCGCCTCAAATTCTTTTCTTTGCTTCGTGCCATTGCCACGTATTGTTTTCCTGCACTTATTCAGTTGTCAAGTCAGGTTGGTGATGTATTTCTCCTTTCTGCAGATTACTATAGCTATCCTTTAATTAAAAACATGAAATATTTCTTTTAATTTTAAGGCCAAGAATGGATTATTTAATTCTTTTATCGTTCTGTTGGATGCTTGAAAGAGTTTCAATGTAACTGTTGTTTATTAATATTTATTGTTTTTCACGCATCTTCATCAGCAACTAAAGCCCGTTATGGATTCAATCATTTGGGCTTTTCGGCATACGGAGAGGAATATTTTAGAAACTGGTTTAAATCTACCATTGGATATGCTGAAAAACTTTCAGGTCTGCTAGCGGTGCGGTTTTTCGTATTTGATAACCGGGTTAATAAATGGGAAGATGCTGAGGTTTTGATAACTTGGCAGGCTTCTGAATTTTGTAACCAGTTCTACCGAACATACTTCTTGACAATTGAGCAGGAAATTTTTGCCGTCTTGACAGACATTTCACAAACCTGGCTTCAAGTTGCATGTCTTGATTTTACAGCAGTTGTTCTGCATGGTTAAGTATCTTACTTTGCCACGATTGCTGTGGTTTTGGATCCATGTTACTCTTTAGTTATTCGAGTTATTTTCAGGTGGAGAGTGGTTCATTGACTGAGCCCTTGTGGGATGCCGCTACGGTTACATATAAGTATCCAAATAATGGAATGTTTATTCGTGAGAACACGATTAAACTTCTTAGTACATCATCCCCTAACATGTCTGCAGCTGAGGTAAAATATCATGTTCATATGCAGTCAAATTATTTTTTTATCTACGCAGTTGATAATCAGATCTATGCGGTTTTTAGGTCACTCAATTTGTGAATGGACTATTCGAGTCGAGAAATGATTTGTCAACATTTAAGAATCACATACGGGACTTTCTTGTGCAATCTAAAGAATTTTCAGCTCAGGTAAAAGTTTCTAAGTTTAAAACCTTACTTATCCTCATTTTGCTTGGTTGAAGTAAAATAAGTTGATCAATGTAAAATATTTTCTTACCGTCTGATATTTCGTAATTCTTTTTCTGAACTTTTCATTTCAAAGTATAAATATTCAAAAAAATATTATTTTTCGTATTTAATATTAATATAATATTTTAGTATCATTTTAATAAAAAAAATTAATTATTAAAATATTTAAAATATATTTATTAATATTTTTAATAATATAATATTATGTTTTCAATATTATAATAACATACTCATTTATATTATAATAAAATATGATATCATATTTTTATTTTACTAATATACAATAGATTTTTAATAATGAATAATATTATTTATGTATTTGGTATTTGTTATTTGCAATAAATAATTTTTAAAAAATTTATTAACTTAAGAAAAATTGTTTACAAAATAACTTCCAAACCCGTTTTTCAAAAAATATTTTCGGCGAAACAAACATCTGACTAAATTTCTAATATCTGTATGTGGTTTGCATTTGATGACCGAGCTGACCATACTTTCTGCAGGACAATAAAGATTTGTACGCAGATGAGGTTGCCGTACAGAGGGAAAAAGAGCGACAAAGGATGCTTTCAATCCCAGGGCTCATTGGCCCAAATTAGATACAAGACGAGATGTTGGATTCGTAACTGTGGCTTATTTTGCCTTGGAAGGTAAATTTGTTAGATTTTGACAACACCCAAGAGACACCATTTTCACCCATTTTTCCCTTAACTTTGTCAAAAATGGTGGTCACCATAGCTAACAAGTGCGGCTGTAGGAGATGCCGCCTGTATGTCGAGTGGGTAACATGTAGAATATATAGGAGGTAGGATACATATATTTCCAAATCCTAACCCAAGTCGTATTAATGTAGAGTCTGTTTTGAGGTATTGGTAGATTCATTCAAGGGAACACCACCTCTGGATATTTTTACTCAAACGGATCAAAACTGATAATTTAAGTATTACATCCATTATTTACTCAAAATTCTAAAAGATTAATTTAGAATTAATTAATTGTAATAAGTGGAAAATGTATTACCTTATAAAAGGATATCAAATCTAAACAAAAGTCATGCTGAGAGCACTAACGAAAAAATATTTACTTAAATTACAATCTGGATTAATGTTTCTTTTTCAAATACTTGCCTAAACTATTCATAACTCTCGTATTTAGGGGTGTTTGGTTAGTGGAAAAGAACATTATTAAAGGAAATATTTTTTTTGAGAATTGCGCTCCCACATTTGATTCATGAAAAATATCATTATCATGAAATAATCTTTTCTCAATAATAGTATTTTTTTTAGTTAAAATGATGGAAATGTCATTACTTCCAAATTTTTAAGTATTAGACAATTCCTAATACTTTGGACAAGAATACCCTTATATTAATGAATTCTTTTTATAACGATCATTTTCAATTCTTATTTTTTTTACTTTACTCGAAATTATAAATATATTAATGATATACAAAAGGTTTAATTTAGTAAAATATTAATAAATTCATGTATTTACAATTATTTTATATTTTAAATATACAATATATTAATCATTTATAGTTTTATGAGGTAAAAAAAATATGATTGTAAAAATCTAATTATTTAAAATAATCTCTTATTTATTAAAAAATAGATCTTATATAATAAAAAATAATATTTTGTACACCTGTGATCATAATATTATTTTTTATATTGTATTATATTTTATATAAATAAGTATAATGCTTATGAAAATTATCTAAAAATATAAGTTTAATATACTAATTATATATTAAATATATTTTCACAAAATTTAGATAATATAACGATTAAAATATTTCTATAAGTTTTCATTTAAATATTTATAATTTAATAATAAAGTTAATTTTTTTTAAAATACAATATATAACAATAATAATTTGATAAAATATATATTTAAGTAATCTTATATTCCTCCAACCAAATATTGTAATTTTATATTCTTACTGAACAAATCAATCAAGGTAATACAAAATTCTCATAGTAATGTTACGTTTCAATAATATTATTCCCAAAGATAATCTTACCTTACGTGAACCAAACTATTCCCAAAGGTAATCTTACTTTCCGTAAACAAAATACTCCCTAAATGGAAAGCTCCAATGGCCTCTAGGAATCCACCCAAAACAAGTATTTGAACTTTGCTATAAGAGTCACAGTAATACTAGGTTTTCCTCCTTCGCTGCTTAAATCCGTTAACCGGAAGAACCCTCGGTTGAGTTACTTTTCACTTTAGAGTTTCCATTCAACCAGGTACAGATCGAAGGAGGAGCGAGGCAATCAACCCCTAAAATGACTAAATTATCATATATTTTAGATATCTTTTTTGTATTTTCTATTAATAACTTTTTTTACCCCTAGAGTTTTATGAGTACATCTTCGGATCTCCCCTTCAAATTTTTGAAATTCGCTTCCATAATATAAAATCTTATATCAGTCCATGCATTACCATAAGTCCGTCAAATAAAATCGATCGAATAAACCCAGGTACCTGAACCTAAGGTCCTAAACAATTAAGGATGGTAATTGGTAAGAACAACAATTGATATAAAATGGGACAAAAATGAAAGTAAAGCAACGACTAAAGAAAAATAAATTCCAGGCATGCACTGCAGATAAGAAAAACTCATGTTAATTTACCAATAGAAAAGAGCAACAAACACAGATTCTAAAATTAGAATGATTTTCAACGTCAAACTCGCAAAACAAGAGCAAATGAACAATTCACCAAATCTTCGTTACATCACAGAATTCAGTAAAATTATCAGCCATAGAAACACAAATAATCATAATTTAGGCTGACAAAAACAATTAGCCTGGATCCATATTGTTCCAACACATTTTTTTGCCTAATATGAAATAGCCATATGAACCAATTAATGGGGAAAACCACAACAACATATATATATTTGAATAGAAGCAGCTAGTCTTATTAAAAAAGTGAACATTGAAAATTACAATAAGGATTTACAACTATCATCGTAAACTAAATAAATAATTTGAAAAATTTTCTATAATATTGAAACTAGTCACTTTAGATCATATAAGGACCATACATTGAAAAAGTTAAAAACTCTTTTTGTTTTACACAGATTTAGTACAGTTGGATGAGTGAAAATAAATGGCTGAGATTTACAATATGAAATGAAATGAAAAGATATTTCCTGGGAAAAAATGAGTTAATCTCAAACATCTATTTTCACCCGTCCAAAAATTCTAAATCTATGTAAAACTAAAAGAGTTTTACATGTAAGTAGATCTTAACCCATATATACATATATATATATATATATATATATAATATGTATAAAAAATGCATAAATATATAAATATCCAATGCAGGAAAAAGGGAAACACAGAGAAAGGCAATAACCTGGTAAATCATGGCCTTCTTCTGGAGAAGGAAAAAGCTAGGTCTCAGCTAGAAATGAAGATACTTTCTGAATGTGAAGCATTGTACCAAAATGATGCCGTTAAAGATCAAAGGGTTTTCATCTTGGATCCTACTTTGAGGTTTTCCAAAAATGGGATCCCAAAATTATGCATGGAATCCTGAATACTTCTAGCTTCAGGTTCCTTTCCTGCATACTTGTAAAAATGCACAGCTGCACTCATGATATACCTATCTGGTTCTGCAGTATCCATGATCTTCTCAAAGAAGCTTATGCTTTTTTCCACCAATCCATAGTCAAAATAACATCTTAGCATGGTTCGGTAACATGCCTGGTCAGGAGTTATACCAGTTGTAATTAGTTCCTTATAAACTCTCTCTGCTTCCGTCGTCATCCCTACTTTTGCAAAAGCATACAATAAAAGGTTAAAATGAGCACAAGTTGGCAGGATGCCGTTTTTTCTCATAGAAGTTATAGTTATCTCCGCTTCTGCATATTTCAAACACTCAGTATAAGCCTGAAGAAGGGAAAGATAGGCAGACGAGTCAGGTGAGGGGCCATCTCTATGCATGGCTTCAATAAGTTTCTCAACTTCATCACATAGACCTGCACTGGCATATATGTTGATCATAATTTTGTAGCTTACCTGCATTTCCCCAGAAGGCAACAGTAGCACCAAATGAGTAGATCAATAGTTCAAGTAGAACTTTTGTTTAAACTGAGATTTAACAAATTGATAGGATTTTTCTATGTATGGATTCATGTATGCAAACATAGATAACGACACACACTTGCACCGTTTTTATATGGTGTCACATGCTTCAATCAGGATTTTCAATAGCAAAAGGTGTTAATGTATTGACAAAGGTTATCATAAAAAATCATCCTCAAGCATTATTCACAACCAAATGGTATTCAAGGTTCTTCATACTTATTTAACAGTGAGATAAGCATACCATTCCGGGATTTATCCCCTCTTCTCGCATTTTAGCAAACAATGAGGCAGCTTCATCCCTTTTACCTGCAAAACAATTAAATTATTAACGACGATGTAACAAGGAAATCTAACTGCTGTCACGATCATCTAGCAGGCATATATCATCAATAATCCCATTCAGGGTAAATTTGACCAACACTTCCCTTAAAAGGCTTTACAGCAAAATGTTCAGCAGCTAGTTTTTCATAATGTTTCTATGAGCAGCTAAAGAGTGGACAAAATGCTGGAAATATTGATATTAGCATCAGCTTTCTTCTTGTCATAAAAACATAGCAAACTACGAAGAAGCCAGGAAATAAAATGCACAATCTACTTCAACTGCAATATGTGCATTTTAAAACGCATGATATTCATATGGCTACTACATAAACATATGAAATACATACATATATATACTATGGCTATAACTATGAATCAAGTCAATCAAATTTAAGATAATTCTACCAATATATTGGAAGACCTATAAAACAATCATAAGCAGCACCTAATTCCCCTCTTAAATGACAATAAATTGACAGCAAGAATGAAAGAAGTAAAGGACAGAGGCAGTTATAAAAGAGAGAAATGAAGTTTGGGAGATATGGAAAGGAGAGAGAGAAAAAAGAATTCATGATAATTTCACAATCATTTAATTCTTTCAAGCATTTTTTCCCTTTTTCACTTAAACAGATCCATATAGAAGGTATGACCCTAGAGCCTTGAAACTTACAGGGTTAGGATTCAGAAGTTAAAATTGTAGGAATGAAGAGTTTCAAGGCAAACCTAAAGAGCCATTGGTATAATATTTCTATTTTGTTTGCTAGAGTATAAAATTGCTAATTAATATTTTCAATTTGTTTTCACAGAGAAGAGAGAACATTACCAGCCTTCCCATAATAGCTAATGAGATTCATATATGCCTTCTCATCCAGAGTCATGCCCAAGCTGCGAGCAAGGTTGAACATCTCCACTGCCTTGTCCAGCTTGTGACCTCGTCCATACACACTGCACGAAACAGCTGCAACTGTCACATCGACATTCAATTATTGACAAATAATTTTTCGGTGGTCAACTTCTTACCTAATCAATGTGTTACAAGTCTGAATTGATGAAGCAACTCCCTTGGAAAGCATATGCTCATAAATTTTGGTTGCAAAATGTAATTTACCTATAAAATTTGAACTAATTATTGTGAGCTTTAACCTGTGGGATCGTTAATATGTAGTGAACCAAGAACGTTTTAAGCAACCTGCTTCTAACACTGCCTTGATGAATGTATTGTATGCTACAGTATCAAGTTCCAAATTGTTCTGAAAACAAAAGTGTATCATCTCTTCAGCCTCTTGATGTTTTCCTGGAGAAAGATTAATCTTGTTACTCGCTGAAAGAGATGCAGTATATCAGTGACAACAGCATATTAAACAGACACACAAACAAAACCACACGGTTGCTTGACACTTTAGATTAGCACACCAGCACACTATCATGACATTACAATCTCTATAAACTAATAGGCAGTAAAGGATAAAAAACCCTCTAAAGTCTTAACAATTTTTTTGACAACAAAAAAGGATTTCTCTAAACAATATTCCAACCACCCTTGCACTCTTCAACTTTAGAAGCTAAATTCCAAATATGATTGTTAGGTATAGCTCTTATGTAAATCATTGAAGAATTTTATAAGTAATCAATCTACCAAAACTTTACGGATGTTATATGCAATAAACATTAAAGACATTCCGAATAATGAACTTTGAGCCCTAATTATTTAATTACTCAGGAGATTCTCACATAAACCATATGCTATTACTTTTTTTATAAGAATTGAAGGCCATGTTAAAAAACCCCTTCTTGATTACAAGAGCTTGTAAGGAAGCTCTTTAATCAATGGAAGGAGGAAAACAGTGCCTTAGAATTTCATTCAACAACTGAAATTACATAAGATACAGCTGGAGAAACACCTCCTTTAAAAAGAGAAAAACACAAGACACCCGTACATAACCAGATACAACAACACTGACTTAGGCTAAACCAACTAAGATAGGCAGCAGTCTCTGAATAGTTTACCTATTACTAATCTACCGCCACCCTTACAGACTCTTAGCGTATGCATAGCCCGAGAAAACACAAAACAATTAAACAATAAACCTACAAACAATCAACCAATCCCCTGCTTAGCCAACTTGTCAGCCTCCATATTACAGCTCCTAGAAATCCATCTAAGAACAACGTCCAAAGAAGAAATGAGACCCCCAATTTCCTCCACCAGATCACTGAAGTAAGTAGGAGCAGAGTGCTGGTTAAAAATCCATTCCACTGCACTTTTAGAATCACTCTCAACAATAAGTCTTCCCTTCTTAGCCCAATCAGATGAATCGAAAAAATCAATTCCCTCCTTAATAGCTTTCAATTCTGCCAAAATAGGAAGAGTAGGCCCTACTGCTGTAGAGAAAGTGGCTAAGGTAGAGCTGTTTGAATCTCTTAAAATACCTCCAATTCCACCTTTCAGCCCATCCCCTGTTACTGCCCCATCCACACCATATGCTATAACTTGATGATCCCTCGAAATACTAGAAATGTTTTGTTTGTTTGCGGAAGTATATAACAAATACCAAAATTAGTCAATGAGTTGACAACTTTGCTGATGGCAATGGCACCTAGATCATGCCCCTTTTTGAATGCTTCTTTATACAATGAATATGCCACCTCAGGTTTACCGCATTTAACATATGCATCAATCATTGAGTTATATATCAATTTCCCACAAGTGGGAGAATCTGCAACTGCAGCAAAGGCATATTCGGCCTTCCATATAAACCAATAATAGATGCAATTGTTGCATCATCCACACTGCAACCTAGCCTGACAACTTGGTCATTAAGAGCTTTCACTTTGGATATGTCACCTAATTCAAGAAATCAAAATCAAAACTCAAGTGAAACACCACACTAAGTTGTGGCTTCAATCACACAAGATGGACAAATAAACAAAGAAAGTTGCTAAGAAGTTGAATTAATACAGACATGCTATCAGCTGTCTCAAGCAGCAACTTTAATGCTTTTTCCAAATTATTCAAATCCTTACATTCCAAATACAGCCTTAGCAAATACCCAAGAGCTGTGGAATCAAGTTCGTCAGAGGTCACATTGCCTTTGACTTTCTGATGTCGAAGGGATTCTCCACACATGGCTTTAAAAAATGTTTGAATAAACTTGTTATATCTATATGAATCATCAATAACCATCTCTTTTGTCAATCGTTCACTGTCTTCTCGCATCCCCTCCTTGCAATATAATCTTACAACTGTACTATAAAGCTCCTCGTCAAAAGCTACTTGATCTTTCTTTATCTACACAATAAATTTCTTGGCCCTTTCTGTCAAGTTAAGTTTAAGATACAATCTGAGCATGTCATTGCATGAACCAGAATCTGGAAGTCCAGTCTTGGCTAAAGCCTGAAATGTAACTTCAGCAGAGTCCAGATTTTCACTCATGAGATAACATTGCAACGAAACAATATAAGCAAATCTTGAGAACCAAACGTCTCTAGATTTCATCATTTGAATAATATCGAGAGCCTTCTGAGGATTGCCTGAATTAAGATGAACTTGTGCCATTGCTAAATATGTTTTCTCATCACGTAGTTGGCCAAGCCGATCAATCTCTTCAAATGTTTTTGGGCATCTCATAAAGCCTAAGTTTTCCATATATTCTAATTAGCAAGCCATATAACTTCATCAACTGCAATTTTATTTCTTTCCATCTCTGTAAAAAGAGATAGAGCTTGTGAATAATCTTCTTTCTTATAATACAGAGTTAAAAGTGAAGCACATGTGTGGTTGCTTGGAACTATTCCCCTGGATCTCATATCTTCGTATAATCTTAGTGCATCCTTCGAGTTACTATCTTTAGTGTGAGAACTAATAAGCAAGCAATAAGTTGCTTCCTCAGGTACAAAGTCAAGTTTCTTCATCTCATCAAAAGCCTTGAAAGCCTCTTCACAAAGACCCCCTTTAACAAGCGAGCTGATTACTACTGTGTAAGTGAACCTGTTAGGTGCCACCCCTTTATCAACCATCTGCCTCCATAAATCAATGACCTTTTCATGGAGTGATTTCTTTTGCAAAGAAGACAGCATAAAATTGTAAACAGAAGTTGACACTGTGATGCCCCTTTCTTCCACGGCATAATAAAATGACTGCATAGCCTTGTGTCGTCCCCATCTAGCATATGTACAAAACATGGTACCACAAGCTACTTCATCGGGTTCACATTCCGCTTCAAGCATCTCCAGGAAGGTCTGTTCAGTCAGTTTGATTTTCCCCACTTGCCCGTAAGCACGCAAAACAATAGTATAAACAATAACACTCGGGCGATAGCACAACTGTTCAAGCAAAAATCTATAATTATAATCTATTAATGTTCAATGTTTCCTAACATAGCAACATAATTCCTTTGCATCTCTTTAAAGCTAAACATAGCACAATTAATAGCAAAAAACATAAAATATAGAGTTTAACCTTCTCTAGTTGAAAAACACAATGTTTTACTTGTATAAGAAAATTTCAATAGAAAATATATAATATGGAAATTTTATATTTTCAGGGCGATTACCCCACCCACCCCGCTCAGTCCATTCCTGGCTACATATGTTTAACATTTACAATGTTAAATTCAAGCAAATATGATTTTGAAAAAAACAAATACTAATACTTAAAATGCACGAAGCATACAAGTATCATAAAAACTAACTAAAACAACAAACCTGCAACTTCATCCAAGAAAAGAAATCCCTAACTTGCCTCCAATTTTTTTATTCTTTCAAAACGACACACATTTCCCTAAAGTTCAACTTCCCAACCAAACTCCCCATCACCCTCCTCACATCAACTTCCCCTTCTTTTCTCTGCCCCATCGCTCTGACAGCCCTTATCGCCGCCACGACGTGCTTCCCATACAACTCCCCGTTCCTCTCATCTTCCAAATACTTCACCATCTGCTCCGGGGTTCTCTTTATACATTTCGGAGTCATGGCACGTGGACCTTGGCTACGCCTCAACGCACTCAAGTATTGAGCCTTCTTCTTTATGATTCGACGCGCGTTGTCGTCGGAAAGTGGGTTTTTGGATTTGGGTCTGGGTTTTGCGGGTTGCCATCGCTGAGGGAAAATGGGTCTGTGCGGACTGAGGAATGGATGCGAAGTTTGAGGTTCGTGGAGGGTGGTTTGGAGAGAGGATGTCATGTACCAGTAAGCAGAAAAGAAAATATAGAAATAGAAAAGGAGAATAGGCAGTAGATTAAGAAGTTTTTAAAATATTCAGGATTATATATCATTTTAACGTTTCACACACTCTCTTATTTATAATTTTAATTCTTAGAACCGGATAAAATTGATTAAGGTTTGGGGCGTCCTTTTTTCTCTCAAGTTCTGCGCAATATTCGGTTATCTTTGTGGTAACATTCTCATTCCCCGTATCTTAACTCCACCCTTTCCTTGATAGAGGAAAAGAATGGTAGAGATGGATTGTACTGGAGAGGAAGGTAGAGTTGAGGGAGTCCATGTATTTAGTGTGCTTTAAGGGGAAATGGAAGTAATGTTACCTTCCGTTTGTTTACAAGGAAAATAAAACTGCTTTCACTTTTCAGTCAGTTGAGCGAATCCATTGTGATTAAAAATGCGTGTAGAATCTTTAAATTGTTTAAATAAACTCATATTATTTTTTAGTCATTTCAAAAAATATAAATTATGTATTTAGTATCTAAATTATTAATTTTGATATGTTTTAGTATTTATACTTTTAATTTTTTTTAAATCATACCTAATGTTTAGTTTTGTCTTATTTCAGTACCCCACCCGTTAAAAACTTAAATCATTTAGTACCTAAACTTTCAATTTTTGTAACCCCTAGACCCGACCTGGGAGTTACGACCGAATCTATACGACCGAATCTAGACGATCACATATCGTATTAAAAAATTCTTTTCATATTTAAAATGCAATCCAAATCCATTTCAGTAAATAAGGAAAGGAACATGTAACAGTAAAATACTGAAAATAATCATCATAAGAATCCATGTGGTAAATATACAATGATAACGACATAGGGATACAAAATATCGATAATACAGATACATAGACAATAATAAAATACGTGTCACCCAAAATATAGCAGAAAAGACGTGTAGAAATATACAGAGATACAAA
Source organism: Hibiscus syriacus (assembly GCF_006381635.1). Classification (NCBI taxonomy): domain Eukaryota; kingdom Viridiplantae; phylum Streptophyta; class Magnoliopsida; order Malvales; family Malvaceae; genus Hibiscus; species Hibiscus syriacus. The sequence goes on from NW_024062652.1 coordinate 1,486,923, forward strand.
ACGGAGAATAGTCGATCCTCTTGACTCCAAGTCTGCTAGCCTACTGTCGAGTAGTATCTGAAAAGTTAAAAGAATTTAAGAATGAGCTAAAACCCCAGTGTGTTCCTTACAGTGTATAAAAGCATATAAATAAAATACTTCAGTAAAAGTTACGTATAAAATAGGTTTTGAAAACATGAACACTACTCGAATAGCCTCTACTTTACTCAGATCCACCCGAATACCCTCAGTAGATACGATATCTCCTAGAAAAGTCACCTCGTTAAGCCATAACTCACAGTTACTCAACTTGGCAAACAACTTATGCTCACTCAAGGTCTGTAGAACAATCCTCAAATGCTCATCATGCTCTGTTTCAGTATGGGAATACTCCAATATGTCATTTATGAACATGACTGCAAACTAGTCTAGATAAGGTCGAAACACCCTGTCACATCCCAAAATTTATTTGAAATTTATTTAAAATTAAGTAATTATTTTTCTAGACTAAACTATAAATTTTTAAAACTTCTGAGCTAAATTCGAAAGTTTGGGAAATTCAGGGACTAGACCTTTAATTTACACATCCTAGCATGTCAGCTAAAATAAAAATAAAAGTGAGATAAAGGGTTAGCCAGGCTCGAACCCATAACCTAGGTTATGGCCAGCTATGCCCCTATCAACCAGCCTAAGCCCTATTTGTGTTTAAAATATTAAAACGCATATTTTATTTGTTTTGTTTTCGGGTTTTAATACTCAAAATTAAAACCCTATTTCCCCCGTGATTCAACCCTATTTTCACCCCAAATTTAACCTAACTACCGTACCCTCTCACGGATCCACTCCGATATGGCATTGTCAGCGTGCGCCGTGACCGACGAACTCCCGTGACCAAAACCCAATCAATTACTCGTCGTAGAACACCGTGAATCGTTGATTAAAGCCTCGTCGAATCCCCCCATCTCCGCATATGTTTTTATCGACTCCAGCCACCTCAAACGTCAGTTAGCCTCGCCACCTACTCCGTTAGCTTCCTCGCCATCTTGCGCTCAAAACCTACCCGAAGCCATCGTTCACTGTTGTTGTTTTCCTTATTCGTCGGTGTGGGTAAGCTACGATCTAATTTTAAGTTATTTATTGCGATTTTTGGTTGATTTTTGAATTAATTGGTGTTTTTTGTGTGTTGGAGTAATCGGGGGCCACTCTCGACCCCATCACCATCGTCACGCGCCATTACATGCGTGTGGGGCTCGTTTTCCACTCTAGTTTCTTATATAACCGGTCCATATAGTTTGGACCGGCCTGAACCAGCCCAACCCGAACCGAGTGAACTCGACCCAACCAGCCCGTTAACTTTGACCCCACCGGTCTGACCGTTGACTTTGACCCGACCGGTCTGACCGTTGACTTTGACTAAAAAAGTTAAAATTTTTGAAAAACTTATTTTATGTTTTTCAACGTCCTGAGTCCGAATCCGAAGCCCGTTTTGCCAAATTCGCACTCGGTAAGCTATTTTTCAATGTTTTATCTTCGGATTCAATTTGGTTTCTCAATTAAGTTCAGTTTCTGAGGAATTATTGGACGTTGAATTCAAGTTTGAGAGTGATCGAATGAAGATTAAATGTTCGATCGGTGGAGTACGACAATCCAGGTAATTGATAACTCCATAAAAAGACTCAATTTTTAGTCTTTTCACTTAACTTATTGCTCATCTAAACAAAGTATGCACAACATTTTAGTTGCATTTAGTTGCATATGGGCTTGTGGTGGATAAGTTTTGCTTCGGCAAGATTTATTTGTTTTAACTGATGCAGCTGAGGAGAAAGGGTTGTGTGGATTGTGTTTGTGTAGAAACTTACAGAGAAAAACATTTCAGTCGTGAAAACGTAATTTGCTAAGGCCAATGGAACAAATAAGAACATGAGGAGCAGATTTATCTCGCCGAGCCAAGGTTTATCTGAAGAGTCTGAAGCAGGTATGACGAAACCGCCTATGTCACACGACAACTGGATGACCTACTTCACGTGCAAGCAAGCCTTAAATATTATGATAGCCGCCTTTCATTTTTAAGCCTGGGAAGATAACAACGGTTATTTAAGGAATCTCCAAATTATGCAAAGCCCTAGGAGATTCTTCCCTATAAATAACCAGCCGTAGCCGCCAAGAAAAAAAAAGAAGAATAGGGAAGAGTTTTACCTAAGACGTGAGCGAGCAACTGCAGTGCTTTCTCACCATTCACTAACCAACCTTCCTAGGTGTCCTCTATAACCAGGCTGTAGTATAGCGGTGATCAGGTCTCGAGAGAGGCTGATCACCAAGGCAAGCGTGGTACTGATCAGAATTATCGCGATAGAGCCCCCGGTTTTACTTGGTGTTAAACTTTGTTTTGCCTAAACAATTATTTTATGTTTTATGAATGATGAATTATGTTTTTACTCATGATTGTTTTGTTCATTGTTTAAATATTTTACCTTAACACTGTAAGTGCACCGAGAGATCGCCTAGGGTTTTGGTAAAACATGTCTTGGCACTATAAGAGCATCAAGAGATCGTCTTTTGTCTAGATAGTGATTCTTAGATTCGAGAGGATTAAGATAGATCTACATGAACAATGGAATGAATCCGGGATGGTGAAGTTCTAACTTGTCTACCTTAGAGATAAGGAGCGGGTTTCAATCGACTAAAAGGGATAGATGCTAGAGTAGGATGGACAATGCCTATAGTTCACGCTAAGAGGTATTGCTATGATAACAGTCTGACAAACCAAGGGTTGTAGTTAACGCTGAGGAGTATTGCCATAGCAACCGTCTAAGAATACCTAGTATTCCTGTCGGGCAGCTTAAGCAAGTCATAATAATTCATTCTTGACTTAGAGTAATTAAGTGTTCTGTGATAAGTCTGAATATGTGAGGTTGTTTGTATTATATTTAAATCAACACTTGTCTTTGTTTTATTTCATTCCAGCATTCTGCATATTTATTTTGTCTCGACCAAACTTTTCTGCAATCATTATATCACTTTTTTGTTTTTATTAATATTAGTTTTTAAGTTGGCAATCTAGTAGGAATTAGTTCGCGACCACTAGTTCTAGTTGTGGTGAAGATAAATTTCTCGACCAATCCCTGAGGAGACGATACTCACTTACCCTATATTACTTGAATCGAGTGTGTATACTTGCACATATTTGCTTGCCTTAGCATATACATTTACAAGCGATCAGTAATACTTTACTACCTTAACACATTGATAATTGGTAAATGCATAAATGAAAATAATTGCTTCATTAGATGTATTTAATTATCATTGGAATCAAACTGAATTTAGAATAAAGACTGAACATTGTATAAAACCCAGACGACTCGAAAAAGGAATTGGTAGACCGATCGGAAACAAATCTAAGTTCAGTGATTTAATTAGTAAATCAATCAATCTCAAGACTTGTAAATTCTAATTAACCTCATTAAAGGCTAAAGGTCGAAAATACTTGGATAAGAAACTATGAAAATACCGATATGATGTAAAAGATAAGGATTTTCCTAAAAATTGAAAATAATCATGTTAATCGATCATGATATTTGAGATGATAAAAGACTTAAATTTTCTAATTCTTGAGCGAACACCTAGAGGCTAAATTATCGAAAGTACCTTACACGTCTGAATTTCTCGAAATGACAAAGTTGAACTGAATGAAAGTATTGAATGTATTCAAATTTTTAAATTGATAGAATTACTCTAGAAACTCTGAAGGGACCGGGATAAATTTGAATACTAATTTATTTAAGTACCCCAATGACCTTGAATTAAGCGTATAAATTGGATAAGTCTGGAACATTGACGATCTTATATGTTGTACCATCCATAAGGGTTTTGAACCCCGAATCAAGCACATCGACATTTCCTGATATCACTATAATGCAGAAGTGAAATAAAGACCATTGGAATATATGTTCGTCTCCCTAAGATCTATTCAGCGATGATTTTGAGGATGACCAATTTGACAAGAGTTGTCTATATTAAAGAGTGAATATCCTTGAAGTGCAACGATTTGACAGGTTGACAAGTATCAGTACTGGGATTTGTTCAGTTTGAGTTAACTCGATATTCAGATAGATCGACACAAATATTAAATGCCCTGAATCTTTGTTTCTCCTTTATCAACTCAAATCACTAAGAATTCTTCAAGAACCTAATGCCTAAATTGCCTCTGATTTCTTAGATAATGGAATTACTCTTGTTATATATGAAAACACCAATAACTCTTATGCAAAGGATTCTGAATACCTCTTTGATTACATAGTGCCTCCGAAAAATATCTGAATACTATATTATCCTGATAAATCACGTTCTGAATAACTGATGATTCCGTTAGCTAATGAACCCTTTCGATAGTGATCATAATTTTTGACATTTTATCAGTATATTAAAGATCTGTATTTCCCTACTCGATAAGATTATCAAGTACCTACGAATAATATTTGGAACATCTAGTGTGTTCCTTGATCACACAGATGTTTTCTCTGAATTTAAAAGTATGTCTATGTTATCTGAAATACAGTCTGACCTTTGATTTCTTCTCTGAACTTTGATATATGTTCTGATCTTTGATCTATGCTATGATTTCTGATACCTCTATTTACTAACTGAAATTATTTTTATATGGGGTATTCTGGGACTCTGGTATGACTGAAGACTCTGGCAGGTTCAGTCGCTGCTGGTAATTCATTGCATAGGTTCAGCACTGACTGGTAATTCCTTATGGACATAAGGCGACTCTAGGCTGGGCTCCTAGGCCTAGTGGTAAGACCTTATGGACCATAAGACACTCCCTTAGGGTAACTTATCTATTGTGTGCATTGTGTAAGTCCTTATGGGCATGAGAGCACTCCCCTCAGGTGGGCACCTATGCTTCAGCTAGGGTAATACCTTATAGACCCAAGGTGTTCCCTTAGGTTGACACCTACGCCCTTGGGGCCTAGGGTAAGCCTTTGTGGATGCAGTTCTGGGGAACTGCATATTGGCGTTCAGTTGGAGAGTTTTGCTATGTTTTTAAAAAAATACGTTTTAAACTGCTACTATTTTAAAAAGATATGTATATTTTCACTGGTTTTGTGGGAACACACTAGACACCCTATTATAATCTCCTGAACCTAGTCCTCCGAACGTTTACTCTAAACTGGAAGCTTTCTGCATTTACTACCTGAGATATTAGTGGGACCTCAGCTTAGCATAAAATCTGTAGATGTCTGAATCAATAAGGAAGTTTTATGCTTACCTATTATCTGTATGTCCTTCAGCATCATTTGGTAGTTTTGTATTGTTGAGCTTCCCAAAGCTCACTATTTTACTCACTATTTTAGGTTAAAATGATTGAACTATTGTAACTATCGACATCAGTAAAGGAGTTTCACCGGTGTTACTTGTGGGGTATGATTCATGTGTTTAGGGGCATGTAGGTGGTATTTTGTTTTTATATCTGAGTTTGAAACGTGTATGATTTTAATTATTTTTGTAATATATGAATGGTTTTCCGAGCTTGTATTTTAATTATAAATTATTTTATGATTTTACATGTCTTAAAAGAAATTTTAAATTTTTTCGAGATTTTTACTGTGGGTCGCTCTGGTGGCCCTAATGTGACACCTCAAATCGGATCGGGTCACCTGCATCGGTCTATGGGTATTACACACCCTATTCATAAGGTTTATAAAAGTAGTAGGGGCATTGGTTAACCTGAATGGCATCACCAATAACTTATAATACCCATATCAAGTACGAAAAGCGATATAGGGACGTTAGAATCTTTCACCTTGAGTTGGTAATAACCAGATCTCAAGTCTATCTATTAAAAGATGGAAGCCCCCTGGAATTGGTCAAATAGATCATCTATCTTGGGAAGAGGATATTTGTTTTTAACTGTGAGCTTGTTTAGCTTCCTCTAATCAATAAGAGTCTCAATGTCCCATCTTTCTTCTTGACAAAGAGAACCGGAGCACCCCACGATAAAAATTTGAGATAAATAAATACCCTATCTGACAACTCCTAGAGTTGAACCTTCAGTTCCTTAAGCTCCTTAGGGGCTATATGATAAGAAGCCATCGAAACAGGAGTCGAACCAGAATAAACTTCAATCTCAAACTCAAATTCTCTATCTAGTGGCAAACTAAGTAACTCCTCAGGAAATACATCGGGAAATCCTTTAACGGTTTGGATTCTTTCTATCTCTGATCGGGAACCCCTGGTAACCAAAATATAAGCGATGAACGCCTTAGAACCCTTCTTGATCATTCTTTTAACTACCAAGGCTAAAATGATATTTATTAGGAACCCACATTGTTCCCCAATCATCACTATCCTCACGTTATAAAGAGTCTTTAGGACAACTCTCTTGGTATCACAATCGATATTAAGTTGATGCTCATCCAGCCAATCCATACCAAGAATCAAGTCAAACTCTTCTAATGACAAATCCATAAGATCCACCAGAAAGATCTCCATATAGATCTCTATAGGGCACCCTTTAACAATCCAGAGTATGTTAATATATTGGCCTATGAGGCTCAGAACTATCATATGACTCTCGATATTCCCAACTGGGATGTCAAAAAAACCATATACAGAATGCGATACATATGAACGAGTAGTTCTAGGATCAAATAAAGCAAAGTATGGAGCTAAATGAATAGTAACAATAATTGCATCACATTAGGCTCATCATAATCCTGTCGGCGTCTAGCAGCATAAACTAACATAGGTTGTCTGGCCTCAGTCTGATATGTACCCTTACTATAAGAAGGTCGACCTCTACTATCAGATCCAGATCCTCTCGACTGACTACGATCCCCAACTAGAGTATGAACTATACTCTGAGTATGGGCAAGAGTCTGAACTGATGTTTGGGCAGTATGAGCCAACTCTGGATAATCCTTCAAGAAATGGTCGTCGGAACCACACCCGAAACAAGTCCTCATCCTCTTCCTTTACTCTCCAAAATGACGTCTCCTAATATACTCACACGTGGGCATTTGCGGTACTCCTTAAGAACCACTTTGACTAGAAGATGGAATTGTTAGAGTCGTTGATGCTGCAGGCCTCGACCTCACACCACCTCTATGATAACTCACCCCTACCTCTCTTGTTGGGGCACGCGGAAACATCACTAGAACCAGAAGGTCTCCTTAATCAGTCTTTATCTCATTCTCTGCCTCTATCTCAGTTTGTGCCTCCGTCTCAGTCCCTCATATGCTCTAGACCCACTCACTCGATCTCCTCAGCAGTATTGGTTATCTCAACCAAGGTGTCAAATTTCCTCTCTCAGTGGGTAGAAACCCAATCCCTGATCTCATACCTCAATCTATTTTCAAACCTCAAGCACCGATTTACCTCGTTATCCACCAACCCCAGAACATAACGACTCAGCCTGATGAACTCAATCTCATAATCCATAATAGACATATCACCCTGCTCCAAAATCTGAAACTCATGACATCTCTCCTGTAAGTATCTCTCCCCAATGCAATGAGTCAGAAAATGTTCCTTAAAAAATCCCAAGTTAACTGATCCACCTGGATACTCCTGGCAATCGAACGACACCATCTCAATGTCTTTATCTTGAAAAAAGCTAGTGTTCCCTTCAAATTCTTCTCAGGCATGCGCTCCATTTCATCCATAGTCCTCTCGGTGTCATCCAACTAGTACTTGGCATCCCTCGAAGTTCACCCAGTAATGCTCTTAAACAAAACTACTCTAGTAGCCACCAGAGACGTAGATATATCCATCGCAAATATATTATCTAGAGCTCTAGCTGCTCTCAGAAACATACGATAAACAGCTCTATCAATGACACTCTGATCCACTCAAAATACTCATCCTTAGAAACAAGAGGGTTTCTAGTAGGTGTAACCAGATCCTCTCAGTAAGTAGAATGATGAATACACGGAGTAGGAGGATCTCACTCTAACATTTGATCCTCAAAATATACAGAAGGCTGGATCGCTCACCCATGACCTAGCCTACGACCTTGAGCGCTGATTGGATTGGATCTACTAGGCTATAAAGAAGAAATTCGAACCTAAGTTAGACTAGCATCAGAAATCTTAAATTTATTTAAAAACTCTATATATAAGGTGACATGGTATTTGAAAATATTAGAAAATCTTTGAAAATACAATATTTAGGACTCGTCCACAGTTCAAGTGTTTAAAATTAAAAGCTCTGATACCAGCAAATATAACCCCTAGACTCAGCCTGGGAGTTACGATCGAATCTAGAAGAGCACATGTCGTATTTAGAAATTCTTTTCATATTTAAAATGAATCCAAATATATTTCAGTAAATAATGACCATGCAAGGTAAAATACTGAAAATAACTCATAAGAATCCATACGATAAATTTACAGTGATAAGGATACCGGGATACAAAATATCAGTAATATAGATACGTAGACAGTAATAAAACACGTGTCTCCCAAAATATAATAGAAGAGGCGTGTAGAAATATACAAAGATACAAAACAGAGAATAATCAATCATCCTGATGCCAAGTCTGCTAGCCTACTGTCGAGTAGTATCTGAAAAGTTAAAAGAATTGAAGAATGAGCTAAAAGCCCAATTTTCTCCTTACACTTTATAAAAGCATACAAATAAAATACTTCGGTAAAAGTTACATATAAAATAAGTATTGAAAACATGAACACTACCCCCATCCAAACACTAGAAAATGTAAGTTCCCCTGAACCATACACTCACTTATACACTCGGTAAGGATATTATACTAATAGCATAAGGGCTTGTGGTAAGGACTTACCCTGTTCACAAAGCAAGAGGAGCCCGTGGTAAGGTCTTACAAGTCATAGACTAAGCCTGAGATACTTCATCCAATCATACCCCTTAATGATAGTAAATATACATGTATTTGAGTAAAAATAGTAATTTAAATTATTTAATTATTAAAACAAGTCATTTATCAGAATCATATACATAAATATGGTAACTAGAGTCATGGTAGGAGCATTCGATAATTCATATATCATGCAGTCGGAATATAAAATCAGAATTTTTAAACAGTTAAGACAGATAATCAAAACAGTATTGTAACACCAATAAGAACACACCTGAACCAATTTGAGTAGTTTGGGATGGTCACTTACTCCCGTATTCGTCTACCACGATTGACGGCAGTGTTAGATTCTATAAATCCAAAAAGTATCTAAAAAATTCTAACGTAAAATAAATAAATAAACTTTAATGAAACGATCTTCATAAACCTATATGTGGCTCTCAAAGAACTTGGATAGGATGAATCTGCGGGGGGAGGGGTAGTGTCAGACCTGGACGACTCTTGGTCAGGGGTATGTCGTGTGCCTTCATTAAAATATAATCTCAGATTAATTCCATAATCAAATCCTGAATAAAAGTGTAGATATGCTAAAAACACTAAGTTTTTTCAAACTAATGGGCTTGATTTGGGGATTTTGGGTCAGAATTTGACAAAATGAATCGTATAATCGAACTAAAGACAACGAAAAACATCAAGAAAAAGGTTTTAAAAAAAATTCAACAACGATCAACGGTCAAAGTCAACGTCGATTAATAGTTAACGATGACTATCAAAGTTTAAAGTCGACAGCTCAATGAGGTGCAGCTCGGTATGGCTTGACTCAACTCAACTCGATTCGGTTCAGTTCAGTTGGACGGGTTCGATCTGATTCATAAATGGACCGATTTGGTTGGATCGGTTAGGTTGGGTTGGGTTTGGGCCATATGGGTGTATGGATCAGATCGGGTCTTCAAGGCGATCCACGAGGCGGTGGGTGATCCCCACGCACAGCAACAGTGTGTGCGATGAAGATGGGAGAGAAACAACTTCTAAAAATTTCTAAAAATTATTTTAAAGCGTTATAAGGCACTTACCACAAGTCCTCCAAATTTTAGAACTTTCTAAATTTGACATAAAATTTATTAAAGTTTTGTTTTGGTCCCTAAACTATAATCAAATTTCAATTTAATCCATGAAATTAAAATTAAGAAAAATTCCCTAATTTGGGATGTGATTAGTTTTTTAAAAAACTTAACGTTAAGTTTTTAACGAGGTACTAAAATGAAATTAAAAATAAACGTTAGGTATTATTTTGAAAAATTAAAAATTTAGATACTAAAATGAACCAAAACTAATAATTTAAGTATTACATACATTGTTTTACCTAATGAAAATGACTAAAATGGAAACCTAAAAACATTCATAGGCATAAGCTTCGCCCAAAATGTTATGAGTAAATTAGATATTTAGTCATTTAATTAATTTGGATGTTCTTTTTTAGTTATTTAATTATTTTTATTTGTAAAATTAAATTTTAATTCTATTTTAATCACACATTATTAAAAATAGAATTAATGATATGTTATTTTTTCCCAAAGAATACTTTATAGTGACACAACATCATCACTGTTAATTTTTTTAAAATTAAATGACTAAAACAAAACTAAGACGTAACTTTAATTATGATTTTATATAAAAAAAAAAAAGGAGTTAAACAACTAAACCAAAACTACAAGAATTATATAACTAAATATGTAAATTACGCAAATTTTATTTTGTAAAAAATATCCTTCTATAATTATTGAATTATTTTAACGAGAGGTGTTCAAAATGACTCGTAATTGTTAACCAATGTAATCGTTATATTTGATAAGTTAATTAATCGAATTGTTAATAGTAAAATGTTTCAATTAATCAAACTGCTAAAAATAATGGCTAACGATTAAGGTTTTAGTTACGATTACAAATTTTGATAAATGATTAATCATTGATTAATCGTTAATAAATTAAATTTATAATTATATTTTTAGTAAAATACAAATAGAATTAGAAGTAATGTTTAGCCCTTGATTTAGGAGGTAAAATATGGATGCAATAGTAAAACTCAACTTAAAAGTGTGCTTTTAGTTTTTTATACGAGAATAAAGTCTTTTAGGTAAATGTAAAACTGGACAGAAGTAAAATTTCACCTTTTTTATATTTCAAAGGTTGAAAACCCATTACGGGTGATGCCTTCATGTTTGAAAACTCTCATTCGTATCTCATTTTTACCATTTCTTTTCTCTTCTTCCTCATACATTCAAACTCCCTCTTCCATAGCATCTTAAGAAAGGTATGAGCTTTATTCCATTGCAAGCCTTGCCCAACAACATCAAGGGAGGAATCTTAATCTCATTCTCCCAAGTTTCATTTCAAGCCCTCTTTGGTAAGTTTTGGTTAAGAAGACCAAATATGAATTTTGTGGTGGTTTATGAGAACCTTGGTTATCCAGTTCGTTTTTAAGGGATTCAAGTCTCATGAAATTTTTTTGGAACATTCTCTAAACTTCCTAACAACGTTAGTAATCCATGTGTTTGATTCTTACATAGTGAGAGAAGTTTGACAAAGCTCCAAGACTAAGGGGAAGAAAAATCTTACACTTGGTTGAACCTTGGGTATTTCTAACAGCTTAAGAATCCCAGGTGATAGATAAGTGGCAACGGATGATGAACATTGCTTTTTGTCGAGGAATTAAACCTATAAAGCTTTAGACTCAATCAAAGAATGAGAGGATGCAAAGGGGATGTGGGTGACGGTAAGGTATTTGGATTAGGTTTTGATTTGCTGAATTTAAGACAAAGAAAAATAAGTTAAGATATTAAAAACAAAGGTAGTAGAATTCTAATGAAATTAGGACAAAGGAAAAACAAGGGTAATGAAATAGACTAAAAGACAAAACATGTAATGAAATAATCTTCCCTTATGATGGGCGACAAGGGTTGTTATTGATGGAATTTGATGGATGAATACTCGTTGGAAATATAACGAGATAAGGGTTACAATAAAGAAGACGACTTAAAATTGTGTAGGTCAGATCTTAGTAAAAACTGAATTGAAAAATTATCCCTGGTAAGTATGAGGATAACACAAACCCTAGGGTTTTGAGATGAAAGTTGGCGTGAAGATGGAGGAAGAAGATGATAGTTTATGGAGATGGAAAATAGATGGATATGTCCCATATTAAATTATATTACAAATAATCAATAAAAATATTAAAAAAAATTTGTATTCTTTATAAAGTCTCGTATTAATACCGTATAGGATTTTCTACACGTGTTGTCTTCACTAAAATAGGCATATCTTGAGTTCTTGATATCAGATTGAGGTGATTTAGGAACTGTTGGAAAGCTAAGAGACATTTGGACATAATTCCAGAGACATGTTCACGAAATAACATCAGAATCGCATTTAAAAAAGTAGTTTCAAGTCTGTTGTTATCGTTATTCTTTTCCAATGCTTTGTCGTGTGGATCACTTAGAAGCTTTAGTCTATCTTTCTTTGATGTGAGACTTGTGATGTATGTATCATCCTCTCTCTCTTCAAAAGGATTCGACCTTGAATCTGGAATATCAAATGGAGAAATATTAGAGCCTTTTAAGAATTCACTCACATTATACTTATCGAGTAGATATGTTTTAAATATTTGAGACTTTGTTCTTCTAATAGGTTCAAATAGAACCAATAGTCCAAAGAAACATCTGTTGTTATCATTATGGACTATGGTACATATATCACCCCCTCTCTCCTTAAAAGGATTAGTCCATGAATCTTAAAATTTAAGAGAAAGAAAATTAGATATATGGGAAGGACAATTTGTGAAATACTTACCCGAATCAATTTAATGTGTCGTTATTCGCTTTAGTAGAGGTTTCTTCCTTGTTGGAATCAAATTTTTATTGTATTGAAATCCTCTTTTGAACACAAGTCTTGAAATCTAGTGTTTCGGTTGAAATTGAACATGTTCAGTTGAAACGGAAACCCATCTACAAGATAAAACTCATTAAAAGCACTTTTAAAAGAATGAGTATATTTGTCACAAATCTCCGAGTCATCTTGAAGTACATTTTTAATATGTTCAATTCTTGGAATAGTAGTATCGTTTGATATGTAAGAGTGTACCTTTGGGATAGTGCATCTTCTACTATATTTTTCTTACCTTGGTATTTTAACCACTTAAAGAATTTATGGTTAGTGTGTATGACAAACTTAGTTGGAAGAAGATAGTGTTTTCCATACTTCGAGTGCACAAACTAATGCAAGAAGTTCTTTGTCATAGGTAGAGTAATTCAATTGTGCAACTTTTAACTTCTCGCTAAATTAAGAGATAGGTTGTCTTTCCTGCATAAGAAATGTGCCTATGCCTACACCTGAAGCATAACTGTTGAGTCAAACTAATCTATGGAATGGCCAAGAGGGGGTGAATTGACAATTTGAAAAATGATGGATACTTTTTGTAAGAAAATGAAAAATTGACACAAGAAATTTTAGAGTGGTTCAACTTCTTCAATGAAGTCTACATCCATTACCTTAGGTTCCTCACTAAGGATTTCAATAAATCCACTAATTTTTTCTAACATTTTGGGACAAGGTGTAACCGTACAACACACTTAGACTTATACCCCAAAGTCTCAAGTGCACAACCCTTCCTAAGAAGAAATTACAAAGAAACAAACTTTTGAATATCCTCACAAGATAAAATGTTTACAAATTGAAACTCTCACACACCCAAGGACACTTAGGATAAAGAATACAATGAATAGAATAGTTTTCTATGTAAGAAAGACAAAATGGATTGCAAATTTGGCTTTAAATGCTCTTTGATTGTTGGAATAACTTTCTTATTTTTCTTGGCTGTTTGAATACTCCTTTTATATGCCCTCATTGATTTCTAGTCATTTGGGGTTGTTAGAGGGAGTTTAGAGTCGATTGAAGCATTAAATTTGCACATTAATGGCTATCTACACACAAAAAGTTTTAAAATTATGGGGAAATTGTAAAAACTCTTCGAAAGAGGAATTGAAAAATATACCGTTGGACCCAAGGTATCGAAACTTTAATGAAAGTTCCGAAACTCTTGAGATAATTTCGAAACTATTGAAAAGTGTCAAAATTTTTTGGGCTTCTGTCTTGGAAAGTTTCGAAACTCTTGAAGAAGTTTCGAAACTTCTAGTCAATGCTTGTCTAAAATGTTAGTTTTTGACATTTTAAGAAATATAAGACTTTAAAAATTATTCTAAAGCATTTGAATGATATTTTTAAAATAATTTGAACTTAAAAGACTTATTTTAAAGATTTGATAAAATTTTAGGGATTTAAAAATAATTTTACAAATATTATTATAGTTAATGTTATATCAAAATCATTTATGTTTATCAATCTCCCTCTTTTTTATATAACAAAATATTTTTGCAAAAAATTTCTTAATTCAAAATTTGTCATAAAATTTTCAAATTATATATCATTCAAATTTTCATTTAACTCCTCATTTGATAAACAATTTTAAGAATATAAAAATTTTCAAAAATTTGTATAAAAACGAAAGATAAAGATTTTAATTAAAAATTGTTTTTGATATTTTCTCCCCCTTTTTGTTATATCAAAATCATTTAGCTACACAAGAGAAGAAAAGATTAGAGCATCATAAGCCAATATAAGTATAATCCAATATATATCCAACATAATAGACCAAAATATATTCATAAAAAAATACCAAAAAATATTCGATATAAGCATAGATATGTAATCCAAAATATCCAACAAAATCAAAATATTCAACATAAGAAAATCATCCCAAAATTTGAAATAAAATCCAAGATAATCATAAATATCCAAATACAATAATAGTAAAACCCAAATCCTAAATGCAACATGAGGTAAAAAAAAATAGTCAATCCACATCATCATCATTAGCATCATCTTTATCTTCATCATCCGGATGTGAAGAAGAACCGGGAGGAGGATGAAGATATGGGTGACGAGCCTCCATGACACGAAGACAAGCAGACAAGTCATTAATGCGGTGACAGATATCACCGAATTGATCGACCATGTAACGTAAATCATCTGATTAGTGATGGGAGGATGAGATACAATCCCATGCACGACATCAACTTTGGGAGCTTTTCCGAATTGATCTTGACGAATACGAACCCATTCACAGTTGATGAAGTCATACTTGATTTTGTGAGCTGATGTAAAGTCGATAGGGATCGAAAGAGAAACCTCGATGTCATAGGAAATATTAACTCGATGCTTGGTGAAGATGCGACTAAGCACACAAGCGTAAGGTAAGGAGTGTTTAGACCCTAAACCTTTAGAAATGATATCAATAAGCTTGATGAAGATGATATGAGAAAAGTGAGGCCGAGTCTAAAAACGAAAATGGTAAATCCACCAATAGTCTAGGTCGTGCATACGAGTGGCTTTTGTACCCGAAAGGCGGATAAACCAAGTGACAAGGAGGTGGAAAAGACGCTCTTCAAAGGGTAAAAGAGTGAGATTGTGACCTTGAAGAGGACCAATGGCGACGAGAGCATTCTCATTTTAAGGACTATCACAATGAATTCCTAAATCATTAACTATAGATTGAATGGTAATCTCGATTATTTGACCCATGAGATACGATTAGATAGCAATGACCTTTTGGGTTTTATGTCGAGGAGGAAGATTTGGATCAGGTTCTTCACGAATAAGAGCGTTATTTGAAAATATGGCTCCAACGAGATTAGGATAAAAGACATTTGGGATTTGCATAAGATCGAGTCACTCCCAAGTGGTAAAAAGCTGAAGAAAACTGAAATTGTAAATGTTGGAGAACATAAATGCTTCACCAAATTTACATTCCGAAAGAATTTGCCTATTATGAAAATGTTGGCAGAATCGACGACGATCTTCGTTGAATTCAAAACATAGGGACTTAAAGGAGTTCGACGAAGAGGATGAAGTACTGATTCTAGGGAGATAAAAAATGATGGAGGATGTTAGAGTTGTGGTTCAGGACTTTTGTCGAACAGGTTAAGGTCAAACCTAACAATGATGAGTTAATGAAAATTAAGGAATGGATAACCTTCCTGCATGAAAAACATATATATTAAGCACTAATTAACAACCCAATTGCATCAAAATTCATGTAATTTTTTTATATGAAAAAAATTTCAAAACAATGACAAACCAATTTTTTTTAAGAAATTTGAACACTAATTGATATTAAAACAAAAGGAACGAGTTCAAAAATAATTTAAAAACATGTTAGAACTGAAATAAAGAATAATCATTAGAAAAGAATTCAAATAGAACTCAAAATTTATAAAAAAAAAAGGATTTAGGGTTTTATTCGAAATTACCTTAAAAAAATAGAGAATGATGAAGCAAAACTCCGGCCACCAGATAGCCGAACGATGCACGGAGGAACGACGATCGGACGGTTTGGTTGAGAGGTTTGGTGGTGGTTTTTGAATTACTGGGTTAAAATATATAAGAAAGAGTTTAGGAAAAATAGGTTTAAAACCTATTTTTAAAACCGGGCAGTGCGACAAGTTTCGATACTCCTATGAGTTTCGAAACTTTTATTATAGTTTTGAATCTTTTTAGTAGTTTTGATACTTTTGAGTAATCTGTTTTGGTCAATATCAATACTTTTAATTAGTTTCAAAACTTTATGAAAAGTTTTGATACTATATTCTTAGTTTCGAAACTATTCATGTAGAAAATGCAAAAAAACCCTAAACCCTAAACCCAAAATATAGTGCTAACATATATGGAAGCATTGAATCACTATAATGCATAATATAACAAGATTGAACTAATATGGCAAAACTTTAAGCTCTATTTCTATATGCATGAATACATAGAATCATATCTCCCCCTCAATTTTATCATTGGATAACCATAGAGAGTAACCCAAGCATGTTTAAAAAGAAATTTTAAGCCAACAACTTAAATAAAATCATAGGAACTCAAAAATTTGGACTAAGGCCTAGAGAATGCTAGAAAGTCCTAACTCTCTCCTAAGTATCCAAAATCTTTCTTTATCTAAAGGCTTGGTAAAAATATCTGCTATTTAATGCAAAGTATTAATATATTCTAGAACTACATCTTCCTTAAGGACATGATCTCTAATGAAATGATGCCTAATTTCAATGTGTTTAGTTCTAGAGTGTTGGATGAGATTTTTAGTGAGACAAATTACACTAGTATTTTCACACTTAGCTGGAATGGTACCAACATCAATTCCATAGTCTAAAAGTTGTTGTTTCATTCATAAAACTTGTGCACAAAAACTACTAGCCGAAATGTATTTCGCCTCAATGGTTGATAATGCAACACTACTTTGTTTCTTAGAAAACCATGAAATTAGCATATTTTCTAGGAATTGACATATACCGAAGGTGATTTTTCTATCAAATTTGCAACCTCCAAAATTCTTATATGAAAAGGCATGCAAGCTAAAGTTTGAGTATATAGGATACCAAAGTACTAAACTAGGAGTGTCTCTAAGGTATCTAAAGATCCTCTTAATGGCATGTAAATGAGATTCCTTGGGACAAGATTGATATCTAGAACACAAGCAAATATTAAACATGATATTTGGTCTACTTGCGGTAAGATAAAGTAAAAAACTTGTCATTGACCTATATAATTTAACATCTATACATTTACCTCTCTCATCTTTGTCAAGCTTTGTTAAAGTGCTCATAGGAGTGGCTTGAGGTTTCACATTCTCCAAGCCAAAATCTTGAGCATATCCCTTATGTACTTAGCTTGATTGATGAAGGTGTCATCCTTCATTTACTTGATTTGAAGTCCCAAGAAAAATGAGAGCTCTCTCATCATGCTCATCTCAAATTCACCTTGCAACAACTTAGAGAATTCTTGACAACGAAGATCATTAGTAGCATTAAATATAATATCATTAACATAAATGTGTACTATTAGCGTGTCATTCTCTTTTCGTTTAATGAAAAGTGTAGTATCAACCTTCCCTTTAGAAAAACCTTTTTAAATTAAGAAATTTGATAATCTTTCATATCAAGCTCTAGGAGCTTGTTTCAAATAATATAAAGCTTCTGAAAGTTTGAAAACATGGTTTGGAAATTTTGAATCTTCAAAACCAAAAGGTTGTTCAATATACACTTCTTCATTAATAAATCCATTTAGAAAAGAACTTTTGACATCCATTTGATAAAGATTAAAATTATTAAAACATGCAAAAGCAAGTAATAATCTAATGGCTTCCATTCTAGCTAGGGGAGTATACGTCTCATCAAAATCAATTCCCTCTTATTGAGTTTAACCTTGAGCAACTAGTCTAGCTTTATTTCTCACTATGTTACCACTCTCATCTAGTTTATTTTTATAAACCCATTTTGTACCTATAGTAGACTTATTACGACCTTTCAACTAATGTTCATACTGTACTTCTCTCAAATTGATTTAACTCTTCTTGCATATACAGAATCCAATGGTCATCATTCAATGTTTCTTTAACATTCTTAGTCTCTATTCATGAGATAAATCCAACATAATTACATATATTCTTAAGAGAAGATCTAGTGGTTACCCCTTTGGATGGATCACCCAAAATTTCACCACCTTTGATATAGGTTTACTCCCTTGGGTATGAGACCTCCCTTTCCTCTATAGTAGATTCTTGAGGGCATCTTGAGTTTCTTCATTCTTTGATTCTTCCAATGATGATTCACCAACTTCATTTGAATTTAAGATACCTACATAATCATCAACACAATAATCCTTCCTAGAAAGGGAATTATCATCGAAAACATGTATGGACTCTTCTACCACATAGTTCTTTTATTAAAGACACGATAAGCTTTAGAATTTAAAGAATAACCAAGAAAAATAATTTCATCACTTTTTACATCATATTTTCTAAAATTATCTTTTCCATTGTTAAAAAAAAACATTTGCATCCAAAAGGATGAAAATAACTAATGTTAGGCTTTTTATTTTTGAAAAGTTCATATGGAGTTTTCTTTAAAATAGGCCTAATCTTTACTCTATTAATCACATAACAAGTGGTATTTATGGCTTCCGCCCTAAAATACTTTAGCAAATTGTTTTCACAAAGCATGGTCCTATCCATTTCTTCTAAAGTTTTATTTTTCCTCTCAACAACACCATTTTATTGATAGGTTCTAGGGGCTGAAAAAATTATGGCTAATTCTATTAGAATTACAAAATTCACCAAAACCAAGATTTTCAAATTCGGCTCCATGGTCACTCCTAACACTTGAAATTGAGTATCCTTTTTCATTTTGGTTAATTTTAGAGAAAGTGATAAAATTTTCTAAAGCTTCATATTTTGTACTTAAGAAAATAACTCAAGTATATCTAGAATAGTCATCAACAAGTACAAAAGCATATTGTTTTCCACCCAAGCTAGTAGCTCTAATAGGGCCAAAAAGATCTATATGGATCAATTGTAATACTCTACTAGATGATACATCATTAATAGGTTTAAAAGAAGTTCTTTTGTGTTTGCCCTTAACATATGCATCACAAATTTTATCAAGATCAAATTTTATCTTAGGCAAACCTTTTACTAGATTTCCTTGAGCAAGTTTTTGTAAAACACTAATACTAGCAAGTCAAAGTTTCCTATGTCATAACCAACAATCATGCTCATCCTTAGAAACCAAACCAATATTTGAAATATTAATATTATCTAGATGCACCATGTATATATTTCCTATTCTATGACCAACAAGCATAATCTTATTAGATGTAATGTCAATAATTTTGCAACCACTAGACTCAAATAAGACATTGTATCCCTTATCACATAATTGACTAATACTAAGTAGATTATGCTTTAACTCATTAACATAAAAAATTCAACAAGTATGGAAGAGTTGTTACCAATAGAACCAATTCCTTCAATGTGACCTTTTGAGTGTTCACCAAAGGTTACTTCTCATCCACTTTTAGCTTTAAGCTACAAGAACCGACTCTTATCACCTGTCATGTGTCTTGAGCATTCACTATCAAGGTACCATGAATTTGAACTTTTCTTTTTTCCTTGTAACAATGCTCCACCTACAAACATAAATTAAGTTTTGATTTTTGGTACCCAAATTCTTTTGGGTCCATTGACATTAGTTTCCAATAATCTTATCCCTTTTGGTATCCATTTTCAAGGATATCCTTATCATTACTAGAAATGGGACCCATGTGTTTCTAATAACTTTTTTATAAGATGTTCTTTGGGGACCTCTTTGCTTGTAATAATTAAAGCTATTTTTTAACATAGTTGGGCTTTGAGTTTTCATATTTTTCAAATCTTTTTGCCCTAACATGGTTAAAATAAGCTTTAAGATCATCAAGCTTCTTTTGATGATCATCATGAACCTTTGAAAGTAAGTTATGAAAGTCTTGATTTTTCTTTTCAAACTCTTCAGGTTTGATTTGTATATCTTTGACTTGACTTTCAAGTTCAGGATTAGTCTTAGAAATGAGAACATTTTCATCTTTCAATTTTGAAATATTTTTCTTATGCCTTGAAATCACGTTCTCATATTCTAAGGCTAATTCATCATAAGCCTCTTGTAATTCATAAAAAGAATAATTAATTGAAATACATGAATTAGAGGTTACCTTAGAATCATCCTCTATGTCCATGAGACATAAGTTGGCTACTTCTTCATCTTCATCATTGGAGGACTCATCATCACTCCATGTAGCTACATGTGTCTTGTGTTTCTTTTTGGAGGATATATTCTTCTTCAATTGTGAGCATTCAAACTTGACATGCCCAAGTTTTTTGCACTCATAGAAAATAATATGATCATTCTCCTTAGATTCATTTTTGAAGCTCTCATTCTTTTGTTGGACCTCATGAACCTTTTGAATCTTTTGGCAAACAATGTCATTTCTTCATCTTCATCATCTTCATTTGAGTCACTCTCTTCTTTTGTAGACTTGAGAGCAACACCAACCTTTTTTCTTCTTTTTAACTTCTTTCTTTTCCTTATCTTCCTTCTCTTGTTCTTCTTTTTTCTTTCACCATCATATCAGGAGTGAACAAAGACCCAATGAGGTTATCCTTAACAAGCTTCTCATTATGAATGATTTCTCCAAAGCCTTTGAGACCATTTACAAATACCAAAAATCGATTGGTCATGCTTTTAATATCCTCATACGGTCTCATCTTGAAGTTTTCATAATTATGATTGAGAAGACTAATCTTAGTTTCTCTTACCTCGTTAGTTCCTTCATGAGTAACTTCAAGTTTTTCCCAAATCTCCTTGGCATTGGAACAAGATGAAATTCTCCTATATTCATCTAGTCTAAGTGCACAAAATAGAATATGCATTCTCTTTACATTGTGTTGGAACAATCTTCTTTCTTTCTTCTTCACTTCATTCCGTCATTAGTCTAGTTTGAGTAGTATGTACACTCAAGATGATGCTCCAAGATCCCAAATCACTAGCTTGGATGAATAGTATCATTCTATTCTTCCAATAAGCATAGTTGGCTCCATTGAAGAAAGGAGGCTTGTTGATAGATTGTGAAACATTAATGCCGTCGAAACTTGAACTAGAGACCATAGATGACTTAAAAGATATCTTGAATCTTTTATGATCTCCTCAAGAGGTGGTAAAACCTTCCAATAGGACTAGCTCTGATACCAATTATTGAGTCAAACTAATCAATGGAATTGCTAAGGGGTGAATTGGCAATTTGAAAAAATTGACACAAACAATTTTAGAGTGGTTCAACTTCTTCAATGAAGTCTACATCCACTACCTTAGCTTCTATACTAAGGATTTCAATAAATCCAATAATTTGTTCAAACCTTTTAGGAAAAGGTGTAACCTTACAACATACTTAGACTTATACCCCAAAGTCTCAAGTGCACAACCCTTTCCAAGAAGAAATTACAAAGAATCAAACTTTTGAATATCCTCACAAGATAAAATATTTACAAATTAAAACTCTAAAACACCCAAGAAAAGTTAGGATGAAGACTATAATGAATAGAATAATGTTCTATGTAAGAAAGAAAAAATGGATTACAAATTTGGCTCTAAATGCTTTTTGATTGTTGGAATAACTTTCTTGTCTTTTCTTGGCTATTTGAAGACCACTTTTATATGCCCTCATTGATTTCTAGTAGTTTGGGGTTATTGGAGGGAGTTTTGAGTCTTTTGAAACTTGAAATTCACGTATTAATGGCTATCTGTACATAAAGTTTTGAAACTATGGGGAAAGTTTATAAACTCTTGGAAAGAGGAATTCAAAAATATAACCGTTTGACCTAAAGTATCGAAACTTTAATGAAAGTTTTGAAACTCTTGAGATAGTTTCGAAACTATTGAAAAGTATCGAAACTTTTTGGGCTTCTTTCATGCAAAGTTTCGAAACACTTGAAGAAGTTTCAAAACTTTTGGTCAATGTTTATCTAAAATGTTAGTTTTTGACATTTTGAGAAATATAAGACTCTAAAAATTATTCTAAAGTATTTGAATAATAATTTTAATATAATTTAAACTTAAAAGACTTATTTTAAAGATTTGACAAAATTTTAGGGATTTAAAAATAATTTTGCAAAATTTTTTATAATTAATGTTATATTAATTTTACTCAAAATTCCAATTGTACCCTAAGTCATACTTCTCACTTGTGAGGGTGAGTACAATAGTTGGCAGTGGGCCCCTTTTAGGTGGTTTTACAACAGAGAACACGTGCTGAAAATACAATTGTCATTTGTGAAAATATCGTCTTTGTCTTTTACTACGCCCAGAAATGCCAAGGCATTTCATTCTTATTTAGCAACTTGTTATGTCGCGGCATTTTTGTCGCACACCCTTTGCTCTTAGAATCCTGCACACCAACATTCAAAACAAGACCTTTCCCATAAAATAACACCATTCGAAAAATAAACTTTAAAGGCAACTTAAATCTACCACATGCAACTATATGCTCCTAAATGCATCTAAATGAACTTATATGGCCTTTAGATAATCAATACCTTAATTGAAAATGCCCTAAATATAGTTTTTTTATGGAGTTATCACACCCCCAAACTTAAGCTATTACTTTTCCTCAAGCAATGGATAACAGTTAACACAATAAAAATGTCACGGTAGTTTTCAACATAAAGACAATTAGAAGGGATAAAATTTCAGCCCTTAGAAAAGTTGGCTTCAACGTGCTAGACACATTGAGAAATCAATAATTGTTCCCTAATGCAAGATCTTTTGTATGTGTCTGTGTGTGATTGTATCTAATCTATGTTTAACAAAGGTATAAAATTCTTAAGGAAGTTCTCTCATTTTGTCAAGGCATTTATTATCCAATTAAGCATAATATTCACTCCTATTTACCAAACACTTAACATTATTTTTTTAAACAAAGCACTACTATGAGGAGAGTCAACTTGTCACAACTACCATCCCACACTCTAGATGAATGGGAGCAAACCTTCCATCCTCGAGATAGTTAGGCAGAGTCACCTTGTGACTACTTTCATTCACTCATATGTCAATGGCTGCCATTTATTAAAATGTGGTATCCAGGAAATGACACGACAAAGATGAGTGTCCCTCTATAGTTATGTAGAAGCATTTATTCACAATTAAACGTAATTCAAAATATACGGGAGTTAATTTAAGACTTTAAGCAACCATGTAACATTTAAGCTCGGTGTCAAATTTTCATGCCAAGATATACCAGAGTTTTTTTTATAAAAACTTCCTAAATTCCTTAAGCATAGAAGACATACAATCGTGTAAGAATAATTCACAAAGTTTCAAGTCCTAAAGTAAGTTATGTCATTCTCAATATTCATATACATTCAATTCTAGCAAAAAGAGTTCATCATCATCAGACATCATTAACTCATTCCAACAAACTGTCCTAACAATTACTAATGCCATGGCATAGTCGTTTTACTAACACTATCATACAAATGCCCTACTAAGGAAACTACCTCCCCCATACTTGAGAGAAGCATTTTCCTCAATGATTAAAACAAATAAGTGAAAAATTAAACTACATGTGATGTAATACAATGAAAAGTGAGGTATCCTAATATCCTATGGTGGTGGCGATGCCTAGCTGGCAGTGCTACGCCTAGTATGTTTCCTCAATGGTTCAGAGTTGACCTCAAGGTCAGATTCAAATTCAACAAGTGTCATGTTAGTACCTTCTGTGTTTTTGAGTGTGCAGTCAACACATTCCCAGTAGATATCTTCAGGTATTGTCTTCTCCTACGAGACTAAGGTTGTTGTGACATTTTTTCTTGGTTGGGGGCTTCATTTGGATGGTTATTCAGTATCTGTGTGGGATTAAGGTTGGGGTACATGCTCTTGTTCAGACACCATATTAATTGGGTCAGCATTTTCTGGCTCAGGCGTGTCTTCAAGTTGGGGTACGTTCAGAAATTTTGCGGCATCATCAAATAGTGGCAATATTTCATCACGGAAGCTTGGAAGACTCTGGGTCATGTGTGGGATCAGTTCTTTATAGAGTGATGCCACCACATTATCTCTCTTCTTTACATACCTAGAGAAATTTTTTAGATCTCTAGTCAAAGCCACCAAATGATTTCTTGTTTACTGGAATGATTCCTCAAGAGAAATTAATTTTGCCTCGACATTTTGATGTATAGTAGCTTGAGAGTCTTCTTCATCCACGTCTTTAGGCAGGGTTTGGGTCAGTCCCAACAATAGAGGTAGTCTTACCCTCATGATGCCCGATACTCCTGATAAGATTTCATTAAATTCATTCTCCACAACCTTCTTTTTACGACACAATGTTGTAATAAGATTGAGGAATACTAAGGAACTAGCTTGCATTTTCAAGCATTCCTGAACTTGTTCCACAATGATTTTGCCAACATCAATCGATCTCCCAACTAAAATCGAATGCAACAACATCATTCGAGGCAATGAAACAGTAATATCATGGGTAGTGGGAATGAGTTTATGCTTCATGAAATGATTCCAAAGATTGGAACACGGTTGAAGGCATTCTCTGTCTATTGAATATCGATTAGTTTACCGGTCATTCCATTTAGAATTGGAGAAGCACAAATCCTCATTAAAACTGTGGAAAGTTGCACTATCATCCTCTTGTTTGAATGCCATATGGCAGTCCTCAACATCCTGCAAATGAAAGTAGTGATTAATTGCAGAAGGCATGAGCTAAATAGAGATACCTTGAACAAAAACTGCATGTTGATTCGGTTGAAAAATATTGGCATATAATTCTTTCACTAATGACGTGTTAACATTCCCCGGATGTCGAGCAAATTTGTGCCACTTGTGTTGAGTGACAATGCCCATCACATCCGACCCTAAGCTATCATCATTCTTACCAAAAAATATAAACCCCAACTCAAAAAAGAGCTTTCGGTTCTTCAACTTTTGAAATCGTTCTTTTGCATCGTCAATAAATTACTGTGGGAGTGAAGAATTTGAGCTCGCAGGTCAGGTACGCACCATTTTATCTTGCTTGAATAAAGAAAGAAACAAAATGTTATAAGCTTTTTGGCTATGGCAACCAGCTTGATGAAGAGAAAAATAGATGAATAGTTGAGAGAGAAAAAAAGAAATAAAAAAAGAAGAAAAAAGGTAGTGAGCGATTATGGCAAAAATGTCTGGATAAGGTGAAAGGTTGGTGGAAAGTTAAAAACATAATTAATGTAAAGTAAAAAAAATAAAATATAAATGGAATTCAAAAAGTTAAAAAATCCCTCATTGTTTTGTCTTTTGTCGTCCACCCCAAAAAAGTTAGGGTTGTCCTTGCTTTTATCCTTTTTTTTACCTAAGCTTGTACCCCTATTGCATGCAATCTTTGTGGACCCTAAAAATAAAATAAAACACATGATAAATATTAAAATAACTAAATAAAAATAAAAACCAAAAAATGCACGTTTTATTTATGCACCGAATTGAGAATGTCATGACATTTGAAATTACTTCATAGGGCACACTCAGGCGTCTTGCAAGTATAGCACTGATTTGTCACGCAAGGGCGGGCTTCATTGTATACTTTCAAGCACAGACCATTAACTTTAAAGATCGTCCCATCATCCATATTCTTGATATCTACAACTCCATGGGGATAAACTTGATGCATTTCAGAAGATCCTGACCATTTAAATTTAAGTTTGCCTAGAAAGAGCTTAAGCCTTGAATTATAAAGGAGCACTTGCTGGATAATGTGAAAATGCCTTGATAAAAGCATTTGGTCAATGAAACTCTTAGTTTTCTTTTTATACAGCTTTTATTTTCGTATGTTTGTGCCCTGAACTCTTCCATTTCATTAAGTTGTAGCAGTCTTTGCTCCTCAGCTAAATGTGCATCAAAATTGAGCCTTTTTATGAACCAATATGCTTTGTGCTCTAGCCCAACACGGAGATGTCAGTATTTTCCATATATCAACTTAAAAGGTGACATGCCATAGGAATCTTAAATGTTTTCCTATAAGCCCAAAGTGCCTCATCCAGTTTCAGAGATCAATCCTTCCGCCTTGGATTCACTACCTTTTCCAAAATCTACTTTATCTCATGGTTGGACACTTTTTCTTGCCCATTGGTTTGTGGTTGATATGTCGTGGACATTTTGTGCTGTATTCCATATCGTTGCAATGCCTTGGCCATCAACTTGTTTGAAGTGGGTTCCTTCATCACTAATAATAGCTCTAGGTGCTCCAAATCTGGTAAAGATGTTCTTGTACAAGAACTTGAGCACAATTTTAGATTCATTCCTCGGTGTTGCAATTGCTTCAACTTACTTGGATACACAATCCACAGTAAGCAAAATATACAAGTCTCCAAAAGATTATGGGAATGGTCTCATGAAATCAATGCCCCATACATCAAAGAGCTCAATCTCTAAAACATTTTGCAATGGCATTTCATGTCGTCTGGAGATGTTCGCATACGCTGACATCGATCTAATACTTGTAAAACTCGTGAGAATCTTTGAATAATGTTGGCCAATAAAATCTTGATTGAAAGACCTTGGCAGCAGTCCATTTTCCTCATAAATGGCCTCCACATGGGGCCGTGTGACAATGGTGTAGAATATTCTTTTACTCCTCCTCAGGGACACACCTTCTTATCACTTGGTCTAGGCATCATGCTTGAACTTTTCTTACCTTGGTTGTTCAATTCATAAGGCAAAATACCACTAACAAGAAAATTAACAATGTCAGCGTACCACAGAATTGTCATTGCATATAATATTTTCTCATCAGGGAATTTCTCTTAAATATCTAAATTGTCATGGCATTCTGAAATGTTTTCTAGCCTAGAAAAGATGATCTGCAACCTGATTCTCGGTACCTTTACTATCTATAATCTCCAGTCAAATTATTGCAATAGTAAAATCCACCTAATAAGTCTAGGCTTGGCATCCTTTTTGTTCACTATGTATTTTATACATGAGTGATAAGTGTGAACAATAACTTTGGTGCCTATCAAGTATGGCCTAAACTTATCAAATGCAAATACCACGACAAGTAATTCCTTCTCAGTGGTTGTATAGTTAAGTTATGCATCATTCAAAGTATGACTAGCATAATATATGACATGAAAGATTTTACCTCGGTGTTGCCCGACACTGCTCCCATGACAAAATTGCTTGTGTTGCACATCAACTTGGATGACAATGTCCAATATAGGGGAATAACAATCAATTTTGAGATAAGGCTCTGCTTCAGCTCAATGAATGTTCCAATGCAAAATTTATCAAACACAAAAGGTTGATTTTGTTGAAGCAAGGTGCACAAGGGCTTGGAGAATTTGGAAAATTCCTTGATGAATCTTCTATAAAACCCAGCATGTGCAAGGAAACTCTTAATGCCCTTAATAGAGGTTGATGGAGGCAGCTTTTCAATCACTTTTATCTTGGCTTTGTCCACCTCAATGCCCTTTTGGGAGATCTTGTGGCCTAGCACAATGCCTTTGGTTACCATGAAGTGACACTTTTCCAAATTCAAAACAATATCGACCTTCTTACATTGCTTAAGAACTTTTTCCAAATTGCCTTGGCATCTCTCAAAGTCATCTCCAGAAATGGAGAAAATATCCATGAAAATTTCTAGAAAATCCTCAACCATATCAAAGAAGATAGCTTGCATACAACATTTAAAAGTTATCGGGGCATTACAGTGCCCAAAAGGCATCCTTCTAAAAGAAAAAGTGCCTTAGGGACACGTGAAGTGGTCTTCTCCTGGTCCTCTGGTGCGATGGCAATTTGATTGTACTCATAATATCCATCTAAGAAGCAATAAAATACATTGCTCACCAATCGATCTATCATTTGATCGATAAAAGATAGAGGAAACTGGTCCATCTTAGTAGCTTTGTTGAGCTTGTTGTAATCCATGCATATCTTCAATCATGTGACGGTGCACGTGGGCAATAACTCGTTATAATCATTAGTCACCACAGTTGTGCCACCCTTCTTGGGGACACAATGGATATGGCTCACCCATGAGCTGTTAGAAATAGGGTAAATCACTCCAACATCAAGTCATTTAATGATCTCTTTCATCACCACCTTCTTCATGATGGGGTTGAGTCTTCATTGTGGCTCTATATAATTTTCGTGGCCCCCTCTAGCAAAATCTTATACATGCAAATAGTGGGACTTATCCCCTTCAAATCAGCCATAGTTCATCCCAACGTTTTCTTATGTTGTGACAAAACACTTAACAAACTTCGTTCTTGGTCAGGAGTAAGGCTAGAGGAGATAATCACAGGTAAAGTATCATCACTACCTAAGTAAGCATATATAAGATGTTGTGGCAAAGTCTTTAGCTCTAGGGTAGGTGCATGTTGTTATAAGGGATTAGGAGGAACATATTCATTCAAATCAAGGGGTTCAAAGTGCGTAACTAGTCTAACTAAAAGTAAGCTAGATTGCTCCACTCCATATGAAGACTCCTCAGGTTCCTCTATGATTTCCTTGTCAATAAGCTGCTCATAAGCTGCCAGCTGAATGAAATTGCTTTGGCAAAATTATTATTCTTCCTCTTCTATCAGTGAATTCACTTTAAAAATGTTATGGCATTCTTCTAAGTCATCAATATATTTGAGAGTACAAAAGATAATGACAGTCATACACTGGTCGGTAACTCTCATGGTGAGTTCATCATTCTCACGGTCAATAAGAATACGATCGGTGGCTAAGAAATGCCTACCCAAAATGATGGGTGTATTAGCATCAACTTCACAATCAAGAATAAGAAAGTCGACTGGGAATACAAATTTATCCACCCTCACTATAACATTCTCGACTCTCCCTTTGAGACAAACATGAGATCGATCGACAAGTTACAAAATAACATAGGTGGGTCTTGTATTTCTCATACCAAGCTCCAAGAATATAGACTTAGGCATTAAGTTAACACTTGAACCAATGACACATAATGTCTTTCCAACAAACTTGGCTCCTATGGAACATCGAATAATGAAACTACTTGGATCTTTTTGCTTTGGTGGTAGCCTGCTCAGTGTGGAGCAATTTTCATTCGCCCTGGTAATTGTCTCATACTTCTCAACTTTCCTTTTCTTGGTAACAATTTCCTTAAGAAATTTGGCATAAGTAAGCATTTGTTCAATAGCCTCCAAGAAAGGTACATTAATATAAAGTTGATCAAGAATTTCAACAAACTTTTTGAATTGAATTTCATCATTGTGTTTCTTCAATCTTTTTGGGAAGGGCAGTGGGGGTCTAACTTCCTCAACGGCGGGAGTAGAAATCACTTCTGTCGTGGAATCGTTATTTGGTACCTCGACAGGTTCACTAGTAGAACCCTCATCTTTGTCCTTCTCTACAATGATTTCATGTAACTCATTTTCAACTTGTTTAGAAGTGAGGGTAGAATCATCTTGTTGCTTTCCCCCAAACTTGAATTGTTGATTAATCTAACTGCCACTCCTAAGGGTGAGTACATTATATTGTTCTTTGCATTTAGATTTAGTGACTTTAGTGTCACTAAGCAATCGTCTTTGCTAAATCTCTTGTAATGTTGTGGCAATCTGACCAACTTAGCTATCCAAAGCTCTCAGAGACGAGCTATGGCTTTGAAGCAGGCTCCTTAACTATATAGAATAGCTCATTGGTTCTTGATTGATGTAGTATGGTCTTGCAGCATGGTCTTGGTAGTTACTATAAAATCTTGAATCGTGGCCTCCAGAGAACTTGTATTAGATGAAGATGAGGCTCCCTTGTTAGAATTATGCCATGACATAATTATTTGGTAGCCTTGAGATTCATTAAAATTTTGTTGCCTAGTATGTTGACTAGCATTAGGAATTCCTTGATTTCCCCATGAGAAATTAGGATATTGACGTCACCCTAGATTATAAGTGTTGGAGTAGGGATTGTTATTGCCTCGATTGAAGTTACCTATATAGTTAATGGACTCATGATTAGTTGGACACTTACTCTCGTGGTGATTGTCATGGCATAATAAACACACTGAACTAGCTGCATTCACTTCAATAGAGCGTTGTAGATTCTTCAACATATTAGTGATAGCTGAGAGTTAAGCGGACACTAGTCCTTGGCATTTAACTCGAATTCCCCATGTGTTTTTCTCCCAGTTCCAAGCCTTGAGGAAGGAAATTGATAATCATTGTTGGCAATCCTATCCATAATAGTAAATGCCTCATTAGGTGATTTGTCTAGAAATGTCATATTTTCCAAGGCATCAAGCTTCATTCTTGTGGGTGCATTGACTCCATTATAAAACATTACCACTTGAGTTTAGTCTTGAAAACCATGATTAGAACATTTGCAAAGCAAACTCTTATAATGATCCCAACATTCATACATAAACTCGTCATCAGTCAGACGAAAGGATGCTATGTCATTACTTAGTTGAGTGTTCATGTTTGGCGGGTTATATCGTAACAAAAAGCTTTTACAAAGATCGACCTATGATTTCATCGAGCCAGATAGAACACCATTCAACCAAGCCCTAGTTCGGTCACATAAAGAGTATGGAAATAACTTTAACTTCAACACATCCTCATGTACTCCTTGTTAGCGGAAAGAATCACATACCTCAAAAAAGTTGTAAATGTGTTGCCTGGCATATTTATTTGTCAAGCCCTTACTGGTTTGAGCTCAAAATGGGATGCCTGAATTTTGGGTGCCATAATCCCATGATTTAGATCATCCAAAATAGGATTAAAGTGATCTTGAATAGCACGAGGCCTAGTAGCATTCACAGTATTTGGAACTGCCTCAGCATTCTGATCTTCCTCTTGACTAATGCCTTGATTTCCATTTTGATACATATTTTCTTGAGAACGTTGATCATGTCTTATTTGTCTGAAAATCTATTCAATCTCAGGTTCAATTGGTAACAACGGTCCTTCGAAATGTCCTTTGGTAATACACCAAGTAAGCCTGAAAAATATAAAGCAAAATATCAATTAAACTTTACAAAAATAAAGAAGCAAAATAAAATGCTATGACAAACTAATTAACTTCCAGATTGTCAATCCTCGACAACAGTGTCAAAAACTTGTTGTATCTTGTGAGTACTATAAATTGGATGCAAATTATGTGCAAGTATACACAATTGCACAAGTAATTTAATGATTAATGAGTATCGTCTCCATTGGGATTGGTGAAAATTTATAAGTTTAGTCAAAGAAGCAAACTAAATTACTTAAGTATAGATAATGATATTTACAACTAATTATGCTAAGGCAAATGAAATGTTTAAGGATAATGGCGGGATGGTGGTATTAATAAGTAAAAAAAATGGAATGTCAAGGTCAGATGATAGTTTATGTCGTGGCAAAATGGATGAAAATGTCGTGGCAATGGAAATGTTTGCAATATAATCAAGTGAAATGTCAAGATGAAACAAAATGTAAACACAAGAGTAAAATAGAATGACTTGATAATCCTCTCACGATAAGCTACTATGGGAATAACTGACGGGGTCACTTTGGGAACTTAAGTCTTATCTTTTAGGATAGTCCAAGCTTCTATGACTTACTTGTTTGACAGAGTATACTGAATGTACCCTATGCTATCTCTAGTCATAGGTCCTGACAGATGAGAATACCACGACAAATCCTCTCGGCCCAAGCAGCAACATCTAATTTATTGATTAAGCACTACTCCTATTAGTCGTTGAAATCCTAACTTCACCTCTGACAATGGATTAGGCTATAGTGATTAGCTAAAATCCATTGCTTATGTTGATATTCCTTTAGTTTCTCTCGAACACTAAAGATTAATAACTTAGTTTCTCTCGAACGCTAAGTATTTTACCAAAGAAACAACTACTCTCATAGCTCTTACAGTCTTAAGCAATTAAAAACCATAAGGAAACAAGTAATAAACACAAGATAACAACAACCATCCATTAAAGAAAAAGAACTTAAGCCTCTGTCATGAACCCCAACAAATAAAGTATAGTTCATGGTGGAGTTCAAATAAACCATGAAATAATACATGAAATTCATTCATTCCTTACAACCCGAATAAAGATGGATCAAAAAGAGAGCAATAAGGTGGAGAAAAGCCTTCTGACGTGCACTGTCGACATTCCCAAAACCACTAAGAACGACTTTAACACTGATAGTTCCTCTCGGACACCATACTCGCCACTCCCTCAAGCTCACCAATGGAGGAACACCATGAACAAGATAAGAAAAAGTGAAGAATGAAGAAAACTTGAGCTCACACACTCCCCAAAATGGAAGAATGAAGAAGACTATAAAATTGGAGAGATCCCTCAATTGTGGCATCCTTATCTTTTTAAATCCAAGGAATGTACTAAGGGAATTTTACCCAAAATTCTAATGGTGCCCTAAGTCATACTTCTCACATGTGAGGGTGAGTACAATAGGTGGCAGTGGGCCCCTTTCAGGTGGTTTTGTAGTAGAGAATACGTGCTGAAAATACAATTGTCATTTGTGAAAATATCTTCTTTGTCTTTTACGGCACCCAGAAATGCTTGCATTTCATTCTGCTTTAGCAACTTATTATGCCGTGACATTTTTCTCAAACACCCTTTGCTCCTAGAATCCTACACACCAATTTCCAAAACAAGACCTTTCTCATAAAATAGCACTATTCGCAAAATAAATTGTCAAGGCATCTTAAATCCACCGCATGCAACTATATGCTCCTAAATGCATTTAAATGAATTTATATAAGTTTTTAGACAATCAATAACTTAAGTGAAAAGACCCTAAATATAGCATTTTTATGGAGTTATCAACACCCTTAATAACCTGTTAGCAGCTCTAGACTTCTCTAGTCTCCCAAAACCCCTAACATTCGAAGTGACAATTGACAAATTCATTGAATCAGTAAAATACCCTTTAACTCAACCACTTCCTCAGCCAATCAAACCACTCGCCTCAATTCCTCTTCCAAAGCTCGAACCCTACCGATCGCAACTTCCTTACCACCCTTAAAAGATAAATTGAGGATACTACTCACTTCCCAGACTGCTTCAGCCTCTTCAAGTGCCCCATCATCACGACCGCTTTCAAGCGAACCAACTCTGGAACAAACATCATCCTCTGATCACCACCTTCGGAACCATCACACCCCTCTTAGTACCAGTAGAGAATCAACAACGACTTGAGAAAAAATCGTGAGAAGGCCCCTCCCTAGCATTATGAATGGTCGATTTATTCTGCAATTGGTTTCCAGAAGTAAAACTTTCGAGCACAATCTCAACAGAGCCAGACAGATTAAAATTGATGGCCTCCAAGCAAGAAATACCAAAGTCAAAATCAAACCCGTATAAATTCTCAATATGTAATTTCGAAATGCTCAACAAGTCACCCAACCCAATATACCTATTCCCTCCCTCATTCGACCCAACTAATATCGAACCCAAAGCAGGAGAACAAGCTTCCTCATCATCTACCTACTGGTCCTCACATTGTCCCACTCTGCCATTTGCATTAAATGTGTCAGTTACCGATATTCCAACCTCATTACTCACAGAGAACTTGGAAATCTCATCGTCATCTTGCATGTAGTTTATAAATAATACCCCTGAAACTACCGTCCCCACCTTGGGGATATCACCACCTATGGAAATTGAAGGTTCGATATTGGTTCTCCTCACTAGCTGGACTGTCCTATCTGGCGAGTTATCCGTTGAAGGGTTGATCGCTGCCAATTCAATTCCATCTGGGACCATAGGATCTGTATCCATGTTAGCCTCTGAGTGCCAAACGTGTACATAATTACCAGACGCTTCTTCGAAAGGAATACTAGAACTTTCTTTCTGAAAATTAGGGACTATCACTTTGATTGTGAACTCTCTTCCACACGCGCGTATATTCAATGAAGCTGGGAAGTCAAACCTACTTACATCCCTAATGACCAGCTTTGCTGTTGAAATATCTTCCATTTTCCTCGTGTATTTTTCCAATTGAACAAAAGTTACCCACCAATTTCCCAAGGAGTGAAAAAAAGTTTTCATGCCATAACTGGAGAGGAACCCTTTCCAACCGACAAGAAAAAAAACGCACTAGAAGGCATATCCTTCATCCTTCCTTTTCCATGCTTCCTCCAGCTAGAAAGTGTCTTTTAACTTCCCTGTTAACGAGTTTCTAATCCATTTCATTTCTTCAGCTATGATATGAAACTCTTGTAAACCTTTCATCTTTCCCCGATCTTCCACAAGCTCTACTACTATATTGATAATCGAATCATCCTCGTCGGTGTGATCCTGATCCTCTTCTGAATTAGAAACTAAGTTATCATCAACGGCGTGAACCTCCCTCCCTACGAGCACATCCGCAAAAGATCTCGAATCCCTGGTTTTCTCAGTCCAACCTCTAACCATCAACTTCTCCATTTTTGCTTCATCCCTTTCATTCACTAGAACACCAAACGTCTTCTTCATAAACCTCTCATGAGAATGAGGAGGGTACTTTGCTTTCGAAACGGTGATAACTCTGCCATCAACTTTCGAGTTACTTAGATTTCTTATGCAGTAATCCAAATCATTCTTAGACACAAAATTTACAAAGGCGAAAGTGCAGTCTTTATACATGGGTTTCATGTTTCATTGAGGAATAAACACTTGGGCCACCTTACCGTAGTGATTAAAGACTTCTCTCAATGCTCTTCTAGAAACCCTCCTACTAAGGTTCTCAACGAACGTCATCCAGTGAACATCTATCTTCTGATATCTTCCTTTACGTTTCTCCATGAAAGTTTCTTCTAAGGGTCTTTGTTAACTTATAATTTTCTATAAGAGAGAAAATGAAGAAAAGTAACATTGAGGAGAAGAAGAACTA
This sequence comes from Hibiscus syriacus, assembly GCF_006381635.1. Lineage (NCBI taxonomy): Eukaryota > Viridiplantae > Streptophyta > Magnoliopsida > Malvales > Malvaceae > Hibiscus > Hibiscus syriacus. The sequence goes on from NW_024062652.1 coordinate 1,522,031, forward strand.
TCTAGTTGAGAGAGAGTTGGATCAGAAGCAGAGTAAGAGAGAGAGAGTACACTTTTTAGTATTTTCTCAATTTATAAAAATTCTAACCACATAATGGTTGATGACAGACCTAAGGTCATCATGTCTATCAATATACTGTCAAACTGTACATATATGACTATCATCTATTTGATTTAACTCTTTCAGTGGTTACGTCAAAGATTCAGGAGTATGAACTCTAAAAATAATATCGTATCTCCAGATTATTAAAGGGAATTTAGTGGTTTTCAAATGGGCTTCTTAGGAGGCAAAACTGCCACGATAATGTTTAAGGGAAACTTTTATTCCCAAGATAATGAAGCCATGATATTATTTCCCACAATGGAGTGATTGCTATAGGAAATATGGAAAGCTCGGCGTCTTCAGATTTGATGGAGCTGTCGTCGTCTTCAACTTGGATATCCCGGCGTCTTTCAGCAGATGTGGAAGCGTGGGAGCTGTGCATGTATGATTGATCTCTCGGCGTCTTCAGTTGGATTCTTCATAGGAACTCTCGGCGTCTTCAGTTGGATTCTTCGTAGGAAATCTCGGCGTCTTCAGTGCTGTGCATGGGACTGGACGTGAGAAATCACGGGTTCTGCAGGGAGAAAGCACAGAAATCACGGGTTGAGCAGGGTTGCACGTCTACATGTGGGGGTCCTGCACGTCTGCATGTGGGGGGCATGCAATTGTTGGATTTCTCGGCGTCTTCTTCACATTTAGGTAAGGATTTCTCGGCGTCTTTGCATGGAAGGCTGGATATCTCGGCGTCTTCTTAACAAATAAATCCAATAATGCATGGATGAGTTACGAATGTGTTTATAAGAGACTGCTCGGGCTGAGGCAATTCATAATTACAGAAGCAGTGAGAGTTTGGGGCTGAGGCAATTCACAATTACAGAAGCAGTGAGAGCCTGAGAGGGAGATCGATCAGCAGCAAGATCACAAAGCATAGCTTGAGGTAATTTAAACTCAAGCCCTAGATCTCATTCGATTCTTGTTTTAAAGGTTTAGGGTTTCATATTGATCTCATAATTTTAGTTTCATAAGTTTATTAATTTTGTGATTATATGTTGTTACACTCTGAAATAATAATTTATATGTTGTTACATAATTTGAAATAAGGTTGGGACCATTTTGGAACATTGTAAAGTTTTAGGGACCGTTTTGTAAAATTTAAGGAATTTAAGGAATAAGAGTAAATTATTAAAAGTTGCTATACTATGCTGGAATTTAGTATTAGTATGCTTAATTGGTTAAATTAGAAAGAATTTAAAATTTATGGATTAAATTGCTAAGTTTGAAAATGTTGAGAACCAAATAGTAATTAGGGATCGTTTTGTAAAATTTGAGGAATTTAAGGAATTAGAGTAAATTATAAAAAGTTGGTATACTATGCTTGAATTTAGTATTAATATGCTTAATTGGTTAAATTTGAAAGAATTTATAAATTTAGTGATTAAATTGCAAAGTTTGAAAATGTTGAGAAGCAAATAGTAATTAGTGATCATTTTATATTTGATGTTTATTTTTTATTAAAGTAGATAACATGCAATTGATTATTTGAATAAAACAATGTAATAATTGAGTGTAATATTTAATTTTTTTGTCTAGATTTGTTGAAACATGGCAGAAGAAAATGTTCTTTTGAGGCTAGATGGTCGACACATTTCGAGTAATTTGGGAGAACTGGTAATATGATCAACTTATTTTTTTATTTGAGAACGGTGTATTAATTCTAATTACAATGATTAATAAATTGCAGGATGACGAACAACGAGTCCTTCGTCCTCGACTTATCAACTGTGAGATGCCAGATCAACGTATTGTTGATAATTTGAAAACAGTGGGTTTTTATGATGTTGCTTTTGTAAGAGAATTTCGGTTGATCCCCGGTTGATAAGTGCATTAATTGAAAGGTGGAGACCAGAAACTCATACTTTTCATCTTCCATGTGGTGAATGTACGATCACTTTGGAGGATGTGGCTTTACAACTAGGGGTTCCTACAAATGGAATGGCAGTGGTTGGAAATACAGATCTTGACATGTTTGCAATATGTGAGCGTTACCTTGGGAAGGTACCAGACAAAGATATAGCAAAAGGGTCACGGCTGAGATTATCCTGGTTGGCAAATGAGTTTAAGCTCGATCCACAATGTAGTGAGCGAGACATTATATATGCAACTCGAGCATATATATTACCTTTGATCGGCGGAATCTTGATGCCAGATAAATCCAGTAATCTTGTCCATATACAATATCTTCCGTTTTTGGAGAACTTCTTTATGACCCGTCAGTATAGTTGGGGATCAGCAATATTGGCATTCTTGTATCGCGAGATGTGCAAGGCATCATTAATTGTTAATGATGCGTACACGACTGAAATCGGTGGATGCACGATGTTATTACAATCGTGGGTGTGGTACAGAATTCCATGGTTAACACCGATTAGCCGAACTGCAGTTGACTTTCCTCTTGCCGGAAGGTAATTTTATTGATTTAAAATATTTTATCTTTAATTAAATAAAGAATATTTTGTAAATGAAAAATAATTACAAAATTTTATTTGATTGGTATACAGATGAGGCATAAAATAGAAAGAACGGGGTTGGCGCACAACAACGTGAAAGAGTTTAGGTTTAAGATTGACATCAAATGCAAGTTGAGGTATATATAAAATTAATAAGTGAATTTATTTTTTATTATGTTTATATTATAATTGTTATTTATTAATTTGTTGATTTTATAATTATTTAATTAAATAATAACTATATAATTTTATTTTATAGTTTATTTGGAGGCCGTACGATGATCAAGAAATTATGTCGTGCGTACCGCAACATGTCTGGGAGGGTTGTGAATATTGGTGTGCTGTTACACCATTGATCCATTTCATGTTTGTGGAGTTCCAATTTGCCGATAGAGTGTTGAGGCAGTTCGGCTTCCACCAACATATTCCAGTCATTCCAGAGAATCATGATGCTCTCCATCGATTAGATGGGCGGGGTAGGGTCGGTGAGGATTGGTCGGTGAGGCATGCTAACCATATCAATCATTGGAACAACAGGGGTTCATACTTGCCAACGCTCACTCCCATACAAGCAGATGACTTTGACTTCAAGAGTTCGGATTACCTGAATTATTTTTGGGAACATGGAAAGCCGTTCTTGACAACGATCAGAGAAAGGCGACAATTTATAGAGTATACGAAAAAATTTGGTAAACCCGAGAAACCAAGAAGGACTGGGAGTGGGAGTGGGAGTGGGAGTGGGAGTGGGAGTGGGAGTGGGAGTAGGAGTTCTTCTCACCGTGGAGCAGAACAAGAGACAATGGATAATATCCCACCAGAATCTTTTGATCACACAAGATCATTTAGTCAAGTGGTTGGTGATTCTGGTGTTACGCCCTACACTCCTCAGCATGTTCCTCATCAATCACTCATGTTCCCTCCTATGTTTGGGGCAACAAATGATTTTGATCAGATGACATCTATGATGACAATTACGAGTGTTTTTCCTCAGATGGGAGAGCATAGTGGTGGTGGGCATGTATTTACAACACCAGAACCTATGCCCTCGATGAATGAGCAGGTTGGTTATGCTGAACAAACTCCTGAACAAGTGCAACGACAACAACGAAACCGACGTGGGCCTCGACATTATTACTCAAAAACACCCCGACACCGACAAGAGTTGTAATCCTTATTTTAATTATTTGTATCAAATTAAAGTAGTTGAATCGAATATATTTACTATTATTATATCAGTAAATATAAATCATTAAAGTCAAGTAATTATTAATAAATCATTAAAATTAAATCATTAAAATTAAGTAATTATTATTAAATTATTAAAATTAAATCATTAAAGTAATTATTATTAAATCATTAAATCATTAAATCATTAAAGTAATTATTATTAAAGCATTAAAGTTAAATCATTAAAGTAATTATTATTAAATCACTAAGTAATTATTATTAAATCATTAAAGTAATTATTATTAAATCATTAAAGTTAAATCATTAAATCATTAAAATTAAATCATTAAAGTAATTATTATTAAATCATTAAAATTAAATCATTAAAATAATTATTATTAAATCATTAAAGTTAAATCATTAAAGTAATTATTATTAAATCATTAAAGTTAAATAATTATTATTAAATCATTAAAGTTAAATCATTAAAGTAATTATTATTAAATCATTAAATCATTAAAGTAATTATTATTAAAGCATTAAAGTTAAATCATTAAAGTAATTATTATTAAATCATTAAATCATTAAATCATTAAATTATTAAAGTAATTATTATTAAATCATTAAAGTTAAATCATTAAATCATTAATATTAAATCATTAAAGTAATTATTATTAAATCATTAAAATTAAATCATTAAAGTAATTATTATTAAATCATTAAAGTTAAATCATTAAAGTAATTATTATTAAATCATTAAAGTTAAATAATTATTATTAAATCATTAAAGTTAAATAATTAAATTTAAATAATTATTATTAAATATGTACTCGAGTAATTGAATCGCATATAATATAAAAATTTATAAAATAATAAGATTACTGCTGAGGTCTATACTGTGGAAGGTTTGGACAATTTCTTTTTGAATGCCCTTCACCTCTACATAATCCACACCTCTTCGATTGGCCTTTCTCTCTAATATGTATATCTATACTGGTATGAATACGAGTAGATTCCGGTCGACCCGTTGGACTTCTACGAAGTAGTGGATTTGGCAACCATTCATCATGATCTCGATTCTCCCAATAAGATTCATTTGGGATCGGTCTGAACTCATGGTTGTATATATTTAATATCCTCTGTAGGTGAAAGCACTCATCAACATAAGTGTATGAATTGATTCCAGTATGCATACATGCAGCGACTGCATGAGCACACGGATATCTCCACGCCTGAAAGCGGCCACAATCACACCATCTTTGTCGTAAATTAACAGTAAATGATTCTCGATCTGCTCCTTCGTTGCGACGTATGCATGCGATGACAACAAAAGTATGTCCAATTCGATCGAAGTCATGAACAAACATTGAGGTTGCCATACGCTCATTTGCTTCCATTGCTTCTACCACCGCCAGAGCCCAGATTTTACCTCGATTTATCAGACACTCGATCTCTTTCCCTTTATCAGACCAAACTTTAGCCAACCTAAAGTATGTATCTTTCACCACACTCGCTGTTGGGAGATGTCGTGTACCTTTTAGTACTGAATTAATGGCCTCAGCAAGGTTTGTAGTCATGTGTCCGTATCTCCGACCACAATCGTATGCTTGCGACCACTTCTCCCGCTCGATTTTCGACGCCCATTTCCAAACGCGCTCATCTATGGCCTTCAAATCCTCCAATCTCTTGTCAAAATTTGGTTGGCGTAGTTCATATCCTGTTTCAAAATAGATATTGTGTTAAAGTCAATTTATAAACAAACACATAAATGAGTACAAATGCTGAAAATAAAACTTACCCATGTTGACTATCTCCCTACCAATACGACCGTTATGAAACTCTCAATACAATTCTTACCAATATGACGGATACAATATGTGGGATATGCATGCGGAGGTGTCCAACGACTTCCCGGTCGTTTAATTGCTACCAAAAGGCCAGTTCCTCGATCGGATATCAAGGAAACTCCTTCTTCTCGGACGACATACTTACGTAGATTATTAAGAAAGAAGTCCCAAGCCTCTGTTGTCTCTCCTTCAACGATGGCGAATGCAATTGGGAATATATTTCGTTGACCATCCTGCGCAACTGCTATCAATAATATATGTCTATATTGACCGTATAACCACGTACCATCTATTTGGACCATACGTTTGCAAAATGGAAAACCTTCTATACAAGACTTGAATGCCCAAAAGAGTCTATGGAATATTCTCTTCCGTTGAACAAGTTGATCTTCTCGGTCGTATGCAGGCATGGTCTGAGACTTCACGATGGTTCCAGGTATGAATTGTTTCATAGCTCGTAACAAATCAGGTAACTCATTGTATGATGTATCCCAATCGCCATATATCAACCTCCTTGCCTTCTCCTTCGCATGCCACACGGGTTTGTATTTTACATTGTATCCGAACTGGTCTCGAATAGATGCAGCTAACACCGAGCAAGGGATCCTTGGATTTTGTTCAACCAAAACCTTCACATATTGACAAATTACATCGGAGTCCAGTAGTCGGTGGTCTTGTTCGATAGAGTTTTGCAAACATGTGTGTGGACCATTGTACCTTGTGATGACCCAAGCATCTTGCCTCTGCATTTTGGACACTCTGATCAACCATTTACACTCAGGCCCATATTTAACACACTTCGCGTACAAAGTTTTCTAGTTGGACTCTGCAGTCTTGCAATCTACATGGCCTCTTATGCAATACTCTTTAATAGCTAGTGTAGCTTTTTTTTTCCTCTGTATTGCTTCCCAACTGCTAATTCACCAGAGTTATCGGACGATTCAATCATATAGCCTGAAGTTAAATGTGGCATCTCCGGGAATTCAGGTGCCCTCATTGCTTCATAATCAATCTCCTGCATGTGAGGGGTAGGTTAATACGATGTCGAATATTCATCAATATTGATATCAGCTTCATCACCATGGAACATGGCATCATCCTTAGCCAAAAGAGGTTCCTCAGTTTCTTCATCTTCACTGGAATCTTCAAGTATTTCTTCCCAGCGGTTTTCAGCATCATACTCTGCGGCTCCAGATGTTCCACCAACTTCATTTGCACTTTCCAACATCGCCACAAAGCTGTTCATCGACCTATATGTTGGGTTATCGAAATGACTCTCAAACCCATTTGAGATGAAGTTCCAACCGCATTTATTGATGACCCAGGCACATTAGATATATTACACAACTCAACAAATAACTCAATAATTGGAATATTTGTTGAGTCATGTAATTCAACCATAGTTATAATATCATCGTCTTCTTCAAGTGGTACTGCAGCATACCTGACCGGATTGGGACATACCATAAATCTGTACATCAAACCATCAACTTTAGCACGTATTTTTCTTTCTATCCTCTCCTTGATCTCTGCAAATGTGATGTCCCTTTTAAACATCATATTTATAGGTGTTTCAGACTGAAAAATAACTCCGACCTCATTTTCCATCATATGTCCATTGTAATGGACAATCGTGAAAAATTTGTTGCTCATTTTCTCTACACGTAAAAATATAGATATTCAGAATAAATTACATTAATAATGTAATGAAAATTAATTATTTACAAAACTATAAATAATAAATATAAATTATGTTAACAATTGTTTTATAAAAATAATACTTAAATACATTATTATTACGGTAAAAATGTCAGGATTACATAATGGGAATTTTTTTCCCACTAAATCAAAATAAAAATTCTAATAATTATTATATAAAAATACAACTAAAAATTACACGAAAATTTAAATTAACAATAATACTCAAACTTAAATTTTCTGTATACCTAATCATCAAACTTACATTTTCTAATTTTAAATTAACATTAGTACTCTAAATTACATTACTATGGTCTCATGAACAAAATTTAAATGTATCATTCTCCTAACATATATGAGCATTCTTTCAACATAAAAAAAAACAGAGTTCGCATGGGAAACGAGAAAGAACTTACGTGTTTTTGAACGACGTTAAACCAAAGCTTGAAAAATTACCGAACCAACAAAAATCTCCAATATCACTTCAAGCAGCAGCTCCAATTGAATCTAATGCAAAAAAAATTCCCTCACTTGCTTCTGTAAGTTAAAACCAACTGCATGCAATGAAATACAATACCCACCCCTATTTTATAACAAGTCGGTGCACCAATTATTGACGTTTTTTTATAATACCATCCCTGGAATTGAAGACTTCGAGTAAATTATTAGTCTCAAAACATACAACAAATCTCACGCTTCAGGCGAATCTCACGCTTCGACCCTAAAGCATACAGACGCTTCAGATGAATCTCACGCTTCGGCCACAAAGAATACAGACGCATGCAGAATGAATCTCGGAGGAAGAAGAAGACGCCGAGATTTCACGACCACCTGCAACCAAATATTCTCCATGTATAGCTTAAGACGCCGGGAAATCGAACGCCCTTGTAACCCTATTAACTAAAGACGCCGAGCACTCCCATTATTATTGTATTCAAGTGTTAAAGCAACTCTGCATGCATGCAGAGAGTCATGCAGAGATGAAGACGTCTAGGCCCCCCAGCATGCATGCACGATTCAGAGAGTCATGTAGAGATTCCCGTGCGCCAGACGACAGGTGAAGACGCCGAGAGATCCACCTTGGCATTCCCTGTAGCATGCAGAAGACGCCGAGAGATCCCACAGTCCAATTGCTTGAAGACGCCGAGCATTCCCCTAGTGTCATAACCCCAAAGACGCCGAGAAATCAAGCATGGAAAAAATTAACCCTAAAAACGCCAAGATATCCGAAGAACCACTTGAAGCACCGTACATTTCACCCCATTTCGGGAAATAATAAGTAAACTGGATTTTTTTGGGAATTAAACAATCACTAAATCATTATTTAGGCAGTTTTGCCCTTCTTAGGAGGTATAACGATTTTAATATTTTTTTATTTCATTAAATGTACAAAAATATACTTATATTGATATAAATATGTATTTAGCATCATGTATCATATTTTCACTAGTATAATCAGGCAAAACCGCCACGATAATGTTTAAGGGAAACTTTTATTCCCAAGATAATGAAGCCATGATATTATTTCCCACAATGGAGTGATTGCTATAGGAAATATGGAAAGCTCGGCATCTTCAGATTTGATGGAGCTTTCGTCGTCTTCAACTTGGATATGCCGGCGTCTTCAGCAGATGTGGAAGTGTGGGAGCTGTGCATGTATGATTGATCTCTCGGCGTCTTCAGTTGGATTCTTCGTAGGAAATCTCGGCGTCTTCAGTGCTGTGCATGGGACTGGACGTGAGAAATCACGGGTTCTGCAGGGAGAAAGCACAGAAATCACGGGTTGAGCAGGGCTGCACGTCTGCATGTGGGGGTCCTGCACGTCTGCATGTGGGGGGCATGCAATTGTTGGATTTCTCGGCGTCTTCTTCACATTTAGGTAAGGATTTCTCGGCGTCTTTGCATGGAAGGCTGGATATCTCAGCGTCTTCTTAACAAATAAATCCAATAATGCATGGATGAGTTACGAATGTGTTTATAAGAGACTGCTCGGGCTGAGGCAATTCATAATTACAGAAGCAGTGAGAGTTTGGGGCTGAGGCAATTCACAATTACAGAAGCAGTGAGAGCCTGAGAGGGAGATCGATCAGCAGCAAGATCACAAAGCATAGCTTGAGGTAATTTAAACTCAAGCCCTAGATCTCATTTGATTCTTGTTTTAAAGGTTTAGGGTTTCATATTGACCTCATAATTTTAGTTTCATAAGTTTATTAATTTTGTGATTATATGTTGTTACACTCTGAAATAATAATTTATATGTTGTTACATAATTTGAAATAAGGTTGGGACCATTTTGGAACATTGTAAAGTTTTAGGGACCGTTTTGTAAAATTTAAGGAATTAAGGAATAAGAGTAAATTATTAAAAGTTGCTATACTATGCTGGAATTTAGTATTAGTATGCTTAATTGGTTAAATTAGAAAGAATTTAAAATTTATGGATTAAATTGCTAAGTTTGAAAATGTTGAGAACCAAATAGTAATTAGGGATCGTTTTGTAAAATTTGAGGAATTTAAGGAATTAGAGTAAATTATAAAAAGTTGGTATACTATGCTTGAATTTAGTATTAATATGCTTAATTGGTTAAATTTGAAAGAATTTATAAATTTAGTGATTAAATTGCAAAGTTTGAAAATGTTGAGAAGCAAATAGTAATTAGTGATCATTTATATTTGATGTTTATTTTTTATTAAAGTAGATAACATGCAATTGATTATTTGAATAAAAAAATGTAATAATTGAGTGTAATATTTAATTTTTTTTTGTCTAGATTTGTTGAAACATGGCAGAAGAAAATGTTCTTTTGAGGTTAGATGGTCGACACATTTCGAGTAATTTGGGAGAACTGGTAATATGATCGACTTATTTTTTTATTTAAGAACGGTGTATTAATTCTAATTACAATGATTAATAAATTGCAGGATGACGAACAACGAGTCCTTCGTCCTCGACTTATCAACTGTGAGATGCCAGATCAACGTATTGTTGATAATTTGAAAACAGTGGGTTTTTATGATGTTGCTTTTGTAAGAGAATTTCGGTTGATCCCCGGTTTGATAAGTGCATTAATTGAAAGGTGGAGACCAGAAACTCATACTTTTCATCTTCCATGTGGTGAATGTACGATCACTTTGGAGGATGTGGCTTTACAACTAGGGGTTCCTACAAATGGAATGGCAGTGGTTGGAAATACAGATCTTGACATGTTTGCAATATGTGAGCGTTACCTTGGAAGGTACCAGACAAAGATATAGCAAAAGGGTCACGGCTGAGATTATCCTGGTTGGCAAATGAGTTTAAGCTCGATCCACAATGTAGTGAGCGAGACATTATATATGCAACTCGAGCATATATACCTTTGATCGGCGGAATCTTGATGCCAGATAAATCCAGTAATCTTGTCCAATACAATATCTTCCGTTTTTGGAGAACTTCTTTATGACCCGTCAGTATAGTTGGGGATCAGCAATATTGGCATTCTTGTATCGCGAGATGTGCAAGGCATCATTAATTGTTAATGATGTGTACACGACTGAAATCGGTGGATGCACGATGTTATACAATCGTGGGCGTGGTACAGAATTCCATGGTTAACACCGATTAGCCGAACTGCAGTTGACTTTCCTCTTGCCGGAAGGTAATTTTATTGATTTAAAATTTTATCTTTAATTAAATAAATAATATTTTGTAAATGAAAAATAATTACAAAATTTTATTTTGATTGGTATACAGATGGAGGCATAAAATAGAAAGAACGGGGTTGGCGCACAACAACGTGAAAGAGTTTAGGTTTAAGATTGACATCAAATGCAAAGTTGAGGTATATATAAAATTAATAAGTGAATTTATTTTTATTATGTTTATATTAAATATTGTTATTTATTAATTTGTTGATTTTTATAATTATTTAATTAAATAATAACTATATAATTTTAATTTATAGTTTATTTGGAGGCCGTATGATGATCAAGAAATTATGTCGTGCGTACCACAACATGTCTGGGAGGGTTGTGAATATTGGTGTGCTGTTACACCATTGATCCATTTCATGTTTGTGGAGTTCCAATTTGCCGATAGAGTATTGAGGCAGTTCGGCTTCCACCAACATATTCCAGTCATTCCAGAGAATCATGATGCTCTCCATCGATTAGATGGGCGGGGTAGGGTCGGTGAGGCATGCTAACCATATCAATCATTGGAACAACAGGGGTTCATACTTGCCAACGCTCACTCCCATACAAGCAGATGACTTTGACTTCAAGAGTTCGGATTACCTGAATTATTTTTGGGAACATGGAAAGCCGTTCTTGACAATGATCAGAGAAAGGCGACAATTTATAGAGTATACGAAAAAATTCGGTAAACCCGAGAAACCAAGAAGGACTGGGAGTGGGAGTGGGAGTGGGAGTGAGAGTGGGAGTAGGAGTTCTTCTCACCGTGGAGCAGAACAAGAGACAATGGATAATATCCCACCAGAATCTTTTGATCACACAAGATCATTTAGTCAAGTGGTTGGTGATTCTGGTGTTACGCCCTACACTCCTCAGCATGTTCCTCATCAATCACTCATGTTCCCTCCTATGTTTGGGGCAACAAATGATTTTGATCAGATGACATCTATGATGACAAGTACGAGTGTTTTTCCTCAGATGGGAGAGCATAGTGGTGGTGGGCATGTATTTACAACACCAGAACCTATGCCCTCGATGAATGAGCAGGTTGGTATGCTGAACAAACTCCTGAACAAGTGCAACGACAACAACGAAACCGACGTGGGCCTCGACATTATTACTCAACAACACCCCGACACCGACAAGAGTTGTAATCCTTATTTTAATTATTTGTATCAAATTAAAGTAATTGAATCGAATATATTTACTATTATTATATCAGTAAATATAAATCATTAAAGTCAAGTAATTATTAATAAATCATTAAAATTAAGTAATTATTATTAAATTATTAAAATTAAATCATTAAAGTAATTATTATTAAATCATTAAATCATAAATCATTAAGTAATTATTATTAAAGCATTAAGTTAAATCATTAAAGTAATTATTATTAAATCATTAAAGTAATTATTATTAAATCATTAAAGTTAATCATTAATCATTAAAATTAAATCATTAAGTAATTATTATTAAATCATTAAAATTAAATCATTAAAATAATTATTATTAATCATTAAAGTTAAATCATTAAAGTAATTATTATTAAATCATTAAGTTAAATAATTATATTAAATCATTAAAGTTAAATCATTAAAGTAATTATTATTAAATCATTAAATCATTAAATCATTAAAGTAATTATTATTAAAGCATTAAAGTTAAATCATTAAAGTAATTATTATTAAATCATTAAATCATTAAATTATTAAAGTAATTATTATTAAATCATTAAAGTTAAATCATTAAATCATTAAAATTAAATCATTAAAGTAATTATTATTAAATCATTAAAATTAAATCATTAAAGTAATTATTATTAAATCATTAAAGTTAATCATTAAAGTAATTATTATTAAATCATTAAAGTTAAATAATTATTATTAAATCATTAAAGTTAAATAATTAAATTTAAATAATTATTATTAAATATGTACTCGAGTAATTGAATCGCATATAATATAAAAATTTATAAAATAATAAGATTACTGCTGAGGTCTATACTGTGGAAGGTTTGGACAATTTCTTTTTGAATGCCCTTCACCTACATAATCCACACCTCTTCGGTTGGCCTTTCTCTCTAATATGTATATCCATACTGGTATGAATACGAGTAGATTCCGGTCGACCCGTTGGACTTCTACGAAGTAGTGGATTTGGCAACCATTCATCATGATCTCGATCTCCCAATAAGATTCATTTGGGATCGGTCTGAACTCATGGTTGTATATATTTATATCCTCTGTAGGTGAAAGCACTCATCAACATAAGTGTATGAATTGATTCCAGTATGCATACATGCAGCGACTGCATGAGCACACGGATATCTCCACGCCTGAAAGCGGCCACAATTACACCATCTTTGTCGTAAATTAACAGTAAATGATTCTCGATCTGCCTTCGTTGCGACGTATGCATGCGATGACAACAAAGTATGTCCAATTCGATCGAAGTCATGAACAAATATTGAGGTTGCCATACGCTCATTTGCTTCCATTGCTTCTACCACCGCCAGAGCCCAGATTTTACCTCGATTTATCAGACACTCGATCTCTTTCCCTTTATCAGACCAAACTTTAGCCAACCTAAAGTATGTATCTTTCACCACACTCGCTGTTGGGAGATGTCGTGTACCTTTTAGTACTGAATTAATGGCCTCAGCAAGGTTTGTAGTCATGTGCCCGTATCTCCGACCACAATCGTATGCTTGCGACCACTTCTCCCGCTCGATTTTCGACGCCCATTTCCAAACGCGCTCATCTATGGCCTTCAAATCCTCCAATCTCTTGTCAAAATTTGGTTGGCGTAGTTCATATCCTGTTTCAAAATAGATATTGTGTTAAAGTCAATTTATAAATTAACACATAAATGAGTACAAATGCTGAAAATAAAACTTACCCATGCTGACTATCTCCCTACCAATACGACCGTTATGAAACTCTCAATACAATTCTTACCAATATGACGGATACAATATGCGGGATATGCGTGCGGAGGTTTCCAACGACTTCCCGGTCGTTCAATTGCTGCCAAAAGGCCAGTTCCTCGATCGGATATCAAGGAAACTCCTTCTTCTCGGACGACATACTTACGTAGATTATTGAGAAAGAAGTCTCAAGCCTCTGTTGTCTCTCCTTCAACGATGGCGAATGCAATTGGGAATATATTTCGTTGACCATCCTGCGCAACTGCTATCAATAATATATGTCTGTATTGACCGTATAACCACGTACCATCTATTTGGACCATACGTTTGCAAAATGGAAAACCTTCTATACAAGACTTGAATGCCCAAAAGAGTCTATGGAATATTCTCTTCCCTTGAACAAGTTGATCTTCTCGGTCGTATGCAGGCATGGTCTGAGACTTCACGATGGTTCCAGGTATGAATTGTTTCATAGCTCGTAACAAATCAGGTAACTCATTGTATGATGTATCCCAATCGCCATATATCAACCTCCTTGCCTTCTCCTTCGCATGCCACAAGGGTTTGTATTTTACATTGTATCCGAACTGGTCTCGAATAGATGCAGCTAACACCGAGCAAGGGATCCTTGGATTTTGTTCAACCAAAACCTTCACATATCGACAAATTACATTGGAGTCCAGTAGTCGGTGGTCTTGTTCGATAGAGTTTTGCAAACATGTGTGTGGACCATTGTACCTTGTGATGACCCAAGCATCTTGCCTCTGCATTTTGGACACTCTGATCAACCATTTATACTCAGGCCCATATTTAACACACTTCGCGTACAAAGTTTTCTGGTTGGACTCTGCAGTCTTGCAATCTACATGGCCTCTTATGCAATACTCTTTAATAGCTAGTGTAGCTTCTTCTTTTCCTCTGTATTGCTTCCCAACTGCTAATTCACCAGAGTTATCGGACGATTCAATCATATAGCCTGAAGTTAAATGTGGCATCTCCGGGAATTCAGGTGCCCTCATTGCTTCATAATCAATCTCATGCATGTGAGGGGTAGGTTAATACGATGTCGAATATTCATCAATATTGATATCAGCTTCATCACCATGGAACATGGCATCATCCTTAGCCAAAAGAGGTTCCTCAGTTTCTTCATCTTCACTGGAATCTTCAAGTATTTCTTCCCAGCGGTTTTCAGCATCATACTCTGCGGCTCCAGATGTTCCACCAACTTCATTTGCACTTTCCAACATCGCCACAAAGCTGTTCATCGACCTATATGTTGGGTTATCGAAATGACTCTCGAAACCCATTTGAGATGAAGTTCCAACCGCATTTATTGATGACCCAGGCACATTAGATATATTACACAACTCAACAAATAACTCAATAATTGGAATATTGTTGAGTCATGTAATTCAACCATAGTTATATATCATCGTCTTCTTCAAGTGGTACTGCAGCATACCTGACCGGATTGGGACATACCATAAATCTGTACCTCAAACCATCAACTTTAGCACGTATTTTTCTTTCTATCCTCTCCTTGATCTCTGCAAATGTGATGTCCCTTTTAAACATCATATTTATAGGTGTTTCAGACTGAAAAATAACTCCGACCTCCTTTTCCATCATATGTCCATTGTAATGGACAATCGTGAAAAATTTGTTGCTCATTTTCTCTACACGTAAAAATATAGATATTCAGAATAAATTACATTAATAATGTAATGAAAATTAATTATTTACAAAACTATAAATAATAAATATAAATTATGTTAACAATTGTTTTATAAAAATAATACTTAAATACATTATTATTACGGTAAAAATGTCAGGATTACATAATGGGAATTTTTTTCCCACTAAATCAAAATAAAAATTCTAATAATTATTATATAAAAATACAACTAAAAATTACACGAAAATTTAAATTAACAATAATACTCAAACTTAAATTTTCTGTATACCTAATCATCAAACTTACATTTTCTAATTTTAAATTAACATTAGTACTCTAAATTACATTACTATGGTCTCATGAACAAAATTTAAATGTATCATTCTCCTAACATATATGAGCATTCTTTCAACATAAAAAAAACAGAGTTCGCATGGGAAACGAGAAAGAACTTACGTGTTTTTGAACGACGTTAAACCAAAGCTCAAAAAATTACCGAACCAACAAAAATCTCCAATATCACTTCAAGCAGCAGCTCCAATTGAATCTAATGCAAAAAAAATTCCCTCACTTGCTTCTGTAAGTTAAAACCAACTGCATGCAATGAAATACAATACCTACCCCTATTTTATAACAAGTCGGTGCACCAATTATTGACATTTTTTTATAATACCATCCCTGCAATTGAAGACTTCGAGTAAATTATTAGTCTCAAAACATACAACAAATTTCACGCTTCAGGCGAATCTCACGCTTCGACCCTAAAGCATACAGACGCTTCAGATGAATCTCACGCTTCGGCCACAAAGAATACAGACGCATGCAGAATGAATCTCGGAGGAAGAATAAGACGCCGAGATTTCACGACCACCTGCAACCAAATATTCTCCATGTATAGCTTAAGACGCCGGGAAATCGAACGCCCTTGTAACCCTATTAACTAAAGACGCCAAGCACTCCCATTATTATTGTATTCAAGTGTTAAAGCAACTCTGCATGCATGCAGAGAGTCATGCAGAGATGAATACGTCTAGGCCCCCAGCATGCATGCACGATTCAGAGAGTCATGCAGAGATTCCCGTGCGCCAGACGACAGGTGAAGACGCCGAGAGATCTACCTTGGCATTCCCTATAGCATGCAGAAGACGCCGAGAGATCCCACAGTCCAATTGCTTGAAGACGCCGAGCATTCCCCTAGTGTCATAACCCCAAAGACGCCGAGAAATCAAGCATGGAAAAAATTAACCCTAAAAACGCCAAGATATCCAAAGAACCACTTGAAGCACTGTACATTTCACCCCATTTCGGGAAATAATAAGTAAACTGGATTTTTTTGGGAATTAAACAATCACTAAATCATTATTTAGGCAGTTTTGCCCTTCTTAGGAGGTATAACGATTTTAATATTTTTTTATTTCATTAAATGTACAAAAATATACTTATATTGATATAAATATGTATTTAGCATCATGTATCATATTTTCACTAGTATAATCAGGCAAAACCGCCACGATAATGTTTAAGGGAAACTTTTATTCCCAAGATAATGAAGCCATGATATTATTTCCCACAATGGAGTGATTGCTATAGGAAATATGGAAAGCTCGGCGTCTTTAGATTTGATGGAGCTGTCGTCTTCTTCAACTTGGATATCCCGGCGTCTTCAGCAGATGTGGAAGCGTGGGAGCTGTGCATGTATGATTGATCTCTCGGCGTCTTCAGTTGGATTCTTCGTAGGAAATCTCGGCGTCTTCAGTGCTGTGCATGGGACTGGACGTGAGAAATCATGGGTTCTGCAGGGAGAAAGCACAGAAATCACGGGTTGAGCAGGGCTACACGTCTGCATGTGGGGGTCCTGCACGTCTGCATGTGGGGGGCATGCAATTGTTGGATTTCTCGGCGTCTTCTTCACATTTAGGTAAGGATTTCTCGGCGTCTTTGCATGGAAGGCTGGATATCTCGGCGTCTTCTTAACAAATAAATCCAATAATGCATGGATGAGTTACGAATGTGTTTATAAGAGACTACTCGGGCTGAGGCAATTCATAATTACAGAAGCAATGAGAGTTTGGGGCTGAGGCAATTCACAATTACAGAAGCAGAGAGAGCCTGAGAGGGAGATCAATCAGCAGCAAGATCACAAAGCATAGCCTGAGGTAATTTAAACTCAAGCCCTAGATCTCATTTGATTCTTGTTTTAAAGGTTTAGGGTTTCATATTGATCTCATAATTTTAGTTTCATAAGTTTATTAATTTTGTGATTATATGTTGTTACACACTCTGAAATAATAATTTATATGTTGTTACATAATTTGAAATAAGGTTGGGACCATTTTTGGAACATTGTAAAGTTTTAGGGACCGTTTTGTAAAATTTAAGGAATTTAAGGAATAAGAGTAAATTATTAAAAGTTGCTATACTATGCTGGAATTTAGTATTAGTATGCTTAATTGGTTAAATTAGAAAGAATTTAAAATTTATGGATTAAATTGCTAAGTTTGAAAATGTTGAGAACCAAATAGTAATTAGGGATCGTTTTGTAAAATTTGAGGAATTTAAGGAATTAGAGTAAATTATAAAAAGTTGGTATACTATGCTTGAATTTAGTATTAATGCTTAATTGGTTAAATTTGAAAGAATTTATAAATTTAGTGATTAAATTGCAAAGTTTGAAAATGTTGAGAAGCAATAGTAATTAGGGATCATTTTATATTTGATGTTTATTTTATTAAAGTAGATAACATGCAATTGATTATTTGAATAAACAATGTAATAATTGAGTGTAATATTTAATTTTTTTGTCTAGATTTGTTGAAACATGGCAGAAGAAAATGTTCTTTGAGGCTAGATGGTCGACACATTTCGAGTAATTTGGGAGAACTGGTAATAAGATCAACTTATTTTTTTTATTTGAGAACGGTGTATTAATTCTAATTACAATGATTAATAAATTGCAGGATGACGAACAACGAGTCCTTCGTCCTCGACTTATCAACTGTGAGATGACAGATCAACGTATTGTTGATAATTTGAAAACAGTGGGTTTTTATGATGTTGCTTTTGTAAGAGAATTTCGGTTGATCCCCGGTTTGATAAGTGCATTAATTGAAAGGTGGAGACCAGAAACTCATACTTTTCATCTTCCATGTGGTGAATGTACGATCACTTTGGAGGATGTGGCTTTACAACTAGGGGTTCCTACAAATGGAATGGCAGTGGTTGGAAATACAGATCTTGACATGTTTGCAATATGTGAGCGTACCTTGGGAAGGTACCAGACAAAGATATAGCAAAAGGGTCACGGCTGAGATTATCCTGGTTGGCAAATGAGTTTAAGCTCGATCCACAATGTAGTGAGCGAGACATTATATATGCAACTCGAGCATATATATTACCTTTGATCGGCGAAATCTTGATGCCAGATAAATCCAGTAATCTTGTCCATATACAATATCTTCCGTTTTTGGAGAACTTCTTTAGGACCCGTCAGTATAGTTGGGGATCAGCAATATTGGCATTCTTGTATCGCGAGATGTGCAAGGCATCATTAATTGTTAATGATGCGTACACGACTGAAATCGGTGGATGCACGATGTTATTACAATCGTGGGCGTGGTACAGAATTCCATGGTTAACACCGATTAGCCGAACTGCAGTTGACTTTCCTCTTGCCGGAAGGTAATTTTATGATTTAAAATATTTTATCTTTAATTAAATAAAGATATTTTGTAAATGAAAAATAATTACAAAATTTTATTTTGATTGGTATACAGATGGAGGCATAAAATAGAAAGAACGGGGTTGGCGCACAACAACGTGAAAGAGTTTAGGTTTAAGATTGACATCAAATGCAAAGTTGAGGTATATATAAATTAATAAGTGAATTTATTTTTTATTATGTTTATATATAATTGTTATTTATTAATTTGTTGATTTTATAATTATTTAATTAAATAACTATATAATTTTATTTTATAGTTTATTTGGAGGCCGTACGATGATCAAGAAATTATGTCGTGCGTATCGCAACATGTCTGGGAGGGTTGTGAATATTGGTGTGCTGTTACACCATTGATCCATTTCATGTTTGTGGAGTTCCAATTTGCCGATAGAGTGTTGAGGCAGTTCGGCTTCCACCAACATATTCCAGTCATTCCAGAGAATCATGATGCTCTCCATCGATTAGATGGGCGGGGTAGGGTCGGTGAGGATTGGTCGGTGAGGCATGCTAACCATATCAATCATTGGAACAACAGGGGTTCATACTTGCCAACGCTCACTCCCATACAAGCAGATGACTTTGACTTCAAGAGTTCGGATTACCTGAATTATTTTTGGGAACATGGAAAGCCGTTCTTGACAACGATCAGAGAAAGGTGACAATTTATAGAGTATACGAAAAAATTCGGTAAACCCGAGAAACCAAGAAGGACTGGGAGTGGGAGTGGGAGTGGGAGTGGGAGTGGGAGTAGGAGTTCTTCTCACCGTGGAGCAGAACAAGAGACAATGGATAATATCCCACCAGAATCTTTTGATCACACAAGATCATTTAGTCAAGTGGTTGGTGATTCTGGTGTTACGCCCTACACTCCTCAGCATGTTCCTCATCAATCACTCATGTTCCCTCCTATGTTTGGGGCAACAAATGATTTTGATCAGATGACATCTATGATGACAAGTACGAGTGTTTTTCCTCAGATGGAAGAGCATAGTGGTGGTGGGCATGTATTTACAACACCAGAACCTATGCCCTCGATGAATGAGCAGGTTGGTTATGCTGAACAAACTCCTGAACAAGTGCAACGACAACAACGAAACCGACGTGGGCCTCGACATTATTACTCAACAACACCCCAACACCGACAAGAGTTGTAATCCTTATTTTAATTATTTGTATCAAATTAAAGTAATTGAATCGAATATATTTACTATTATATCAGTAAATATAAATCATTAAAGTCAAGTAATTATTAATAAATCATTAAAATTAAATCATTAAAATTAAGTAATTATTATTAAATTATTAAAATTAATCATTAAAGTAATATATTAAATCATTAAATCATTAATCATTAAAGTAATTATTATTAAAGCATTAAAGTTAAATCATTAAAGTAATTATTATTAAATCATTAAAGTAATTATTATTAAATCATTAAAGTTAAATCATTAAATCATTAAAATTAAATCATTAAAGTAATTATTATTAAATCATTAAAATTAAATCATTAAAAAATTATTATTAAATCATTAAAGTTAAATCATTAAAGTAATTATTATTAAATCATTAAAGTTAAATAATTATTATTAAATCATTAAAGTTAAATCATTAAAGTAATTATTATTAAATCATTAAATCATTAAATCATTAAAGTAATTATTATTAAAGCATTAAAGTTAAATCATTAAAGTAATTATTATTAAATCATTAAATCATTAAATCATTAAATCATTAAATTATTAAAGTAATTATTATTAAATCATTAAAGTTAAATCATTAAATCATTAAAATTAAATCATTAAAGTAATTATTATTAAATCATTAAAATTAAATCATTAAAGTAATTATTATTAAATCATTAAAGTTAAATCATTAAAGTAATTATTATTAAATCATTAAAGTTAAATAATTATTATTAAATCATTAAAGTTAAATAATTAAATTTAAATAATTATTATTAAATATGTACTCGAGTAATTGAATCGCATATAATATAAAAATTTATAAAATAATAATATTACTGCTGAGGTCTATACTGTGGAAGGTTTGGACAATTTCTTTTTGAATGCCCTTCACCTCTACATAATCCACACCTCTTCGGTTGGCCTTTCTCTCTAATATGTATATCCATACTGGTATGAATACGAGTAGATTCCGGTCGACCCGTTGGACTTCTACGAAGTAGTGGATTTGGCAACCATTCATCATGATCTCGATTCTCCCAATAAGATTCATTTGGGATCGGTCTGAACTCATGGTTGTATATATTTAATATCCTCTGTAGGTGAAAGCACTCATCAACATAAGTGTATGAATTGATTCCAGTATGCATACATGCAGCGACTGCATGAGCACACGGATATCTCCACGCCTGAAAGCGGCCACAATCACACCATCTTTGTCGTAAATTAACAGTAAATGATTCTCGATCTGCTCATTCGTTACGACGTATGCATGCGATGACAACAAAAGTATGTCCAATTCGATCGAAGTCATGAACAAACATTGAGGTTGCCATACGCTCATTTGCTTCCATTGCTTCTACCACCGTCGGAGCCCAGATTTTACCTCGATTTATCAGACACTCGATCTCTTTCCCTTTATCAGACCAAACTTTAGCCAACCTAAAGTATGTATCTTTCACCACACTCGCTATTGGGAGATGTCGTGTACCTTTTAGTACTGAATTAATGGCCTCAGCAAGGTTTGTAGTCATGTGTCCGTATCTCTGACCACAATCGTATGCTTGCGACCACTTCTCCCGCTCGATTTTCGACGCCCATTTCCAAACGCGCTCATCTATGGCCTTCAAATCCTCCAATCTCTTGTCAAAATTTGGTTGGCGTAGTTCATATCCTGTTTCAAAGTAGATATTGTGTTAAAGTCAATTTATAAACAAACACATAAATGAGTACAAATGCTGAAAATAAAACTTACCCATGCTGACTATCTCCCTACGAATACGGCCGTTATGAAACTTCTCAATACAATTCTTACCAATATGACGGATACAATATGCGGGATATGCGTGCGGAGGTGTCCAACGACTTCCCGGTCGTTCAATTGCTGCCAAAAGGCCAGTTCCTCGATCGGATATCAAGGAAACTCCTTCTTCTCGGACGACATACTTACGTAGATTATTGAGAAAGAAGTCCCAAGCCTCTGTTGTCTCTCCTTCAACGATGGCGAATGCAATTGAGAATATATTTCGTTGACCATCCTGCGCAACTGCTATCAATAATATATGTCTGTATTGACCGTATAACCACGTACCATCTATTTGGACCATACATTTGCAAAATGGAAAACCTTCTATGCAAGACTTGAAAGCCCAAAAGAGTCTATGGAATATTCTCTTCCCTTGAACAAGTTGATCTTCTCGGTCGTATGCAGGCATGGTCTGAGACTTCACGATGGTTCCAGGTATGAATTGTTTCATAGCTCGTAACAAATCAGGTAACTCATTGTATGATGTATCCCAATCGCCATATATCAACCTCCTTGCCTTCTCCTTCGCATGCCACACGGGTTTGTATTTTACATTGTATCCGAACTGGTCTCGAATAGATGCAGCTAACACCGAGCAAGGGATCCTTGGATTTTGTTCAACCAAAACCTTCACATATTGACAAATTACATCGGAGTCCAGTAGTCGGTGGTCTTGTTCGATAGAGTTTTGCAAACATGTGTGTGGACCATTGTACCTTGTGATGACCCAAGCATTGCCTCTGCATTTTGGACACTCTGATCAACCATTTACACTCGGGCCCATATTTAACACACTTCGCGTACAAAGTTTTCTGGTTGGACTCTGCAGTCTTGCAATCTACATGGCCTCTTATGCAATACTCTTTAATAGCTAGTGTAGCTTCTTTTTTTCCTCTGTATTGCTTCCCAACTGCTAATTCACCAGAGTTATCGGACGATTCAATCATATAGCCTGAAGTTAAATGTGGCATCTCCGGGAATTCAGGTGCCCTCATTGCTTCATAATCAATCTCCTGCATGTGAGGGGTAGGTTGATACGATGTCAAATATTCATCAATATTGATATCAGCTTCATCACCATGGAGCATGGCATCATCCTCAGCCAAAAGAGGTTCCTCAGTTTCTTCATCTTCACTGGAATCTTCAAGTATTTCTTCCCAGTGGTTTTCAGCATCATACTCTGCGGCTCCATATGTTCCACCAACTTCATTTGCACTTTCCAACATCGCCACAAAGCTGTTCATCGACCTATTTGTTGGGTTATCGAAATGACTCTCGAAACCCATTTGAGATGAAGTTCCAACCGCATTTATTGATGACCCAGGCACATTAGATATATTACACAACTCAATAAATAACTCAATAATTGGAATATTTGTTGAGTCATGTAATTCAACCATAGTTATAATATCATCGTCTTCTTCAAGTGGTACTGCAGCATACCTGACCGGATTGGAACATACCATAAATCTGTACCTCAAACCATCAACTTTAGCACGTATTTTTCTTTCTATCCTCTCCTTGATCTCTGCAAATGTGATGTCCCTTTTAAACATCATATTTATAGGTGTTTCAGACTAAAAAATAACTCCGACCTCATTTTCCATCATATGTCCATTGTAATGGACAATCGTGAAAAATTTGTTGCTCATTTTCTCTACACGTAAAAATATAGATATTCAGAATAAATTACATTAATAATGTAATGAAAATTATTATTACAAAACTATAAATAATAATATAAATTATGTTAACAATTGTTTTATAAAAATAATACTTAAATACATTATTATTACGGTAAAAATGTCAGGATTACATAATGGGAATTTTTTCCCACTAAATCAAAATAAAAATTCTAATAATTATTATATAAAAATACAACTAAAAATTACACGAAAATTTAAATTAACAATAATACTCAAACTTAAATTTTCTGTATACCTAATCATCAAACTTACATTTTCTAATTTTAAATTAACATTAGTACTCTAAATTACATTACTATGGTCTCATGAACAAAATTTAAATGTATCATTCTCCTAACATATATGAGCATTCTTTCAACACGAAAAAAAAACAGAGTTCGCATGGGAAACGAGAAAGAACTTACGTGTTTTTGAACGACGTTAAACCAAAGCTCAAAAAATTACCGAACCAACAAAAATCTCCAATATCACTTCAAGCAGCAGCTCCAATTGAATCTAATGCAAAAAAAAATTCCTTCACTTGCTTCTGTAAGTTAAAACCAACTGCATGCAATGAAATACAATACCCACCCCTATTTTATAACAAGTCGGTGCACCAATTATTAGTCTCAAAGCATACAACAAATCTCACGCTTCAGGCGAATCTCACGCTTCGACCCTAAAGCATACAGACGCTTCAAAAGAATCTCACGCTTCAGCCACAAAGAATACAAACGCATGCAGAACGAATCTCGGAGGAAGAAGAAGACGCCGAGATTTCACGACCACCTGCAACCAAATATTCTCCATGTATAGCTTAAGACGCCGGGAAATCGAACGCCCTTGTAACCCTATTAACTAAAGACGCCGAGCACTCCCATTATTATTTTATTCAAGTGTTAAAGCAACTCTGCATGTATGCAGAGAGTCATGCAAAGATGAAGACGTCCAGGCCCCCCAGCATGCATGCACGATTCAGAGAGTCATGCAGAGATTCCCGTGCGCCAGACGACAGGTGAAGACGCCGAGAGATCCACCTTGGCATTCCCTGTAGCATGCAGAAGACGCCGAGAGATCCCACAGTCCAATTGCTTGAAGACGCCGAGCATTCCCCTAGTGTCATAACCCCAAAGACGCCGAGAAATCAAGCATGGAAAAAATTAACCCTAAAAACGCCAAGATATCCGAAGAACCACTTGAAGCACTGTACATTTCACCCCCATTTCGAGAAATAATAAGTAAACTGGATTTTTTTTGGGAATTAAACAATCACTAAATCATTATTTGGGCAGTTTTGCCAGTATAATCATGTACAAAAATGATTCTTTTGAAATAATATTTTGTTTCAAACTATTTTTTATCTAAATGATGAAAATTATTTAATATTTAAAAAATCAAAGGAAATTACATTTGCATAAAGAAAAACTTAAAAAAATGAAAATATTGTATTACGATGAAGAAAATACTCCTAAAAACCAAACATAAATATATAATTTAGAACTATAAAATATGTATATATATAATTTGGGGGGAAAATATTTCCTAAAATCAAAATGTTTATGTTCCAAAAATTTTCACCAACTAAACGTCCTCGTTAAGGTGTTTAGTCACGGGATATCTCCGGAACGACAGTCTAATATACAGTTAAAAAATATTATTAAAATTATTGATATTTTTAATAAAGTTTACTTAAAATATTTTTTTACTAAAAATATTAATATTGAGTGATACCTAAAATATTATTTTTTTTCTACTGAAAATTAAATAACAAAATTAACATTTTTAATAAAAAATAATATTTTATATAACGTTTTATTAAAAATATTAAAATAGACCCGTTTAGTCACTCCAACACGGATGACCCGCTAGTAAGCGACGCGGTTTATGCTCCTTCGACACGCGCACACAGCAAAATTAAAATCCAAAAACTTCATTTAAGGAAGAAAAACACTCTCCTGATTTCTCTTCCAATTATTCCTTCACTTTGAAATTATAAATCTTGTGGTTAAATCATAATGTGGCTGGAGATCATATGCGGACTGATCATTTACCAGTTGTACCGGCTGTTCTTTTACGGCAGCAGCAACGCTTTAGATGTCAAAACCTCTGATTTTAATGCTATTTTCTCCGTCGCCAATCGGTACCTTTTTCTTTCTTTCTTTTACACTTTCATCTTATGTATATCTTTTCACTTTTTATAATTTTATAATCAAACTATCGAAAATAAGTTTCAAATTGTTTCTGCGATGAGTTTGATTGTGTAAACATTTCTGGGTTAGGGCTTGTTTGGTTTCGTGGAAAATTAAAATCACTCAACGTGGAGAATTTTTTTTGTAAATTGTTTTTTGAATCACTAGTAGTGTGGCAAAGGACTTGATAGCAAGTTTCCAATTTGCATCAATCCTGGTTCCTCCGCTGGATCCAGTATCAAGCTATGAGGGGGACAAGTTGTTTTAATTTTGGAACAAATAATTTCTTTAAAATGAAATAAACCATAAAATTTAAAGAATTTATGGTTTAATTTCACAGATTTTAAAATGAAATTGTTTTAAAGAGTAATTAAACCAGAAAAAATTGTAGGTCAAAGTATAATTTCATATTAAAACTAAAGGGTACTAAAAAATAATTAAACCAGAAAATTTTGAAAGGGATAAGAACTTAATTGTAATAATTTTAAAAATATTCTAAAAACAATTAAACAATCAAAGTTTTGGAGGGGCAATTGCCCTCCCACCTGCAATGTAGGTTCGTCCCTGTACCACTTTCCCCTTGTCCAAATAAATAAATAAATAGGTTTTTGAATAATTAAACTCAATATTTTAGTCTTATTTGAAATAGGACCAAGCGACATCGGTGATAAACGAATTGTTATTATTCTTTGAGGTCCCGAGTTCGAACATCAGAGATACTATCTTGTACTTACCACATATTACTAAAAAAAAATTGGAGAAACAATTGGCTATGTGATTCATAATTCGTTATCCATGCTTCATTTAGTGATCGATATAGATATATATATCGAACACTAATATGCTCAACTTGTTAAAGTTTGTTCATTTTGTTTGAAAGATTATACTCATGGTCAAATTCATGTTGTACAAATGTATTGAACACAAATCCGTTAGTACAAATTAAGAGTTAAAATAGACAATTTGTTTTTCTAATATGGTTTGCATTGCAATTATTTACTAATTTCTAATCATACAGTATATGCTACTAAGAAAATGGAAAAAATCAATTCGGAACAACGAGCATAATCGTAAGTTTATTTTGTAGTTTATTTAGGACCGATATTGACATTCATGTTTAGCTGAAATAATAGCTAACTGATCTCTAAATTTATTTTCCTTGGATTTTTATGGACCATTATCAAATCCTCATCTCATGTATATCTGTTCCTTCTTGTGCATCTTCATCGTAGACTTGAAAAGATTTGCGGTGGAAAAGCATATGTGGGCCTTAACATTCCTGATGCTGATACTGGTACTCGGAAGAATATTGATATTGTTCTCGTTTCCAAAGGGTAATTTATTCCTGCTTTACAAGCTACATTTCATTTTTTCTTAAGCTTTATTTTGCTTGCCTAAGCTGCATAAGAAGATGAAAGTATGTATGAGAACAATTCACTTCAAATATATATTGTTTGTGTGCGAGATTTTTTTCTTCATAATGTCTATTGTCGCTTACTTAGATTGCATTTCTTGAAACTTTTAACACATTTTTGCAGAGAAACAGCGGTTATTTCTGTCAAGAATGTTTCGGGATTTGTTACTATAAGTGAGGATGGTACCTGAACTTGTGAAGGTGGTCGTAGCCACCGTAAAGAGTGTCTTCCTGATCCTGTAAGTCAACATGCTCAAATGTCTGCTTCTTCATCAACTCAATGTTTATTGCTTTTGAATCTTTATCAGGAGAATTGTGTCTGTTTGCTCCCACAAAATCTTTGCTTGATGAGATGTATTCTTACTATCGATCATGTAGTACAGTTGTAGTAACTGCATAAATTTACTGATTTCTCCAGTCCTCAAACATTCTTCTACCTAGGAAGAACCTCCACAAACGACAGGAACTGCTTGATGTTCTATGGCTAGTTTTGGGCGAGAAACATTGTCTAGTTTACAAGTCATCTTTTAACAATTATGAATGTGTACTTGCTTTGGTTGAAGTTCAACCAATGTTGTTAAGTGGTGTCATTCCACATCTGTTTAGCGTTAGATTTTCTGTGACCTTATGTTAAAATTGGACATTCCAGTCATTGCCCATTTGTTTTGGACGCTTAACATGATATCAGAGATCAGGTGGTTTTGTTCTTGATTGCCTTACCCCGTGAGGTTGATAACTCTTGGTAAAGTTGTCCTCATGTAGGTTGGTCTTGTGAGCTATGCATGTGATAGGGAGTGTTAAGTGATTTCCTCTGGTCTTATATTAAATTTGGGCCCTAGGCCCTCCACCTATTACAAATTGGTTTTAAGTTGGATACTCAAGTACAAAGCCTTTAATATATTGAAAATTTTCTACTGCCATACATGTTTTGAGGGCCAAAAGAAAAGCTTTGGTTATAAAATGTTTGTGGTTTCAGGTTGCAGAGGTTAAAAAACGAGTTTCAGTCCTTGAGTCATATCTTGAACAAAGGGGATTTGCTTTGCCCGAAGGATATTTTTCTTACAAAGTTATAATTCCCAATCCAAACTTCCGGTATGTACGACATAATTTTATTTCCTTTAAAGGTTCTTATAGGAGTATGGTACTGAATGGTTTTCAATTGCAGTGAGATTTATAGAAATTTTCCACCTGAGGTTATTACTTATGATCAGTGGGTGCAATTAGAACCTGAACCCAAAAGTATGATGTTTGGATGGGTTAAAGGTGCTTTTCATGGTGGGAAGAAGGCAATGCAAGACTCTTTCCATCAGCAACTCAACTTTATTCTCGGCACGGCCCCTATGTGGGACAGGTTCGTAATCACTTGCCAATATCTTTGATTTTAACTTGGTTTTACATAAAAGTATAATTTCTTATGCATATTATGCCATTTTGGTCAGTTATGCTGACTATGTGTCTTACTAGATGATACTGAAATTTTGTTACATAATTTATGTTTGCTCTGCTTTTCCTTGAATTAATTGCAATGTGTTAAAGAGATTCTTTTCAGGCTTGTACTCTGTGCCAATAACTTCAATTTTGCAATTAATTCAGCGAAAAACAGAGTAAACATAAATTAAACAGAGCATTGGGAGAGAGTAAGAAAAATTATTTTCATGGTTTCTGCAGGTTGGAGCTTAAAGGAAGCAAGTATATTCTTGGAGAATTTCTTGAGTTTAAAGGGAAGGAGGAGGATACTCAGGCTTTGAGACATATCAAGAGATCAAAGGTTGGCCACATCACAATCCAAAAGACTAGCATGCTTGGATTAGGTAAACACTTGGTTTAATTTCAATCCGCAATTTTTGTAGTCCGGTCTGCCTATTTTACAATGTTTTCCTTCTTTTGAATTTTAGGCATCAAATTGTGAATTTGTGATGCTGGTTTAAAAAGGTCATAAAATGCAACTTCTTTCTTCAATGGTCTGTATGGTAAATATGGTGATGGTACTAGTTATGGCTCATATGCTAGTTTAAGAACCAAGGAACTAGCTGCTGAATCAGAATTTAATTCCTGTAATCATAGAACTTCCAACAACTTATCTCCGATCCTTAAGTTTTAGGCAATCTTGACGAGCCGGACATCTAAACGTGTGTTGGCATCCTACACTCCCCAAAGCCTAGCAAGTACCACCAGAACTTTTGGTCTAATGTGGCAAAAACATTGCCCATAATGCATGTATAGACATAATCTACTGGTTTACCCTAGTTTTATATTATCTTCTTACATATCTACTCGATTTACTTGGCGATGCAGCCCGTTCAAGGCTCCAGGTCGTGTACTATCCTCGAGATTATCGAAGTGAAGGAACTTCAACTTTGGATTGGAGGGAAGTTGAAGCAAGATCAAGTACTGAGGTTTTATTCCACCCTTCAAATTCTAACAAAGTCCGCAAATACAAGCTTTCTTCAATCATATCTATGTCACTAAGTGCCTGAGGATGTACCCAACAAATGAGGACCATGCATGTCATCTTTGTGTTACAATAAAAAAGAAAGCTGCTTATAAAACCAGTTGTATAAATGCGTCAATATTTTTTTTTCATCTGGGGTTAAGTTTCTCTTTTTTGGGTATTTTATTATTAGTTTTTGTTAGAAAATCGGAGAATAACTCTATAACACTTGTAAGTGGAAGATTACATATAACATGTGAAAATACGAGCCTATAAGGGAATTCTTCTAGCGACTTTCTTTCTCCCAAAAACCAGGAACTAATGAGAAGATTCCCCCTGTTTTTCTTCTTTCTGGCGCAAATAATCCACCAAAAATAATTATTAGCAACTACTAAAAGATGATAAACAACCTAAACTAAACACACAACTGTGGGTATTACATCAATGCATAATAAATGGACATAATGACAAAATTAGCTTGAATGAGGGGTATATCAAGACGATAAGCAACATCTCCAATGCGGCTCAAAATAGTATATTGCCAATAAAAACAAAGGTTGAGCTTCTTGTTGACCTTCTTAGCAAGTGATCGGAGTACGTAAGGCTGTAATCATAGATAAACCAAATCACCAGGCTGAAATACCGCATTACGACTCTTGGCATCAACATAAATTTCCACTTGAAACTGAGCATGCTCAAATTAGCTTTAAGTTCGTCGAGAATGGCGTTGCGAGCAGCTAATGGTTGGTTGAACTCTTTAATGTAGAAACTTCGTCGGTAAACTGCAACAAGCAAGGGGGATCTCGTCCATATAAAGCTTGAAAATGGGTCATCTTAATATGATTTTTTTTTTCAATGATGACTTGACACTATTTTATATTGACATATCAATATCACCATCAAATTTTTAAGCAATGGACACCAAAATAAAACCTAAATCAAGCGTTAGATATGATTCTGAAAAATAATAAAATTTAAAATAGTAAAATAGAACAAAAGTAATAGCTTATAGTTTACCTAACTAATAAACAATAAGATGTATTAAACAAGATTTTCAGTCTCGCTTCTACTAGTGTAGACCTTATGAACGATATAGGTCTAACAGTTTTACTGGGAACAAATCCTAAAGAGAGAATATGCAAATAATATATTTCAAGATTTAATTACTTAAAATATAAAAGAAAAAGGAAATAAATGCTTCAACAATGTACCTAATTTGCTATCTTCATAAAATTATGTTAAATGAAAAAAAAAAGAGAGACAAAATATGCATGTATCTTCATATCTTCTGGTAATTCATACAAGATGTCATTAGAGGAACCAATGACCATACACAAGTTCAGTTTTGTGTTCTCGAATAGTTTAAAATTACAGTGGGAACAAATATGTTGGATATGGATATGTGCACTATATAATGATTACTTATATATATATATATATATATATATATATATATATATATATATATATTTGAAATATTCATCTTTACACACAAGTTTAGATATGTTTCGAATACCGGTACTTGAAACTTGACTCTTAAAATGAAAATTCTTTTGGTATTTCTCGAAACTTGACTCTTAATATGATTACTGAAAATATTTCATTCGGGCCGGGATGAATCGGATGGGTGAAGACAATCACCCTTCTAAAAATTTTAAATTAATTTTTATTTTAGAATTTTTTATGTATGTTTTATTGAAAATCTATTTTCGTTTCCTTAAAATTTTATAAGTTTAAGTTAATTTTCTTGAAATTTAAAAAATTTAAATTCATCCCTTAACATAAAATCCTATCCTCACCCTTGCATTCAGATAGATAAAATTGGACCAACAATTGCAAAGGTTGAAAATATTCATCTAATCAGTACCAACAATAATTTATAGTAGTAGTATTTCTAATATTAACATGTTATTAAAATTGCTAATTTTTTGAATGATTAGTGATTAAAAGAATAGCTTAATATTAATGATTATTTTGTAAAAATATGATCATTTAAGTATCGTTTAATGAGTGTAGTTAATGAGTGTAGTTTACCCTTGTTTAGATACATGGTTTGACAAATGATTACGTGTCGATTTTCTCTTCCTATTTATTTATTTACTTATAATTATTGAGAAAATAACTTCAGTGATCGAAAATGTCTTATAATATACGATTTTAACCAACTTTTTTTGGATTTGCAAAAATAACCAACAAATTCGCAACGCAATCTCAAATTCGCAACACGAACTCCAATTTCGCAACGCGAATTTGGAATTCACAATACGGAATTTCGAATTCGCAACTCGAATTTCTTTTACGCAATACAATTTTCTGTTACGCAACGCAATTTTCAAATTCGCAACACGAACTCTAATTTCGCAACGTAATTTCTAAATTCGCAACACGAAATTTCAAATTCGCAACTCGATTTCTGAATTCGCAACGCGATTTTTAAATTCGCAACACAAGTTTCATTTTCGCAACAAGATTTTCTAATTCGCAACGCGAATTTTATTTTCGCAACTCGATTTTCGAATTCGCAACACGAATTTTAATTTCGCAACAGCTTTTATTTTCGCAACACAAATATTTTGGGTATATAAACTACGCAGCAGCAGTAACTTATAACCTAAATCCCTAAATCGCAACTCATTCCATCTCCATTTCTCACTCTCTCGGGCGACATCCGTTCCTACATCCAACGACATCATTCCCCATCTCTAATTTTTTTACATAATTTTATTTCTATATAATTTTTCAATGATTTCTGTCCCAAATTATCAACTATCAACTTAATAAAGGTATGTTTTTCTCTAAGTTAGTGATGATATCTAGTTTATAGCTCGTTTGTTTAGTAAATTAATTTACAATTTGTAGAATGAAATCATCTAATGTTGATCATGTTTGGATAAATTTGTGTTATGGAGGGTCATGGGAGAATGTTAAAGGTGTTTTACAATATATGCCTTTACCCATGAATCTTCAACTAAAATTGTCATTAAAAAAGTTAACTTATGAAACTCTAATATTACGTGTTTCAAAGAAATTGAATTTAGAGCCTCTAAGTGGATTTAGGCTATCTTATCAGAGAATAGGTAAAGTTTATTTGTTAACCGACAATGAAGATGTTGAACGATTCATTGCTTACATTAGTGTTTCGCAAGATGATGTTACATTGTATGTTGTTGAACCTATAAGTAGTGAAGTTGGGTCAGTAACGGGTAGTAATCAACTAATTTCTTCAGCCCTAGTTTATGGTGCTCACAATGTACAACGTTGTTATCAACCTCAAAATTTCATGGTTCCACCACAATTTCATCACCAATAAACTTTTGTTTCACCACATTTCCAATACCAAACACAATATCAAACACAATCTCAAAACCCACAACCTTTCCCTAATCCAAATCACAATCAACTTTCAGCACCAAATTCCGATTTTCGTATTGACCAGTTAGACGATGATGAACTAACAAAAAAATGTGAGAACTAGTCAGTATTCGAAATTTGATCTTGGACAATACCCGGACTTTGATCTTGATCAATACTCGGATTTTGATGATGTTTCAGAAGAAGAAACGGACCTTGCGTGTAATGATTTTGATATTGATTAATACTCGAATTTTGATGATGAAACAGCTGCTGCCGAGGAAGATGTTGTTGATGATAATGAGGAGGAAGTTACGGCTGTGAATGAACATGTTGAACATACATTCTGTAATTTATATAACCCTGAAGAAGAAGAAGAAGAAGTCCCCGAAGAAAAGAAAAAGAAGAAAATTCCACAGGAGTATAACTAGAATATGCCAGAATTACTTCAGATACCGGAAGAAGAGTTGGTAAATATAACAGTTGATTGTTACACAAAAGTTATTCGTATCAAGAAAGATGATTGTTTTGATACAAATGAAGACCTGAAGATATCTTTGTATGCAAAATGTGTGGAAGATGGCTATCAACTAAAAGTTAACAAATCAAGAAAAGATCGTTTCGAAACAAAGTGTAGGATTGACAAAAACTGTATGTGGCGTATGATTGCAAAGAGGATAAAAGATTGTGAAATGTTTCAAGTTAGGACTTTTATTGATAAACATACATGTTCAAGAACCCAAGTTTTTCCTCACTATAGACAGACAAACAAAAAGGTGTTGGGTAGTTTTCTGGCTGAGTTAATGTTTTTGAATGGCAGGGCATATCGGGGACATGAAATTATGACTGACATGAATGCTCGGTTCAAGATTAGTATCTCATATTCTCAAGCTTGGAGAGCCAAATGTTATGCCTTGGAATTGTTGAGGGGGTCGCCAGAAGCATCGTTTGCCCAACTGTCGGCTTATTGTCATAATTTAAAGCTGAAAAATCCTGGGTCGGTAACTCATATCAAAACAAATAGAGATAGACGTTTTGAGTTGTTGTTTATCGCTATTGGTGTTGCAGTTAGTAAATCAATATAATTTTGTTGACTCATTTTTGTTAGTTACATGCATTTCACATTTAAATGATTATATTTCTTGTGTATATTATTTTGTAAATTCGTTCGTTTATTACTTGCATGCGTCCAATTATTATAGTTGACGGAGCACATTTGAAAGGTCGACACCTTGGAGTAAACTTATTAGCTGTAGCCATAGATGCTAACAATGGGATACTGCCAATAGCTTACGGGGTTGGCAAATCTGAAACCTCTGATTCATGGACATGGTTTATAGGACATCTTAGGGATTGCATAGGTCCTATTAGCAATCTGACAATCATATCCGATAGGGCAAACTCAATTGACAACGCTATTAGAAGGTGTTTCCCAGATGCTTTTCATGGACTTTGTGGTGTTCATTTGTGCAGAAATCTAAAATCAAGGCCTGCTGGTATAAAAAATCACAAATGGACATACTGGAAGGCTGTAAAAGATTATCGGGAAGTGGATTTAATAAGCATATAAATTGTTTAAGACGTGTTTTGCCTCAATATGCTCAAACACTATAAGATGTCAGATTTGAAAGATGGTCAAAAGTACATCAACTTGGAGCAAGATATGGTTTCATGACGTCTAATAGTGCAAAATCAATCAATGCTCTAAGTCGTCATTCCCGAAAATTACCCATTACTATGTTAATTGAGTTTTTTCGAGCCTCTATTCAACAGTGGTACTACAAGAAAAGAAACCATGCATGTATTATTTCTTGAAATTCATAACTTATCATATTTAATAGATTTTACTAAGTATTATTTATTTAAAATTACAAGAACATTGGAACACCGTGTTACACCATGGACTGAAAAAAAGATAACGAAACGTGTTATGAAGTCAATGTCATGGAGAGTTAAACCATGTTCAAACACTTTGTTTGAAGTCTTGGATAACAACTTAAATGGGCTTGTCGATCTAAATGCAAAGACATGTAGTTGTATGAAATGGCAAACATCTGGTTATCCGTGTGGCCATGTTATAAAAGTTTCTCTTCATCTAAACCAAGATGATTCAAGCACATACGCTATGGATTCCTACACTACAGAAGTATATCGACATACTTATGCCGAGATTGTCTACCCTATTCCACATCCTTCTAAGTGGGAGACACCAGATGACTTACAAACAATTTTGCCACCAGTCATGGACAGAAGGCTACCTGGCCGACCAAAAAATCACGATCGTATACCGTCTAAGGGTGAATAGAAGAAGATATCGACATGTAGTCGGTACAAGGAAAGTGGTCATACAAGGTTGACCTGAGGATCACCAGTGCCATCACAATCATCTTTTCCTCTACCAAAATATGGATCCTCATCAAAATCCAAAGCTCATATGGTGCCAAGCAAAAGGAAAGCAAAATAGCAATCAAAATCAAAATCCCAATCACAACTGCCTTTACCTTTTGGGACTATTAACTTTGGTGATTTTTAAATGCAAACGTTGTATTTTATGTGTGAATGCATACATTTTCAGTTAGGCATGCATTAGTGACTTGAGTTTGAACATTGCTATGATCTGTTCAGTTGTTATCACTTATCAGATTGTTGTCTGTTATCTTTTTGAAGGTGTTTGCCTTGAATTGAAACTAGAAAAAGATGGTTATTGTGAACTTCTCTGATTCACAACTCAAATTTGCAATGCGAAAATAAAATTCGCAACTTGATACTCAAATTCGCAACACGAAAATCGAATTCGCAACGCGAAAATAAAATTTGCAACATGAAAATTGCAACACGAAGATGGTTATTTTCGTGTTGTAAATTTTATTTTTGCGTTGCGAATTTTATTTTCGCATTGCAAATTTTATTTTCGCATTGCGAATTTGATTTTCGTGTTGCGAATTCGATTTTCTTAAAGGTAGTGTGCCTTCAACAGGTCTTTATTTCCTTCAACGTAATGCAGATTGAAATTAAACAAAAAATCAATTAAACAAAAAAAATTATTTAAACTTTACAGCACATTGATACATCAATTTGCCCCAGACAGTACATCCAAATGCTCCTAACAATAGGGAGCTTACAGACATTGGTCAGAAATTAGAACATGTGGAAGGATTAACCTGCAGAAGCGTTATAGCCATGAGATTTTCTACACATCTAAAACCAACAAATATGAGCTGAAATTATTGAATTCTAGGTACTTAACCAAACATTTTCAAACTACTTTTGATCAATATTTCATCTAAAACAAAGAGTAACAGGTTAACAACCCTTTCTCAAACTTACCAATAACAAATGGTTGTTTATGCACACTTTCAGCACCCGGATACAGGTAGGCAACATCTCGCATATATCTCTCTAGCCATAAAATGCCGAAACCACAACCCTACTGCACCTCTATCTCTATCTGTCGGAGGTAGAAACTGTTTACCTCCTCTCGTCATACGTTCCAAGCACATGCATACAAGAGGACCACAATCTCCTCTGGTTTTCAACGTTTTATTGTGGCATTGTCTCGTCTCTCATCATTGTAAATTTTAACTTATTTGGCTTCTTGTTTCCTGAATTAGTCCAATAAGCAATCACATCCAAGTATTTAGCCAAAAGATCGCTCAATCCCCTACAAATAATATCTTTCAAATTAGAAAATGGTATGCAATTTAACATGCTGTCATATACTATCGTCTTCAGGGATAGGATCTGAAGCTCGACGAGAATCCAATGACGACGTTCTATAACAGGGATAAACACCTGCAATATAATAAATAATACTTCAACTGTGCACATCAAATAAATTTTATGAACACCTTTAAATATGCAAAAATAAATACTAACCTTATCGACCTCCCACCACACAGGATAAAGGATAGCTTTGCCATTACCCAACGCATATGAAGCATCTCTCTGATCATACAAGTGAGTTACGTGAAAAGACGAAAGCATAATAGTCCATCACGTCTTTTTGATTTTCTTCAATTTCCTTAGAATCAGAAGACGTGACACCCATGCATCAATATGTTGTTTTATAAAAAAATACATATATTAGTGAATTTAATAAATTTTAAAAAAAATAATCAAAATCAATATAAAAATAATATAATACTTACCCCTCATTCGAAATAGCCATTATCTTCAACCCCTAATAAAACACCCCACTAAGACCGCTCAAGAAACAAATATGTATTGTCGATTTTGCATATATTAATGTAGCACCCCTGGCTCCGCTCATGTAGATAAAAATCAACTGCGGTCTTAGCCCAAACGGTATTATCCATAATTGTGTTCGGTAGTATGCATATCTCCTACTGAGGAATGGTACTGGCCGATAACTGACACGAAAGCCAATTCTGATCCATCATACCGGGTACAAGAGGGGGTTTACCAATATGTCGAATGTCATATGGATCCTAAACGGTGGGAGGTGGATCCTGAACGATGGGAGGGGCCTCTTGAACGACGGGATGGGCCTTTTGAACGATGACAGGTAAATCCTAAACAATAGGAGGTGGATCCTAAACAATGGTAGGTGGATCAGGCTTCTTCTTATGCAGTCTTGGAACTATTGGGGTGAAAAGAGACGTAATGGCACGTCCACAACGTCTGATGTGTGAACCCTGTCGTGCAAGAAAAACCTGACATAAAGCACCTACCTTATTGGGCCGCTAAAAATAAATTAATATATAAATAAATAAATAAATAATACCGAAAAAAGGTTATTTGCATTTTTAGTTTAATATTTCTTATAAAATTAAACAAACTTACCTCATTGTGTAGAGTATGAACCTCATTCTGCAATGATGAAACAATCTCACATAGAGCAACTACCTCATCATGTAAAACAGATACCTCACCACGTAAACCACCATTATCATTGCGTAAAATAGCTACCTCACCACGTAAAGACCCTACCTCATCACGCCATGAACCATTGTCGTCACGTAAAGCACTGACCTCATCACGTAAAGCACTGACCTCATCCCGTGGAGGTGGAGAACGGGGAGATAAATATCGTGGCATCTTTGTCGGTCGCCTATCATGAGGTGATGGTGGAGAAGAGGCTCGATGATGTGATGGAATAGGTGATGGCTCTCGGTGTCAAGGTGTAGAATTGGCTCGATCAGGTGATGGATCTCGGTGTCAAGGTGTAGAATCGACTCGATCAGGTGATGGATCTCGGTGTCGAAGTGGAGAAGAGGCTCGATGAGGTGATGGATCTCGGTATCGAAGTGAAGGGTGCTCATCATCTGTACCATCAAAAAAATACCTACTAGGTTGCCACCAATCAGTGGCAAGCTCAGCCTCTGTGGGTGTCAATGTCTGTAATGGATAGTTTGCCTCCTAACAATATAAAAGCCCAAACAAAGTCAAACGTCTACTAGTAATAACTTGTTTATATATGGTAGTATTTGTGTTAACTTACATCATTCATCTTCGTATATGGTAGTAAATCTTCCCAATCCAACAACCAGATCCTCCTCCAAGTAATAGCCCTAGGAATATCATTTGAATTCTTGATGGCATAAGTACACATGCTGGGAAATGCCTCAAATATCCAAATCTACAAACAATATAATACACAAACATTAATTTTAGTAATTGTTAAATAATTCATTTTGGAAACATTATATAGAAATTCTTACCTTAAAGACCCAAATAAAGTATGCCAGTAATATTAAATCCTAAGAAATAGGTTGTCTGCCCTCTTTGGCTAAAAAGCGGCATACAAAAGTAACAAAAGGCATACTCGGACAACATCAAGGTCATCCATCCGTGTAAAACCATCTTTAAGAAGTAATCTTCTCAAATCGTCGACGTGTAAAGTGACCTTCACCTTTTCCAGCTCAGGAAAAACCCGAAATAACCATGATGGGCGGGCGATATGACTAGTGTACGGACCTAATTCATCGTGTCATCCAAAACGTAGACCAGTGACTAAGCAAAACTCCTCCCGCCCAAAACGAGTATACGTCGGTGGAAAATGAAACCATATCTCCTTACCACCACGTTATATCCCCTCGGGTAGATCGTTGGTCATGGTCTGAAGAAACAAATGAGTCAACATAGAATCTCCACCTGGATGTTGTACTTTCAGCCATGGCTCGAAACAAGTATTCTCAAACAAATTTCTTTGGACAGTTGTAAGTGTCAACGCAATTGTAGTGGCTTGGCTTAATTTATTCCTTAAAGTCAATGCAGCCGAAAAAATTCCTAACAAAAAAAATAAATATACCAAGTTAGATATACTAATAATATACCAAAAACTAAAAATTATACACAATAAACAAACATGATATTAAATAGAGAAAATATAGCCAAATATGTTTCAAACTAGCCTGGTATTCACCCAAGTCATTATTCTATCATAGTTCACAAAATGCATCAGATAACATTCCAGAAGTAAGTATAAACATTTAAAAGGACAATATATAGGTTTAGTGCAGGTTCAATGACAACATTCTAGAAGAGTAGTAGTTTATTCTTGAAACTTAAATTCGCAACACTGTGAAGTTAGTATTTGTCTTTGTTTTTTTTGTTGAAGTAATGCAATTCATTCAAATTTCAATTTGCAGAAAAAAAGTAGTTTATTCTTGAAACTTAAATTCGCAACATGAAAATCACAACTCGAAAATGAAATTCGAAACGCAAAAATGATATTCGCAACGTGAAAACTAAAATCGCGTTGCGAATTTCATTTTCATGTTGCGAATTTAAGTTTCAAAAACTACTATTCTTCTGCAAATTGAAACTTGAATGAATTGCATTACTTCAACCAAAAGACAAATACTAACTTCACAGGGTTAAAGACTAAACCGTTTAGCAGTATTGGCAGCAACAAAATGAATTTACTAAGCAATCTAAGTGAAATGGTTAATCTATATATTGAAATTACGAGTAAATTTATCATCAATTTAAATATGAAAATCTAATAATAATACAAAAATTGCAAAATAAAAATAATTAAAAAAACTAACCCTCGGTGGTTGATTTTCTATTTGTGGCCGTAATAGTTGTGAGAGGGTGGCTCTGAGAGATAGAGATGAAGGGGGGGTTGCCGGATATGGGGATGGATGTCGTTGGAGATGGGGACAGATGTCGCCGTAGAGAGTGAAAGATGGAGATGAGACTGAGTTGTGATTTAAAGTTTTAGGTTATGAGTTACGATTTAGGGTTTTAGGTTATGAGTTGCGATTTAGGGTTTTAGGTTATGAGTTGCGATTTACGGGATATACTGTTTACATTTGTGTTGCGAAATTAATATTCATGTTTCGAATTTGAAAATAAAATTCGCGTTGTGAAAAAAAACTCGCTTTGCGAATTTGACTCCTGTGTTGCGAATTCCAAATTCGCGTTGCGAAAAAGAAATTCGATTTGCGAATTTCAAAACTGAGTTGTGAATTTAGAAACTGTATTACGAAATTGAAGTTCGTGTTGTGAATTTAAAATCGCGTTACGAATTTATTAGTTATTTTTGTAAATCTAAAAAAAATTAATTAAAATCATATATTAAAAAACATTTTCAGTTAGTCAATTATTTTCACATAATTATTTCATTCTTCACGCAAATAATCAAATCTAAAGCCCATAAAAGCCTAAAAGGTTAAAACTCTTGCTTGGCTTCTACTTTCTCTTTTGTCCTTACCAAGTTTAGCTCTTGGTTAACTATCATGCTCACTCTCTGATCTTCAAATTCAATGTTTCTCGAATACCCTTTTTGTTTTTGTTATTATTGAAACAGAAAATGGATTCACTTCATGATTCAATATCAGCGACGGCAGCCGCTCCCAACGGCAACCCGGTGCCGCCGTTTCTCAGCAAAACTTACAATGTGGTGGATGACCCATCGACCGACTCGGTCGTGTCGTGGAGTAGCGCTAACAACAGTTTCGTGGTCTGGAAAGTGCCGGAGTTTTCAAGGGACCTTTTGCCGAATTATTTTAAGCACAACAATTTCTCCAGCTTTGTCAGGCAGCTCAATACTTATGTGGGTATTTCCTTATTTATGCTTATTTGATTCCTATTTCCTCTTATTTTTAATAAATATCGTGATTTTTATTCATTCGGATAGTTATTGGGCCTTAGCTTTAGGTTACATAGACCTGCTTGGAATTCGAAACTAAGACCAATAAGATGTATTTCTTCGAGGATGATTGCAGATATTTCGTTTGATTTTTTTTTATTTTAGGGTCTAGTTTTGATTTTTTATTCAAGAACCCATACAGATGTTGGATCATGAATTTATAGTATAACTTTCGATTTGTTGTGTGAGATCAATTTAATGGAATATGGATTTTATAGTTCTTCTTTGAATGTTAGATCATCGATGGCATCAGGATGATTGATTGAAAGCATGCTTCTACCTGGTATACAAATGTGGAAAATTTGAGATGAAACATAGAAATTTAAAATTGAATGTTTGTGTATATGATTTCGGGTTTGGGTCAAATATTTTCAGCTCCAAGGGTTCATGGAGCTAAGGAACTCTTTCTATCTCAGTAAATTCGATATTTTAGACTGTGATTTTCCAAAAGAATTTACTTGTACTGCTGCTATGGGGGTTTCGTTGTTGTTTGATTCTATGAATTGATAAAGCATGCTTTGCTTTAGTGAAAGGCATTTTATTAAGAGGTTCATTATGCAATGTATAGGTAATTACTTCTCGGTGCAACTTCAGATATGGGTACGTTATCTAGTTTCTTTAATGAGAAACATTTATCTTCCAGTTTTCACTTGAATTCGTATCGCCCTGGTTTCCCACTCTTTCCGATCTTGTATAAGCTGAAATGTCAAGTTTAGCGTTCATGTGTTTTATGTGCCAATTTCATGTTTATTAAAAAAAAATCCAAATGCCTGTATTGCTATTCTTCATCGAAAAGTTATATAAACCCTGCAGATATATTTTACAAGCTGTTATTATGTTGTTCCATTTGTTTTTATTCTTTGTTCTTTCTTATTTGATCTAACCGCATGATATGTTTACTCAAAGAATAAGGGCTTCATAAGCTAACATTTTATCTTGCGGATTTCTCTAGTAAGATAATAAACTCGAAGAATTAGCTAAACCAAAAATTTATTTCGCATTTTCTCACATTACCTTTTCTTCTTTTGATTTTTCTTGAAATTCCATTTTCTTTTTAAAATTATTTGTTTAACCAACAAGTGAACAAAGGCATGATGGAGAGAATAGTATTTCTAGGATGCTGCCACAGATTGTAATTTGAAATGCTATTCATTGAGAGGGTTGACATTAGATTTTGACCTTTTTTTGAGCTGAAGAACTCATCAAATTGTAATTGTGTTTGTTATCTGCAGGTTTAAGTATATGCATGTAGTTACTAATTGA
Organism: Hibiscus syriacus; assembly: GCF_006381635.1. Taxonomy (NCBI): domain Eukaryota; kingdom Viridiplantae; phylum Streptophyta; class Magnoliopsida; order Malvales; family Malvaceae; genus Hibiscus; species Hibiscus syriacus. The sequence goes on from NW_024062652.1 coordinate 1,564,728, forward strand.
TTATGGGGAGGCATTCAGGTTCAACTGAGACAGATGATATGTGATTCAAATAGATGTTAAACTTCAATCCTGCTTTACTCGAGCGAATTTGCTAAATTAAGTTAGGCAGATGTATACTATAGTTTGTCTTGATGATTATCATACTTTTTCCCTTTAGGGTTTTAGGAAAGTTGACCCTGACAGCTGGGAATTTGCTAATGAGGGGTTTCTACGAGGTCAAAAACATCTCTTGAAAACTATCAGCAGGCGGAAACCTGCTTATGTCCAGAGTAGTCTGCAACCTCAAGTTCAGAGCTCATCTGTTGGAACTTGCATTGAGGTTGGGAAGTTTGGGCTTGAAGAGGAAGTTGAAAGACTTAAGATAGACAAGAATGTTCTCATGCAGGAACTCGTTAGTTTGAGGCAGCAGCAGCAGGCGACGGATAACCAATTGCAAACTGTTGGCCAATGCGTACAGGTGATGAGCAGAGACAGCAGCAAATGATGTCTTTACTCGCTAAGGCCATGAAAAGTCCGAGTTTCTTAAGTCAGCTTGTATGCCAACAAAATGGAAGCAACAGGTTCATTACTGCAGCAAGCAAGAAGAGGAGATTGCCCGGGCAGGATGAAGAAAATTTAGCTAGTGAAACTGGTGCCATATCTCCTAATGGGCAGATTGTAAAGTTCCAGCCTTCACTGAATGAGGCAGCAAAGGCAATGCTGCACCAGATATTGAAGATGAATACATCGCCTAGAATAGAACCCCAAATAAATAACTCGGGTGCTTTCATGATTGATGGTGTTCATTCTTCCAACACACCTGACAGTGGGAGCTCCTCCAGTCAGATTTTGGGTGTAACACTTTCAGAAGCCCAACCAGCTTCTGCACAGTCTTATCTGCAAGCGGAATCAGGTTTTCCCACCACTTGTCTGTCAATTGCGGCTTGTCTAACAACCGAGCATGCTAAGTTGATCAAATTTCTCAGACAAATGAGCATAACTCACAGAAACATGGAGTTTTCCCTAATGTTTCTCAAATACAAGGGGTTGATCCCGATAACACTGTTGGACTTACTGATAGAAGTCTGGCAGGATCTGAGAGAGGCAATGAAGCATATCTCGATCCAATATCAGACGTTCTGGATGGTACAATGCCTGTAGAAACTGATGACTTTTCTGCCGATCACGATATGGACATCTTGCTTGATGGAACCCCTAAACTTCCAGCAATTAACGACGCTTTCTGGGAACAGTTTCTTGCAACAAGCCCACTAACCGGGGACACTGATGAAATTAGTTCGAGTTCAGTGGAAAACAGAACAGAGTGGGAACAGAAAGCAGCACCTGTAGGGAAGGAAAATGGATGGAATGGGATTCAGCATATGAACCATCTTACTGAGCAATTGGGCCTTCTTTCATCGGATAGCCACGCAGGGTGATATCCCTCAAATCGGTTACATGCATGTTTTTAAGCTACAATGAGGTAAAAATCTTCAACCGACGGTTATACCGTAGTCCTTACGAACATGGTACGATCCCGAGTCAGTATATCACAAGGCAATGCTCGTTGTTTTAACACTTGATAGTTGTACATGTCATATACCACAAACGTAACAGATGAAGTGGGTGGCTTGCTGAGATTGCTTTTTTTTTTATCTGTAGGCTGTTAACATTTAATGCCATCTTTAATCTGCTATGAGCACAATATAAGAGAAACTATTATCATTTTTTGAGGATCCAATTTACTATGATTTTTGCAGAGGATGATCTATGATGCCTCGGAAAGAGAAACTATTTGTTAAAGTGAGTGATTTTACGTGTTAATTGTACTAGTATCATAAATGCCCTCGACAGTCGGGATCGCCAGCAATAGGGGTAGTTGTGCGAGACTCAGGTCTCAGAGGGGATGGTAATTGCAGGTTGTACAAAGCTCGTCTCTTGTCCCCGTGATGCTGGGTTGGTTGAAGCTCATACCATTTGTTGTGGTCTTCGGTTTGTTATGGAGCTGGGCTTTTCAAAGGTGATTCTCGAAAGTGATTCAACAAATGTCGTTTCGCAGGTCATCAACCCTTGCAGACCTCTCTGTGTTGCAGTTCACTTTGGTGGAAGCTCGTCGTTTGTTGGATTCCAAAACCGACTACTGTCTTCGTTCCATACGGCGTCCTGTAAACGTAGTACATCGCCTGACACAATATGTTGTTGCTACTAATTCGCCTGTTTCCTTTACTTCTGATTGTCCTAGTTGTATTACTTCCAACGTGATTTCAGACACTAATTTCGGTTAATAAACTTATTTAAAAAAAGCATTAATAATATATATATATAATGACGTTTTTTTAACTATAATAATAATAATAATAATAATAATAATAATAATACTAATAATAATAGAAGTATTTTGTCTTGTTCCTGTTTTATCCATAAGAAAATAGGCATAATGTCAAAAAAAATATTATTAATGTTTGATTAAATAGTGATTTTGATTTTTTATAATAGTTCCAAATAATAATTTTATATGTTTATTTTCGAATTTTTCAAATTAATTGAAATATAAAATCCAAATTTTGATGATTGCGTTGAATATGCAATGTAATGCAAAGTTATATAAATCAACTGTTTGATTATTAAACAAATATAAATTTCTAAATTAATCGGTTATCTCAATTGTGATTTTATACGTGTTTATTTATTTTTATTAAATTCAAAAATAGTTATTACTTAAACAAATTTAATATTTTTACATTAGCACCAATCAAAGAGATGTGCAGGGATGAAGTCCGGATTTCAATTCAATGGGGATAAAGTATAATTAACAATAGAAAATGATGAACACAATCAAAATAAATCAAAATTTAAAGGCCTAATTAGATAATTATCCCTAAATTATTTAATGGTAAAAATTTGGGGTGGCCTACTTGGCTCCGTCCCTGGATATTTGTCACTCTTTGATCGGTTATGAATGATCAATGTTTTAAATAGTTAATATTTTTTAGTTAATTTCTCCTTGTTCATTAGATTTTGTTACTTAGGTGTTTCTACTTGTTTTCTATGCACGACCCTATTATATAAATTACACTTGAAAGACAAAGTTCTGCACCTTTTTTATTTTTCCAGAATCATAGGCGACCTAGTGGGCATGAAATTGGGAATGAAAGCACTAACGTGGAATCCAGTCAACATCTTCTAAAAGGTCTAGTTAGCATTTTCGTGGAAGCAGAAGACTTAGCAGCAAATTCAAATTGAAATTCAGGATTTATCTTTTACTTTTTCTTTATTTTTCTTTTGTAAGTTTTATTTTTAAAATCCTAAGCATGGTTTCTACCATGCTTAGTGAAGTTTTTTCATAAGCCAAAGGCTAAAGCGATGACTCAATTCCTAACGTAAGAATTGAAAAGCACCTCATACCCTTAGGGTTAAATTTCCCAATTTTCTGGAAACAAGATTGGCGGATTGTCTTTCATAAAATCAAAACGATTTCACTTCAAAAATAGATTTTGGCTTAAATGTTGTTATGGTTTAACGTTGGGATTATAAAATCAATTGATTTGAATTCCCTATAACACACTTAGCGATAGAACGCTAAGGAGATATTGGGATCGAGTTCGACTTTCATAGAGAAAGCACAATTAGAGTCGAACTTTTTCAAGCACTTTTAAACTGTTTTGAGTTAACAACAATTTTCGTATTTAATCCAAACAAGGATTGAGATTTCTAAAATATATTTGGGAAAATCAATCACCAAAGTGAAAAGTGAGCTACAAGGATTGAACCTTGCAGACTCAAACTGACACTTAACCGAAGTAAAATCTTATTCAAGGATCGATTTGAATTGAGGCAAAGCTAAAGCCTGAGGCTGATTTTTATTATTTAATTTTCATATTCTTTAAATTCGTTTTCTTTAAATCTCTATTTACTTTTTCAATTTCTAAACAAACCCTTTTTTACTTTATTTGTAAATTCACGCCCATATCAAAAATCAAGAAAAAATCTACATCAACATCTTCCTTAATCCCTGTGGATCGACCCTTACTCTCTTTATACTATATTTTCCTATTTTATCTTGAATTTAATGAATAATTATTTGACATAGAAATGACAAGTGTCAAATTGGAGTCGTTAGCGGGGACTTTGGCAAAAGTTATTAATCATTGTTTTTTTATTTATGACCAAGTAAAACCCAGACAAATTAGAAGAATTTGATCTAGAAAGCGAAGCACGAGCTAGACAAATCCACGGACAAAAGTTTAAAGAGAAAAGAAGACAACAAAAAGAACAATCAAATCCTGAAGGATCAACTGACATTGATGCCACACAAGAAGAATTGACGGATTCCATTGCAATATCATCACAAGCTGAATCACATTCTACACCCAACGACACCATGGATCCGAGACTAGAAGACATAGTCGCACCTAACGCCGATCACGCAAAAGCCGTACAACCAATGAACGATCAGACTATTAGCGAGTTAGCCGTAGTACCCGCGGTTCAACAACATCTCTACATCGCATTCCTTCAAGGCGAAACTCCATTTCAATTAAATACGGGGTTGATTCATCTTTATCTCACTTTTAATGGTATTCCTAGTGAAAATCCACACAAGCATCTCTTGGAATTTCACATGGTCTGCTCAAGCATGAAACCTCAGAGAGTATCCGAATACCAAATTAAATTAGGAGCATTTCCTTTTTCTTTATCTAGCATAGAGAAGAATGATTATTATTTTTGCCTCCACATTCGATAAATACATGGGGTGATCTAAATCGTGTATTTCTTGACAGGTTTTTCCCAGTAGTAAAAGTGAGTGAATTGAGAAAAGCATCATGGGGATTAAACAAAAAGTTAGAGAATTGCTTTACGACTACTAGGAGCGATTCAAGAAGCTTTGCGCAAGTTATCCATAACACGAATTAACCGAGCAAACACTTCTCCTGTATTTTTACGAAGGACTGCAACCCTCAGAAATGAAAATGGCTGATGTTTCGAGTGGAGGAGATCTTGTTAACATGACACCAAACGCAGCAAGAGAATTAATTTCGATGATGGCTGCCAACTCTCAATAGTTTGACCCTACGAGTTAACCTAACCGATGGGTTCACAAGATAAGTACTTCTTCGATTGAAAATACATTAGATAAACTTACTGAAGTGTTTAATTCTTTTGTTGCAGGAAAACTTGGACCAGCAAAAGTATGTGGGATATGCATAATGTCAGATCATCTGACAGACTGCTGCCTGATGCTACAAGAAGAAGTAGGCATAGAAGTCAATGTTGTGGGAAACTTTCTGGGACCTCCTCAGAGGCCTTATAATCCTAACAAAACACGTGTAATCCAGGCTAAAGGGACCACCCTAACTTTAGTTACATGCAGAACCTGAGGCCTAGTTAAGCTTATCAGCCGAGGCCACCTCTACAGTAAACCTATTAACAACCCTTTTTTAAGATCTTAACAAACAAATGAGTTAACTATCATAAATCATGAGTCGTTTGGAATAGTAAAGTAAACTTTCCTCTCAAATCAAGATGAATCTGCAGGAAAATGTAAGCACTATCACCCTCTGAAGTAGAACAATTTTTGAACAACCAATCCCAGAGGAGTTAGGCATAGAGTCCTAGAAAAAAAATAAAGAACCAGAATCCCTGGAGGAAGAAACAACAGTAGGCGCAGAATCCCAAAAGAGAAATGAGAGTAGCGAGATCCCAAAGAAAGAAGGAAAATGATTTACATTATGATCCGACACCATCTCCCTACGCAGTTCCACCACCATTCCCTTACAGATTAGTGAAAAGAGACAAACAAGCTGAAGAAAGGGAAATTTTGGAAGTTCTCCAGAAAGTAGAAATCAACATCCCTCTTCTTGAATTTACCTGGAAGGTGTCAATGTATGCTCGATCCCTTAAAGAACTTTGCACTATAAAAAGAAAGTTTACCAGTAAGAAGGTAAATCTGGGAGAACACGTTTCTGCAGTCTTGACAAGGAAAGTTCCACCAAAACTGAAGGACCAAGGTATGTTTTTTATCTCATGTAAAATTGATAAATTTAGAATTAATCGTGCAATGTGTGATTTGAGAGTATTTATAAATTTGATGCATTTATCTGTATACAAATCACTTTCTATTGAGCCCTTGAAGGATACAAACATAATAATATAGCTTGCGGATCGCTCAGTAATTTACTCGGAATGGGTTTTGGAAGACATATTAATTGAGGTAAATGAGCTAATATTTCCGGTAGATTTCTATGTCATTGACATGGAAAATGACCGGACAAGTTTTTTTTTCTTCTGAAATTCTCCTTTGGCACCATTCCTTAGTACAACGAATACGAAGATCGATGTAAGAAGTGAAAATCTTATGATGGAAGTCAACGGTCATGTCGTTAAATTTGATGTTTATAAGGCCATGTGATATCCTGGCAGAGTTGAATGTTTAAATTTTGTAGATGTTATTGAGCCTGCGATTAATGAATTTGTGGAATCTAACTTTGTTAATGACTTATGCAGGGAGTTTGAAACAATCTTTTCAATTCATTCTAATTCTCACTAATTCCTTTAAAATCTAAACCATTACCCTTTTTTTACATGCTCCTCACATCGACTTAAAAGAATTGTCAGATCACTTGAAGTACGTATTTTTTAGAGATAACGAGACTTTTCCAGTGATCATCTTTAATAAGTTAACAAAGAACAAGAGGGGGATATTGTGAAAGTGTTACGTGCGCTTAAGGAGGTCATAGGATGGACAATCATCGATATTAAAGGCCTTAGTCCCACTACTTGTATGCACATGATCAAAATTATAGAAGATGCAAAACCATCACGAAAAGAACAATGTCAGTTAAATCCACCGATGATGGAAGTGGTAAAAGAATAAATCCAGAAGCTTCTTGATATATTATGATTTACCCGATTTCATATAGTAATTGAGTAAGTTCGATCCATGTGATTCCAAAGAAAACCGGAGTTACTGTAATTACAAACTCGAAAGGTGAGTTAATTTTTAAAAGGGTACAAAATGGATGAAGGGTCTGCATTGGTTACAGGAAGTTGAACTCCCTAACTCAAAATATCATTTACCTCTTCCGTTTATTGATCAAATGATAGAAAGATTAGTTGGTAAAACTCACTAATGTTGTATTGATGGATTTTCATGTTTCTTCTAGATCCTAATGGCGATAGAAGATCAATAAAAGATAACTTTTACTTATCCCTTCGGAATATTTGCCTACCAATGGATGCCTTTCGAACTTTGCAATGCTTGTTTATGACATGTGGCATTTTTCTGATTTATTGTGCAATTTAAAACTTAAACATTTTGTAAGTAAGCTGAGATCAAAGTGGCTCAGACCAATTACGGTGGTTCAAATATTTTCTCATGGCACAGACAAGATTGAAGATGATTTTGGAGCTCGATTTAAAGTTAACGGCCAAAGATTGAAGTCATATTATGATAACGCTCATGTCGGATTGGTTAAGGAAATTGAATTAAAAGAACTCGTTATCTGAAAACAGGTCATCGGGCTAACGACGTTAAAAATAGAGTTGTATGGGAGGCAACCCATATTTAATTTGATTCATTTTTATTTAATTTTAGTTATTCTTTTTTATTTAATTTCTTTTGATATATTACTTATTTTTAGTTTTTTTATTTTTATTTTGTAGTTACCCCGCCATTAAATTCAGATTATATTGGAAGTTGGAAACCGATCAAACAAAGCTTGAAATCGCCAATTTTTGGAGCAATAATGCACACATCGCAGTCATGAAAATATCGGGCAGCAGCAAGAAAATTAGCTAGCATTGTCATGTGCACTATTCATTTAAGTAGGCACACGTTAGCATAGCCCATAAAGGGCAGGCACAAGTTAACATTTCCTAAAACCAAGTTTTGTTTCATGCCGCCCAACACTCCAACAATTCTTCCCCCAATTTTTCTTTATTTTCGACACCTTCCTTAACTAATAAGAACTTTCCCTTTTATGTGTGGACCCCACTTATCTCTCCTCCCATTCAAAACAAAATTCTTTTATCTCTTCCCAAATAAACCGACACCAAACATTTAACACCTTCAACCTGTATCCGACCTAGATACGAATTCGAGGTGTCACATTGACTTTTTAAATCTTTAACTCTTGAAAATTTGTTGAAAATTTAATCTTTTATTTGTATTAAAGTGGTGAAACCCTTTAATTACAATAAATATTGAAAACTCACACTCACATTGGAATAAAATACTTAATAATTTACATAAATACAACACTGTATGTTTACAAAATGGATCAGAGCATTACAATTTAAAATTGGGTAATACATGCCAACCAAATCACCAAAATAATAACAAAAACCACATTTTAAACTTGTTTTGATTTGATCTTCTACCGGAGTATGTTGTCATTACTTAGCTTTAATCCTCGTCTTTCTTTGAACCTACGTGTAAAACATTTACACGCTAAGTCGTTGACTTAGTAAGACAATAAGGAGTATAAAGCAATAAAATATTTACTTAACATTTTCAATAAACATTTATTAAGGAAATCCATACAACTTTCATGCACATTATTGAAATCTTATATAGTGTTTAGTTCATATACTTTTATTTATAGAGCCCAACACATACTATTGGGAACTAAAGGTATTTGAGTACATTGAGGTTACGCACTAATGCAATCACCACTGCTCATATAAATTGCACCGAACTGCCACATAGAATTTTTCCCGAAGGACCGCATAGAATTTGTCCTGAAGGACCACATAGAAATGTCCCGAAGGACCACATAGATTTGTCCCGAAAGACGCGTAGAACCTTTGACTCTTGGCATGCCAACTATACCTTTAATTCTCATACATATACCTTGGGCTTTAGCTTTATAATCATTTTTCGTTTCACTATTTAAAATGTTTCTTATTCACATGGAGTACCTTCTCATAATTTACTTTCATGTAGGATATTTTCGTATAAATCATATTCACATATTCACATTCATGTACATATATCAATAAAAACATAACTTTAGAAATATAACTTGAATAAAACATTATAAAATATTGCATAAAAATAAAACATTGATCGAAAACTTCGAGGTTGGCTTATCACAAGTCGTCCTTATATCTAGTACGAAATAAATGAGTTGCACTCACTTTTGCCTCACGTAGGTTCTAAACAAATCCTTTTAACTTTCGCTAAATCTCTTTTATCAATACGATTTCGATCTAAATCTACACGTAGATATATCCAATGTCAATACCACTTTACATTAACGTATAACCAATTAGCATTTACAAAAACGAAACTAAAACTCTCACTTTAAATTTCAGATGCAATAGTATAGATACGCCTTCTACAGTGCCGATTCTTCTCTACTATGGTACCGATACTCCCTTCAGTATCTATACCATTTTGGCATTCTGAAATTTCATACTTAATATTAGTATCGATACATTTCTCTTGGTATCGATATATCACCTCAGTATCAATACTAATTCAATCAGTACTGATATTGTTCATCATTTACAACCTAGTTCCTTCGATTTAACACTATAGTATCGGTAATGTTCTTCCAGTACCAATACCCAGTACCGATACCCAGTACCGATACCCTTGCCAGATTTCACTTATTTCACTTCGAATTTTTTCACTCCTTTTACCAAAATCTTAACTTTAAGCTCCCTTGATAATCTCAAACTCATAAACACTTATCCTAGCTAACTTACCTCCATAACCCCCTTTGAAACATCTTAATTTCTTCATACAACACTTCAAACTAAAATAAGCCCGATCATTCAAACATGTTTTCAATCACTTCTAAAGCTTCAAACACCTTAATTAGATCTTTGGTAACTCAAACCTACCTTTAAAATCCGATAAATACTCAAATTCCATCAATTATTTTAAAAACCTATTTTAATAATTCACTCATCTCTTAGTTTTAATCAACCTTAAACTTTCTTTAAGCTTGTGTATCACTCAAAGACCAAAACCAACTTAAAAAATTCAAGAAACAATCAAATTGTAAGTAACTCACCTTGGAATAAGATGTTCATGGCAAAAAGGAAGAAGGGAAATGAGCCAAACTTTTCCAGATACTTATTCTTTTCTCATCTTCCTAGGGTTAAAATATCTTTAAAAATGTATTTTAAATTCATATCATGATAAAAGACCTCTTTGCCCTTCTATTTGTCCATCCTTTCTAAAAAGTCCTACATACCAATTTACACAATTAGTCCTTGAACTTTTCAATTTATTAAATTTTGCCATTAAATTTTTGGATCCTTACATTACAGTCATTGACCCGATGTTTGGGGTGTTACAATTCTCCCCTTAAGAAAATTCATCCTCGAATTTATTATACAAAGAGATGAGGAAAATACTTTCTCATGTCCTTCTCACGTTCCCACGTCAGCTCCTCTACCTTGTGATTTCTCCAAAGAACTTTAACTAACGGAATCTTCTTGTCTTAAGTTCCTTAACTCCATGACCTAAAATTTTCACTGGTTCTTCTTCATAAGTCAAATATGGTTGAATTTCAATCTCTTCTGGCGTAATGATATGAGAAGGATCAAATCGATATCTTCTAAGCATGGAAACATGAAAGACATTATGAATCTTCTCCATTTCAGGTGGGAAAGCTAACTGATAAGCCACTGATCCTATTCTCTTAACAATCTCGTAAGGGCCAATGAATCTAGGGCTAAGTTTTCCTTTCCGGCCAAAACGTAACACTTTCTTCCAATGAGAGACATTCAAAAAAAATTTATCCCCAACTTTAAACTCATTCTCTTTTCTCTTTAAATCAACATATGACTTCTGTCTATCGGCTATCACTTTAAGATTATGCTAAATCACTTAAACTTTCTTTTCTACCTCATTGATCAAGTCAGGACCAAGAACGTCCCGATCATTGAGCTCATACTAATTCAGTGGTGTATGACATTTTCTCCCGTATAAAACTTCATAGGGAGCGATCTTAATGCTCGATTGGTAGCTTTTGTTATAGGTAAATTCTGCAAGAGGCAAATACTTCTCCCAAGATCCTTTGAACTCGATAATACATGCCCTTAGCATATCTTCCAGGATTTGGATAGTCCGCTCAGACTGTCTATCTGTCTTAGGGTGAAAGTTTGTACTTAAGTTCAATCGAGTCTCCAAAGCTCCATGTAAAGTCTTCCAAAATCTTAAAATAAATTGTGGATCTCGGTCATAAACTATCAAAGCAGGCACACCATGAAGTCGAACAATCTCTTTGATGTATAATTCAACATATTTGTCTATAGAGAAATTAGCTCGAAAATGAATGAAATGTGTTGTCTTGGTCAATCGGTCTACTATCACCCAAATTGAGTCTCTTTTGCTCGGAGTCAAGTGTAATCCCGTTACGAAATACATTGAAACATTCTCCCATTTCCACTGAGGAATTGAGATTTGTTGTAGTAATCCCGAAGGAACCTGATGTTCAGCTTTAACTTGCTGACACGTCGAACACTTGGACACAAATTTCGTGGTCCTTCTTTTCATTCCTGGCCACCAATAATGACTTTTAAGATCCATGTACATCTTGCTTCCGCCTGGATGCATAGTAAATGGACTATAATGAGCTTCTGACAACAAGTCATTCTTCAACTCCTCATCATCTGGAATAACAAGCCTCCCACGATAATATAGATTGCCATCAAGCTTAACTTCAAAATCCTTATTCTCTACATTTTTCACTTGCTCCATTCTTTTCAAATACTTATCATATTTACCTTGTAAATCTTTAATTCGATCCATTAACATCAGCTTAAGCTTTAACTCCGTAAGTAATGTACCATCTCCACTTAATGACAATCTCGCATCTAAGTCTTGTAAAGCTGATAACGTCTTTCGACTCAGAGCATTAGCTGCCACATTTGTTTTCCCGGGGTGAAAATCAATTACCACATCATAATCCTTGAGAAGCTCAATCCATCTTCGTTGTCTCAAGTTTAGCTCTTTTTGAGTCATCAAATACTTCAAACTCTTATGATCCATATAGATATAACAACGCTCACCATATAAGTAGTGACACCATGTCTTCAGAGTGAACACTAATGTAGCCAACTCCAAATCATGTATCAGATAGTTTTTCTCATGTGGTTTCAATTGCCTAGAGACATATACCACAACTTTTCCTTATTGCATCAATACACATAGTAAACCATTATGGGATGCGTCACTATAAACCACATAATCCTTGTCGAATTCTGGTTGGACCAATACTGGAGCTTCCGTCAAAATTTGCATCAATTCTTCAAAACTCTTCTGACATTCATGGGTCCAAGCAAAAGGCACATCTTTTCTTAACAACCTGGTCAAAGGAAGGCTATCATCGAGACGTTATTAATGAACCTTCGATAATATCCTGCAAGACCTAGGAAACTCCAAACTTCTGACATATCTTTAGAATTTCCCAATCTAATATAACTTTTATCTTCTAAGGATCTACCCGAATCCCCTCTACCGATACCACATGTCCAAGGAATGCTACTTCAAATAACCAAAACTCACACTTAGACAGTTTAGCATAAAGTTTCTTGTCTCGAACTGTTTGGAGAATCACTCTAAGGTGTGTGTTATGTTCTTCTTTTGTTTTTGAATACACCAAGATATCGTCAATGAAGACGACCATGAACTGATCAAGATAAGGTTGAAACACTCTATTCATGAGGTCAATAAACGCAACAGGTGCATTATTTAACCCAAACGACATAACTACAAATTCATAATGACCATATCTAGTCATAAAAGCTGTCTTTGGAATATCCCTTTCTTAAATCTTCAACTGATGATAGGCAGAGCATAAATCAATTTTGGAGAACACTGAATGTAACACCCCCAACCCGTACCCGACCCGGATATGAGTCAGAGATACTACATTGACTTTAAAACACAACTCTTAACAAATAATAGTAAAATATTTGAACTTATATTAAGAAAATATGATAATATACATATTGTAATATAAGTTTACTAAAATATTCAGAGCATACACAACTTAACCCTTTAATTACATGCCAACTGCCATTTACATAACAAAATGACCTACTGATTAAGTTGCTTCTGATCTGGTGGTTGCAGGAGTAATGCTGTCAAGCTGCTTCACCTGTCTCGTCTACTTTCTCGGACCCTACGTGTGAAACACTCACACGCTAAGTCATCGACTTAGTGAGGCAATAATAATAACAAGGCAATGTAATGAAAATGTCATGATCATATGAAATGAGATGCAAACATGTACTTAATCAATGTAGTCTACATCATCAATATCCATACCTGTAAGCGTATGACTTTAACATTCATGAATCTGTATTAATAAGTTTATTGGCCCATGATAGCATATTGAGAACCTAAGGTATCTGAGTAATGTGAGGTTGTGCACTATGCTGTCACCACAGCTCGTATAAATCACCGAAGTGCCGCGTAGAATTGCACCGTAGTGCCATATAATGATGTCCATAAGGACCACATAGAATTCCTTAAGAATCATATATATATACTAGGGATCAAGTATGTGTCTTTCCAAGACTTCACACATGTTCCACAGAATATATATATATCCCGAAGGACCGCGTAGAATTGCACCGTAGTGCCATATAATGATGTCCATAAGGACCACATAGAATTCCTTAAGAATCATATACATATACTAGGGATCAAGTATGTGTCTTTCCAAGACTTCACACATGTTCCAAAGAATATACATATGTCCGAAGGACCGCGTAGACCCTCTACCCTTGGCATGCCAACTATACCTATAGTTCTCATCTACATAACATGGGCTTTTACATTTCACGTAGTCTATATCGCGTAGACATGTAAATTCTTACCTTTTCACATAGCTCATAACTTTTCCCACATAGTCATGTCATATAATGCATTTTATATGAACTCATGTCATGTCTCATAATACAGAATATGCTCATGTACCAAGATATAAAATCTAGACTTATCACAAGTCTAGAATTGAGTATATTTCTATAATTATGCTATGCATATGCACTCACTTATATTTCTTTGCCTTTTCCTCGATCGATCCTACTTGTAGATTGTTCCCGAACTCGTGTAGGCTCAGTATCTACATAATAATTCAATGATACTTATCAGTATACTAATTAATATATTCTAAACTATCATTCCTTAGACTCATAGAAAAGCCAATTTCATCCTTTAATGAAGGTATGCATCGATGCACTACTGATGCATCGGTGCATAAAATGCATTCGATGTTGTATTATTACTGGGATGCATCGATGCATGACTTATGCATCGATGCACTAATTGCATTCGATGTTTCTATTTTAAAAGAGTGCATCGATGCATTACCAATGCATCGATACACCTTCAAATAATTTCTGGGTTTTAAACTTTATGCATCGATGCACTATGAATATGCATCGATGCACTATGCCCAGAATCCTCTTTTATGCCCGAAAATCCACTCTTTTCAGCTTAATACTTCATATATCACCCTCTTTCTTATTTCCTAACTTGCATACTCTTACTTAAGCTAATTATTATCCATTAAATATTTCTAAAACTTAGAAATCTAATTCTCCATGTAGAATTTAAGAATCTAACCCAAATTCCAACATGTTCTAATTTGAATTCTAACACCTCATACTTCTTAGTTAGCTTATTGACAAGTCAAAAATCTTATTCAAACTTCAAAAACTCATCCATATCAAAATTTCATCTAAAAACTCATTTTCCAAATCTATCTCTAAAACATTTATCTTGTTGTCTTAATGTCATATAAGCTTTCCTTTAGCTTATATAACATCCAAACTTCAATTTCCAAGCTAACATCAAAGAAACTACCAAGGTTCAAATTCTTACCTTAAACTTGGGTCTTCACGTTTGGAAGAAGAGAAGAGTGAAGATAAGAAAGAAGGAAGAAGAAATGAGAGGATTCTGGAAACATTTGTTTCCTCCACAAGCCCCACGTGGGTTATAATATAACCCCATAACATTTTTTTTAATTATAATTTTTCCTTACAAATGACCATTTTGTCCTTACATTCATTTCATATTTACTAACCATTATTTTTAAACTATATAATTATTCTACTTTAATCACCAAATGTTGAAACTTTGCAAATTAATCACTAACCCGGCATGGAGGATGTTACACTGAAGCTCCCTTAAATTGATAAAATAATTTGTTGATTCTTGGGAGAAGATACTTGTTCTTTATTATAACCTTGTTGAGTTGTCGATAATCAATACAGAGACGCATCGAACCATCTTTCTTCTTTACAAATAACACCGGAGCACCCCAAGGTGACACTCTAGATCTAATGAATCCTTTATTCAATAACTCTTGCAACTGAGTCTTTAGTTCACTCAGTTCCTTCGGAGCTATTTGGTGAGGAGCCATGGAAATCAGTGTCGTTCCAGGCATTACCTCAATTTGAAACTCAACCTTTCTGTCTGGAGGTAATCCCGACAACTCATCTGGAAATACATCTGGAAATTCTTTGATCGTCGGAATATTTTCTAGTCCTCTCTCCTTGACTCGAGTGTCGATCACATTGGCAATGAAAGTTGGACATCCTTGTAACATTAATTTCTTGGCTGACATTACCGATATCACGTTATCTAATAGATTAATTCTTTTGCTAACCACATTACTTCTGATCCATTAGAACTTCTCTAACTACTTACTTCAATTGACAGTCGACATTGGCATGATAACGATACAACCAACCCATTCCCAAAATAATTTCAAACTCGTCAAAGGGTAATTCCATCATATTAGCAGGGAATTCAATTCCCTGAATCCTTATGGGACACCCTTGACACAATTGATTCACTCAAGTTCTATGCCTAATGGGTTAGTCATGATCATATCATTACTTATAGCTTCTAATTGGATTTTTAATTCTCTCACCAACTTACTACATATATAAAAATAGGTTGATCCCGAATCAATCAAAACCAAAACAGATTTATCAAATAACTGAAAAGTACCTGCAATGATCTCTGGATCATCGCAATCTTTATTAGTCTTAATGTTATAGACCTGATCAATTGAACGTATTTCAGGTTGAGTGGTTAACTCAAACTGATTTATTCCTCTACCTCGTCCTCTACCTCTCTAAGGTACAACTGCAGATCTCTTAGACTGTGCAGCCTCTCCAGTCATCAATGAACAATCCCGGATAAAATGTTTGGTGTTCCCACATTTGAAACATGATCCGGAGACTATTCAACAAATGGCACTATAGTTCTTGCCACAATGTTGACATGAAATTGACTTTCATACTCTTTATTCCATTGATTGGGTCTACTTAGCTCTTCCGGGATTGGAACCTCTACCTGAGGATGCAGCTGATTCATATCTTGATTGAGGTCGAAAACCAGAACCTCTACTTTTCTTTGATTGTGATGCACTTGACGAGGGACCAGTTATCTTGTTCCACTGGGTCTTTTGCTCCCTAAATCTTTTATTCTGAGCTCGCTCTAAGGCTTTAGCTCGATTCACTACTTTTGAAAGGTAGAAAGATTCAATGCTAACAGTAAGTCCTTCAATCTGAGGCGTAAACCTTCTACAAACCAGTCACAAGAATCATTTTCCATATGGGACCAACTCCGCTACAAATCTACTCAGCTTGTTGAACTTGCACTCATAATCATACACAGTGTGATTCTCTTGCTTCAAATTCATGAATTCTTGTTTCATTTGACGAATGAACTGATCCCCAATATACTTATTCTTAAACTCTTCCAGAAAGAACGACCATGTCACCTGGTCCCTCGTAGCTTGTATCGCCACATTAGTCCACCATATTTGTGTTTGTCCTTATAGAAATGAGACTAAACCATCTAATTTCTCTATTTCAGAACAATAAAGACCATCTAGCATTATCTTCACATCATTTAACCAAAAGTCCATAGAAACGGGACCTTCCTCAGTTTTTCCTCTAAACTCAGGTTCTCCTAAACTCTTTAACTCTTTAGCTACATTCATTTTAGGAGCTGAGGGAGCAGAAGGTTGGAAACGCGTTAGAATCGCGTCCAACGTCATGAAAAAGGTCCCTTGATCTTGTACATGCACTCCCTGAGATGTTTGTTCTTCACCTTGCCTACTTGAGGCAAGTGAATTACTGATACCCTCATTAGCATCTCACGCTTCACTTCGGGAGCCCTTGAAGTCCGACATCTAATAGGATCAAATCCCTATTCTATTAGTAAGGTCATCATACTAATGCAGTCACCATTGCTCATATAAATTGTACTGAAGTGCCAAGTAGAATTTGTCCCGAAGGACCGCGTAGAATTTGTCCCGAAGGACCACGTAAAAATGTCCCGAATGACCACATAGATTTATCCCGAAGGACCACGTAGAACCCTCGACTCTTGGCAAGCCAACTATACCGTTAATTCTCATACATATACCTTGGGCTTTAACTTTATAATTATTTTTCGTTTCACTATTTAAAGTGTGTCTTATTCACATGGAGTACATTCTCGTAGTTTACTTTCACGTAGGACATTTTCGTATAAATCATATTCACATTCATGTACATATATCAATAAAAACATAACTTTAGAAATATAACTTGAATAAAATAATATAAAATATTGCATAAAAAAATAATTTTTGATCGAAAACATATCTAGTATGAAATAAATAAGTTGCACCCACCTTTGCCTCACGTAGGTTCTAAACGAATCCTTTTAGCTTTCGCTAAATCTCTTTGTTATATCTCTTTGATCAATACGCTTCCGATCCAAATCTACATGTAGATATATCCAATATCAATATCACTTTACATTAACGTATAACCAATTAGCATTTACAAAAAAAAAATGAAACTAAAACTCTCACTTTAAATTTCAAACGCATTAGTATCGATACCCCTCCTACAGTAGCGATACTTCTCTACTATGGTACCGATACTCCCTTCAGTATCGATACAATTATGGCATTCTGGAATTTCATACTTAATAATAATATTGATACCTTTCTCTTATAAATCAATACCCCACCTCAGTATCGATACTAATTCAATTAGTACCGATATTGTTCATCATTTACAACCTAGTTCCTTCAATTTATCACTATTGTATCAGTATCCTTCTTCTAGTACCGATACCCTTACCTAAATTTCACTTTTTCACTTCGAATTTTTGCACTCCTTTCACCAAAATCTTAACCTTTAGGCTCCCTTAATAATCTCAAACTCATAAACACTTATCCTAACTAACTTACCTCCATAAACCCCTTTGAAACATCTTAATTTCTTCATACAACACTTCAAACTAAAAATCACCCCAATCATTCAAACATGTTTTCAATCACTTCTAAAGCTTCAAACACCTTAATTACTTCTCTGGTAAGTCAAATATACCTTTAAAATCTGATAAATACTCAAATTCCATCAATTACTTTTAAAAACTATTTTAATAATTCACTCGTCTCTTAGTTTTAATCAACCTTAAACTTTCTTTAAGTTTATGTATCACTCAAAGACCAAAACTAACTTAAAAAATCAAGAAACAATCAACTTGTTAGTAACTCATCTTGGAATAGGAGGTTTACGACAAAAATGAAGAAAAAGGGAAATGAGCCAAACTTTTCATATACTTCTTCTTTTCTCATTTTCCTAGGCTTAAAATATCTTTAAAAATGAATTTTAAATTTAAATCATGATAAAAGACCTCTTTGACCTTCCATTCTTCCATACTTGATAACAAGTCCAACACTAATTTATATAATTAGATCTTAAACTTTTTAATTTATCAAATTTTGTCACTAAATTTTGTATCCTTACATTACAGTCCCTGACCCGATATTTAGAGTATTAGAAAACCCCATTTTAAATTAAAATCCTCTTTTTTTAACCTTCCCCATGTGATTTTAAACCTACACAAACATTCTCTTTCTTTATTTCTTTCCAGCCGCTTGCCTACCCTCTTAAATTTTTTAAACCCAACTTTCGGCTACCACACAACACCCATCACACCATCGTTTTTCCCTTACGCCACCACAGCGCTCTATCGGTTTTCCCTCACCGAACGCCTCACGTCACCGATGCTCCATTTCTCTTAAACTATCTTGGTTTTCAACAATGGTTATGACAAGGAACCAATCCAGTAATCCCTCACACCCAACAGTTAATCTTTGTGGCAACTAATGCTGTTACATCGTGCCACCAATGATCGACATTTCAAACAGCTCTGACTCATTGCCACAGCCCACTCCTGTGCCTCCATCCGCTGCTTGAAGTGGTGGGTATCATGTGCAACAACCGCATGCCTATTTTCCCACTCCCAAGCCAATCCATGTTCCAACACCGTCGTTGTCCATATCCGCCGCTTACTTCTCGACATATTACATGGTGCCACTGCACGGTTCTGTCGATCCATCTGGACCGTGGCAGAATCGTCCATCCTCCTTGGTTAAACCGACGTTTTACTATGTGCCTTCCGTATTGATACCGGAACTACCCGATGTAAACTCTGAGCAGGGTTTCAAATCGTGGTCGCGTTTTCGGTTATTTCGGATTTACAGTGATTGCGACCACGAGTGCTATTGCGGCCGTCATGAACGCTATTACTGTCGTCGCGGGTAACTCGGAAACCGCTATATCGCGGTCGCGATATTGAACCGTTACTAACGTGGTATCCTGTTTTTTATTTTTCAAGTAATTTTTCTTAACCCACTATCACAACCAAGCCCCAAACCTATGTATTCCTCTTACCGAACCTATGACCAATACACTCGCTCGATATGTTCTGCTGCGTATTCGAAAGAAGTACTTGACGATGGTGCACCCGATCACACTCATTCATCCGAATGCCATCGTCGTGGCTGAACCTATTCCATTCCACCCAAGAAAGTACTTCAAGGTTATCTCGACTTTGATGACGAAGAGGTGTGGCGATCTAATGGAATACGACACCATAAGTTCCAAGTTTGTAAGTATATTCCTGATCTCACTTTAGATTCTTTGCATTTACGTGATTCCGTTATGGTTTACTTTAATGCAATTAGATGGTGTTTATATTATGAGATTTGTTGTAGTACCTATTACGAGTTGGTTTTCGAGTTTTATGCTATGTTTACATTTATGCCAAATCGTATAGTTTCTACTGATACGCCAGCTGTGATTTCTTTTAGATTACTTGGACAATATTTTGTTCGGTCTTTAGCGGATTTAACTTTTCTATGGGTTTCTTTACGCGAGACTTCATAGGACTTTGACGCGGAAATGGTCTATGAAGCGTTCACCAGTTTGGCAGGTGCTACTTTTGATTCTCGTACCACCAAAGGGTGGCACATTCACGATCATGCTCTCTGTTACATACATCGGTTCCTAACATACAACTATTTCGGACGTAATGACACTACGTCCTCATTGAGTAAGTTTGAATTATTTTTTTATGGTGTATGTAAATTGGTGTGAAGGTAAATTTGGGCTTTTGGTTTTCTCGAACCTTCGAGCGTGTTGTGCAAACCGATCACCCGCTTATTCTTGACCCTTGTATTACTCACTTAGCATCTCGTTTGTTTCCATTGACATTTGATACTAACTAATTTACATATCCTTTTGCAATGGACCCTTTGGATGCTTGGTGCTTGGATACGATGGGACTTCTTGTCGGCACTCCTGATGCACCATATATAGTTCCTCCCGGCACGATTACTCCGCACAATTCGTGCATATTTCTTTGTAAGGCACCGCAAACTGTGGCACCGACAGAGCATCCACAATCGGACATGCGCAACGAAATCCACAAAGTGTACGGCCGCTTGGATTTCATCGAAACCAACCTTGCCAAGATTCTCTCGTATCTTCACCCTTCTCGATGTGGACGCAGCAGCGGTCGCAACCGTCAATGAATGGGGAGTATTTTCTACAACCTCTCTTATGCATTAATTTTCATTTTGGGATAAAATGACTAAAGTGAGGGGTAGCATTTGCAATTTTCACTTTGCTTATTCGATTGTTTGGAATATTTCTTTTCTTGATTTAATGTGTTGAAATTGCTTAATGTCTATCTCTTGTTATTTAATTTTCTTGTATTTCCATGTTAATTTTGAACTTGCTTTTGTTAAAATATAGGATACATGATAATGGAGGCGTACTGTTGAAGACATACTCGTTCCGTTGCTTCTATAATTACCAGATAATGGAGGCGAACAAGGATGACCCGGAGGGCTCACCACAGCTCAAGGGATTAGCAGCGTTAAGGTTGGTAGTCAACCAGTGGCGGAGGTTGCAGCTGTAGAAATCACCATGTGAAGAGGGAGACACAAACCAGTCCCATAACATACGAGCGTGTAAACAGTCTCTAAGGACATGCAGGATAGTTTTGAAGAAAGCACCAAAAACCAGACATAATGAGTTGTCTGTAAGTAAGCGTTTGTTGCGCTCAAAGTTTATCATTATTTTTCCTTAAGATCAAGCCAAATGAATAAGCGAACCCATTGAGGAAGTCTTAGGGTCCAAATTCGTTTCCAAACATTATCAACAACGTCCCAATCAGTTTCAAGAAGTTTGGAGTAGGCTGATCTAACTTCAAAATGGTCACTGCTCTAACGCCAAACTGGCCGATCCGCGGTATCATGGGGGCGGGGAGCTTGACATTAATTATAAAGGTGATGGCAGTAGGGATGACATGCTACTCCAGCTTAGGAATATCCCAACGTCCATAACGCCGAGGAAGTTACAAGGATGTAACTCAATGTTAGCATGGTTGCGAGCTAAAGCATGGTCTTTAAGAGGCCCCAAGTGCGGAACCCATACATCATCCCAAAAGTTGATTGTGTTACTGTTCACGATAGCCCAAGCAAGGCTAGATTTAAGGGCAGGCCAAGATTTTGCCACCCGCCGCCAAAGGTGAGTGCATCGTTGTCTTTTAATGGTATCCAGAAGCCTTCTTGGATTTTATATTTCTGCTTGAGGAGGGTAACCCAATAAGCGTCGTGTTTGGTAAGCAAAGCAAATCCAAGCTTCATTAGGAAAGCTTTATTTTTCTCACTTAGCCAAGTGATTCCAACTCCTCCTCTCTCAAGAGGTTGGCAAACAATATTCCATCGAACAAGAGATAGCTTGTTATTTGAGGGAGAGGATCCCCAAATAAAACGCCTAATGTGGAGTCAATGTCATCACATATACGCTTGGGGAAATTCATGACTTGCATAAAGTAGACCGAGATATCCGAAAGCACGTACTTAGCAAGCGTAAGGTGACCGACCATGGAAAGAGTTTGAGCAGCCCAACCATTAAGTTTACTGTGGATTTTTTCTAAGACGAAGGAGAAGTGCTTAATTGAGCTCTCCCAGAGAGGACCAGGATGCCAAGATACTTCCCAACAGAATTAACTTCTTGAACTCCAAGAGTCGAGTTGATAGCAGTCCTTATTCCAACATTGGTATTCGGAGAGAAGAAGATTAGTGTTTTGCGTTTATTAACTCTATGTCCGGAATAATATCTGATTGGGTGAGAATTCCATCGATGAGAGCATGATGCAAATCCGCTTTGGCATATAAATGAGGTCATCCGTGAAGAAAAGATGGGAAATCGCCAAGCCATTTCGAGCTACAGAGAATCTCTTCCAAGTTTCAGAGTCGACACAATGATGAATGTTATGTTCAAGATGTTTCATTGCTAATACAAAGATATATGGTGACAGAGGATCACCTTGACGGACACCCCTTTTTGGTCTAAAGGAAGATGAGTAGTCGTTATTCCATTGTATCTGCATGGTAGATGAGGTGATACAGTGCATAATGGTATTAATAAGAGTGGAGGGAAGCCGACTTTAGAAAACGAGTCCTGGATGAAGTGCCACCAAAGCCTATCAAAAGTTTTTTCAAGGTTAACTTTAATTGCCATCCAACCTTGCTTGCTCTTTAGATTCTTCATTGAATGAATGATCTCTTGATTGATAATTATATTATCCGAGATAGAGCGACCATCTATAAAACTTGTTTGATTCGACTTGATAAGAATGGGCATAACTATTTCAGACGACGAGTGATGATTTTTGGTGATGAGCTTGTACATAACTGTACAGAGGCTGATTGGGCGAAAGTCGAGAAGGTCTTAGGAGCATCAATTTTTGGGATGAGAACCAAAACTATTTGGTTGAGCAGGCTCACTATTACCACTAACGAAAACTTTCTAAACCATTTTGCAAACAGATTTCGCTACCACATGCCATTGTTCTGAAAGAATTTGGCATGAAGCCCATCATGTCCTGGGGCTTTTAATGGAGCCATGGCATTAAGAGCTGCATGTATCTCGCAAGGGGAGGGAATACCTGCAAAAGACTCCATCATCGAGTTTGAGATCTTAGGAAACCAACCTGTGTAAGGGAAATTATCATCCACAGTTGTATCGTCTTATAAATCGAGAAAAAAAGCGAACAACTTCATCTGAAGTTCATCTTCATCGTAACACCACTCGCCAGAAGCAAGTTTGAGTGCCATAATTTTGTTCGTTGTTTTTATGGAGGGCTTTCTTGTGAAAATA
Source organism: Hibiscus syriacus (assembly GCF_006381635.1). NCBI lineage: Eukaryota > Viridiplantae > Streptophyta > Magnoliopsida > Malvales > Malvaceae > Hibiscus > Hibiscus syriacus. The sequence continues at coordinate 1,588,209 of NW_024062652.1, forward strand.
TTTTGTATTCCTGTCTCCCTAGGAAATCTAATCTGATCATGAACGTTGCTTACAAACTTTTCCTCTAAGTTAAGGAGATTCTCAAGTTCAATGAGGAGTTCGGCTTCGAGGTCAATAAGGAACCGGGAGTGACCGTGATTCAAGCTTTATGCACCCTTTGAGCCTCGCCATGACTGTCCTTTTTTACCGTCAATATATCCGAAGACTACTTGTTCCAGATAGTGCCATAGAGGTAAATCTCGAGATGGAATCGGAGAGTGATTCAGAGGAGACCTAATTATCCTTCACAAAGCGGCCAAGTCTTCATGCTCGGACCAGCCAGAGAAGTATCTAATTGGACAGCCCGACGATTCGAATGAGAAGCACCAACAAAGAGAAGTGGTCGATGGTCCAAGCACATACGTATAGATATCTGACAGAAGAGTTCGGGTGAGCTTCATCCCGGTAATTATTACAGAGAACACGATCAAGACGAGTATAAGAGATTCTGCGATTCCAAGTGAACTTCGAGCCTTAGAACCCATATCATGGAGAACATATCATAGACAAAGTCATGAAAGTCTTTACTTGGAGAGGTGAAGCTATTACAATTGTGTCTATTCGAAGAAGACAGAGTGACGTTGAAATCACCCATGACGATCCAAGAGGTAGTAAGCAGCAACAACGGAGCGAAGATGGGGCCATAACCGTTTACGCTTAGTAGAGTTGGGGCTAGCGTAAACGAAGGTGGCCATGGTAGACAAACTGGTTGGTAGGTTGGGAGATACGTTAATGGACGAACTGGAAGTGATTTATCAGAATATCAACTTAAATAGGATTATACTAATATAACCAAATGCCCCAGAGAAGCCAACAGCCTCAACCCGATGAGAGGACGAGAAGCCCATAGAAGTAATAAAAGAGTCTACTTTGTTACCACTTATACGAGTTTTAACAAAAAACAATCACATTCGACTTGAATTCCTTCAACTATTGATGAACGACCATAGTATAAAATAGCGGTTGCGGCATCTGTCTCGATTGCAGTGTCACGGTTGCAGATGCTGCGGACGTTAAGTAACATGTTGCGGCTGTCGCGGGCGTGATTTTCTTCCTCAAAAATCACAATACTTCTAAAATATTTTATCGCGTTGCATCAATATTACGTCTTGGTGACCTTCAAAACCGTTACGATGCGACCGTTACACTACGTTGCAGTCGTAATTTAATACTATGTGAACGACTAGTTGAAAACGAGGGTGGCCTTAAACCTGACATCCAACACAGTATCTTAAAATCGATAAGAGAGATAAAAAGAGGTAGGGGAAACCTGTTTATGCTTCCATGGAATCCTCACGGATTGAATCTGTCTCCACTTGCATGTGGCATGCATTGTCTACGTCAAGAGGGGCAGGATTTTAAAAATGGTCTGCAACCGTGATTTCGGCATATAGCGTTTCGCCGCCATCCGAGTTACCCGTGACGGCCGTAATAGCGTTCGCGACGGCCGCAATCACGATAAATCCGAAATAACCGAAAACGCGATCGCGACCGCAATTTGAAACTCTGGGGGACGTTAGTTGATTTGTGCACGTGGGAAGGAGAGGGGGATGTTTGGGTTCGTTGGCGATGTTGGGGGTTCGTTTTCAGATATCACTAACGCTGAATGTTTGATCTATCCAGATAGTGACACTAGGGCAAGGAAATCTGGCTAGGAGGGGCACTGGACTGGCTTGGAAGGAATTTGTAGTTTTCATGGTGACTTTTGAGACGGTGAGGGGTTCTTGGCAGTGGTCGGGCCTTTTCCTAATTTTGTGGCATTCGACTTTTCCAGAGTTAATATTTGACTTGGTCTTTGGGGCGGTGGAGGAGTAGGGAGTTGTTACACTTTCAGGGGGTGGCAGATATTCAGTGGCGGCCCCTCATTCAAGTCATAGATGACCTGGTAACGTGGAGCTGATGGCTTCCTTAGATGAACCCTCGGTAGGGATCATTTCTTATTATTACGTCTTGTTTCCTCTCAACGATCATCCAGGGTCCATAGGATTCTTTAGGGGCGGTATTCGAAGGTTGTTGCGGGTTGTATGTAGAAGATCCGACGGAGACAGAATTGTCCGATTGTCGTTCTTGTCGCTTTCCCGGGCAAAGGTCTTGCACATGGCCATTTCTACCTCAAGAGTAGCAAATAGTCGGGACGGCTTTGTATTCCACTATCTGAACCCGACCATTGATGAGCAACTTTGAGA